>NC_073392.1:8385833-9010000 GCF_028641065.1 Leucoraja erinaceus | reverse complement strand
TGTGTGTGTGTGTGTGTGTGTGTGTGTGTGTGTGTGTGTGTGTGTGTGTGTGTGTGTGTGTGTGTGTGTGTGTGTGTGTGTGTGTGTGTGTTGGTATGTTTCTCTGTTTACACCTCCCCCTCTCTCTCTCGCTATATATATATTTATATATAATGTCTGTGTGACAATGTATGCCTGATGTATGCGCTCGCGTGTGTGTGCGTGTGTGTGTGCATAGGTATGTTTCTGTGTGTATATACCTTTGTGTGTATATTGGTGTCTCTACGACAGCGTGTGTCTGAATCTGTGTGTGTGTGTGTGTATGCATGTTTCTGTGGGTATGCACCTGTGTGTGTGTGTGTGTGTGTGTGCGCGTGTGTGCCTGTATTTCAGTATGTGCATGTATATCGGTGTGTGTGTGCGTACTGCTCCATATGTGTGTATTAGTATGTTTGTGTACGTGTGTACTGAAGTCTGTATGTCTGTGTGTGCATGAGTGTCGGTGTGTGCGTGTTTGTATGTGTGTGTGTGTGTGTGTGTGTGCGCGCGCGCTTGTGTGCACCAGTTTGCTAGTACACGATTATACATCAAATCCATGAATACTGCCCGAGACTCATCTTGTTTCTCTGCCTATTTACTCGGCATCATCGCTTCTACGGATTTTTTTATTTTTAGGCTGGGGTTGGGGCAGCTTATTTTCCGGTTATTCTACCGAGATTCACGGAGTAACTGCAGACCTGGCCGTTTTCTCGTGTAATAGGGGCGATAAACGATACACTCACAGTGTGTAAAAAAGCAGAAATCCGCCGAGCCGGCAGAGTACGCAATGTTTTCCGTTTCTCGGATCTCGGGATTAACAGATCACCTACCGATAGATCATTGGACGGCGACCCGCTTCTGACCCACACAAGCTTCCCGGCTTTGTGTTGGGATCACAATGTCTTAAGGAAGAGGAATGGCAGGGAAGATAGACGCAAAAAGCTGGAGCAACTCAGCGAGACAGGCAGTATCTCTGGAGAGAGGGAATGGGTGACGTTTCAGACTGAAGAAGGGTCTCGATCCGAAAAGTCCCCCATTCCTTCTCTCCAGAGATGCTACCCGTCCCGCTGAGTTACTCCAGCTTTTTGTGCTCATACCAGCATCTGCAGCTCTTCCCTGCGCTGGAGAGTCGGGGTGCAGTTGGCCGGGTGGGAGCTGGGGTTTGGAGTCGTTGTGACGGGAACACCCTGATCTCAGTGAGTGGGTGTTGTGGTCTTTAAACCCACGGTCACAGGGCGAGCTGTCTTGCCTCAAATCTCACGAACACTCCCAGCAGCACAGAGATCAACATCCACCATCAAGGCGCGCTTCCTTAACGAATTCCATCAACCTGCGTTTATCGCCTTGTAGGATCACAACCCTCACCCCCCCCCCCCCCCCCCCGCCCCCTTGTTTGTTTTGTAGGGAATAGCGCTCCGCTAAAGGCTGCCCCCCCCCCCCCCCCCCCCCCCCCCCCCTCTCTCTAGCCTCACATTCCTTTTAATGCCAGCGTCTCCTGAACGCTCTCTTCTTCTGTATTTGACCCCCGCCTTTGCCAAATGCCTCTCTTTTCGTGACTCCAGTCTCCCGGCCCGTTATCTGCTTTGTGTTAGGATGCTGTTTAATACCCCGGGCATTTCACACGCTGGAGAGCGAGAGAGAGCTTCTTATTTCCAACAGTGTTTTCTCTTCATAAGATTCACCACCGCTCTCCCATCCCCACACCCGTGTTGGTTTAACACCGAGGGCTTCTCTATCCCCCCTCTCTCTTCCCCATTCAGCTCCCATTCCACCCCATCCCCTCCCCTCCCCTCGACACGGACATTTCGCCTTCCATGTGACTCGGTCATTCACGTAAAGCTTCCCAAAACGTTGTCACCTTCCCCTAGCTAACAATAAACAATTCTACATGTTTCCTTGAAGGAGACATCCCCTTTGATGTCTCGTTTTCACACTTTACCCTTCCTTATCTCTCTCCCTCTCCCTCTCTCTCTCCCCTGTCTCTCAGTCTGAAGAAGGGTCTTTACCCGAAACGTCACCCGTTCCATCCATCCAGAGATGCTGCCTGTCCCGCTGAGCTACTCCAGCATTTGGGTCAATCTTCGGTGTAAACCAGCATCTGCCGTTCCATCCCAAAACCCAGTGCTGGTGCTGATGTGGTTGGCTGTTGTTGGGAGTCGGGTGAATGAATTGACAACACCGGATTAAGTGCCCGATTCTCGGCTGTTACACCAGAGCGAGTCGGGGCTCTGTCCATCCAGCCTCGGAACAAGAGTTGGGAGTAAACTCCCTTTAAGCCGCTTTCGCCAAAACCGTATATAGCCACACAAAGTTGGGACAGGCAGCATCAGCACCTCCGGATAGAAGGAATGGGCGACGTTTAGAGTCGAGACCCTTCTTCAGACTCAAAGCTAAACGTGGCCTGTCGATGATAGACACAGAAAGCTGGAATAACTCAGCGGGCCAGGCAGCTTCTCTGGAGAGAAGGAATAGGTGCCGTTTCGGGTCGAGACCCTCCCGTGCCAACAAATCGACACGTTGGCACCAACATCTTGGCAAAAAAACAGTCTCTCACAGACCTTTCCAATGAGGAGGGTGCAGGGTGGGTCAAAGGTGAACACATTTACTATCTAATGACGTCAAGTTGGGAAAAGGGGACGTACAACGTGATCTGGGGGTCCTTGTACATCAGTCTATGAAAGTAAGCATGCAGGTACAGCAGGCAGGGTAGAAAGCGAATGGTCTGTTGGCCTTTATAACACGAGGAATCGAATATAGGAGCAAAGAGGTCCTTTTGCAGTTTTACAGAGCCCTAGTGAGACCACACCTGGAGTATTGTGTGCAGTTTTGGTCCTTTAATTTGAGGAAGGACATTCTTGCTTTTGAGGGAGTACAGCGTAGGTTTACAAGGTTAATTCCCGGGATGGCAGGACTGTCATATGCTGAGAGAATGGAGCAGCTGGACTTGTACACTCTGGAGTTTAGAAGGATGAGAGGGCATCTCATTGGAACACATAAGATTGTTAAGGGCTTGGACACGCTAGAGGCAGGAAACATGTTCCCGATGTTGCGGGCGTCCAGAACCAGGGGCCACAGTTTAAGAATAAGGAGTAAGCCATTTAGAACGGAGACGAGGAATCGCTTTTTCTCACAGAGAGTGGCGAGTCTGTGGAATTCCCTGCCTCAGAGGGCGGTGGAGGCAGGTTCTCTGGATGCTTTCAAGAGAGAGCTAGATCGGGCTCTTAAAAATAGAGGAGTCAGGGGATATGGGGAGAAGGCAGGAACGGGGTACTGATTGGGGATGATCACATTGAATGGCAGTGCAGGCTCGAAGGGCTGAATGGCCTCCTCCTGCACCTATTGTCTATTGGGAGGAGGTTGATAGCCAGATGGTTGGACGAGGGCCAAAGACGAACACAGACAAGATGTGAGACAAGAGGATTGCGAATTGTGGCGCTGGAGGATTGACGTGGTGCGATTTGTTTTGGAATGAATGCAGGTGGGGCGGGGAAGCCAGGCAGGCCACATGACGTGCGGGAGGGGTAAGGGAGGGTGGGGGTGTTTTGTAGTTATTATTTATGGATGATTCAACCTTCATATCGTTGGGGTTTAAGCTACCCAAGCGATATGATAACATAGGAAGGGACGAACTGCAGATGCTGGTTTATACCGCAGATAGAGCCACAATGCTGGAGTAACTCAGCGGATCAGGCAGCATCTTTGGAGAAAAAAAAAAATCCTTTTCACCACAGATGCTGTCTGACTCTCTGAGTTACTCCAGCATCTGTGTCTATCTTCGATAGGATTTTGCTGCCTATCTCACATTTAGTTCCTGGTTAACAAAACATCATCTATCCGTGTTCTCCAGGGATGTTGCCAGACCCACTGAGTTACTCCAGCGCTTTGTGTACGCGTGTTTGACTTGTGGCCCAATTCTGCTCCTCTCACTTATGAAGATGAAGACCACGGACATAACTACACGAAATCCCCTCGCGTGGTTGAAATCGTTGCCAGAGTTATAATTCCACCAGTTACTCAGTAATCACGACCAAAAGGCCATGCAATCTCGCTGACCAGTAATACTGATGTTTCTTAGAAAAGGCATAGACAAGTAAATCAATCAAGTTAAAAACTGCTCGATCTTAATCAGGGTCAGCTTCTAACTTTCTTGTCTGGATATTGGCAGGGAGGTCAATCGCGTTGTGGATCGGGGGGGGGGGGGGGGGAGAAGGAGAGAGGGAGAGAGAAGGAGAGAGGGAAGGAAAGGAAGGAAGGAAGGAAGGAAGGAAGGAAGGAAGGAAGGAAGGAAGGAAGGAAGGAAGGAAGGAAGGAAGGAAGGAAGGAAGGAAGGAAGGAAGGAAGGAAGGAAGGAAGGAAGGAAGAAAGAAGGGTGTGGGACTGAGAGAGAAGGTGGGAACGGAGGGAGGGAGAGGGTTTTGTGGAGAGAGCGGTGAGCGAGGGGCGAGAGAGGGAGATAAGGAAGGGAGGGTGGGATGGAGGTAGAGAGGGAGGGAGAGAGGCAGATAGGGAGGGCAGGAGGGAAGAAGGGATGAAGAAGGTAGCGGGGAGGGGGAGAGGGAGATAGGGATGGAGGGCGATAGATCTCTTGCTGAACTCTGAGAGTGGTTAATGACTGCACGTGATATCAAAGGCAATGCGTTTCAAGGAAGGGACGGTACGTGTGTAATTACAGACCCCGAGGAGCTTGCCATAAAGAAATTGTTCTCCTGCTAATTGCAATATCTTACCCTTCACTGTAAATCAACATCCACACACTGACACACGCACCGTGCACCGCCTTTGATAATTCAAAACTGCTACTAAGATTGCAAGCCCGTCACCCATCAATGGCCATCAACATTTAACAACTGATCCACTTTCTGTCTCCAAATCCCACCGCACAGGATTTACAGAAGACTTTGTCTTCAAAAGAAGTCATTAGTTCAGTAAGATTAAAAAAAAAAAATCTAAACGCAAGCAGAATCTACAGCAGTAATAGTTTCAGAACTCTTTTCGGTGTGAAGATGTTGCATGAACACAGTTTAGTGATCTGCTCTCTCCCCCCACCCCACCCGCCCCCCTTTCCCATACACCTGTCGGGGTTCAGTACATTGAAGAGATTGTGGGAAGAAAATTGACGGCTTTAAAACTGAGATGAGAAGAACTTTTTTTCACACAGAGAATGGTGAATCTCTGGAACTCTCTGCCACAGAGGGTAGTCGAGGCCAGTTCATTGACTATATTTAAGAGGGAGTTAGATGTGGCCCTTGTGGCTAAGGGGATCAGGGGGTATGGAGAGAAGGCAGGTACGGGATACTGAGTTGGATGATCAGCCATGATCATATTGAATGGCGGTGCAGGCTCGAAGGGCCGAATGGCCTACTCCTGCACCTAATTTCTATGTTTCTATGTTTCTATGAAAGATTTGGGAATCAAACACAAAGGCGTTTTAAAATGCCACCCCGCTTGGAGGAAACGGGCTAAAATATTTAACATTCATCCAGCTTACTCGCTGCTTTCATTTCTCTTTATAGACAAACCAATGAAACAACGATTTATACAGAAACAAGGAACTGCAGATGCTGGTTAGTACACAAAAGGACACAAAGTGCTGGAGTAACTCAGCCGCTGGGGCAGCATCTCTGGAGAACATGGACAGTTGATGTTTCAGTCACCTATCCACATTCTCCAGAGATGCTGCCCTGACCCTGAGTTACTCCAGCACTTTGTGTCCTATGCAAAATTCCAGCCACTGCAGTTCTATCTATCTATCTATCTATCTATCTATCTATCTATCTATCTATCTATCTATCTATCTATCTATCTATCTATCTATCTATCTATCTATCTATCTATCTATCTATCTATCTATCTATCTATCTATCTATCTATCTATCTATCTATCTATCTATCTATCTATCAAAACATTATTCACATCTATCAAAACATTATTCACACAGAGAGTGGTGAATCTCTGGAACTCTCTGCCACAGAGAGTGGTTGAGGCCAGTTCATTGGCTATATTTAAGAAGGAGTTAGATGTGGCCCTTGTGGCTAAAGGGATCAAGGGGTATGGAGAGAAGGCAGGTACAGGATACTGAGTTGGATGATCAGCCATGATCACATTGAATGGCGGTGCAGGCACGAAGGGCCGAATGGCCTACTCCTGCACCTATTTTCTATGTATCTATGTATCTATATGTATCTGTCTGTCTGTCTATCTGTCTATCTGTCTGTCTGTCTCTGTCTATCTATCTATCTATCTATCCATCTATCTATCTATCTATCTATCTATCTATCTATCTATCTATCTATCTATCTATCTATCTAATTAGAAAAAACATTTGTACTAATGTATGGGTGAAATATTAAATTTGAATATTTATTTAGTGCAAATTTTCAGCTTGAGAATTAATATTAGGTACTTAGTTCATTTATTTTTAATGTTTTTTTGTAATTGCATATCTCGGCTAGTGACATGGTTAAGGTGTAATTGTTATGTAGTTGTGGAGAGCAGAGCTGGGAGTGGACCACCAGAGGGAGATAATGCTGCACCACACACAGGGTGACTTCACTGTGACTTCAGTATAGGCAGTGGATGAGGGGGATTTCATTGAAACCGAAGATAGACATAAAAAGCAGGAGTAGCTCAGCGGGACAGGCAGCATATCTGGAGAGAAGGATTGGGTCATGTTTCGGGTTGAGACCCTTCTTAAAGGCTTAGATAGAGTGGATGTGGAAAGGATGTTTCCAGTAATTGGAGAGTCAAGGAACAGAGGGCCCAACCCCCCGAATAAAAGGACCTGCTTCAAAATGGAGATGAGGAAAAATGTGTAGGAAGGAACTGCGGATGCTGGTTTAAACCAAAGATAGACAAAAAAAGCTGGAGTAAGTCAGCGGGTCAGACAGCATCTCTGGAGAAAAGGGATGGATGACCTTTCGGGTCAACACCCTTCTTCAAACTCTTATTAAATTTCTTAAGTCAGAGGTTGGTGAATCTGTGGAATTAATTCCTCTGTCTGATTGTATGATTGATTTCCATAAACTGCAATTTGCAATTTTATTTGCAATTTTAGATGTTCAAATTTATAAATTTTCGTTGCTGTCTCTGGTAAAATTCAAAGAGTTTTAAATACATGGAATGATAAATAACTTTCTGGGGGGTGGGGGAGGGGTGAGAGGAGCCACTGTGGATGGTGTTGGTCATCTAACAGTCATAGATCAAGACACTATTTAAAGACCAGGAGCTCGGTATGGGTGGCATGTACCATGGGCACAGCAGTGGAGTTGCTGCCTTACAGCGCCAGAGACCCGGGTTCGATCCTGACTACGGTTGTTGTCTGGGTGGAGTTTGTACGTTTCCCCTTGAGCTGCGTGGGTTTACATTGAGATCTTCGGTTTCCTCCCTAGTGTGTGTAGGATAGTGATAATGTGCGGGGATCGCTGGTCGGTCCAGACTCGATGGGCCAAAAGGCCTGTTTCCACGTTGAATCTCTAAACTAAACTAAACTAAACTAAGCTCAAAAAGTCTTTTCACTGTACAGGTGACAATAAACTAAACTAACTAACTGTTAGATCAACACAATCTAAGGAAAACAGGAAGTTTTCAGCCTTTCCACAGTTTCCCCTGATTTTATTAAAATCCATGATCAGATCTCAATAATATTATCACAGATAGACTTTTTAAGCAGGAAATAAATTCTTGTTAAATATTCAAGAACTCATTATTTAAAAGATCCTATATTTCTTGAGAGGCTTGTTCTTAAGTCAAGCAAGTCAAGTCAAGAGAGTTTATTGTCATGTGTCCCAGATAGGACAATGAAATTCTTGCTTGCTGGAGCATAATAGAATATTGTAGGCATAAATACAGATCAGATCAGTGTGTCCATATACCATAGACTATATATATACACACATAAATAAACAGATAAAGTGCAATAGGCTGTTATGGTTCAGAGTTTGTTTGAAGTTGTGTTTAATAGTCTGATGGCAGTGAGGAAGCAGCTGTTCCTGAACCTGGATGTTGCAGATTTCAGGCTCCTGTACCTTCTACCTGATGGCAGCGGAGAGATGAATATGTGGCCAGGATGGTGTGGGTCCTTGATGATGCTGCCAGCCTTCTTGAGGCAGCGACTGCAATAGATCCCCTCGATGGTAGGGAGGTCAGAGCCGATGATGGACTGGGCAGTGTTTACAACGTTTTGCAGCCTTTTCTGCTCCTGGACGCTCAGGTTGCCGAACCAAGCCACGATGCAACCGGTCAGCATGCAAGTAAATAATCTCTATACTTAGTGTAGGATCCATTACCTCCAATCTGTTACCTACAAAGCTATCAAAATGATTAGGGAACCATGTAATTTGATTTACGTTGACCTAGATCTTGGATAGATCTGTAGTACAGAAAACAAATACAAAGATAATGGGCTCTTAATCAAACAATACCCCGGAAAATGACCCACAATAGTGATAACAGCAACAATATTCATTTATTTAGTGCTGTTTAAGCTTCAGAGGAATATCACCGGGCACAATCTGAGACCAAGATCTTGTCCTCTTGCTAATTTCAATGTTCGTTCCTTCATTATCAATCACCTCATTCCCAGTCAACAATGGATAATTGTGGGCTCCACCTTTCCAGAGTCATCGATGCAGTCTCTGCTTTGCTCTGTACCTTCCCAGACCTCCTGTGTCCCCCTTCCGGCCTCTCGCTCTGATGAAGGGTCTCGACCCGAAACGTCACCTATTCATTTTCTCCAGAGATGCTGCCAGACCCGCTGAATTACTCCATCATTTTGTGTCTATCTTCTTTGAAGAAACGTTAAGACAGATGGGCAAAAGTTTGGCCAAAGAGGAGAGAGGTGAGAAGACAAAGAATTTTATGGAAGGTTTTCCTGAGGCAGCGATAGAAACATTGATCCATTGTGGAGTGATTAACACCAAAGGCTTGGTGTAGGCAAGAATTCAAGGTCCATTGATTTATTGTGGAATGTGATCTTGGAGGAGCTAACAGAGACAAAGACCAAAGTCCATCGCATAGTTAGGAAACATATTTAATGAGCAGAAAATTATAGAGATGTGTAAAATTATGATTGGGTAGATGCACAGTGTCTCTTGCCCAGAATAGGGGAATCGAGGAGCAGAGGACATAGGTTTACGGTGAAGGGGAAAGATTTAATAAGAATCTGAGGGGTGTCTTTTTCACACAAGAGTGGTGGGTTTATGGAACAAGCAGCCAGAGGAGGTAGTTGAAGCAGGAACTATCCCAACATTTAAGAAACAGTTAGACTGGTTCATGGATAGGACAGGTTTGGAAGGACATGGGCCAGACACGGGCAGGTGGGACTAGTGTAGCTGGGACATTTTGGCTGGTGTGGGCAAGTTGGGCCGAAGGTCCAGTCTCCATGCTCCATGACTCCATGACTCTATAAAATTGCATCCTGAAATAATTGGTCTCATCAATGGTGATTCGCAAATCTAATAGCTCTTCAAACATAGAGAGATGACGTTCCTTGGTTTTTCCTTCGTTCTACATCCTAAGAACCAAAATAGCTCATAGGCGATTTATGCATTGAACCATGTTGAAACTGATTTATAGTTCCGGACTTGCTTGTAAATTGTGTCAATAAAATTAATACAAGTTAGTAAGACAGTTAACTGCAATAAAATTATTGCATATTTTCTCAGTGAATGATTTTATGGTAAGACTATTAAGGAGTCATATCTCAGATTATCACAGGAAGGATTTGCTTGCTTTGATGGCTGAAATGATAGGGAGTTAAATATACATCCTGAGAATGATGAAGTTAGTTTTATCACGATAATTGTAAAATCAGTTATGGACTAAATTCTGGAAATTGCTGATTATTTACAATGCTCATTATCAGATATCCAGATGGAATTCCAAATGTTTAACTCATTTTCCATGATTCCAGAATACATTGAAATTACTGGAATAAAATGATCATTGACTTCTCCAATTTCAGATAGTCCTTGCTTCCTCCCTCCTTTTAACTATTGGCCTTGACAACGCTAAGCTCGAGGATAGACACAAAGTGCTGGAGTAACTCAGCAGGTCAGGCAGCATCTCTGGAGCAAAGGAATAGATGATGCTTCAGGTCGAGGGCCTTGAAGAGTTTGAAGAAGAGTCTTGACCCAAAACGTCAACTATTCCTTTTCTCTAGAGATGTTGCCTGACTCGTTTGGCAGCATTTTGTGTCTATCTCAGCATCTGCAGTTCCTTACTACACAATTTTAATGCTTGCCAGGCTGAACCGCAATATTACATCCTCCATAAATGTGAACACACCCCAAAATCTGCTGCCCACGGGCCAACTCAGACTGAGTTCAATTGTCATTCACCATTTCCTTGCTAACTAACCTACAGGTTCTGACAATACCTCACATCGAGAAGCTTGTGCTTTTTTTCAAATGGTCTCACCATCTATATTTTTATATTCTTCTTTAATTTGTACCCCATCAATATTTTCCTACGATAAAAGGCTACGTAAATGAACATTGTTGGTGAAGTAATGGCTTGTCTTATCAGTAATCAATAATTGTCAAGTGTAGAACATTATCAAATCCAGTAACCTAGAAATTAATATTAAATGTAACATTGACTGGTTCGATTGATTACTTAGAGCAGTGTTCATTGGGACATGAAGGAATTCCTCTTTGATCTGATGTTCAGCATTTTCAGATGACTCATGCCTTATGCTGAAGCGTACAACAAAGTTTGTAGATAAATATGGCACGGTGGCACAGCGGCAGAGTTGTCGCCTTTCAGCACCAGAGATCCAGGTTCGATCCTGACCAGGGGTGTTTTTCCATATGGAGTTTATACATTCTCCCCATGACCTGCGTGGGTTTTCTCCAGGATCTCTGGTTTCCTCCCACACTCCAAAGACCTACAGGTTTGCTGGTTAATTGGCTTTGGTTAAAACTGTAAATTGTCCCTAGTGTGTTAAGGATAGTGTGAGTACATAGGGGATAGAAACATAGAAACATAGACAATAGATGCAGGAGTAGGCCAATCGGCCCTTCGAGCCTGCACCGCCATTCAATATGATCATGGCTGATCATCCAACTCAGTATCCTGTACCTGCCTTTTCTCCATACCCCCCTGATCCCTTTAGCCACAAGGGCCACATCTAACTCCCTCTTAAATATAGCCAATGAACTGTGGCCTCAACTACTTTCTGTGGCAGAGAATTCCAGAGATTCACCACTCTCTGGGTGAATTTTTGTTTTCTCATCTCGGTCCTAAAAGATTTCCCCCTTATCCTTAAACTGTGACCCCTTGTTCTTGACTTCCCCAACATCGGGAACAATCTTCCTGCATCTAGCCTGTCCAACCCCTTAAGAATTTTGTAAGTTTCTATAAGATCCCCCCTCAATCTTTTAAATTCTAGCGAGTACAAGCCGAGTCTATCCAGTCTTTCTTCATATGAAAGTCCTGACATCCCAGGTCCGCCCGGACTTGATGGGTCAAAGGGCTTGTTTCTGTGCTGTATCTCTAAACTAAACTAAACTAAACTAAATTTGATTGTGTTTTAATTTTGATGTTATTGTATCCCGCAGTGTTAATATTTTGATGTTGGTCTGTCTGTCTCAGAGAATAAGTGAAATAGGCAGGAGTGGTGTGTGTTGCTACTTTCTTGCATTTTCTATCCTTGCAGAGATGGCACAGTGAGAAGTTGGCCTGTTACCACGCTGCGTGACTCTAAAGGGCCTGTCCCACTAGGCGATTTTTTAGGCGACTGTCAAAGTCATAGCAGGTCGCCCAAAAAAATGGCGACAACCTACGTCATCCTGGCGACAACCTACGACAGCACCTACGTCAAGCTACGCTCATTGGCGTGAAACCCACTGTTGCTGAAACATTTTCAACATGTTGAAAATTTAGCAGCGACCAGAAAAACGCTACGACTTTTTTGCGCGAGTGAGGAGACGACCCACGGCGACTACCGGCGAACATGTGGCGCCAAACTAGTCGCTTGTAGTTGCCTAAAAAAATCGCCAAAGGGGGACAGGCCCATAAGAGTATATCTCCCAATGTTCTCCAGGTCGAATCATTTTCAGTGAGTAAGATTAGGTACTGTACCACAGTTGGCTCCGGGTGGTGTAAAAAATCACATGCTTAAAAGAGCAGCAAATAACAGATGAGCAGCTGTGATATCCACCAGCCAGCAATTAGTAAACATTATCTAAAAGCCATCAATCATGCAACTCAAAAACTACCAGCCAAAAAAATGAGCCAACTGCAATGACTAATCAAAAAGTAATGTGGCACTCGTCCTTCAAAAGCTTTTTCACCAAGTCTATTTATTTACCATTTTCACCATGTTTGTTCTGAGTAATTTAGTTTAGTTTCAAGGTACAGGTAATACAGGGAATACAGATAAAACATGTTTAGAGAAACCACATATATAAGTATCCTACCATCAATTTACCAAGTAATTGGAAAGAGGATTTTCATTATTTCTACATTGCAAAATAGCTTAAAATTCAAAATCTTTCGAACTAAAATTAGTTGAAATCTTACAAGGATGGTAAACTCTTCCAGAGCACTAAACACATTAGCCGAGGATAAGAATCTGTAATTAGTTAGTGTCGAATTACGGTTCAGGTTTTTCCATTTGTAATCCACTTAAAATGATTTTACGCAGTATGTTTGTAATCGGAGCAACTGTATCCCATGCAGATAAATGATAAACTCGAGAAGGATTCTGCCATCATTCAGGTTTGTAAAAGCATCAACCTAATAGCTCTTGAAATGAAGCCTACGTGTCAAACCTTGAGGAAAGTGTGATATTGCCAAGCACTGCATAAGAAGCAACAGGCAATGCATTTTACCTGGCTTAACACATTATATGATGACAAATAGTCATCTGCAGATGTGGCATTTATATCTGTATTGGCGAGCAGAATAACATTACTAATCAGAAACACCAATGATTCTTTCTGAGGAGGCTTCTCGGGCTATTGTTCTCTAAATTAATTCAAATGTCTAAAGTCTTTTTCAAAATGATGTTCCCCTCTCCCTCTCTCCCTCTCTCCCCCTCTTCCCCTCTCCCCCTCTCCCTTCACCCCCTCACCTCCTCTCCCCCCCCCCCCCCCTCTCCCCCTCCCCTCTCACTCCCTCTCCCCCTCCTCTCCCTTCCCCATACTCACCCTCTCACCTCCCCCTCACCCCCTCTCACCCCCTCTCCCCCTCTCCCCCCTCTTTACCATCGTTCTCTCTCCTCTCTATCTTTCTCTCCGCTCTTTCGATCCACCTCTCTTCCGCTTCCTCTCGCCCTTTCGCTTCCTCCTCTCTCTCTCTCGCCCACCTCTCGCTCTCTCTCCTTCTCTCTCCGCTTCTCTATCTCTCTCTCCCCCTCTCCCTCCCCTCTCTTCTCTCCCTCTCTCCCCCTCTCCCTCTATCTCCCCTCCCCCCCCCCCTCCCCCTCCCCCCCTCTCCCCCTCTCTTTTTATAATTGTAACCTTTCATTTAATATGGAAAATGGCAGGAGACATTATGGCAGTACAGTAGCACAGTTGTAGAGCTGCTGCCTCACAGCGCAGTTGACTCAGTTTCAATCCTAGTTCCGGGTGCAGTCACGTGGAGTTTGCACCTTCTCCCTGGGACCACATAGGTTTCCTCCTGGTGCTCTGGTTTCCATCCACAACCCAAAGATGTACAGGTTTGTAGGCAATCTGTATTAAAAGAGTGATAGAGTGATACCGTGTGGAAACAGGCCCTTCGGCCCAACTTGCCCACACCGGCCAACATGTCCCATCCACACTAGTCGAACCTGCCTACATTTTTGATGCATATCCCTCCAAACATGTCCTATCCATGTACCTGTCTATACACAAAGTCAACTAAACTAAATACAAATTTGCTGCTGTGAATGACGACACACTGACTTTGTCAAACCGTTACAAAAGTTAACAAAAAACTGTATTAAAAAGCTTTAAAAGTGGGACATATCGAGATTTAAAGGGGTCAAGGAAAGAGCGTTCACGTCGCGGCCCTGTCTCCACCAATCATTCCACCACCACGCACAAGAAGCACAAGGAGCGAGAAGACAGACACCATTGTATGCAGATGCCGAGACGTGTGTTCAGCTCTGGCTGAACAACTTCTAATCTTGTGTGGACTCGACAAGAAGATGGAAAATAAAGCATTGTGTGATGAATAGGTGTAGCTGCTGAAACCATGGCATTCTAAGACAGATTCTGCATTCTCTTGCATGCACCAGGAAGCAAAACTCACAAGCGAGTACTTGCGTTTAGTTTATGAGTTGTGTTTAGTTTATTGTCACGTGTACTGAGGTACAGTGAAAAACATTTGTTGCGTGCTAACCTGTCAGCGGGAAGACAATGCATGATTACAATCAAGCCGTCCACAGTGTGCAGTTACCTGTTGGAGGGAATAACGTTTTAGGTGTAAGATAAAGTCCAGTAAAGTCTGATCAAAGATAGTCTGAGGGTCTCCAATGAGGTAGATGGGAGGTCAAGACCGCTCTCCAGTTGGTGATAGGATGGTTTAGTTGCCTGATAACAGCTGGGAAGAAAAAGTCCCTGAATATGAAGGTCTCTTGCCTGACGGGAGAGGGGAGAAGAGGGAGAGGCCAGGGTGTGACTCGTCCTTGAATTTGCTGCTGGCCTTGCCAAGGCAGCATGAGGCAGTGGGGTATTTAGTGCAAAGTGTCTAATTTTCCTGTTCATTGTGTTTTGGTGAAATGCCAGAATCAGGTGTAGAGATGCATTTTATTTAATGTAACTCACACTCTTCTTGGAACCTGAAGCCTTTGTATCATCTCTTTGTTACCTGTGTTTAATCTGTGAAACGTATGCAGTGATTCTGAAAAAAAAAGTCCTTGTGTTGCACAGCAGGTGAAGAAAGTATATATTAATGTTTGGAATCAGTTAAATATCGAAGCTACAATCGAGACATCTTTCTCTAAAACCTATAACCTATCCTATCCATGTACCTGTCCAAATGTCTCTTAAATGCTGTGGTAGTACCTGTGCTATCTCTGTCTACCTGTAGTCTGTCACAATTGCCTTCAGAATAACAACTTCAGACATCAATTCAAAAATAAGATTTGAATTACATAGGGATTGCAAGAACAAGTGATCTGATGTTAAAGTGATTCTGTACTTCCTTCCTTAAGTTTCTCTGTACTCTGTTACAGTTTGAATGCAGATATTTTTACACGAGAGAGCTGCGGAGAAGGCAAATTGATTTTGTCATATTGTTACATAAATCCAACTTTAAATTTAAAATTGGGACATAAAAAATAGAACGCAAAGTGTTAGCTGGCATCCACAATACAACCACGATGCAGAATAATTCCCCTAAACCATCTTATATATTAATGATTATAATTTTGTATTAAAAAAGATACAAGGTGGAGGAATAACTCAGCAGGTCGGGCAGAACTATGGGGAACATGGATAGGTAACATTTCAGGTCGAGACCCTTCTTCAGACTGAATAAGGGTCCCGACCCAAAATGTCACCCATCCATGTTCTCCAGAGATGCCGCCTGACCCGCTGAGTTACTTCAGCACTTTAGCATCCTTTTTTTGTAAACCAGCATCTGCAGTTCCTTTAATCAATATATTCCGTTTCTTTGCTGTGAAGCCTGCCTTTAAAAAAATTTACAAATATTTAAACGCACACAGGAAGTTCTGGTATTGAGTGCTTGTGAATTGTGAATATCTGAAGTCCAGCAACCTCATTAATGCAAACTATTAACTTAATGACATTGCAATACTGAGTATTGATTTGGAAAGAATAAACAACTCAAATTTTAAGCATCTAATAAATTATTTAGCCCAGCTAAGCCGAAATAAAAAATTAAATGGTTGGAGAGGAATTGCTTTAGGAATTTCTCTTGAGGGGCTTGACTGTGAAACTGCTTTGGTTGTGTATGGAGATGCACTTTCATGGCCAGTGTCATATACAGAGGGAGAACATTATGGAGATGGCTGATTACTTACTTGTTAATGGAGCTTTTAGGATTAGAGTGTCAACAGTGACAAGGAATATAATAAAAACTTTCTGCAGTAGCTTTTGAGCATCTTTGGTCTTAGCTCAGCACCTCACCATCAGTTGGGCCAGTTTATGTGCTATATCTCTAAACTGAACAAAACTAAACGTAACTTTAGTTTAAGGTACACAAAAAAGCTGGAGAAACTCAGCGGGTGCAGCAGCATCTATGGAGCGAAGGAAATAGGCAACGTTTCGGGCCAAAACCCTTCTTCAGACTTTAGTTTAGTTCATCCGAGATGCTTTTGTTGCGTGCTAACCAGTCGGCGGAAAGACAATGCATGATTACAACTGAGCCATCCACAGATGCACGATAAAGGGAATAACGTGAATAGCATTCAGTGCATGATAATTTCCAGTAAACCCCGATCAAAGATAGTCCGAGGGTCCCTAATGAAGTAGTTAGTAGCTCAGGACTGCTCTCTAGTTGTCGCTAGGATGGTTCAGTCGCCTGATAACCGTCCAACGCTGTTATACAGTTGTCACGTGGATGTCTGATAATGGACCCAATGTTGATTGAGATTTTGGTTAAGGGAAACATTTGCTCAGACATTAATTTATTGTTTCTGTAATCAGGAACAGGAAAACTGTTTGTGTTGGCAGAACTCCAAGCATCATTGGAACAGGCTCACTAATGGATTAACAAGTGAAAGCATATCATTAAAATGAAATTAATCTTACTGTGCATTCAGTCTGCCATTTACATTATGATCTCAGAATCTCCCGTCATTTTATTATTTGCCATCAATAAGGTTTTCATGTATTATCGTTTCTCCTTTGTCATTGGCTTTTTATTTTATATTGCACAAAATATTTTCCCCTGGGATAACTTTACTTCCCAATCAATGAATTGGGTAAAATTACTTCAGGTGAGGGTTTAATGAGAATCCTGTCCCCATTTGAAGATGGATTATTTTATCCATGAGCAAGTGAGTTGATTGATGGAAAGATACAGCGTGAATGAATGAATACGTTTATTCACATACGAGGAATTTGCCTTGGTGCTCCGCCCGCAAGTGACAACATGACATACAGTGACAGTTAGGAATGTCACATAAAACATTAAACATTAATAATGAAACACTATCGATTAGGAAACAGGCCCTTCAGCCCATCAGATCCGTGCCGACCATTGATCACGCTTCGCTCTAGTTGTATGCTATCCCACTTTTGGGCAGTTCTGATGACGAGAGGGAAGCTGTTCCACAGTCTAGGTGCTGCAACCGCAAAAGCGCGGTCGCCCCTGAGCTTAACCGCGGAACCTAGACCGCGGGATAGTCAGTAGCCCCAAGTCGACCGACCTGAGGGACCTGGAGGTAGAATGGTGGGTTGGGAGATTTTTGATATGGGGGGCGGGGGGCAAGCCCGTTATGGGCTTTGTATACGAATAAGAGGAGCTTGAAGTTGATTCTGTACCTTACTGGGAGCCAGTGGAGAGAGGCCAGGATCGGGGTGATGTGGTCCCTTTTACGGGTACCCGTCAGAAGTCTCGCTGCGGCGTTTTGATCCAATTGCATGCGGGACAGGGATGATTGGCTGATGCCAATGTATAGGGAGTTGCAGTAGTCAAAGCCGGAGGAGATGAATGGGTGGATGATTTTTTTCAAGGTCGCCGAATTGGAGGAATGGTTTAATTTTATCTATGGTACGAAGCTGGAAGAAACTAGCTTTTACCACAGAGTTGACTTGCTTGTCAAACTTTGCTGCCGAGTCAAATATCACGCCAAGGTTTATGATGTGCGGTTTGACTAAGGAGGCTTCCAAGGCTGCTTGTTATCGTTTTGATGAAGTCAGAGGGGCCAAGTAGGATGCCCTCAGACTTGCTCTCGTTTAGTTGGAGGAAGTTCTGGGCCATCCAACATTTTATGACCTTGAGGCAGTGCATGAGGCTGATTAAATTTGACCGGTTGTTGGGCTTCAGGGGGAAGATAGAGCTGTGTGTCATCTGCATAACAGTGGAAAGAAATGCCGTGCCTTTGAATGACTTGTCCGAGGGGGAGCATGCAAAGAGAGAAGAGAATGGGGCCTAGGATGGAGCCTCGTGGCACCCCGCAGAAAAGGCTAGCTGGGGAAGAGAAAGAGTTGCCTATGTTGGTAGAGAAACTCCTATTTTTGAGGTAGGAAACGAACCAGCTCAGGGCAGTGCCATCTACACCAACCCTGTAACGGAGACGGTCGATTAGGATGGTGTGGTTCACTGTATCAAACGCTGCACTGAGGTCGAGAAGGAGCAGGATTGCACAGTCGCCGGAGTCAATGGCGAGAAGCAGGTTGTTGTGTGCCTTCAATGAGGCAGACTCTGTGCTGTGGTGGGCCCTCAAACCTGATTGGAAACTTTACAGATACAAACCTCTTTTTCCCACCTGTGTGTGTAGAACTTCAATGAACATAGGAATCTGATGGGTAACTTTTTCACACAGCGGGTGTAGTAGCATCTATGGAGCAAAGGAAATAGACTTTTCAGACTGATCATTATCCTAAGTATCATCACCATCCATAGATGCTGCATGACCTGCTGAGTTACTCCAGCATTTTTGTGGCTATCATTGGCTCAAACCAGCATCTGCAGTTCTTTTTGTTATATTTTAACTATTGAATACTTTGTAATCCACTTTAAGGGGCAGGGGAAGGTGAAACCAAATGGAGTAAAGGAGACATGAGCTAACTAATGTAATGGCCTTCTACAGCAAAACGAGCTGCCAGAGGGGGTAGTTGAGGCTGGGACTATCCCAACATTTAAGAAACTGTTAAACAGTTGCATGTGTAGTTCAGGTTTGGAGGGATATGGACCAAACTTAGGCAGCTGAGACTAGTGTAGCTGGGATGTTGGCCGGTATGGGCAAGTTGGGCCGAAGGGCCTGTTTGCATGCTTTATCACCCTATGACTCTAACACACATACAAGACACACAAGCCGACCTGGACAATCACCAGTGTAGGTGTCTCTCTCATTAAACACCACAACACACTCTGCCAGGCCTCTAACCAGACTGATCCTCTACAACATCTATCTTCCCCTCTGTTTCCAATTTGTCAGGCTCAGTGTCTGCGTGTGGAGTTCCTCAGGGAAACAGATTCACTGGAATTGGAGGAAATGAGGGTGAGAGACGTTATGCAAAGCACAGATCTAATTGAGAATCTATCTACAGTGCCTTAAAATTGTCAGTGGATATTTTTAAGGCCGAGGTAGGTAGATTCTTGACTTGTACGGGTGTCAGAGGTGATGGGGGGAAGGCAGGAGAATGGGGTTAAGAAGTGAAGATAGATCAGCCATGATTGAATGGGGAGTACACTTGATGGGCCGAATGGCCTAATTCTGCTCCAACTACTTATGAACTCATTTACTTATAGGGAAAGCATCACATAGTTAATTTACACGTAAATACAAGGAAATTGCTCTTTTTTCCCTTTGAGTTTGATTTAGAATCCACCCTGGTTTTAATTACTATTGAATCAGACATGATGCGACATGAATCGGACATGTGGGAGCATGAGACACTGTGACATTTTTTGGTAAAAGGTTGAATGGAGAAAATTGAAGAGTGTGAGGGTGGTGTGCAGAGAGATGAATGCTGTCTACGTTTATCAGAGATGAAGATGACTGAATGTGAATATATTTGGGAGTTAGGCCGCAGATAGAGATTGGGGCACAGCGGAGGAGGTGCTGCCTTATAGCGCCAGAGACCCGGGTTCCATCCTATCGTGCTGTATGTACGGAGTTTGCACGTTCTCCCTGTGACCTGCGTGGGTTTTCTCTGGGTGCTCCGGTTTCCTCCCACACTCCAAAGACATACAGGCTTGGAGGTTAATTGGCTCCTGTAAATTGTAAATTGTAAATTGTAAATTGTAAATTGTCCCTTGAGCGTAGGATAATGCTAGTGTACGGGGTGATCGGTGGTCAGCGTGGATTTGGTGGGCAGAAGGGCTTGTTCCCACGCTGTATCTCTAAAGTCTGAAGTCTAACGTCCAAAGCAGTTTGTTAAACTTCTTGCTGGTTCTTAATCATATACAAACAATAGACGCCACAAGTTAGAATTAATGGCACATATTCATGATCAGGATGGAAGGAACATATATATTTTAGATGTACTTTAGATTTTCTAATGATCTCCTAATGGAAGCTCAAACTGCCACAGCAAGAAACCCATTCTGATCTGGTAAAATCTGAATTGAATCTGAATCTGAATTGAATCAATCTGTCCCCCTCTGGTGAAGGTCTGCTCTGATGGTGGAAGCATGCACTTATATAATAACTTTTATCTCCAAGAACAACAGGTGACTATGTGTCAAACTAGATGTCCTCCTTTGTACCATAATGGCGTGAGTTTAGTTTTAGAGGTACTGCGTGAAAACAGGCCCTTCAGCCCACTGAGATCCCTGGACACTAACACACTAGGGACAATTCTACACACACACACCTCTTTGGAGTGTGGGAGGAAACCAAAGATCTTGGAGAACGTACAAACTCCGTGCAGACAGCACCCGTAAGTCAGGATCGAACCCGGGTCTCCGGCGGGGAAGGCAGCAACTCTACCGATGCGCCACAAAGCCCCCCTCCCCCCCCCGACTAAGGCGCGCATCTTGCATATGGACTCGTTGGGCTGCTCTGTGTATATTGTACTAACAGGGGCGATTGTGCTCGTGTACGCGGAATAGTCTTGTGATCCGTATACAAAGAATGTATTTTGCTGTAGCTGGTACACGAGACAATAGTGAAACCATTGAACCATCTGATCAGATGCCAAGCTGGTCTTGGATGTCTCTTGGAAAGCAAAGCTTATCTTCGTGACCTGGCAGGTGGCCCCATGGTTTGCTGGTCCCGTCCAGTTAGCCTAAGCATTCTTCCAAAACATCTAGTTGTTTTCCAAAGCAGGGTTTGAGAAGTGGTGCTGCTACTTCAGCTGACAACGCCATTTTAGCCGACATAGTCTGTTTAACCCTTGCATTACAACAACGCAAATGAATAAGGTAATGCAATTTCAATCCTATTTCCGTCATGCCATTTCTGCAATATTTTTCAGTTTCCAAAGATCCCACAATGAGCAATGTTAGCAACAGGTTGTCAAAAACAGGGCTTGTTTGAAGTCAGTTTTCCTTTCATTTGTACCACGAGACAATTATCAAAGGTATTTGATGGTAGGTGCCACAAGTTAGAATTAATGGCACATTAATGGCACATTGATGGTGAGGGATTTAATCCATTCGATGTCTATAAGTCCGTCATTTCCTCAAAACGAACAATATTCTGTGCAATAAACACAAAGTGCTGGAGTAAGTCAGCGGGTCAGGCAGAATCTCAGGAGAAAATGGATAGGTGACCAGTTTTTGTTTCAGGAAGGGACCCTTCTTCAGTTTGAAGACTTCTACTGTTACTACTTCTGCACTAGTGCTAGGGTATTCTACTTTCTTCCATTCTCTACACACTGCAAGGCAATTTACAGAGGGCAATCCACCTGCAAACCAAACCCCTGTATGCTCACTTTGAAGAAGTTTTCCTCCTCATTCTGAAGGGAGTCCTTTGAGAATTGCAGTCTGAAGAAGGGTGTCGGATAAAAAAGGCACCGATCTATGTTCTCAGGATGAGCACTTTTTGTAACGTTGTCAGCGTCTTTGTGGCGATTCTTTCGTTTATTTTGTGTGCAAAAGCAAAGAATTTCACTGTACCTAGGTACACGTGACAATAAAGTATTATCCTAAAGGGGCTGTCCCACTTAGGCGACCTAATCCGCGAGTTCTGGCGAGTTTGCCGTCGACTCGTACTCGCAGCATGGTCGACACGAGGTTGTAGGAGGTCTTTGTAACTCTCCTTCATGCTCGAGAGTAGTCCCCGTGTACTCGAGGCTTCAGCTAGGGTCGCGGCATATTTTTCGACATGTTGAAAAATGCCTGCCAGTAAAAAAAAGGTCCCCATGGAAAAAAATTGATCTTTTTTTTACTCGTAGATTTAGTCGGCATGTTAGTCGTAGGTAATCGAGGGTAGTCTAAGGTAGTCGTAGATAGTCTTCATCATAGTCGAAGGGAGGTCGAAGGGAGGTCGAAGGAGGTCGTCTTCACTCTCCACTATTTGGTGTCCAATTTTCCCAAAGTTAGTCGTAGCTAGTCGTAGCTAGTCGTAGTTAGTCTTCAACATAGTTGAAGGAGGTCTTCAACATGACATTTTTTCAAACTCTCCTAAACTCTTCTAAACTCGCCAATTAGGTCGCCCAAGTGGGACAGCCCCTTTAGTGACAAACGGTCTTTGCTTTGTGACTTCCCCATGAATATTTCGATGATTCCAGCAATGCTGGACGCCAAGAGGAGATCTAAAATACATCTAATTTTCATTGACAGCTTCCAATGAAGAGAGGCTGAGCAGAGGTGCACAGGAATGTATCCCATGTACAGCGGCAGGCAATTTGGATCCATGAGCGCTATGCTGAAACTGACGTGTAACTGAATATAATCAACAAGGTAAAACATGTGAAGATTTTGTGTTTACATATTACTTGATATGTTATTGAGTCATGGAGTCATACAGAATGGAAACAGGCTCTTCGGCCCAACTTGCCCATGCCGACCAACATGTCCCATCTGCACTAGTCCTACATGCCTGCGTTTGGCCCATATCCCTCTAAACCTGTCCTCTCCGTTGCGATAGTATTGTTAAACATTGCAATAGTATTGTTTTAAAAGTGTTAAATAATTGTTTAAATAGTTCCCTTACTTTCAAATAAAAAGTTATATTGAACACGATCTGGACATATAATGGACAAGCAAAACAGAAGAGGCAAACAATTATATATAGATAAGAATGGTGTTTCTTTATAGACAATAAATGTAAGCATATAAAATCAGCGGGAAGTTCAACACTAATGTTTAGAAAAGCTAATAAAACCTCAATAAATCTCATATAACTACGAAACATTCTTGAGTGAAGAAGGGTCCTGACCTGAAATTTCACCTATCCACATTCTCCAGTGTGCTGCCTGACCTGCCTCCAGCATTTGTGTCTTTCCTTGGTAAACCAGCATCTGCAGTTCCTTGTTTCTATTAAGAGTCCCGCCTATAGATCTTATGGCATGTGGTTATTATCTACTATCTACCTCATTGGAGACCCTCGGACTCTCTTTGATCAGACTTTACCGGCTTTATCTTGTACTAAATGGTATTCAAATTATTCCCTTTATCATGTATCTGTGCACTGTGAATGGCTCGATTGAAATCAAATGTATTGCCTTTCTGCTGACTGATTAACATGCAACTAAAGCTTTTCACTGTACCTCAGTACACGTGACAATAAAGAAACTAAACTGAACTAGACCACTAGGTCTTATAGCAATAGTATACAAGTTATAACCCTGGGTACAGATATGTTCAGAAAATGTGTCGTTATAAAGTGGCAGAAACTGCTACAAAATGTTAGGATTTTCCCTCAATCCTTGAGAAAAGTTGCGGAACCTGGTTGTGAAAGCAAGTTCAGTGCCGGTGTTGGAGTTACACATGTACACACTTCTCCACTCTGCACGGTCATTGTTGTTCATTACGGCTCCAGGTCTTGTCACTTGATGTTCAGCAGCATTCCAGGATGGGGAGTAGTGAAAGGGAACAATGGATGTCAGTGCTGGGAACAGTGCAGTGTTGGTGAGATGATTGATTGATGGATACTTTATTGTCACGTGTTCTTTGTTTTGCATACATCACAAGTCACCGGGCAGTCACGGTGGCGCAGCGGTAGAGTTGCTGCCTTACAGCGAATGCAGCCACGGAGACCCGGGTTCGATCCCCACTACGGGTACTGTCTGTACAGGGTTTGTACGTTCTCCCCGTGCCGAGCGTGGGGTTTCTCCCGAGATCTTCGGTTTCCTCCCACATTCCAAAGACGTACAGGTTTGTAGGTTATTTGGCTTGGTAAATGTAAAAAATAGCCAATAGGTGCAGGAGGAGGCCATTTGGCCCTTCGATCCAGCACCGCCATTCAATGTGATTATGGCTGATCATCCCCAATCAGTAACCCGATTTAAGAGCCCTATCTAGCTCTCTCTTGAAAGCATCCAGAGAACCTGCCTCCACTGCCCTCCGAGGCAGAGAATTCCACAGACTCACCACTCTCTGTGAGAAAAAGTGTTTCCTCGTCTCCGTTCTAAATGGCTTACTCCTTAGTCTTAAACTGTGGCCCCTGGTTCTGGACGCCCGCAACATCAGGAACATGTTTCCTGCCTCTAGCGTGTCCAAGCCCTTAACAATCTTGTATGTTTCAATTAGATCCCCTCTCATCCTTCTAAACTCCAGAGTGTACAAGCCCAACTGCTTCATTCTGTCAGCATATGACAGTCCCGCCATCCCGGGAATTAACCTTGTAAACCTACGCTGCACTCCCTCAATAGCAAGAATGTCCTTCCTCAAATGTCCCTAGTGGGTGCGGGGATTGCTGGTCGGCGCGGACCTGGTGGGCTGAAGGGCCTGTTGCCGTGCTGTATCTCTAAAAACTAAAAATATAAAAACAAGTATGCAAAGAGTCGCCATGTATAGGGCGATGACAAAATTATAAAAATATTCAACATAGTATCCACCAGTATCCAATAGAGCCTCTCTCTTTTCCCCTCTTTGTTCACGGCAGCGCCCCACACTGGGTCTCTCTGTTCTCAGCTGCCCCTCCACGCTGGGTCATTCTTTGTCATGACCTTCAATTCTGACATGACCATCTGAAAGGGTGACAATGCAGGATAAAGGAAGGTTGTAAAAGGATTACGGAGTAACAAAAGGTAAGTCTGAAGGTGGAAGATGAACTTTAAGTCAGAGATAGATGGATTCTTGATTAGTATGGGTGTCAGGGGTTATGGGGAGAAGGCAGGAGAATGGGAGAGATAGATTGGCCATGATTGCATGGGAGGGTAGACTGGATGGGCCGAATCAGAGGTTATATCCAATTTTTTGGGGAATGTTATATAGAAACATAGAAACATAGAAAATAGGTGCAGGAGTAGGCTATTCAGCCCTTCGAGCCTGCACCGCCATTCAATATGATCATGGCTGATCTCTGACCTAAACGAAAACTAAGAAGGGGAATTACCCACAGCATCCTGAACAGTATTCATCCCGTAACCAACCACTAAAAAGTCAATAATCAGATCATGATTGTAACGCTGTTTGTGCAGGCTGGCAGTGTGCAAATTGGCTGTTGTGTTTCCCATGTGACAACAGTGGTTTCACTTCAAAAGTATTTCATTGGTACTTCCTTTTATAACTGCAAATCTTCCATGCTCAGCATTGATTGCACAGAAGACGTTGGCAGTGTCACAGAGTCATAGAGACATGCAGTTTGGAAACAGGCCCTTCGGAAACAGGCCCACACCGGCCAACAAATCTCAGCTACACTAGTCCCACCTGCCCACATTTGGCCCATATCCCTCCAAACCTGTCCTATCCCATGTACCTGTCTAACTGCTTGTTACAAAGTGGGATGAACCACCACCTCGGGAGTGTCTGCTCTTGATTCATCTGCGTTTAATTGCACCGCAGCTCACACATGTTCCAGAGAGACCAGAATCAACTCAGAACATTTTTGTTCCGTAATTTTTCTGAAAACCCATTACTTTGGAAGCAGATGTTAAGAATCGCTCTGCTCACCATCAGAAATCCATTTGTAAAGGTTTTCACTGTTGGGTATTTGAAGCAGGATTATAAATGAGTTCTTTCAGGATGGATTTACAATTTCACCTGAAATACAGTTGTTATGTACCTTGCATGACGAACAGAGGAAGTCTCGTTCTCGGCCAGCACAACCTCAGCACCTTTCACCATTAGTAAACGCATTCTTCAAATATAATTGAGCTTATCTCTGCAACCGCGGCTATGCTTAATGACTTAATGGATCTGTAATCCTTTCTAAAACAAAGAAGGACCCATCTAATCTATCACATTTCCCGATTCTATACGCACAGATGAAGGTCATCCGAGCTCCTCTGGTTGATGATGATTGGTGTTGCAATGAGACTTATAGCCTTTGATACTCAACTAGTGCAGAATTTGCTGATTTTGGACATTGTGGTAATTTAGTTTAGAGATACAGTGCGGAAGCAGAACAGGGCCTTCAGCCCACCGAGTCCGCGCCGACCAACGTTCCCCGCGCACTAACACTATCCAGCACACACTAGGGACAATTTACATTTATACCGAACCAATTAACCCACGAACCTGCACGTCTTTGGAGTGTGGGATGAAATTGAAGATTTTGGAGAAAACCCACGCGGTCACGGGGAGAACGTACAAACTCCGTACAGACAGCGCCCGTAGTCAGGATCGCACCCGGGTTTCCGGCGTTGCATTCGCTGTGTGCAATGATGCAAATAGTGGGATACATTTTCCTTCCTTATGCCTTAAAAAATATTCTAGATGCTTTTCACCCCTTGATTTTTCATTAAAAAGCTATAATATTAGAGAAAAAATCCACCCAATGATCCATGATTGAGACTAATGGGCCTGACAAACGTGAGGGATTATTTAGGCGACTACAGGCAGCTAGGCTGTCATGACACGGTCGCTGTTGGTTGCCGTTGTGTCGCCCGTATGGTTGTGAGTAGTCTCCTAAAGACACCCAAAGAGTTGTAGCGTCTTTCTGGTCACCATTGTCGCCAAAAAATGTTCAACATGTTGAAAACCCAGCGTGGGATTGACGCCAATGAGCGTAACGTGACGTGTATGTGCTGTCGTAGGTTGCCGCCACGTAACGTAGGTTGTTGCCACGTAACATACGTTGTTGCTGGTGAATTCCATTGTCGTATTCGCCAGCAGTTGTCTAAAAATCACCTAAGTGGGACAGGCCCATTAATGTTCACATTGATCAATTAAATGCAGGTAACCCAGAGCCAGTCTCCATCACAGGAAACAGACTGTTGACCGACATCTACTACAAACCGACTGACTCCCATAGCTATCTTGACTACACTTCTTCCCACCATGTTTCTTGTAAAGATTCTATCCCCTACTCCCAATTCCTCCGTCTACGCCGCATCTGCGCCCAGGACGAGGTTTTCCATACTAGGGCATCGGAGATGTCCTCATTCTTTAGGGAACGGGGGTTCCCCTCTTCCATTAAAGATGAGGCTCTCACTAGGGTCTCCTCGATATCCCGCAGGTCTGCTCTTACTCCCCCTCCCCCCACTTGTAAAACTTTACCCAGAGCCTGAAGATGGGTGCCGACCTGAAACATTGTCTGTCTCTTCCCCGTACAGATGCTGCCTGATTCACTGGGTTCTTCCAGCCCCTTGTGTTTTGCTCAAGATTTCAGCATCTGCAGTATCTTGCGTCCTCTTGATAGAATCAAACATCGAGTCTTAGTTCCTGCACAGACCCAACTTATATTTATTCCCGCTTGTGTCTCTCTTCTCTGTTAGGATGAGATTCTGTGCGAGATCGATGCTCTTCACCCACTGGCTGTTGCTGGCCTCTGTGTTAATGCTTGGCTGCCGACCGCTGACGGCTTCAAGTCACCACACCCGGGGCCACTCAGGTAAGGAACTGTGCAAGATCACTCGAGTGGGGGACAGACCCGGCTTCCCGTGGTTAGGCGTAGAACGCTGGAGTGGCTCAGCGGGACAGGCAGCATCTCTGGAGAGAAGGAATGGGTGACGTTTCAGGTCAAGACCCAAAATGTCACCCATTCCTCTCCAGAGATGCCGCCCGTCCCGCTGAGTTACTCCAGCATTTTGTGTCTATCAATGGAAGGGAGGTTGGTTTGTGTGATGTGCAGGAAGGAACTGCAGATGCTGGTTTACACCAAAGATATAACACAAAATTCTGGGGTAACTCAGTGGGACAGCCAGCATTTCTGGATAGAAGGAATGGGTGACATTTTGGGTCGAGGCCCTTCTTCAGCACCTTGTTGTGTGATGGGCTGGTGTGCGTCCACAATACTGAGTGCATCAGGTTGACCAGAATGGGAGGGGAATTTTCAGAAGTGAGACGCAATGGAAGATTGGCACTGGAGGCTGTAATGACTAATTATAGATTGAATTGGGGTATCTTAAAATATAAAGCGGTCTAAAGTGTCTGAAGTAAGTATATGTAGTGGGTAATTCATGGATAAATGTAGGGAGGAGAGAAGTTGGAAGTTCTCTGACTTTGAAGGGGGGTTGTCAAATGCGGAGTGCATTACATCAGAGGCAGTGGCACAGTAGCACAGTGGTAGAGTTGCTGCCTTACTCCACCAGAGCCCCAGGCCCTGGGTTCGATCCCGACTACGGGTGCCGTCTGTACGGAGTTTGTCCGTTCTCACCGTGACCTGCGTGGGCATTCTCCGAGATCTTCTGTTGCCTCCCACACTCAAAGATGTGCAGGTTTGTAGGTTAATTGTCTTGGTATTAAATGCAAAATTGTCCCCGGTGTGTGTAGGGTAGTGTTAATGTGCGGGGATCGCTGGTCGGTGCGGACTCGGTGGGCCGAAGGGCCTGTTTCCACCCTGTATCTCTAAACTAAACTAAACTAACCACTGAGAGTGGTTGAGGCAGAGATCGTTGTATATGTTAACGAGAAAGTGAATATATATTGATTAGGGCACAGGACTACTGAGCGAGAACAGAGCAATGGGATTAGCTATGGATTACCCCAACAAAGAGTGAGCAGAGACATTTAAAAAAAAACTTTATTTATTAATGTTGACAAGGCCAATGATAATTGCCATCCTTAATTGACCTTCAAATGTTGTTGGCGTGACAAATTGTGTGTTTTTTTAGTTACTTTATTGTCACATGTACGAGCTTTTTTGTTGCGTGCTATCCAGTCAGTGGAAAGGCTCTACATGATGACAATCGAGCAGTCCACAGTGTACAGATACAGGATAAAAGGAATAATGTTTAGTGAAAGGTAAAATCCAATTGAGGATGGTCCGAGGGTCTCCAATGAGGTGAATGGTAGGTCAGGGCTGCCCTCTAGTTGGTGATAGGATGGTTCAGTATTATAGTGATGTACAGGTACACGTTCCTTGCAGCAGAATCACAGGTAGATCGATTCAGACTTCAGTGCATTAAGGTCATGCCTAAGCTGCAGAGTCTGGTCTCCAGTCCCCTCGGCCCCTCTTGCCCTTGGATCATGATCTTGCTCGTTGTGGTGCATGCAACTCCTACGCTACATTAAAAATGATCCTGCCCAGTCAGCTGTCCTCCACAAGGGGGTGTTAGGCACCCGGGTATATCAGATCCCTCATGGACGATCCTCACAGTGACAAACCAGAAGACCATCTGCTGCCTTGTCCATCGGGACCGAGGCACTTTGACAGTAACGGAGTGAGATGCAACAGTCAGGAATGGCTGTTTACATACAAGGCTGGGGTTCCACCTTCCTCAATAGGGGCAAATCACAAGAGGAATGCCATCTTCATGGAGTCATCAACAACGAGCTGGACCAACATCTTAGTCATTCCCTTAGTGGAGCTGGTGATCATCTTATGACCCGCTGGTTCACTTCAACGACAAGCCAAAATGCCTAGACCAGAACAGTCAGAAGAAGTATCTCAACCCATAACATCATTGATCCATGTTCTCCACGGATGCTGCCTGGCCCGCTGAGTCGCTCCAGAACTTTGTATCTCTTTGCCAAGATGATCAATGCCAATGCCCCAACTCACAAAGCTTCACATGAAACTATGGAGTTCATCTACTCTGAACTTGAAAACCATTCTGGTCTATATCCCAAAGGAAGAGAAAATGGAGCCTCCTGGGTGACTTCAACGCCCGGTTGGAAAAGGATGCATGTACTGGGAAGGAGTGATCAGTAATGGGCCTGTCCCACTTAGATGACTACAGGCGACTGTCGCAAAATTTTCAACGTGTTGAAAAGTTTTTGGCGACAGTCGCGCCAATTTTTGTTGACGTAGGTTGTCGTAGGTTCTGACATAGGTTGTCGCTAGGTTTCTTAGGTGAATTCCATTAAAACTAGTCCCTCGCAGTCGCCTAAAGAGTCGCCTAAGTGGGACAGGCACAGAAAGTATTTATTTTATCCAGGATTGGTAATTAGTTAGATTGAATGGTGGATTAGACTCGATGGGCTGAATGGCTTAATCCTGCTCCCATGTCTTAAGGTCTTGAGTAAAAAAAAAGTTATTTCGAATTATTTATTCCTGTTTTGCTCTTAAAAAGGTTGATAGTGAATAAAACATGAGGTAAAATCAAATCTGTAACTTCTCAGTTAACTAGAAAGGTGAAAAGCCCCTATTATATATATATATATATATATATATATGCAGCACATTCAAAGCTGTCAATGCAGGCCTGATGCTCGGCATAACTATTTAATTTGTCTTTGTGTGAGATGTAAAAATCTAATCAGCAATTAACGGTTTCAGCACCTCTCACAAAGGTGGCCTCCAACGCACCCCCTCCTCGTGGAACCCCCCTCGTGGCCAATTTCCGGCTTTAGAACTTTTTATCAATATCTCTAACTGGCCTCCATTAATCCTTGTTCATTCGGCCCGGTAATGTTCCACGCAAGAATGGAAGACCCTGCTTAAATTATACCAGTTCGCTTCTCTCACTGTTTAGTAGCCGTGCCCTTTTCAAATTCACTGCTCACATCTAAATTTAAGGCCGTTGCCTGTTTTGAAAAATGGTGTTGAGAGCGAAAGTGAATTTGCAACAAGTTGCACAAACCAGTAGAGGGCAGTGTAAGATTACAAATGCCATCGATTACCAACACCATTTGCTATTGGAGACACTTCTGAAAAGACCAATGAGCATTTTGCTGGAGGACGCCTCAGATCAGATTCTTTTCCTCTTTATATTTATGCCTGGCCCATTTTTGACATTTCCAGATAATTGGGAGGGGAGGACCAGCATCCTAATCAGGGTCTCTGCTTGCATCTCACTGGAACTGTTTGCTGGGACTGCGTGTTACGGTCTTTGAATTAATTTCCTTCCCTAGAGGATAACAACCAAACCGTTAGTATGCGGGCCGTGGAAATCAAGGGAGATTTCATCCTGCGTAAAAACCTGCCCAAAACAGGCAGTGGCACAGAATTTAAACATGGTAAAATGGGGTGAGACTTCATCAAGGTCTTTGCTACCTGATGTGCAAGATCTCCCACACAAAACACAGGGGGAAATTAAACATAATTGGGAATTTACGCAAGCCCTGCTTTTCCCCTTCACTCTTTGCAAATTTCATAGTGATCTCACTGCCACTGTTGTTTTTTTTCGAATTTATTTTATGTTTTTAATCAATGTTAAAGCTCCCTTAATAATAACCATTTGTTAATTTTAAGCTGGCTGTTATTATTCTGCTTTGTGAGAATATTGGACTGTAAAACAGGGATTGCTTTCTCAGGAGCGTCAGCGGCTGAGGGGGGAGACCTATTAGAAATACGTAACGTTATGAGAGGCAGAGATAGGGTGGACAGTCAGAACCTTAATCCTTCCAGGGTGGAAATGCCAAAGACAAGAGGGCATAGCTTTAAGGTGAGAGGGGGAAAGTTTAAAGGAGATGTGTGGGGCAAGTTTTTTTACACAGAGGGTGGTGGGTGCCTGGAACATGTTGCCAGAGATTTTGGTGAAGGCAGTTAAGATAGTGGCATTTAAGGTGCATTTGGATAAGCATATGGATATACAAGTAATAGAGGGATGTGGATCACATGCAGGCAGGGAGATTAGTTAATGTGGCATCTTGTCTGGTAAGGACATTTTGGGCTGAAGGTCCTGTTCTTGTGCTGTACTGACCTATGTTCTTATTACACTGGTGCTCTTTTAGTTTAATTTAATTTAGTTTAGAGAGACAGTGTGGGAACAGGCCCATCGGCCCACCGAGTCCGCACCGACCAGCGATCCCCGCACATTAACACTATCCTACACACACTGGGGACAATTTACATTTATACCAAGCCAATTAACCTACAAACCTGTACGTCTTTGGATTGTGGGAGGAAACCGAAGATCTCGGAGAAAACTCAAAACGGTCACGGGTAGAACGTACAAACACCGTACACTCAGCAGCCTGAGTCGGGATCGAACCTGGGTCTCCGGCATGGTAAACGCTGTAAGGCAGCAACTCTACCGCTGCACCACCGTGCCGCCCGTGCTGCTCTTGCGCCCTGTACTTGAATATCATTGTCTTGGTGGTGAGTTTCAATCTGGGCTGTATTATTGGGGGAAGGGCGGACACAAGGTATTTTTAGGGATGAACTGGGGATTGAGAATTCCATGTTGCATCTCTAGATAGTCAGAGACCGGTACTCGCAGAGGGTAGAGCCCTCCCTCCTACAGGGATTGCTACTTGGTTCAGGCGGCATGAGGAGTTAAAATGAGGGAACTGAATTAACATCAGCGCGAACACTGTCATTAATTAAGTTTGCTTCAGTGATCTTGTCACTTTGATTTTAATGTGCATTAATTCAGCGCTGCCACAATGTCAGACTTAGTAACTCTTTCAGAACAGGTATCAAGATAGCTACATCAACGTTTACAAGCATCCGAAAATAATCGACAAAATGCAACAAGATTTATAAAGCTGGTCATGATTTTTTGGTTTATAATTAAATTGCCACGAGCTATTCTCCCAGGTATTGAATTTGTAATCTTACAAAGACTAGCAATTAATGTTGGGTGTCAGTTTTTAAAAATAAAATGGTTGCTAACCTTGAAGATCACTAAATATCAGGTTTAATGATGACAGACTAAATCGTGGCTTCTTGTCTGACCACATACTCTGCCTCTGCATGATCGGGCAGTTATTGTATGCTGTGTGTCTGTGCGGGGATGTGTAGGAAGGAACTGCAGCTGCTGTTTGTTTAAATACCAGGCAGCACGGTGGTGCAGCAATACTTGCTGCCTTACAGCGTCATTGACCCGGGTTCGATCCCGACTACGGGTGCTTGCCTGTAGGGAGTTTCTGCCTTCTCCCCGTGACTTGCGTTGGTTTTCTCCAGGATCTTCGGTTTCCTCCCACACTCCAAAGACGTACAGGTTTGTAGGTTTATTGGCTTAGTATAAATGTAAGTTGTCCCTAGTGTGTGTAGGATAGTGTTAGTGTGCGGGGATTGATGGTCGGTGCGGACTTGGTGGGCTGAAGGGCCTGTTTCCGCACATCATCTCTAAACTAAACTGAACTAAACTGAAGGCAGACACAAAAAGCTGGAGTAACCCAGTGGGTCAGGCAACATCTCTGGAGAAAAGGAATAGGTGATGTTTCAGGTCAGGACCCTCCTTCAGACACAGACCCTTTGTGTGGGATGTACAAGGCTCAGCTCAAAGTCATCTCGTGCTTCCATCATTCCACTGATGATAGTGCGGAGCTGTGCTGGGTAAATTATTGAGAGGGAAGTGATCTCATGACCTTTAACTGAAGTTGGTAAGGAGTGCAGGAGATCGAATGGTCACATCGGTGTCTCTTTAGGATGAGGCATTGTACCGGTCTGGAATTTCACAGCAGTTAGCTTGCACTTGAACAGATTCAAGGTAGTAATGCTTCACTTTCTGATCCAGGGTGTTTGGGAATTAGGAATATCGAACCAGTTTGCGCCGCAAAACCATACAAATTCAGCAGTCCAGCTCCATCCTAATTGGACCCACTGGAATAAACTGTAGCACCACATACAGGGCGGCACGGTGGCGCAGCGGTAGCGTTGCTGACTTAGAGCACCAGAGATCCTGACTAATGCCCCTGTCCCACTTAGGAAACCTGAACGGAAACCTCTGGAGACTTTGCGCCCCACCCAAGGTTTCCATGCGGTTCCCGGAGGTTGCAGGTGGTTGCCGGAGGTTGCAGGTAGTGGAAGCAGGTAGGGGAAGACTGACAAAGACCTCCGGGAACTGCAAAGTTTCCAGAGGTTTCCGTTCAGGTTTCCTAAGTGGGACAGGGGCATAAGGTTGCTGTCTGTACAGAGTTTGTACATTCTCCCTGGCTGTGACCACATGGGTTTTGTCCGGGTGCTCCAGTTTCCGCCCATATCCCAAAGACGTACAGGTTTGTAGGTTAATTGGCTTTGATAAAATTGTAAATTGTCCCTATTGTGTAGGATAGTGCTAGTATATGGGGGGGATCGCTAGTGGGTGTGGACTCGGTGGGCCGAAGGTCCTGTTTCCGCTTGGTATCTACAGGGGTGAAGAGATTTAAAAAAAAACTATTTCATTTATTCTTATGTAAGTTTTGATGAGTAAATAACAGTAAATACAGACAAGATTGATGGCTGTCTGTGAGAGAGGGAGGCACTAATTGAAATGTGAGATTTAATGAAATCACCCGTACTATACCTGTACTATATTTATTATCAATATCATTCCACTGAATTACTGGTTGGATCCTCACTACAGGTACTGTCTGTACGGAGTTTGCACGTTCTCCCTGTGACCACGTGAGTTTTCTCCAGGTGCTCCGGTTTCCTCCCACACTCCAAAGACGTGCGGGTTTGCAGGTTAATTGGCTTCTGTAAAAATTGTCCCCAGTGTGTAGAATAGAACTAGTGTGTATGTGATTGTTGTCAGCACGGACTTGGTGGGCTGATGGTCCTGTTTCCACACTGTATCTCTAAACTAAAGATGTATCACTAAACTAAACTAAACTAATGTGTAGGAAGGAACTATAGATGCTGATTTAAACCAAAGATAGACACAAAATGCTGGAGTAACTCAGCGGGATAGGCAGCTTCTCTGGAGAGAAGGAATGGGTGACGTTTCGGGTTAAGACCCTTCTTCAGACTGATGTCAGGAGAGAGGGAGATACATAGATAAGGAAGTGTAAGATGTGAAACCAGGACAGAGGGGACAGAGATCAGGGAAAATGTAGAATAGATCATTATTAGTTGGGAAGTAACAAAAACAAAGCAAACATGGATAGTCTGAGACAGTTAGACTGGTCGGAGAGCTGGGAAGGGGGTGGGATGGAGAGAGAGGGAAAGCAAGGGCTATAAGAAGTTAGAGGTGTCAATGTTCATAACGTTGGGATGTAAGCTGCTCAAGTGAAATATGAGATGCTGTTCCTCCAATAACTTCCCTGGAACCAACATGAATCTGAATGGCCACTATGAGATAGTCCAGTATACAAAGGAACAGCAAATGCTGGTTTAATCTGAAGACAGACACACAGTGTTGGAGTAACTCAGCAGGTCAGGCAGCATCTCTGGAGACAAGGAATAGGTAACGTTTCAGGTCGAGACCCTTCTTCAGACCCAAAACGTCACCTATTCCTTTTCTCCAGAGATACTGAGTTACTCCAGCTTTTTGTGCCCAACTAGTTTGTGGACCAACATATTTTAAGAGGCTAACATTGAATGGATTTTGGTTGAGTTGTGTCTGATTCTTCGGTGCACCCCATATCATTTCTAGATCGACACAAAAAGCTGTGAGCAACTCAGCAGGTCAGACAGCATCTCTGGAGAAAAGGAATAGGTGATGTCTTTTGTTGAGACCCTTCCATTTGTGTCTATCTTCGGTGTAAACCAGCATCTGCAGTTCCTTCCTACAAACCAAATCATTTAGAGTTCACTTTTTGCACAAGCACAGATCAGAAATTTCAAGTTCAAGTTCAAGTTACATTTATTGTCACATACACCAATTGGTACAGTGAAATTTGAGTTACCACACAGCCACACAAATAAAATAAAATGAACCCAACACCATAGAATTTAACATGAATATCCTCCACAGTGGAATCAATGTTTCCCACTGTGAGGGAAGGCAATAACGTTCAGTCATCTTCCTCTTGTTCACCCGTGGTCGGGGCCTTTGAGCATTAAAAGCTGCCTATTAATGCAAGAAGCCTGGCAGGTATGGCAGATACACATCTGATATGAATCTGTGGAATTCTCTGCCACAGAAGGCAGTGGAGGCCAATTCACTGGACGTATTCAAGAGAGAGTTCACTATAGCTTAGGGCTAATGGAACCAAGGGATATGGGAAGAAAGCAGGAACAGGGTACTGATTCTGGATGATCAGCCATGATCATATTGAATGGTGGTGCTGGCCCAAAGGGCCGAATGGTCTACTCCTGCACCTATTTTCTATTGTTTCGATGTTTCTAATCCAGCTCTTTGTGTCTATTTTTGTAAACCCAACATCTGCAGTCCCTTATTTATGCAACTGGGCTGACTTGTTGGTTGGTGTGGACAAGTTAGGCTGCAGTGTTTGTGTCCATGTGGTATGACTCTATGATTCCATTACGTGGCTTTGGATGAATGGAGATGTTCGGAGTTGTGTGAAAAGTGGACCTGAGATTTGTATGTGAGAAAGAACTGCAGATGCTGGATAAAATCGAAGGTAGACACAAAATGATGCAGTAACTCTGCGGGTGAGGCAGCATCTATAGAAGGAATGAGCGACCTCCCGGGTCAGGACCTTTCTTCAGTCTGAAGAAGGGTCTCTACCCGAAACGTCACCCATTCCTTTTATAGACGCCTCACCCGCTGAGTTAAAGCCCTGTCCCACTTGGTGATTTTTTTCGGCGACTGCCGGCATAATTGACTGACTACGTATTAGGTCACCGAAAAATTCGCGGCGTAATGACGTTTGACGCTCGGCGTGTTTTCAAGTGTCGCAACGTTTTTTTGTCGGCAGCTTGATTTTGAAATGTGCAAAATCTTTTGGCGACATTGATATGATGCCAGTAGTCGCTGAATAAAATCGCCAAGTGGGACAGGTCCTTTACTTTGTGTCTACCTGAGATTTGTATCACTGATAACAGCCTATTTTAATGGTGTCAATGGATTGAATGCTAATCAGGCCATAACTCTCAGAGCTGACGTTTGGAACTTGCGATTCAAGTATAATCAAAGGAATGCAAAATATATAACCTAAACCTGAGGATTACAAACATCCATCAATTTTTATACAGGTTGTCTTTCAGAACTGGAAAAAAGAAGATTATAGAAATCAGAATTTATTTTAGACTTTAGAGATACAGCGCAGAAACAGGCCCTTTGGCCCACCAAGTCCGTGGCAACCAGTGATCACCCCTACGCTAGTACTATCCTACACATTAGGGATAATTTACAATTTTTACCAAGCAAATTAACCCACAAAGCTGCATGTTTTTGCAGCGTGGGAGGAAACCGGAGCATCCGGAGAAAACCCACGTGCTCACAGGGAGAACGCACATACTCTGTACAGGCACAGCACCTGTCGTCAGGATCGAACCCAGGTCTCTGGAGTTGTAAGGCAGTAACTCTACCGCTGCACCACCCTTCTACTTGAACTAAGTTATGTAAAAAATTGGAAGAAAAAGGTATGCTTTAATTTCCAGCATAAACGGCACATTTTTACCTTAATTGGTGCACTTTAATATTTGAAATATACATCGGCATAGTTTGTATGATGCATTTGATGTGCAATTAGTTGCAGTGGTTCCAGTAGGCTAGAACATCTTCCCGCAGAAGGACATTAGTGCTGAATCACTGAGCTGCCATCCTCCACTGGTCCAGTCGCACATTATCAATCTCCTCTGTAAATAGCTGAGATTCTCTTTTTTTTTCACTCCATGATGGCAATGTGACCTTTTGCAAGCCTTTGCAAGAGCTCCATTTGAGCCCTGTTAATACAGGAGAACTGGCACTAGCTGTTCATTTTACTTGAAGCACAGTTGTCTAATGGCTATCTCTCCCAAACAAGCCTCTGCTGAAAAATGGAGCGAAAGACTCTATTGCGGACTTATAAATTACGTTGGTGCTTTAGTAAATTATTTGATGTTTAATTGGTGTTTTCATTTCATTGATACTGCTTCTGGTCGATGCATTAACGCACTTAACTCCGTATTTTGATGATGAATGGGTTTTAAGCATATGCCCCTGAATTCACCTCCATATATTAGTTGAGGAGTGATTAGTGTGCCATTTCAAAAACAGAGAGTAGTTGAAAATAAATAACAGAAGAGTTCTATGTATTTTTAAGCTGATAGCTGGAAATGTTCCTGCTTGTGAATTATGGCTTGCTTTTCTCATTTGTTGGGGTCCAGGGATAACATTGCAAGTCAAACTATCGACCGTTCAATATATCTGTTTAATTATGTCTTGTGTTCAACACAGATCGCCTGCCGTAGGGATCTTTGTTCACAATTACTAGGTGGGGACTTCAATGTCCACCACAGTACATACTTTAATGGTACAAATGCTGACTGAATTGGGAAGGCATAATTGATCTCACCCCACTGGGCCCGCGCCGACCAGCGATCCACGTACACTAGCACTATCCCACACACTGGGAACAATTTTACATTTTACAGAAGCCAATTAATCTATAAACCTGTACGCCTTTGGAAATGTGGGAGGAAATCGGAGCACCCGGAGAAAACCCACGCAGGTCATGCGGAGAATGTACAAACTCTGTACAGACAGCGTCCGTAGTCAGAATCGAACCCGGGTCTCTGGCACTTCAAGGCAGCGTCTCTACCCCTCCGCCACTGTGCTGCCCCAAGCTCCCTTAGGCTGTCTAAAGGTATAGGCAGGTTGACCAGTGCCCAACCCTGCTGGCGATAACCCACTGTAAACACCCACATTGTGAGTTGCCTCCTTGGCTCTGAAGTGGAGTCGATTCAGGACAGCCCTAGCACAATGCACTCCAGCAAAAATGGATGCCCGATAGTCCAGCCTATGCCACATTCTACACCACTATTAGATCTGGAGTACAAGCCTGGTTCAATGGGGGAGCGCTGGGGGGATCTCCAAAAAGCAGCTCTAGGTGTTCCTAGAAATGAGTGGTCATCCTGGTGAATCCACCCACTTGCTACGTAACAGGAGTTTTAAATGGATTCAACGGAACAGCTCCAAGACCATCCGATCAAATTATACTTCTGCATTCCTGCCACGGTTATCAGTGAATGGTGGTGATTAATTAAACAGTAAATGGGAGGAGAAAGGTCCATGAATATCTCCTCCTCCAGTCTGTGAGTGCTAAAGGCTTTTCTTAAATACTTACAATCAACTTCAGTTTGATAAACAGTGATTAACTCATCACAGCCTCTAAGTCCGTGGGTATACGTGCCATGAAATTCAATTCAGGTGACATGGGATGGGGTGGGGGGGGGGGGGGGGGGGGGGGGTGGGGGGGGGGGGGGGGGGGGGGGGGGGGTCACAGTGGCGCAGCGGTTTAGGTTGGTTTTCATGTTTTAAAAATATTTTTGCGGATGGTGTCATACAATCTATATATTAATTTGGCATCAGCATTTCATGTGCTATAAAGTACTTTGGACTGTCCTGAATTTTGGAAAGATGATATTTACACATGGTACTTAATAAATGCTTGCTGGTGCAGCAGTAGAGTTGCTGTCTCACAGCGCCGGAGACCCGGGTTCGATCCTGTTCACGGGTGCTGTCTGTATGGAGTTTGCATGTTCATCCTGTGTCCGTGTGGGTTTTCTCCGGGTGCTCCGGTTTCCTCCCACACTCCAAAGATGTGCAGGTTTATCGGGTAATTGGCTTCGGTAAGATGATAAATTGTCTCTCGTGTGTAGTAGAGCACGAGTGTACGGGGTAATCGCTGGTCGGCGTGGACTCGGTGGGCCGTAGGGTCTGTTTCCGCTCTGTATCTCTAAACTAAACTGAATTAAAGATTAAAAAAATTTTAAATGCTTGCTATTTCTTGGAATTGTATCTACAGAAGTGAAGAGATTAAAAATAAACTTCCCTTCATTTATTCTTACGTAAGGTTTGATGAGTAAATACTGGTAAGATTGATGGCTGTCTGTGAGAGAGAGGCACTAATTGAAATGTGAGATTTTGATTAAATCATAAATCACAAGAACTTCATCCTTACTATATTTATTATCATTACAGTAATAAAAACTATTCTGCATTCCTGACTGATATTTTATATCCTTTAAATATATATCCTACCAGCTTATATATTTACAGTGGATATTTGCTACTTAAGGTGGCACGGTGGCGCAGCAGTAGAGTTGCTGCCTTTCAGCGCCAGAGACCCGGGTTCCATCCTGACCACGGGTGCTGTCTGTACGGAGTTTGTATGTTCTCCCTGTGACCGCGTGGGTTTTCTCCGGGTGCTCCGGTTACCTCCCACATTTCAAAGCCGTGCAGGTTTGTAGGTTAATTGGCTTGGTAAAAATTGTGAATTGTCCCTTGTGTGTGTAGGATCTCTAAACTAGACTAAACTAAAGTGAAATTTGTGAATGAAATGAAAAATAGGGTAAAGAGGATGAGATGTGTGGGACTTGCAACGTCAGGTGACTGGTTCTAGGTTAATCCTGCTACTCTATGTGCTAAATTGCTTTCCGTAACAGCTGGAGTCAGGCAGGGTAAAAGTACATCAGAAATGGGCTATGGTATTACAGTCCTGATTCCATGAGCTTCTCTTTATTTAAGCAGGATTCTGTATTTGGTGTGGGGCTGGTGAAATAACCTTTATTCTAATGTTATGAAGTTACTGAGAAATGGAGAGAAATACTCTGGGAACAGATGGCTATATATTTAGAAAGGTGATGAGGAGAATTTTTTTTTTGTCATAGGGTGGTGAATCTGCGGAATTCACTGCCATAGACGGGGGATGGAGGATTCTTAAAGTGGAAATTGATAAGTTCTTGATTAGTTTGGGCGTCAATGGTGACAAGGAGAGGGCAGGAGAACGGGGTTGAGAGGGACAAATAGATCAGCCACGATTGAATGGTGGAGCAAATGGCCTAATTCTGCTCCTGTGTCATCATGTACTATGGGTTAGCATATGTGGAGCATTTGACAGCACTGGGCCTCTACTTGCTGGAGTTTAGAAGGTTGAGGGGAGGGATCTCATTGAAGCACAGAATAATGAAAGGCATGGATAGAGTGGATGTGGAAAGGATGTTTCCACTGGTGGGAGAGTCCAGGACCAGACGTCATAGCCTCATAAATAAAGGACGCTTACCGAGGGCAGCCGTGTGATAAGTTCCGGAGTGCTGTGACCGCTGACTCCAACATCGCGGAGCTGTGGTTGCGGAGTGTCCAGCCGCAGAGCCTGGGATCTTTCGCCGAGATCGCCAGTGTCGGTGCTCTGATCAGCGCGGCCTGTGGACTATGGGAGTCGCGGTCTCGAGTAAGAAGTGGTCGTTCCAGACACTCCAATCCGCTGAGAGTGTTCCTCCGACGCCGGAGCTCCATCATCCGGTGAGAGGGCCTGAAACATCGGGCCCACCTTTGCGGCGACTGCGGAGGCCTCAATAGGCCCGACCATGGGTGAACAAGAGGAAGAGGACTGGACTTTGCTGTCTTCCCTCACAATGGGAACCATTGTGGGGGGATGTTTTTATGTTCAATGTTAAATTCTTTAATGTTGTGCTTTATTTTTATTGGTGTGCTGCAATGGTAACTCAAATTTCACTGCACCAATTGGTGTACGTGACAATAAATAAATGTCCTTTGTCCTTTGTCCTTTGTAAATTGTGAACTATGTTTTATGGTCTCCGACACCGTGTGTTCCTATCTTGCAAGATAATCTTTTGTGTGGAATCTTGTGGGGGATACAGTTATGATTTTCAAAGCATGGAGGGGTGGTGGAAGTTACAGATGGCATGGTCAGGCCAGGCTGACCTCTATATCAACGGTTCAGTGCTGTCAAGTTTGATTGATGTCAACAGGCCTTTAATGCCAAGACAATGTTCGATATTTTTAAGAACTTGACACTTGAAAGCTACAAGATGGCTCCGGAACTATGATGACTCTTTGTGCACTACCACAGAAGAAATCTACAATTGTTTTCAATCCCATAGTTGCAGTCTTTTACTTATGTATGATTGTGATTATATATGGTATTGGTTGACTGAATTGTATGCAAAACAAGGCATTTCATTGTATTTAGCTACATTTGACAATAAACTTACTATTGAACCGTTGAACATTTGGGTAGATGCGGGGATGGCAGGGTTTAGAAGGATATGGGCCTAAAGCAGGCAAATGGGACTAGACCAGAATTGCAACTTGGTCAGCATTGGCAAGGTGGGCCGAAGGGCCTGTTTCCGTGCTGTACAGCTCAATGACTTTATGCCGGACTAAATTCCCGCAGCTGTAAGATGTTGTGATAGATAAAATGTAGTGCATTAGAAATGATACAATGTAGCATTGCACAGGGAAACTTTGGAACATTACGTTTGAAGAAGGGTTTCGGCCTGAACCGTTGCCTGTTTCCTTCGCTCCATAAATGCTGCTGCACCCGCTGAGTTTCTCCAGCTTTTTTGTGTACTTTGGAACATTACGCTGTGACCTAGTACTAGTGTTCGAAGATCGACTGGAGTAACTCAGCGGGAATATGTGACGTTTCGTGTCGAGACCCTTCTTCAGACTGAGAGGCAGGGGAGAGGGAAACGAGAGGTATGAAAAGGTTCAGAACAAATCAGGGCTGGCACCGATGACCAAGGGAAGGTGGAGCACACAATGGTTCATTGTTGGCTGTGAAAGAGGTGATAACGGAGGGATACGGTGATGTGAGCAGTGGAACTGGCAGGGCGACTGGGGCGTGGGAGGGCCTGCGAAAGAGGGAATGCAGGGGTTATTTGAAATTAGAGAAATCAATATTCATACCGCTGGGTTGTAAGCTGCTCAAGTGAAGTATGAGGTGCTGTTCTTCCAACTTGCATGTAACTTACTCTGGGAGTGGAGGAGGTGGCCCAGATTGCGACTCATCCTTGGTTATGATGCTGGCCTTGCCGAGGCAGTATGAGACGTAAATGGAGTCGGTGTAAGGGAGGCTGGTGTGTGCGATGGTCTGGACTGCGTCCGCAATTCGCTGCAATTCCTTGCGGATCCAGTCCATTACCATTCTGCTGCCCAGCCACGGGAATGATTTGCTTAGACATAAAGTTTACGCTTGATAAAGGATTACTGATTTCCATTGTCTGTAGATATGGCCCACTGGCCGATCTCCACCAACATAAACATCAGAGAGAGGGTTTGTACTTTGTTAAATTAGAATGTGTGGACCGGTGCCTTTAGCTGTTAATATTGTTTCACTGAATATGCCAAAGCAAACTGGGGAAAAAAATGAAAGGATTGCAGATACCAGATTCTCCATCATCAGCTGTCATGCTTACGATAGCCATTGAGAAGCTTATCTTTCCAAGCAAGACTTCGCACTGGTGCAGCTGACTGACTCCGAGCCAGTGTTACCTGTTCGATTTGCATACCAGTTATGGCTGAAATAATTTATGGTGTTAAACTGTGATAATGTCACTCTGATTGATGAGAATTGGAGGACATGACAAGTTTCGCAGGAAGCAAGTGGCATAATTTGCAGCGAAACCGATCTCGCAAGAGCATCAAACGAGAAGACAGACCGAATAAATATCTTGAGTTGATTGACCAGAGGATGGAGGCGAATAGGTCTATCATTGTAAATACTTTGTATCGCATTGTAAATACCTTGTATTATTGCATTATTGAATACACTATATTGCAACGTCCATTTCCACCCTGACAGCACGGTGCCTTTTGATGCTGAAGCAAAGAACTGCAGGTTCGTACACAAAAATACACAAAGTGCTGGAGTAATGCGGCAGGTCAGGCAGCATCTCTGGAGAACATGGATAGTTGCTGACGTTGCAGAAATAGATAACATTATGAGAGGCATCGATAGTGTAGGCAGTCAGAATCTTTTTTTCCCCAGGGTGAAAATGTCAAAGACTAGAAAACATAGCTTGAAGATGAGAGGGGCAAAGTGTAAGGCTAAGGTGCGGGGCAAGTTTCGTTTTTTTGCTCAGGGAGTAGTGGGTACCTGGGACGTTCCGCCGGGGACTGGTAGTGGAGGCAGATATGATAGTGCCGTTCAGGAAGCAGTTAGATAGGCACATGGACATGGGGCGGATATGGATATGGCAGGATATGGATATGGCAGGCAGATGAGATTAGTTGACATCGTGTAGAAACAAGAAACCGCAGATGCCAGTTTACAAAAAAGTAATGTACCTCATCCTCAGAAGAAGGGTCGTGAGCCGAAATGTCACCTATCCATGTGCTCCAGAAATGCCTCCTGACCTGCTGAGTTACTCCAGCCCTGCTTGAACACGACATTAGCGGCATATTAAAAACCAACAGTTTGGTTTAGTTTCGAGATACAGCGCGGCAACAGGCCTCTTGGCCCACCGAGTCCGTGCCAACCAGCGATCCTGCAAACTAACACTATCCTACACACACAGGGCACAATTTACAATGATACCTAGCCAATTAGCCTCCAAACCCGTACGTCTTTGGAGTGTGGGTGGAAACCGGAGCAGCCGGGGAAAGCCCACCCATGTCACGTGGAGAAGGCACAAACTCCGTACAGACAGCACCCGTAGCCAGGATCGAACCTGGGTCTCTGGCGTTGTGAGGCAGCAGCTCTACTGCTGCACTGCCCTAACAGGGGGTATAGTGTTGTGCATAATCCAGCCCCATGAAATAGACATGAATTCTTGAATTAATCCAGCAACATGGGGATGCTGCAACTATTAATGTTTCCATGGCAGCAGTGGAAGAGGGTCTGACATCGCCAAGAAATCTTTCAGGTTTTCATCCTCGATCTGAGTGACATTGGATTTAGAGATGGCACAGACCTCCTTATGGACAAAGGAGTTTCATTACAGGCCTTCAGTTTGCAACGGACTACCATCAAGAAAATAGGTCACTGTACATACCTATCTGCAATTATCAGCAAGGAAACACACAAAAACAAAAAAAAGAAATAGAATCTTTGTTATAGATCAGTAGCTAAAATGGGGTTGCCTAGCAACAGGCAAGGAAGGTCACTGCCGATTGTTAGTTAAGTATTTTGCCTTTTTTTCAAGTTTACCTTGAATCCTACAAAATGGGATGAAGTACAATAAATCACCCTCTTAATATTATTTTCTGAAAGTTTTGGTATTAATTCGAGGTATTTGAAATTCAAGTCGTTGTGTGTGAGTAACTTTAAACATGTTACAAAGTACAAATGAATAAAGAGAAGGTACCCGCTTTCATTACATGAGCTCTCAGAGTTTGCGTTGGATGTGACCCTTTTGAAGAAAAACAGATAACACTTAGAGAGACTTAGAGAGAGACTTCAGCAGTGCGACTGTTTGCCTTTGGATTTTGGTGTTTAGTTTAGTTTGGTTTCGTTTGGACACAGCACGGACATAGGCCCTTCGGCCCACGAGTCTGCATCGACCAGCGATCCCCGCACATTACCACTATCCTACACGAGGGACAATTTTTTAAATATATACACCAAGCCAATTAACTTGCAAACCTGTACGTCTTTGGAGTGTGGGAGGAAATCGAAAATCTCGGAGAAAACCCACGCAGGTCACGGGGAGAACGTACAAACTCTGTATACGCAGCGCCCGTAGTCGGGATCGAACCCGGGTCTCTGGCGTTGCAAGTGCTGTAAGGCAGCAACTCTACCGCTTGAGCACTGTCCAAGTCTCTCGTTGGTACCTGCACCTGAACGCTCAGAAAAGTTCACAATGTCAGTTGGAGGGACCACATCACCAACGCCCAGCTCTGTGGGGAGAATCCGCCTCTGACCGAGAAGATCAGGTGGAGAAGGATGAGGCTCGCTGGTCACTGCCACCGCCACCCAGACATGCCAGTTGTGCTGTCGATACCCACCCATGGAAGACATGACCCGGCACGGCCACTCAAGGCGATGTTGAAGACGTTGATGGTAGACGCATGTGTAGAGACAACAGCTGCATGGTGGACAGAGATGTGTGGTGCTCCCAGTCACCGTGGCCGTCAGAAACCAGCACCACTGCCTCGTTAAATTATTATTATTACTATCTGCCGCTGCGCCACCGTGCCGCTCCAAGTAAATGTACAGTGAAGGTGGGGGGAGGGTCGTGTTGATGTGCGCAGATCGCTGGTTGGTGCGGACTCGGTGGGCCGAATGGCCTGTTTCTGCGCTGTATCTCTAAACCATAACTGAAACTAATGTATAACTGAATATTAGAGTATCACGGTATAAGTAGTAGAAACAAAGAACTGCAGTAATGAGAATGAGAACGGATGGATGTGCCAGCTCGGGCCGGGCCGGAGTTCCAGAACCCCAGGGGGCAACTTCGAGCCGCCGATTAGCGTGGAAATCCGGATGAGGGGACACTTTTTCGGGGGTGGATTTCAGAGGCTGGCTCCATCCTGGGGGTGGTTGGATTCATGGGAGGTGGGGTTGGAGGGGAGGATGCTCCTCACACTGTGGAGCATCCTGGACAATACAGCTCACCCCCTCCATGACAGACTGGTCAACCTGAGGAGGATCTTAAGCAGCAGACAGGTTCCACCAAGATGCAGGACAGAACGCCACAGGAGATCCTTCTTCCCTGTGGCAATCAAACTGTACAACTCCTCCACCTTCTGTCGTGGGATAGACTGACTCCCCTCCCCCTCCTCGATCTTTGCACATCCCCAATCCTTTCCACTCGTCACTTTAATTTCATGTTTCATGCATTTTGTGTTTTATGACTGTTGGCAGATCAATTTCCCTCCTGGGATAAATAAAGTTCCATCGTATCGTATCGTACTGTATCTTATTCTGAATACATGGACAATGACCACTGCAATAGATATTGCGTGGCCCATGAAAGCAGAATAAGCCGGTGTTAGGGTTAATGAGGAGCAGAGCACACAGTCTGAATTTCAACGCGTTAAGATGGGAATTTATAAGTCTGCACACATTTCCAGGTGAATTGCTCTGGTCAACAGCTCATGACTTGGCAACTGAGTGGCTCCCTGTTGAGATGAATACACTGCTGTGCCATAAGCCTGGTGGCATTGCTCAAATCCAAAATGAAACTCAGTAGCTTTGTCCAAGTCATAATTAGGTCATCAGGGGTAGCACTCATTGAGATGTTGTAAGCACCAGTCAGAGTGAAGGGAAGGCAATGGGGCTTGAGCATGATGTGGATTTGGAACAAATCAAAATTTTTTTTACGCTGCCTTTTTCACATTTTGTAACGAGAGACAGCTACCAAAATTGTCAAAACACAGAGGTATCTTTCAGCTTCCATTCTCTGATCAAATATGAATCCGTACCCAGAAGCAGACAAAACAGAAATAGTTAAGAGAAGGCGGCTTAAACATCTTTTTTAGTTTAGTTTCGACTTGCAGCGCGGAAACAGGCCCTTCGGCCCATCAAGTCCACGCCGACCAGTGATCCCCATACGCTAACGCTATCCCACACACACACACACACTAGGGACAATTTACAAATTACCAAGCCAATTAGCCTACAAACCTGTATGTGCTTGGAGTGTGGAAGGAAACCGGAGATCCCGGAGAAAACCCACGCAGGTCACGGGGCACGTGCAAACTCTGGACAAACAAGCGCCCGTTGTCAAGATGGAACCCGGGTTTCTGGCGCTGTGAGGCAGCAATTCTACCACTGTGTCACCGTGCCGCCATGACAGTTATTTGATTACCACAGCTACACGGGGCGTGTGGAGCAGGATGAAATACGGCCTTAATACAGTGATTAAAACAAACATTCTCACTGCTTGAGCAGGTGCTATCAGTGTGGGCTCCTGTGACGTGATAATACACAGTATTTGCTATGTCTGTCCTACCAGTGTATTGCAGGAAGATTGTTCCCGATTGTTCCCGATGTTAGGGAAGTCCAGGACAAGGGGTCACAGCTTAAGGATAAGGGGGAAATCCTTTAAAACCGAGATGAGAAGAACTTTTTTCACACAGAGAGTGGTGAATCTCTGGAACTCTCTGCCACAGAGGGTAGTTGAGGCCAGTTCATTGGCTATATTTAAGAGGGAGTTAGATGTGGCCCTTGTGGCTAAGGGGATCAGGGGGTATGGAGAGAAGGCAGGTACGAGATACTGAGTTGGATGATCAACCATGATCATATTGAATGGCGGTGCAGGCTCGAAGGGCCGAATGGCCTACTCCTGCACCTAATTTCTATGTTTCTATGTTTCTATTAACTATGAGGCATCTGTTTGGCTTAAAGCATGGAAATGAAATGTGAACCCCCCCCCCCCATATATACAACACAGTACCCAATTGATCTTGTTATACCTTTTAACCCTGGGCAGCATGGTGGCGCAGCGGTAGAGTTGCTGCCTTAGAGCGCCAGAGTCCCAGGTTCGATCCCACCCACAGGTGCTGTCTGTATGGAGTTTGTACGTTCTCCCCATAACCTGCGTGGGTTTTCCTCGGGCGCTCCGGTTTCCTCCCACACTCCAAAGAAGTACAGGTGTGTAGTCTAATTGGCTTGGTGTAATTGTAAATTGTCCCCAGTACGTGTGTGTGTAGGATAGTGTTAGTGTGCGGGGATCGCTGGTTAGCACGGGCACGGTGGGCCGAAGGGCCTGTTTCCGCGCCGTATCTCTACATTAAAAAAAACTAAAAATAAACAAATCCCATATTTGCAATTATTTGCATTTAGACAACATTAGCATTCCCTCCGCCTTCTTTCTTCCAGACTTTCTCTCGCTCTTGCTTGAGATTCAGTCCCTTTTTAATTTCCTTTGGGGTTTAACATGTAGGATCTTGCATTCAGAATATAAATGCACAGGCTGGTGTTATGTCCAAAATAACATTATTGATGGCTGTTGGTTTAAGTTTAAGTTTTAGAGATACAGCACGGAAACAGGCCCTTCGGCCCACCAAGTCCGTGCCAACCATGAACACTATTCCCGCACATTAACACTATCCTACACACACTAGGGACAAATTATCTTTGTAACCAAGCCAATTAACCTACAAACCTGTACGTCTTCGGAGTGCGGGAGGAAACCGAAGATCTCGGAGAAAACCCACGCGGTCACAGGGAGAAGGTCGCAGGCTGTAAGGCAGCAACTCTACCGCTGTGCCACCGTGCCGCCCACTGTGTCTGATTGCCTGCACTGTCGATCACAGTGATAACGCAGGCTTCCTCGTACCAGCTGGAAGATCGTCAACCATCCAGGCACACGGTGCTGCACATCACCGCTGCTGGCTACAGCTACACATAAATCCAGGAGCAAATTTGAATTTGCGGAGCACACGAGCACCAAAATTACCACGAGGCTGCTTCTGAAAAAGCATTTTAACCAAACAATTTTTTTAAAAACGTGCTAATTCTCACCCTCTTCCTTGCTGCCATGAAAAGGGCAGAGAAATGATCTCACCAGCCTTTGCTGCATTCCGACTCCTGATCAAAGTGGCCGGTCTTTTAAACGCATGAACTATTGACAGCGACCATTTGCAGGCCATTCGACCAACCTGTTGCCATTCCTATCCCATAGCCTATCAACGGGTGGCCAACAGGGTCTTTAGACTTTAGAGATACAGTGAGGAATCAGGCCCTTCGGCCCACCGAGTCCGGTGAGAAATTCCTTCTCATCTCCTTCCTAAAGATACATTCTTTAATTCTGAGGCTGACCTCTAGTCCTAGAATCTCCCACTTTACAAGAAATAGAGATACAGCGTGGAAAAGGGCCCTTGGGCCCATCGAGTCCGTGCCGACCAGCGATCACCCCGTACACTATCACTATCCTACACATGAAAGACAAATTACAGTGTTACGGAAGCTGATTAACCTACGGATCTGTACGTCTTTGGAGTGAGGGAGGAGACCAGTGGATCCGGAGAAAACCAACGCGTCCACGGGGAGAACGTACAAACTCCATACAGACGGGCACATAATTCACAATCCTCCATTCTGTGCCGATCAATATGTTTTCTAAATGGCACTAGAGTATCTGTCACCATCACAGGTGATGCGTTCATTTTATGTTGATTTTATGCATCATCCTAGAAATGCACATTAGAATTTCCAAGCGTTACTCATTGAGTTTGACTTTAGTTTATTGTCACATGTACCGAGGTACAATGAAAAGTTTGTGTTGCGTGCTAACCAGTCAGCGGAAAGACAATACGTGATTACAATCGAACCGTCAACAGTGTGCAGATACATGTTAAAGGGAATAACGTGAATAATGTTTAGTGCAAGATAAAGTCAGTAAAGTCCAATCAAAGATGGTCCGAGGGTCTCGAATGAGGTAGATAGTAGCTCTATAAGACTGCTCTATAATTAGTGATAGGGTGGTTCCGTTGCCTGATAACAGCTGGGAAGAAACTGTCCCTGAATCTGGAGGTGTGCGTTTCACACTTCTGTACCTCTCGCCTGATGGGAGAGGGGCGAGACTGGTCCTTGATTATGCTGGTGGGCCTGCAAAGGCAGCGTGACGTGTAGATGGAGTCAATGGAAGGGACGTTGGTTTGGGAGAGGGAGTGGCCATTGGAGGTTATGGGTTGAGGATCTCGGCTGTGCTGCGAAGAATCTAGTGTGAGAAATCCACGCCAGATTGAGCCAATTTACCTCTCACCTGGAAATCAGATGATTGCACCATCTAGCCTGCTGGTCCATGGATTGGCAACAGCTGAACCAAGTTAATGCTGATTGCAATCTTGCTTCCAACTGCTGAAACAATTGCTAGAACTATTGCTCAGTGTGGGATAGCCTTGCTGGAAGTTATTGTGAACCAGGAAAGGGAGCAAGTTAACAACCGAACTTGAGTACGGTGCAGTTCGTAGAGCTACTGTCTTAGTTCCAGCAACCCAAGTTCAGTCCTGACTACTGGTAATCTCTGTGGAGTTTGCACACTGGATGTTTCCTCTGGATGTTCTGGTTTTTTCCCCCATGTCTCAAACACGTGTGGGTCGGGAGCTTATCTTGGTGTCTCGGTGAGTACTCGACTCTGGGGGGAGGTGGGGGTGGATGGAGGTGAGATGAGAGTGTGGGGAGAAGGGAAAGGGATTCATGCAGGCTTGTGACAAAATGTGTGCTTCATGTTCAATGTGTGAAGGTCAATGCTATGGTGAAGGTCAGGGAACAAACCACATCTTGCACTAACAGTGGCGCAGTGGTAGAGTTACTACCTTACTGCACCAGAGACCCGGCTTCGATCCTGACTGCGGGTCATGTCTGTTCCTTCCCCCATTGAACATGTGGATTTTCTCTGGGTGCTCAGATTTTCTCCCACACCAGAGACATGTGGGTTTGTAGGTTAATTGGCTCTGGAAAGTTGTAAAATTCTGTGTAGGTTAGTATACTGGATGATTACTATTTGGCCTGGACTCCGTGAGCTGAAGGGTCTGTTTCCATGCTGTATCTCTAAAGTCTGAATTACATCGGACACCGAGACGCTCTCAATGGACCACATCTCCATCCATCATCGATTATTAATCTTTATCATTTGCTACTTTAGCCCCACCACATGGTCACTCACTTGCCATAACTATGCCACCATCATGTAGGACACGGTGGCATCAGTAAGTCGGCGGGTCAGGCAAAGGAGATTAGTTTAACCTGGCAATGTGATCGGTGTGGAAATAGTTCTATGTTCTGTGAAATATTGCAATAGAGAGACCATGACATTCATAATATATCTGCCGGTTTACGCACACACACACACACACTGCCAGCTATTTAACAACAGACCAACAAGCGGAATAGCTGGATTGGTGCAATGTCCCAGAGGAGAAGGCTGTAGTTAGTAATGGTGCAGCCTCACAGGTCACACCTTCTCCCTCAACAGTCTGCTCTTGTTTACAAGACATTGATGGTTTAAAGGTTCCTCTGTCCTCTTTTCCCCTCCCTTCCCCATAAACAATAAGCCATGGGTATTTTCCTTTCAAATACTGAAGATCAGGCACCTGGCTTTGTCCCAGCTATTGAGCAAGGAACCTTGAAGAAGAACTTTGGGTGGTGTAGTGGTAGGGTATCTGCCTTATAGCGCCAGAGAACCGGGTTCAATCCTGATTGGGTGCAGCTGTACGGAGTTTGTACATTCTCCCCGTGACCTGCGTGCGTTTTCTCCGAGTGCTTCGGTTTCCTCCCACGCTCCAAAGGCGTACAGGATTGTAGGGTTAATTGGCTTCTATACAATTATAAAATTGTCCCTAGAGTGTGGGATAGTGTTAGTGTACGGGGTGATCGTTGGACGGCGCGGACCCGGTGGGCCGAAGACCGTGGAGTTGAGGAGGCTGGTGACGACGGACACGAGGAGTGGGCTGGTGGGAGAGGGATCGGGATATTGCCTCCCGCGGCTGCAAGGTCGGCTGCAGCAGGCGACACTGAGACAGTCAGGTGAGGAGAGGGACGGGCCAAGAGCTACAGAGGAGGGAAACCCTGCAGTAGCCGTGGGCTCGCATGGATCATTGAGAAATGGTGTTGGAGACAAGAGTTTCACTGAACGCATATTATACAGTTCCTCTTTGCAACCACAAAGTGTCACTGGCAGGCAACATTTAAAACGGTTCTCCAAGCCTTTCAAGATTGGAAGGTCTGTTATATGGATAAATAAATCTTTCAAATTAGATTTGCCAGAACAGTGCCCAAACATTTTCCAATGTCTTTGCAAATAATGCTTGATGCCTAAATCACGGGTGTGTTGTTAGTCAAGGGCGTTTAATTTTCATATGTACCAACAATGGAACAATGAAATTCTGACTGCGTGGGAAGGGAAGTGTACAACAACTCAGTGGGTCAGGCAGCATGTCCCAAGAAAAAGGATGGATGACATTTTGATTCGGAATCCTTTTTCAGACTGGAATTCTTGTTTAATTAAATTCTTACTTGTAGCAGCATACCAGGCCTGTAAACATAATACACATAGATGATGCATAGTAAACAAAAAAAAACGATATTAGTGCAAAAAGACCCTCGAGTTCTTAGTGCAACCAAAAAAAAAGCTATTCGGGTTGATAGTTGAGGTTGGTGTGTAGTATTGTAGGAGCCTAATGGTTGTTGGGAAGAAGCTATTCTTAAACCTGGTATTTACTATTAACATAGAAACATTAAAAAAAATAGGTGCAGGAGGAGGCCATTCGGCCCTTCGAGCCAACACTGCCATTCAATATGATCGTGGCTGACTTATGATGAGCATTTGTCGGCACTTGGCCTGTATTCGCTGGAGTTTAGAAGAATGAGGGGGGACCTCATTGAAACGTACTGGATAGAGTGGGCGTGGAGAGGATGTTTCCATTAGTGGGAGTGTCTAGGACTAGAGGTCATAGCCTCGGAATGATAGGATGTTCTTTTAGGAAGAAGATGAGGAGACATTTCTTTAGTCGGTGGAATTCTTTGCCACAGAGGATGTGGAGGCCAAGTCAGTGGATGTTTTTAAGACGGAGATAGATAGATTCTTGATTAGTACAGGTGTTAGAGAATACGGGGAGAAGGCAGTAGAATGGGATTAGGAGGAACAGATAGATAGGCGGATTGAATGGCGGAGTAGACTTGATGGGTCGAATGGCCCATTGAAGTTGAAAACTGCCAAGATAATTCAATTAATTATTAAATTGGTAAAATGTAATGATACTGGTTAAATCATTTTTCTTTGGTCAATGTTGAGAACACCTCATTTTGCTTCTACTAATTAAGAATGGATGTATGGAATTTTTTTTCTGGGGGTGAATGTATTGTGAATCAATAGTTTCCAAAATCATGTTTTCAAAATTATTTTGAGCGTTTCACTGAAGAAATAATGGTTTTGAAATGAGTCTCCCATAAAGAAAGATGGTTAATATTTCATATGGTAATGGTCTTCACTGAAGCAGTGTAATGAACAGTTATTTTTTATATGAAAAATCAGACCATCACTATTTTGCATAAATATCTTTTATCTTGACTGTAAAGTTGGCATTGGAAGAGAGGCCAAGTATCTTAAAGCTAGGGACACTGGAGAATGCAGATGTTGGCATCTTGAGCAAAACACAAAGTGCTGGAGGAACTTGGCAAGTCAGGCAGCATTTGTGGAGGGATGGACAAATGTTGTTTCTTCGTAGACTCTTACGGCCTGACCCATTGAGTTCCTCGATGCCTTTGTTTTTGTGAAGAAGGTTTCTGACCTGGAATGTTGTCTGCCCATTTTTCCCCACAGAGTCTGCCGGACCCACCGAGTTCTTCCAGCACTTCCAGTGTTTTTTATCCAGTCTCGTTTTAGGAAGTCTTAAGGCCCAGAATCAGAAGGCTTGAGAAAGTTTATATGTCACAATTATTTTTTTATCAAGAAAAGCAAGAACTCAGAAATAGGGCCACTTAGTATGTTCAAACCTAGAAACAAACAACTGCAGATGCTTGTTAACACACACACACACAAGGACATAATGTGCTCGAGTAACTCAGCAGGTCAGGCAGCATCTGGAGAACATGAGTGGGTGACGTTTTGAATCAAGAGGTTTTGACCCAAAATGTCACCTTACCATGTCACCTAGCCGCCTGACCTGCTGAGTTACTCGAGCACTTTGTGTCCTTTTTAACATTGTGTGTTCATTATTTGAAGTCATTATAAGAGAATAGATATCGATTGAGCTGAAGATCTGAGAAAAACTGTTGATTTATTTACCTTGCCTTGAGGAAAGTAGTTTGCCACTTGCAGAAACTGAAATCCTTCAGAATTTTTACAATACAAAATTAATGAAGAGACATTTTTCTGAATTATAGAACCACCTAGGCAAGTTTTAACACAAGCTACCTGGGATAATTGGAATGGCTGGGTGGTTTAAAAAAAAAAAAAAAAAAAGGTGCTCTGCAAGGGCGGCATGGTGGTGTAGTGGTAGAGTGGCTGCCTCACAGCTCTAGAGACCCTGGTTCTATCCTGACTATAGGTGCTGTCAGTGTGTACGTTCTTCCTGTGACCATATGGGTTTTCTCTGGGATCTCCAGTTTCCACCCACACTATAAAGAGGTACATGTTTGTAGGTTAGTTAACTTGGTCACATTTTAAATTGTCCTCAGCATGTAAGATGGTGCTAGTGTATGTGGTGATCACAGGTCAGTGCAGACTTGGTGGGCTGAAGGGCCTGTTTCCGCGCTATATGTCTTAAAAAAAACTTCTTTCCGATCACCAATCAGTCAGAAGAAGGGTCCTGTTATGAAATATCACCTGTCCATTCCCTCCACAGTTGCTGCCTGATAAGTTGAGTTATTCTGGCACTTTTTGTGTTTAACTCTGCTGAATCTTCCCAACATTGTCTGCAATATATCAGACTTCCAGCATGTGATTTTTTTTTTTTAAAAAAAAAATTTTTTTTTGTCAGCTCGGTTGATGTGAAGGCAACTGGTTTTGCTCAAGATTTCGGTAACTTCAATTCCATGTGTCATCGTCTTTCCAATATTTAATTCAGTCCCACTTTCACAGCTGAGGTTCCGACAGCTCAGGGAAGGCTGGCATCTGGTGACTGTATAAAAATATGAAAGTTGTGCTACATTGACTGAGCCTCACACCATTTAATTCTTAATTTCACGAGACCCGATGCATATCCTGTTGGTGGGAGCAACAGGAGAGTCATAGCGTGGAAACAGGACCTTCGGATCAACTCGCCTACACATGTCCCACCTACACTAGTTCCACCTGCCTGTGTTTGGCCTGTACCTTTCCAAACCTGTCCTATCCATGTACCTGTCTAACTGTTTCTTAAATGTTGCCATAGAACCTGCCTCAACTACCTCCTCCAGCAGCTCGTTCCGTTAACCTACTACTCTTTGTATAAAAACAAAAGTTACACCTCGGGTTGCTATTAAATCTTCCCCCCACCCCAGCCCCCTCTGGTTCTTAATCCCTTACTCTGGGCAAGAGATTCTTAGAGTTTACCCAGTTTATTCCTCTCATGATTGTGTGCACCTCTATAGGATCACCCCTCATCTTCCTGTGCTCCAAGGAATAGTCCCAGCCTACTTGACCTCTCTCTATAGCTCAGGCCCTCAAGTCCTGGTGGCACCAGCCTCGTAAATCTTCTCTGCACTCGCTCCAGCTGGAACGCTTCACGACCGGGCGAGGAGGATTTTTTTTTTTTTCAGCTTTAGGAAAAATGCCTTGGAGGCCACGAGGAACCCGACAAGCTTTCCTGCGAGGAATTCTTCGCTCTGGTCCAAATCTGCTGCTCAATCTTCCCATCGCCCTCGACAAACATCAAGCCCAATCACTTGGATGGGAGGCAATGTCTAATTTTTAAAGTAAAGGCAGGAAATTAAACGGGTCTCGACCCGAAACATCATCTATTCCTTTTCTCCAGAGATGCAGTCTGACCCACTGAGTTACTCCAGCTTTCTGTGTCTCTCTTTCTGTTTAAAGCAGTATTTACAGTTCCTTCCTACAAATTAAAATGGCCTGTTCCTTGTGCTGTGTCTAACCTCAAGAGACAGCTGGATGGTTATTTCAATAACATGTGTACTTTTTTAACCTATTGACATAAGATTCCTCCACAGTATTCATGTGAATGTGTTTCATTCACTTATTTCAATGCTCCACATATTATATTAAGTAATTAATGGTGCAAATGTGCAAATTTCTTTCCAAATATTTAGCGATGTATGAGCTATGTCTAATGGGGGAAAAAAAAGAAAAAGTTCAATAAATAACAAATATAGTGCAATCTTTTATTCAGGTGAGCTCAGAAATACTATATTTGAAGATTTTCTGTCGTACAGCTGGCTAGATGTCACCGCAGGCAGAGGAAGTCCATCAGTTAAGATTGCACAAGGAAGTGTCATTCCTGTGCCATAATACATCATTCATTGTAGGATAACATTTAAGAGCATCTTAATATATTGAAAAAACGTTCAATATGACTTTTGTAATGGTGTATTTTTTTTTTTCCTCCATGAGACCAGGAAGTACCGTGTAGAAGTTGATATTAGAATTACTACCTGTCTAAAAATGCCCTGAACTGTGAGTCATAGAGTTTATGCCACTATAAGCTCAAAATTGGCATGAATGATGGGGTGGATGGCCATAACAGGAGTGTAGCAATTTCAGATGAAGATGGATAGACTGGTAAAGAAGGCAGGCTTTCAACGTGGAAAATGGTGAAGTGATTATTTTGAAGTGATTCATTTGATAGGAAGAAGAAACTCGATATAAACTAACAAATGGGATTAATGTAGGATGTGTGTGGATGGGTAATTGATGGTTATGGATTTGGTGGGCCGGAGATTGTTGTAATGTGTTTAATTTTAAAGTTGGTGCAGAAACAGAGTAATCAGATGGATGATGCACATGTATCTTTGAACAGAGTCTTACAGCGAGGAAACGGGCCCCTCAGCCCGATTTGCCCCACACCGGCCAATATGTCCCATCTACCCTCATCCCATCTGCTGCATTTGGCCCATTTCCCTCCAAACCTGTCCTATCCATGTACCTATTGAAATGTTTCTTAAATGTTGCAATAGTACCTGCCTCCACCGGTAACACGTTCCATGCACCCACCACCCTTTTCGTGAAAAATTCCCCTGTCGGGTTCCGATTAAATCTTTTCTCCCTTCACCTTAAACCTATGTCCCCTGGTTCTCGATTCCCCTACTCTGGGCAAGGGACTCTGTCTACCCGATCTATTCCTCTCAATGTAACAGGCCAAGTGAAGAAAATACAGGACCCTTTTCTTTATTAATAGGGACGCAGAAGATAATAATAAAATTGGGTTTAAAGCCTTTATAATTCATTGGGTAGGTTCTATGGGTTCCGGGAACCATTTTCGTTTAGTTTAGAGATACATCATGGAAACAGGCACTTCGGCCCACCGAAGTCATGCTGACCAGCGATCACTCATTCACACTAGTTCCATTTTATTCCACTTTCCCATTCACTCCCTATACAAATGGAGCAATTTACAGAGGGCCGATTAGCCTACAAACCTGCAAGTCTTTGGGATGTAGGAGGAAACCGGAGGAAACACACACACACGGCCACGGGGAAACGTGCAAACTCCACACAGACAGCATGAAGTCAGGATCGAACCCAGGTCTCTGGTGCTATGAGGCAGTGGCTCTACCATCTGTGCCACTACTATGCTGCTGCTTTGCCCTCTGGTGAAGATGTCCAGGACTTATAGAGGGTGTAGTTGAGATTTACTGGGAAGGTCATCAGAAATGGAGGACTGTGGAGAAATGGGTGGATTTTTATTCCTTGCATCGGGAAAGGGTAAGAAAAGGTGACCAAAATCTACACGGTGCTATATTCTGACCACACAGAGCAGACTCTCCATCATTGACTCCAACTACACTTTGTTGCTTTGGAAAAGTGGCAATATAATCAAAGATTTGTCTCGCCCCGGACTTTCCTCCTCCTCCTCCCTGCTCCCAGAGACCAATAGATACAGAAGCTTGAAAGCACGCACCAACAGACTCGGGAACAGTAACTAGTCCTTCCATAAGCAAGGGTGCTCTTTGATTCTACCCTGTTGCGGCCATGTGACTATGTCTATGGAACTGTTCGCTACAATGCTGGGAACTATATTCCCCTTTGTTCTACTTTATTGACCCACAACTCCCGTAGGTTACAATACTTTCACTCCAAAATCTTTTTTTTTCCCCATCTTAATAAGGCATATCTATTATCTTCCCCCCCTTCTCATCCACCTTTTGAGATTCTCCAGCCTTATTAAGCTGCTTGCTCATCTTTCACATTCTTTGCCGTTGAAGGGTTTGAACAATGCATCAATGCCTGGAAATTCAAATGCCGCTCTCTTCTGCGCTTGTATGATTGAAAATCAATTTGAGCTCGGTGTAAATTGCATTTGGGACTATTTCTGGCATCAAGACATGCCATTTGTGAAATTCAACCAGGCACTTTCTATCATGAGTCATTCTCGCATCACTTGAGCGTCTTCTGTGCCAGAGACATAAATGACAATGCTATCCGTGTGTACAATTTCCCCCCCCCCCCCCCCCCCCCCTCCCCCCACCCATCCCAGAATTGTCCTTAAGGGCATCTTTATTGGGTACTTTTGAGTTGGCGGTCTTCATTCCCAGCGCAAAACTGGAAGACTCTGATTTACATGATGAATTGGCCTGATCTCATCTCATCCCTGCACGAGTCAAGAGGTGGAGAATGTTTAATTGTCATATGTACCAACAACAGTACAAAGTGAGTCTTTCATGCAACAGCATAACAGGCCGGTAATCGCCAAACACATGGATAATACAGGGAAAATTCTATAAATTCAAAACCACCAATCTTGTGCAAAGAACTCCAAGTTCATCCTTAGGGCAATTGAAGATAGTCCATTGACGTTCATAATTGAGGATACTTTATGTAGCGTTCAATAGCCTAAAGGTTCAAGTGAGTTTATTGTCTTGTGTCCCTGTATAGGACAATGAAATTCTTGCTTTGCTTCAGCACACAGAACATAGTAGGCATTTACTACAAACAGAGCAGTGTGTCCATATACCATAATATAAATATATACACACGTGAATAAATAAACTGATAAAGTGCAAATAACAGATAATGGGTTATTTAATAATCAGAGTTTTGTCCGAGCAAGGTTTAATAGCCTGATGGCTGTGGGGAAGTAGCTATTCCTGAACCTGGTTGTTGCAGTCTTCAGGCTCTTGTACCTTCTACCTGAAGGTAGCAGGGAAATGAGCGTGTGGCCAGGATGGTGTGCGTCTTTCATGATACTGCCAGCCTTTTTGAGGCTGCGACTGCGATAAATCCCCTCGATGGAAGGAAGGTCGGAGCCGATGATGGACTGGGCAGTGTTTATTACTTTTTGTAGTCTTTTCCTCTCTAGGGGGCTCAAATTGCCGAACCAAGCCACGATACAATCGGTCAGCATGCTCTCTACTGTGCACCTGTAGAAGTTAGAGAGAGTCCTCCTTGACAAACCGACTCTCCGTAATCTTCTCGGGATGTAGAGGCGCTGATGAGCTTTCTTGATAATTGAATTAGTGTTCTCGGACCAGGAAAGATCTTCAGAGATGTGCACGCCCAGGAATTTGAAGCTCTTGACCCTTTCAATGGGGCTGTGGGTCCCCCTCCTCCTTCCAAAGTTCACAATCAGTTCCTTGGCTTTGCTGGTGTTGAGGGCCAGGTTATTGCGCTGGCACCATATGGACGCAATGCTCCAAGTGCGGTCTCACCAGAGCCCTGTACAACTACAGTAGGACTTCCTTGCTCCTAACAGCTCCGGCTGTTGGGAACCGGCCTCCCTCAGCTCTGAATGTCCTCCAGTCTGTGACTTCCCTACTCATGGTGGCCGCCCATTATCTTCAGTCTTCACCTTCCTTCATCTCCGTGTGCCATTCCCTCTGGATTCTATGTTTGATATGTAACTACATAATTATGTTGTTTTATAAGCACTCATTGGTGATGATCGTAAGGTCATAAGGAATAGTAGAATTAGGCCATTCGGCCCCATCGAGCCTACTCCGCCATTCAGTCACGGCTAATCTATCTCTCCCTCCTAGCCCCATCCAGTCACTTATAGTAAGCGTGCAGGCAGTGAAGAAAGCCAATGCATGTATCTGTGATTGTGTTGGCCTTCAATGCGAGAGGATTTGAGTTTAGGAGCAAGGAGGTCCTACTGTAGTTGTACATGGCCCTGGTGAGACCGCAACTGGAGTATTGTGTGGAATTTTGGTCTCCTAATTTGAGGAAGGATATTCTTGCTATTGTGGGAATGCAGTGTAGGTTCACCAGGTTAATTCCTGGCATGGCGGGATTGATATGATGAAATAATTTGTCGACTGGGCTAGTATTCATTGGAATTTAGGATGAGAGGATATCTTTTTGAAACATATAAAATTATTAAGAGATTGAACACGCTAGATGCAGGAAACATGTTCCTGATGTTGGGGGAGTCCAAAACCAAGGCCCACAGTTTAAGAATAAGGAGTAGGCCATTTAGAACTGAGATGATGAAAAACTTTTTCGCCCAGAGGGTTGTGAATTTGTGGAATTCTCTGCCTCAGAAGGCAGTGGTGGCCAATTCACTGGATGCATTCAAAAGAGTTAAATTGAGGTCTTGGGGCTAGCGGATTCAAGGGTTATGGGGAGAAGGCAGGAATGGGGTACTGATTGTGGATGATCAACCATGATCACATTGAATGGCAGGGCTAGCTCGAAGGGCCGAATGGCCTACTCCTGCACCTAATTTTTGTATGTTTCTATTCTCCTGCCTTCTCCCCATAACCTCCGACACCTGCACTAATCAGGAATCTATCTATCTCTACCGTAAAAATATCCACTGAATGTTGTCTTGCTCTGTATTAAAGCTCACTGCTTGCCTCCAACACACTAGCTGGCGATGAGGATATTTAAGTCACCATGATACCGATTCTGACTTTGGTTCCCTTTCCCAGCCTGGCCTTGGGAGGAGAGTGCGGAAGGCGTTTCAGATTTTTAGTTTTGCTTCTGTTTATTGTCGCGTGTACCGAGGTAACGTCTAAAGAGTTTTTTGTTTTGAGGCATCCAGTCACCGAAAAGACTATACGTGATCACAATCACAGATACATGACAAAGAGAATAACGCTTAGTGCAAAATAAAGTGTAGTCATTGTTAGTCCGAGGGTCTCCAATGAGGTAGATAGTAGCTCGGGACCGCTCCTTAGTTGGTGATAGGATGGTTCAATTGCCTGTAACAGCTGGGAAGAAACTGTCCCTGAATCTGGAAGTGTTTCTGATCGCTGGTCGGCGCTGCCTCGTTAGGCCGAAGGACCCGTGTTTACACTGTGTGTCTCTCAACTAAATTGATCCTTATTGCAATATACTGTTCAGATTGGTATATAGTGACTGGAGGGGCTAGTCTGCGGGGCTAACATTTGAAGTTCGATGTATACTGTGAAATCCTTCATGGAACTCCAAGTGTGGCCCACTGCACTGTACCGACTGGCTGTTTCAAGATGCACCGAGGAGAAGAACTGACAAATTCTCTGCAGCAGATACGCCGCACTTCTCTCAGCTCACAGTAACTGGATGAGATTACTGCAGCATCATGCTTTCTCACTGAAGCCATCACTTCTGATTAATGCCGTCTCACCTGCCCCAGCCACTTTCAATGTCCCTCAGAGGACTCGAAGAGAAGAACAGCATTGAGCAGTTTTTTTTTTTTTGTTTCCTCTCACCATCAATTCTTCCTCGTATATTCTTTACCCCCCAATTTTGGGAATCCCTCCCTCCCACCTTCCCACCCTCACAAATGCAGAAATGGCAGGCCTGCAAGGTCAAGGAATGTCCCATGATAGGAATCGGCTCCACAATGGAAGTCAGACTCATTGATAGAACACAGGACATAGAACAGTAACAAACCCTTTGACCCACATTGGGCCAGCCATGATACCAAGCTAAACTAATCTCTGCCCTCATGTGATCCATATCCCTCCATTACACTGCATATCTATGAGCCTTGAATGCCACTGTCACTTCTGCCTCCATCATCACCTCTGGCTGCGTGTGTATGCGTCCACAAACTTTCCCCATGAGGAAAAATGGTCCTGATTGTCTATGCCTCTCATAATTTTATTTACTTCTATAAGGTCTCCCCTCATTTCCAATATTCCAGAGCAATCAATGGAAGGCAGCCCAACCTTCTAGCTAGTAACCTCTAATCTGGGCAGCATTCTGGTAAACCACTTCTACACCTTCTTATGTCTCCACATTCTTCCTGTAATGGGATGAAGAGAACTGCACACAATACGCCAAATACGGCCTAACCAAAGTCCTAGAAAGCTGCAAAATAACTTCCTTACGCATATACTCAATGCCCCAACCTGTGAAAGTAAGCATACCGTACCATACCTTATGTATGGGTTCTTGGAGGGGAGGATGCTCCTCAAACTGCGGAGCACCTTGGACAATACAGCTCACCCCCTCCATGCACTGGTCAACCTGAGGAGTATCTTCAGCAACAGACTGGATCCACCAAGATGCAGGGGAGTTGTCCACAGGAGATCCTTCTTCCCTTCTGTCTTGGGGTAGACTGAGGCTGACTCCCTCCACAATCCCCAAACCTTTCCACTCGTCACTTTAATTTCACGTTTCATGTGTTTTGTGTTTTATGACTGTTGCAGATCAATTTTCCTCATGGGATAAATAAAGTTCTATCCTATCGTATCGAATCTGCCTCGGAAGGCAGTGGAGGCCAATTCTCTGGATGCTTTCAAGAGAGCTAGATAGAAATCTTTAAGCTAGTGGAGTCGGAGGATATGGGGAGAAGGCAGGAACGGGGTACTGATTTTTGGATGATTAGCCATGATCACAGTGTATAGTGGCGCTGGGTCGAAGGGCCAAATGGCCTACTCCTGCACCTATTGTCTATTGAATTGCCTTCCTTATTCAATTATGCAGGCAATTATATATCTGTTCAATATTTTTCACAATGATAACTCGGCTGCTATGAGATCATTTTTGTTTAAAAGAGCATACTCCAGTGGTGATCAGTGCTTTTGTTGAACATGTTAACCTGAGAGGCTTGTTATTAGACTCCTCACCAGGTTAATTTGGAAAGTCAGGGACTCATTAAGGATAGTTAACAGAGCTTTGTGTGGGGAAGATCCATCTCATTTCTTTGAATAGAGAAGTTGGGAGGTCATTGTTGCAGTTGTATAAGTGTTGGTGAGACCACATTTAGAATATTGTTCTGGGCACCATGTTATAGGAAAGATATTGTCAAGTTTGAAAGGGCTGCCTGGACTAGAGGGTGTGAACTATAGGGAGAGGTTGAGTAGGCTGGGTTTTTATTCCTTGGAGCCCAGAAGGACGAGGCGTGATCTTATAGAGGTGTACGATCATGAGAGGAATGGATCGGGTAGATGTACAGAACCTCTTGCCCAGAGTTGGGGAATTGAGGACCAGAGGACATAGGTTCAAGGTGAAGGGGAAAAGATTTAATAAGAATCTGAGGGGTAGCTTTTTCACACAAAGGGTGGTGGGTGTATGGAACAAGCTGCCAGAGGAGGTAGTTGAGGCTGGGATTATCCCAATGTTTAAGAAACTGTTAGACGGGATAGGATGGGTTTGAAGGGATATAGACCAAGCACAGGCAGGTGGGACTAGTGTAGCTGGGACATGTTGGCCGGTGTGGGCAAGTTGGGCCAAAGTGCCTGTATGACTATGACTTTGATAGGTGTTTTTGAGGAGGTTTAGATGTGCGCAGGGAGGTAGATAATGCCTATGTGGAATTTTAGGAATTTGACATGGTCCCACATGGTAGGCTGTACCAATAGGTTAAGGAGCATTGCATCAAAGGCCAGTTGTCTGACTTCATCCAAAATTGGCTTGATGATAGGACATAGAGGGTAATGGTGGGAGGATGTTTTATTGACTAGCAGTGTTCTACAGGGATCAATGCTGGCACCTTTGGTGTTTGTGATGCATATTAAAGACTAGGATGTGAATGATAAAGAGGTAATTAGTAAGCCACAAACACAAACATTAGTTGTGCTGTGAATAGTGAGGAAAGTTGCCTAAGGTGTTCGATCAGGTGTCAGAGGTTTACGGGGAGAAGGCGGGAGAATGGTGTTAGGGGGGAGAGATAGAAATGCTAACTATTCCTTTTCTCCAGAGATGTTGTCTGACCCAGCTGAGTTACTCCAGCTTTTTGTGTCCATCTTCGGTTTAAACTAGCATCTGCGGTTCCTTCCTACACATCCTGTACACTATCGACACATTGGGGACAATTTACAATTTTACCGAAGCCAATTAACCAAAAAGCTTGAATGCTTTTTTAATGTGGGAGGAAACGGGAGCACCCGGGGAACACCCGCGCAGGTCACGGGGAACGCGTACAAACTCCATACAGACATTGAAAGACAATAATGGCAGTGGTCCATCTGATTAAACACTCCTCTTCTCCCTCAACCACTTATGAATGGGCTATGGCCCAGTGCTGCAATTAGCAATGTTACAAAATGCTGAGATTTTAGAAATCATGTCTGTAATTTATCCCATCAGATAAAGCATTACAAGAAGTTTAATTTGACACCTAATTCATGTTCGTATCTTCAGTATTAAAAAAGTTATGGCCGTTTTCATACTCGGAAATTAGCATCTTGTTCCCTATTGCTTTTCCATTGACTTAACACAAAAGCTGTGATCAAAAACAGTCAAAAGCCCGTAACTTTCTTATAAATTAAGAGAACTGAAAGAAATATTCAGTTATTATAGATTGAAGCATTCTGAAACAAATAAGAACCAATCTTACTTAGATGACTTGAAATTAAAGCATGTAATTAGTTAGTTACCTAATTGTAGTTAATTACAAAATTCAATTACTAGATCTAAATATCTATCAATTTCTTAAGAATAGATTAACATTTTTAAATAGCCTAAGTGTCCAAATAACATTCACACAAGAATTCACAATATAACATAATTTTTAAATCTCATTGTCATGGATTTATAGGCCAAATGGAAGGAATTTAATGTTTAATACCTGTAAATTAATGGCCATTTAAATCATCTTGCCAGTGGGTTTTTCTGGAACGCGATCATTTGGAACGTTGCGGTTTGTAGTGAATTTATACCCCCATATCGGCATGAAAAATACTGCCGGTTCGTATGGGTCCTAAATCACCGTTTCGCAACTTAAAATGTGAATTAAAGTCATCTTAAGGAGCACTTTCATACATAAAATAAACAACTTTCTTTTACCCGTCTCGTACCTGAAATCCGTCCCCGTTGTCGGCGTTGATGGCTTTAGAAGCAGATTTTAAAATTACTCCAGTGCTGAACTTGTCGGGCGATTTAAAAAATGAAATAAATAAATAAATAAATAAATAAATAAATAAATAAATAAATAAATAAAACCCCCACAAAGACAGATAAATAAATAAATACACAGAACGCCCATCAGAATGATTCTTCAGCAAAAGCTTGCACTCCATCCAAATATATTCCAGGACAAGGTAGGAAAAACCGCGTTTTAACCCCGCCCCCCCCCCCCCCCCTCAAAGGCGCCAAAATCGCGCACACAGCCAGTGGCAGAATTGCAGCACCGCTGAAGGTAAGTAATGTAACATACCTACTGCAATAGCCCAGTCCCTGTTACGAACTATCCCATTCACATTCTAGTGCTTCTTTGTGGGTGTAACGTGCGCTTGTACTTAGCGCTAATGCAATGATGTTGTTCAGTACATCAGGAAGTGTGGTGCAATCCAGCTTCTCCAGCAACTAGAGTTCATATTGATCACTGGCTGCGATTCAAACAGTTCACTAGAGATGTATCCATCAATATTTTGATATTGACTTCTGAAAGCTTCTTACGTGCTGTTTTGCATCAGTTTCTCAATTTACCTAAAAAGTAACAGATTTGTGTCGTCCTTGCTTCTCCCCCCCACCCCCGTGGACATAGTCTCTCAGAATGTGGTCTATCCTTCACATGGACATGGTCCAGAATGTAGCCTGTCATTCAGATGTGAGCTCAGACAATCAACATCAGCAAGTTATTCAAGTATGTGGAACTAGAGTACGGGCAACTCAAAACAGTTTTGCTCAAGAAATCTTCAAGGGCTGCACATTGGTGCAGCGGTTGAGTTGTTGCCTCACAGCGCCAGAGACCCGGGCTCGATCCTGGCTACAGGTGCTGCCTGCACGGAATTCGTACGTTCTCCCCACGTGGGTTTTCTCTGGGTGCTCTGGTTTCCTCCCACACTCCAACGACGTGTAGGCTTGTAGGTTAATTGGCGATGGTAAAATTGTTCATTGTTCCTTGTGTGTAGGGTAGTGTTAGTGTACTGGGTGATCGCTGGTCGGCACGGACTCGCTGGGCCGAAGGGCCTGTTTCCGCGTTGTATCTCTAAAGTAACAACAAATCTAGGATTGTACATCAGATTAGGGAGTGGAAATCTCTGCAGGTTTATCAGCAAGGGCAAACGTACAGTAGTATCCCCTTTGATCAGTTCTGCTTATTCCCTTCCCTATAGTTGATTTAGTCAATAATTTAAACAACGAACAAAACAGCTCTCAGAGGTAGTAATTATCCTTGGACTATTCCCTCCCCAATAGTTAGTCCCCTGCAGCAAGTTCCTGTCACCGGCTTGTTGTAATCTAGATGCTGTTAGTTACACAAAGCAATACGTAAAGGAGCAACAGCATTGAGAGAATGACTGTTGTCCACAGACTGATACCAGTTATGCCACATTAGTATGTTACATTAATCTATTTGTTCAATCTCTGAATCATGGCTGACTTCTCCAAATGTTGTTATTTCAGTTTAGTTTAGAGATACAGTGCGGAAACAGGCCCTTCGACCCATGCTGACCAATCACCCGTACACTAGTTCTATGTTATCCCAGTTTCGAATCCTTCACACAAAGGGACAATTTACAGAAGCCAATTAACCTACAAACCCACACGTCTTTGTCACACAGGAGGGGGACTTGCAAACTCCACACAGACAGTCAGGATTGAACCTGGGTCTCTGGCGCTGTGGGGCAGTAAAGGGCCTGTCCCACTTGGGCGTCATTTGCGCGTCATTTATGTGACATTTACGCCGCCTGCGTGACGCGCAAATGAGGCCCAAGTGGGACAGGCTCTTAACTCTACTGCTGCGCCACCTTGCTGCCCTCTCAGCTGCATCAACTGGAATGATGACCAGCCACTGTCGATGCTAATAGGAGGAAGGGTTCTGATCCAGAGCGTCACCTATTCCTTTTCTCCAGAGATGCTGCCTGACCCGCTGAGTTACTCCAGCATTTTGTGTCGATCTTAAAGCTAAACCAGCATCCAGTGTAAGTCCTTTCGACACGAAACAGCAATCAAATGTGTTCAAACTCTTGAATGGTGCTTACAGAATGCAGTTCTTAAACTCTCTTGAATGTCTACAGGTATACAGTAGATAGCTTATTGACTGGTTCATCACAGCCTCCTCTAAACCACTGGTTTGTCCTTTGCATTTAAATAATATGTGTTAAATGTATGTTTTTAGTTTTCTTCAGCTTGTTTTATGGGATGGGGGGGGGGGGGGGTGTGGAGGTGGATGGTGAGTTGGGGGAAACCTTTTCTAATCTCGTACCTCGACGGAGATGCATTTTTTGTTTTACGTATCGTACCTCCATCCGCGCTGCGGCCTAACATCGAGGAGTTGGCGGTCTTTGCTGGAGACCGATTTTGAGAGCTCCACCGCAGTCACCTACGGAACCGTAACGTCGCGGAGACCGCGATTCCTTTGCCTGGGATCGACCTCGGAGCTCCAACCGTGGGTACTTGCTGATTTTAACATCTCGGAGCCCGTGGCCTCTGGTCAGAGACCGACTTCGGGAACTCCAAGCTGTGGGAGTTTCGATCGCCCCAACCCGGGAGTTTCGATCGCCCCAACCCGGGAGTTTCGATCGCCCCGACGCGGGAGTTTCGATCGCCCCAACCCGGGAGCTTCGACCGCCCGACGGATGATTTGACTCCCCCGACAGCGTGAGAATAAAAGATGACGAAGATTGAGCTTTATTGCCTTCCATCACAGTGAGGAATGTGGGGAATCTGCTGTGGTGGATGTTCATGTTAACTTTTATGTAGTTGTGTGTCCTGTTGCTTTTTTTTTTTTTTGTAAGGCTGTATGGTAATTCGAATATCACTGTACCTTAATTGGTACACGTGACAATAAAAGACCTTTGAAACCTTTGTTCGGCAACTCGAACGCCCAGGATTAAAGAAGGTTACAAAAAGTGGTGAACACTGTATCGTTCATCACGAGTACTGACCTTCCCACCATTGAAGGGATCTACAGGAGTCATTGCCTCAAAGACAGCCAGCATCGTCAGACTCACTCCACCCTGTCCACACAGTCATTTCACCGAAACAATGCAAGAACCTCTCTCTACAAGAGAATCCCTTCATGCCTATCCGGACGATATGTTTGCGCTCCACTCTACTGACTGACGATACTGTTGTGTTGAGCAGGATAGTCCCCTGTAGCCTTTCTCGTCTTCCTGCCCACCTGATCCTAGGGCAGGAAGATGAGAAAGTACCTGTGTTATTCACCTTGGTCTCTGTGTCTTTGTTTCAGTTCATTGTCACGTGTACCGAGGTACAGTGAAAAGCTTATGTTGCGTGCTGCACAGTCTGTGGAAAGACAATGCATGTACATTTGAACCATACACAGTGATAAGGGAATAATGTTTAGTACAAGATAAAGCCAGTAAAGTCCGATCAAAGATAGTCCGAGGATCATCAATGTGGTGGATAGTAGTTCAGGACTGCTCTCCAGTTGTTGATAGGATGGTTCAGTTGCCTGATAACAGCTGGGGAAAAAACTCTGAATGTGAAGGTGTACGTTTTCATACTTCTGTACCTTTAGCCCGAGGTCAAATTGTCTTGTTGCTCGTCCTCGGGCATGGATTGTTGCATTCTGGTTGCCAGGCATCACTGACTGAGAACATACCGGCTGGGTGAATCGCGGCCTTGTATGGCAATTTGAATGCCCAGGAACAATGCAGACCTCAGAGAATGGCAGACACTGCCTAGTCCATCACCAGGCACTGAACTCCCCACCATCGAAGGGATCTACAGGTGGCTCTATATTAAAAAGACATTGTCAAAGACCCATTCCACACTGGCCCTGCTATTGCCATTGGGAAGAAAGTACAGGAGTTTGAAAAATTAAAATCAACACTCACATCAGCTACTATCATCTTCTCAGGACCATGCATTTGATTGCAACCTGAACTATGGTTTTTGCAGTGCTATAGTTGGCTAATATTTTGCTATGAACACCATGTTTTAGTTTGGAGATACAGCGTGGAAACGGGCCCTTCGGGCCACTGAGTCTCTGCCGACTAGCGATCCCCACACATAGGGGCGGAAACCCCGGGGGGGGGGGCAGAGGGGACACATCCCCCCCCCCCCCCCATGTTTTGAGAGGTGGGGGACATTCCCCCCTCCCCCCCCCCCAAAGTTTTTATGATCCCGATTTTAAAATCTCCGTTTTTAGTGCTGGATTGAGCCTCCGAAGCCTCGTGAGTGTGCGCATGCGCGTGTGGCCGCCAAAATATTGTGTGTCCCCCCGTCCCCTCCATGTTTTGATAGCGAGTTCCGCTCTTGCCCGCACACTAACACTATCCTTCACATAGTAGGGACAATTTACAATTTGGACAATTTATAATTTTACCAAAGCAATTAACATAAACCTGCACATCTTTGGAGTGTGGGAGGGAACTGGAGCACTCGGTGAAATCCCTTGCAAACTCTGTACGGACAGCACCTATAGTCAGGCTCGAACCCGGGTCTCCGGTGCTGTAAGGCAGCAACTCTGCCACTGTGCCGACCCCATTGTGCTTTTGATTTTGATTTTTGTTTTGTTTTGTGTGTTATCACATTTAGAGTCATGAAACGGGTCCTTCAGCCCAACTTGCCCACACTGAGCCACATGTCCCCATCTGCACTAGTCCAACCTGATTGCGTTTGGCCCATATCTCTTTAAACCTGTCCAATCCAGTTATGCTACCTGACCCGCTGAGTTACTCCAGCACTTTGTGTCCTTTTCTGTAAACAGCATCTGCAGTTACCTGTCTCTACTTTTGGGCTAAATCATTTTGCATCATGTTTGGGAGAAAAAAAAAACCTAGTGTTATGCAATCTAATATTGTGCATCCATCAGTTCCTTCCTCAGTTCAGTCGGTTCATGGAGCTGCCAAGCAAATCCAATTTACCTTGGCATCTTTCAAGCTGAGTCCACATCCTGCACTCATTTAGTCTGTGGTAACCATGGGCCATTTGCTAATCTACAGCGCAGTTCCTGATTTTAAAGGACGGAAAAGGCCATTTCATTTCTTGCCCAATCTTTGTTTGTCACCTAAAGCACTTGGAATAAAATTGGAATCAAATTATTACTTTCCTTTATTCAATTTTGTTGATGAAGTGATAATTTTACTATGTTAAATTTTTACCTCCATTTCTACTTTTGGCTATTGAATTGTTAATATGATACAAATTGAAACTTTTTCATTTAATTTGGCAAATAATCCATTGCAAACTATTGGAATTAATGTTCTTGTTGAAGAATTTAAGTATGTCCTCTGTTAGACCACCCTACATGGTTGCAGTACACTTTCTCATATAACTTTAGTTTAGAGAAACAGCATGGAAACAAGCCCACCCTGTGGATTTACACTATCCTACACATACTAGGGACAATTTACAAATTTTTACCGAAGCCAATTAACCTACAAACCTGTATGTCGTTGGAGTGTGGGAGGAAACCGGAGCACTCGAAGAAAACCCACGCAGGTCACAGGGAGAACCTCCAAACTATGTGCAAACGGCACCCGTGGTCAGGATCAAACCCGGTCTGGCGCTGTAAGGCAGCAATTCTACGTATACTCTATCTAACTCTCGAGGATGCTGGAGATAGTTTCATTGTCCTCCTGGTTAATTTTACTGTTTGTGCACCTCGTTGTCACCTTCCCCTCACCCACTGATGAACCATTGCACATTTCCTTGAGCAATGTCTGCTTTGATCTGTCCTTCTCACTCCTTGCATTCTCTTTGTATCCTTCCATATCTCTAGTTTCCCTCTCCCCTGACCCTGTCTGAAGAAGGGTCTCAACATGAAACGTCACCTATTCCTTCTCTCCAGAGATGCTGCTTGTCCCGCTGAGTTACTCCAGCATTTTGTGTCTATCAATACCCCTCCTTTGCGCCCCTATGACACTATCTTTTTGCCTAAGCCTCATGCAGGGTCTCGAAATGTTGACAATTCCTTTCTCTCCACGGATGCTGCTCGACCCCACTGAGTTTGTCCAATGGTTTTGTTTTTTCTTTAGACTCTAGCATCTACCGTCTCTCATGCCCTCATTCTCTGTCCTCACTGACTAAGATTGCGGCAAGCATGACATCAGGGTCTTCACAGAACCGCATGGCACAGTGACACCGCGATAGACCTTTTGCCTTACAGCGCCCGGTTCGATCCTGACTAAAGGCTTCTTGTCTGTACAGAGTTTGTACGTTCTCCCTGTGACCTGCGTGGGTTTTCTCTGAGGTCTTCAGTTTCCTCCCAAAGTCCAAAGGCGTACAAGTTTGTAGGTTAATTGGCTTGGTTAAAATGTAAAATTGTCCCTAGTGTGTGTTGGATAGTGTTAATGTGTGGGGATAACTGGTCAGTGCGGACTCGGTGGGCAGAAGGGCCTGTTTCCGAGCTGTATCTCTGAACTAAACTAAACGCATTACGGTTAAAGTTGACATTTCTTGCCACCTTAAAAATAGCAGCTTGTAACATTGTATGATCTTATTTCCCCTCTAATGGTGTGGGACTTTTGATAGCTGAACATATGATGCGTTCTCTTTATTAAAGTATTCAAAAGTCACTTGCAGGAATTTTCATTCTCATCTCCACACCCAGATTCTAACCTCAATTTCCTCGTTGCCATCAGGAATTTAATTGGATTGGGGCTGAAAGGTGAGCGATTCTAAATATATTGGCGAAATGGCAAAACTATAGTTAGTCTGGAGGTTGGTGAACCTGCACTCTTGTTTACCCTTTCATCCTTCACTTTTCCAGCATCATATGGGTGCCTCATTAATCCTTAGACATTTTTCAAAATAGTATACATATGATCCCACTGTAAATTTTATAACCTCCTGCACGGATTGTATGATTTGGATGCTCGGTTTAGTAAAACTTTGGTGAATTGCAGAGGCAGCATGAAAAGATGAGCAACAAGATGGTATTTGAATGGAGTGGATCAGCGGCTAAGTTTAGTTTGGACATAACAGGCCCTTCGGCCCACTGAGTCGATGCTGGCCATTGATCACCCATTCACAATGGTTTTCTGTTATCCCACTCACTTTTACATCCACTCCCTACACACGAGGATCAGTTTGCAGAGGGCCGCTGAACCTCCAAACCTGCACGCCTTTGTGATGTGGGAGGAGTCCGGAGCACCGGGAGGAAACGCAGGCAGTCACAGAGAGAACGTGTAAACTGCGCACACAGCACCCGTGGTCAGGATCGAACCCGGGTCTCTGGCGCTGTGAGGCAGCAGCTGTGCCACTGCGTCGCCCATAAGTTATTTTACTTTAGGTTTCTGAGGTGGAGTTTGGAAACGGGACCTTTGACCCAATGAGTCCGCGCCGACCAGCAATTGCCCCGTACACTAGCACTAACCTACACACTCAGGACAATTTACAATTTTACTGAAGCCAATTGACTTGCAAACCTGTCCGTCTTCGGAGTGAGGGAGGAAACCGGAGCGCCCGGAGAAAACCCAGGGAGAACGTGCATACTCTGTACAGACAGCACCCTATAGTCGGGATCAAACCCGGGTCTCTGTAGCTGTAAGGCAGCAGCTCTACCGTTGTGCCTCCGTGCTGACCTTGTTCTGTATTGAGCACAGCCAGCCTGAACTCCTAACACTGCTGTGAATGTACATATTTTGTTGAATTATCGTCTTGTTACTTGGCCTGCCGTCATGTTGCACGGCCTGGAGCTGGCATCTTACACCCAGGTGTCAGGTTGATGCTACACTGGGATGGCAGAGTGGTAAAGACTGTCCCATTGCCAGTCGAATCGGTAGAAGATCCCATTGATAGATGCAAAGTGCTGGAGTAATTCGGCAGGTCAGGCAGCATCTTTGGAGAAAAAGGATAGGTGACATTTTTGGACAGGACCATTCTTCAGACTGGGCCCGACCCCGAAACGTCACCCATCCTTACTCTCCAGAGATGCTGCCTGACCCGTGGAGTTAATCCAGCACTTTGTGTCTATCTTCGATATGAACCAGCAGCTGCAGTTCCTTTTCTACACAGAGGATGCCATTGTACGTGTAAGGAAGAATCCAATGGGCTTGAACAATGTTCATTCTTAGGTTAAAGCACCAAAGGATCTTCAGGCTGAAGAAGAGTCTCGACCTGAAACGTCACCCATTCCTTCTCACCTGAGATGCTGCCTGTCCCGCTGAGTTACTCCAGCATTTTGTGTCTATCAAAGGATCGCTATTTGGTTGTTAACAGTGATGTTCTTTAATTCTTGCCCATTGACTCTTACAAAATAAGAGAGATTTAATAAACCAAAATAAATTTCAGTTTATACAAATTTCTGTTTTTTTTTTAAAAACAATGTTTTTTTGGTGAGCAAAATAGATAAGGGATAGGTAATTGATGTGAGTAGAATAGGTCAGGGTTATTCTTACACTCTTAAACGGATGAAATTTTTAAACAGAGTCCAGGCCATGCTCAGAATTGGTAAATTAGTATCATATTTCACTCTCCCTCCAGAAAAGTGCTCAATGTTTGGGTCTCTGACAAGGATATTGCAAGGTGATTCTTTGGGTGTTGCTTCTTGGCAGTTGAAACATCATCCATCATCTTTTCTTGTCTGTGGTCCACCTTTTGTGATGTTATCAGCCCACCTTGGCTTTCTTAGCCTCTTCACCATTAAAAGCAGACACAAGTCTATAAATCTCAAATTGTGTTTAAAAAAAAAAACGGTGGTCTTTTTATTGCACTGGAACCCGACGTTGTGATCAGATGAGTTCTCGTGTGGAATAATCTGTGATTATCCACAGATCTGAGCACTTTGACTGGGAGGCACGGTGGCTTAGTGGTAGAGTTGATGCTTTACAGCACCAGAGGCCCGGGTTCTGTCTGTGGAGTTTGTACATTTATCCTGTGTCCAGCATAGGTTTTCTCCGGGTGGTCAGGTTTCCTCCCACACTCCAAAGACAAACAGGTTTGTAGGTTAATTGGCTTCTGTAAATTGTCCCTAGTACGCGTAGGATAGTGTTCGTATACGGGGTGATCGTTGGTTTGCGCACACTCAGTGGGCCGATCGGCCTGTTTCTGGACTGTATCTCTGTCTTGTTAAGTAAAAGAGAGTCTAGGACTAGTCGTCGCCTCAGAATTAAAGGATGTTCCTTTGAGAAGATAAGAAGGGATTTCTTTGGTCAGAGCGCGGTGAATCTGTGAAATTCTTTGCCACAGAAGGCTGTGGAGGCCAAGACAGTGGATATTTTTACGGCAGAGATAGATCTTGATTAGGATGGGGTTCAGCGGTTATGGGGGGGGGGAAAGGCAGGCGAATGGTGTTAGGAGGGAGAGATAGATCAGCCATGATGAATGGCGGAGTAGATTTGATGGGTCGAATGGCTTAATTCTGCTCTTATCACTAATGAACTTATGACCTTAAAGTGTAAGGGATTGTGAGGATGGGGCACAAACCATGACCATTATACGTAGCTGGGGAGACATTGGAACAAACTGCTGAGTGATAAAGGCAAGAGATTCCGGCTTGTTGAAAACAAACACTGCATTAACAATCTTGAGAAAGTGGCCAAGAAACCATTGGCCAGATTATGTTAAAGACACTTTATCGACATTTTATTGGGATGCAACTCAGCATGGTTTGGGAACGGCTCCATCCAAGAGAGCGAGCAATTATAGATAGTTGTAGACGTAGCCCAGACCATCACAAAGCCCAAACACCACCTCCATCATTGACTCCATCTAAACCTCCCGCTGCCTCGGCAAGGCCAGCTGGTCACTCAGGCATGGATTCTTCACACTTGATTCTTTGCAGCACAGCCGAGATCCTCAACCCGTAACCTCCAATGGCCACTCCCTCTCCCAAACCCATCTCCCTTCCATTGACTCATCTACATGTCACGCTGCCTTGGCACGCCCACCGGCCAAAGCAAGGACCAGTCTCTCCCTGGCCACTCCCCCTTCTCCCTTCTCCCTTCTCCCCTCTCCCATCAGGCAAGAGATACTGACGTGTGAAAACGCACAGCTCCAGATTCAGGGACAATTTCTTCCCAGCTGTTAACAGGCAACTGAACCTTCCTATCACCATCTACATAGCGGGCGTGAGCTACAATCTACCTCATTGGAGACCCTTGGACGATCTTTAATCGGACATTACTGGTCTTTATCTTGTACTAAATGCTATTCACATTATCCTGTTTACCTTGTATCTGTACACTGGGGATGGCTTGATTGTAATTGTGTATTGTCTGTAGCGTGTAACAAAAAGTTTTTCACTGTACCTCGGTACATGTGACAATAGACTAAACTAAACACACCAGTCTGCATCCTGGGGGCATGAACATCGAATTCTCCCAATTTTATTAGTCCTTGCTGTCTCCTCCCCTTCCTCAGTCCCCCTGCTGTCTCCTCCCATCCCCCAGCCTTCGGGCAATAGACCCCGCCCACCCCTGCCCCCCGATCCGTCTGAAGAAGGGTTCGGCCCGATGTTGCCTATTTCCTTAACTAGATGCTGCTGCCCCCGCTGAGTTTCTCCAGCTTTTTTGTTCCTTCGATTCTCCAGCACAAAACAAACACCATGAAGAATAATTTCCCCGAGGTGACTTTTAATTGTCTTTTACTTGCAAAAAGTCCAGCCTGAATTTTTGCACTCAGAAGTTCAGTGTGTGGGGAAAAGAGAGCCAATCTAATTATGTGTGGCCTCTGCCCAAGTTACTGAAGACTTTCTTACGGGTTGCAAATGTGCTCAAGTCTTTGCCAGCAGCAAACTCTGTGCTGAGACAACGGGCATTGAAGGCTGAATACGCTGACGGGAAGAATATCTTTGATGTTGGTTTGATATGAAGGCATGCGGCTAAACCCATGCCCCTGCCCAGGGTCTGTATGTGCGATTGGATTTCATCGCCATGTACATTTTGACTGGCCTTTGAATTGTGTGAGAATGGGGGAAAAAAAAACCTAACTGGCACTCAGGGGGATTTTAGGCTAAACTTTTAAAAAAAATTGATCACATGTGCAATTTATTGTCCCATTGAATAGTTTGGAATTGAATGTAGTGCTGGAGTAACTCTGCCAGAGTGCTCTGTAGTTTCTCTCTCCCCTAACTCTCATTTTCAAGAAGGGTCTCGCCTATTCACCTATTCCTTTTCTCCAGAGTTGCTGCCTGTCCCGCTGAGTTACTCCAGCACTTTGTGGCTCACTTTGCTGGGGCAGCTCAGCAGGTCAGGCGGCATCTTTAGAGATACAGTGCAGAAACAGACCATTTGGCCCACTGGGTCCGCACCAACCGGCGATCTCCGTATATGCGCACTATCCTACTTACAAAATTCTTAAGACTTACAAAATTCTCAAGGGGTTGGACAGGCTAGATGCAGGAAGATTGCTCCCGATGTTGAGGAAGTCCAGGACAAGGGGTCACAGCTTAAGGATAAGGGGGAAATCCTTTAAAACCGAGATGAGAAGAACTTTTTTCACACAGAGAATGGTGAATCTCTGGAACTCTCTGCCGCAGAGGGTAGTCGAGGCCAGTTCATTGGCTATATTTAAGAGGGAGTTAGATGTGGCCCTTGTGGCTAAGGGGATCAGGGGGTATGGAGAGAAGGCAGGTACGGGATACTGAGTTGGATGATCAGCCATGATCATATTGAATGGTGGTGCAGGCTCGAAGGGCCGAATGGCCTACTACTGCACTAATTTCTATGTTTCTATACGAGGGACAACTTATAATTTTACCAAAGTAAATTAACCTACAGAACTGTATGTCTTTGGAGTGTGTGGGAGGAAACCGGAGCACCTGGAGAAAACCCACGTGATCGCAGGGAGAATGTACCAACTCTGTACAGAGAGCACCCATGGTCAGGATCGAACCCAGTCTCTGGCGCTGTGAGGCAGCAACTCTACCGCTGCGCCACCGTACTGCATCCCTGGAGTACATGGGATAGGTGCGTTTCAGGTTTAGCTTTCAGACTGCAATTTATGGTTAATAGGCTGAAGAAATTAAAAGAAAATTGTCATGACTTTCGAAATTAATCAACAGTATTAAATCAATACTCCCTTAAGTGGCAATTAGATGTATTCTTGCTCCTAGCCAGGAATGGGTATTGTGTTTAAAACTCCCCAAGTCATCCTCTGCATTGGCAATTAATATGAGTTGGTACAAGGCTGCTGTGCTGTTCAAAAAGGGGCAGCACGATGGTGCAGCGGTAGAGTTACTGCCTTGCAGCGCCGGAGCACCGGGTTCGATCCCGACTACAGGAGCTGGCTGTACGGGGTTTGTACATTCCCCCTGTGACCATGTGGATTTTCTCCGATATCTTTGGTTTCCTCCCACACTCCAAGGACCTGCAGGTTTACAGGCTAATTGTCTTGGTATAAGTGTAAATTGTCCATAGTGTGTGTAGGATAGTGTTTGTGTACAGGGATCGCTGGCCGGCGTGACCTCGGTGGGCCGAATGGCCTGTTTCCATGCTGAAAATAAGATTGTGGGTCATCTGACCGCACTGCAGTCCATTCTAATAAACCTTCACCCCCCCCCATTCCCCACCCTCCACCTTGCCTACTAAAAACCTCTCCCTGTCTGACAAATGCCTCCACTGCCTTTGAGGAAAGAACAAAGTTCTACCTCATCTCTGACTTAAATGGATGATGACTTATTTTGGTACAGTGACCTCAGTTCCACATTCTCTGACAATGACATACCTTCAATATGGAGATGAGGAGGCATTTATTTTGCCAGATGGTGATGCTTTGCCACATGTGGCTGTGGATGCCAAGTCACTGGGTATTTTTAGGGCAGAGATGGATTGGTCTTCCCAAACAAGAACCTATGGTTTCTTATAATGGGTCAGTCCCACTTAGGAGATTTTTTCAAGCATCTGCCGGTGACTGTCAAGTTGCCAGCAGTCGCCTGAATAACCGGCAATAGGAACGGCGACTGTCAGTCACACACACACACACACACACACAACACACCACACACACACACACACACACACAGTGGAACACACACACACACATATCGCAAAGGCGGGGGACAGGGCAAGCGGGGGGGAGCGCTGTCTGAAAGTCACACGGTGTAAAGCCAAGGTGAAACAGACACACTGCGATGAGCAGGAAGGTTGGCACTGTAATTAAGATGACTAAAGCACAGTGTACGGTAAGTCCTTTAAAAGAGGGGGAGGGAGAAGGAGTGGAGACAACTTTTAAGAAGCCAGAGATACACGGCTGTGAAGCTCAGCGGACATTTAACATTACCAGTCGGTTATCCTTTGGTTCTGAAAACTATTGCTTACTTTTTTTCCCCCTCAATGAGCTAATGAAATTCACCGGTCAGCAACGACTACAACCTACGAGAAACTAAGAGAAACGTCGACCTCCTGGCAACCCACTAGGACCTCCCAGCGACCCACCTTTGGCACGAGAATTCTTGCTACTCTCCATGGCGGTTCCATTCTAGTCACCGCGAATATTTCAACATGTTGAAAAATTCGCGGCGACCATAATGAGGCCGCGGCTAGTTACCAGAATGCGTGAAGCCGACTCCCCGGCAACCACCCGCGAACATGTGGTGACTGCATAGTCTCCTGCAGTCGCCTAAAAAGTTGCCTAAGTGGGACAAGGCCCATTAGTGTTAATGTGCACCGGGTTCGGCGATATACATTTTTTGCATGCAGGTCTGCAAGACTATCCCCGTAGTTAGTGCAGAATTCGCAGATCAGCCCACTGAGTCCATATGCAAGAGGCCACAAAGGCCTGTCGCCGCCGTTGCCTCCATTTTGGTCGTCCCGCAAACCGCCGTCCCTCTCCTCGCCTGGCCCTGGAAGAGTGTCAAAGGTTATGGGGAGAGGGCAGGAGAATGGGGTTGAGCGGGAAGATTAGATCGAATGGTGGAATAGACTGGATTGGCTGGATGTCTATTTTGAAAACCGGTTCAGTCCCTTGTATCTCCTTTTCAAATTAATTCGGTCATCGCCATGATTGAATGGCGGAGTAGACCCGATGGGCCGAATGGCCTAATTCTGCCTCTTTGACATATGGACGTTGATTTGCTCGCTCTCCAGGCTGGAAGTGACGGTTCTGTCCGGCTTGCTCTCACTGTAGACCTGCCCCTCCGTGATTTCTGCCGCTCCCCTGCTCTTCCACATCGCTCTGCAGAAAAGCCCTGACCCGAAATATCGTCTGTCCGTTTCCCTCCGCAGGCACCCCCTGACCCGCTGAGTTCCTCCAGCACTTTGTGTTTTGACCCACATTCCAGCATCTGCATTCTCTTGTGTCCTCGTTAACATTGTGCTGGTAAGCTGTTGGTTTCTGATTTACTCCAGACAAATGGAAGGCAGATAACATCCAGTGGAAGAAGCGCAGATACCAGCCGGGATGAGAACAGGCCTGCACTGCTCCTCCATGCTCCACTATATATTGTTTGTTTTTTTTTAATTTGAAAAAACCCTTCCAAAAATGACTTTTCTGGAGCCACTGCCTGTTGTGGGTCCCTGCGATAACTGTAGAAATAGGGCACTTAGACCATGCTAAATTCATTTTTGTAAGATGCGATTGGGAGTCAACAAAATGGTATCGGAGACCTAAGGAACTGCAGGTGCTGAAATCTACATCAAAGCACAAAGTGCCAGAGGAACTCAGTGGGTCAGGCAGCATCTGAGGAGGGAATGGACAGATGACGTTTCGGGTCAGGAGTTTTCCCCAGACTGGTTTGGGACTTCTGGTCTGTATGTCCGTCTGTCACATTGCAGTCATAGATGGAGTCATTGAGCGTGGGAACAGGCCCTTCAGCCCAACTTGCCCAATATATCCCATCTACACTAGTCCCACCTGCCCGCATTAACCCCATATCCCTCTAAATCTGTGCTATCCATGTGCCTGTCTAAATGTTTCTTAAACATTGCGATAGTCCCAGCCTCAACTACCTCCTCCGGTAGCTCGTTCCATACATCCACCAACATTTGTATGAAAAAGTTATCTCTCAGGTTTTTATTAAGTTTTCTTCTCCCTCCCGCACCTTAAACCCATGTTCTCTGGTTCTTGATTCCCAAGAGACGCTGTGTGTCTACCCAACCTATTCTTCTCATAATCCCGTACACCTCTATCAGATCACTCCTCATCCTCCTGCGCTCCAAGAAATAGAGTCCCATCCTGCTCAATAGCTCAGGCCTTCGAGTCCTGGTAACATCCTAGTAAATCTTCTCTGTACCCTTTCCGACTTGACACTTCTTTCCTATAACATGGTACCCAGAACTGAACACAATACTCTAAATGCGGCCTCACCAACGTCTTGTAGAACTGCAACATGACCTCCCAATCTCTCAGTCATGTGCTTTGGGCACTTATTTAAAAGTCTGTTTGATAGTTGTTTCAAGCTGGGAAATGGATGTATCAAGTCCCCTTGCCAGGTGTTTAACTGATGTGCGTTTAAAAAAAAAAATTCAGGCAGTACATTTACTCCTGAAAGGAAAAATACATGGACGCTGAGAAAATAAAACAAAGTGGAAGCATGATGTATGCTAATGCATGGAGCTTTGAGTGTAGACCTTTTGGCAAAACTGCAAATATATGGATAGGCATACAATGAAAAGAATACAATATGTATATAAAAATCACAGGCACTCGGACAGGCACTCGGACACACACGCACACTCGGACACACACGCACACTCGGACACACACGCACACTCGGACGCACACACACACACACACACACACACACACACACACACACACACACACACACACACACACACACACACACACACGACACACAGTAGTATGTAGGTTGTGTGTAAGAAGGAACTGCGGATGCTGGTTTAAACCGAAGATAGACACAAAAACCTGGAGGAACTCAGCGGGCCAGGCAGCATCTCTGGTGAGAAGGAACGGGTGACGTTTTGGGTCTGAAGAGGGATCTCGACCTAAAACGTCGCCCATCTCTCCAGAGAAGCTGCCTGTCCTGCTGAGTTACTCCAACTTTTGGTGTCTATTTTCTGGTTTGTAGGTCAGTTGGCTTCGGTAAAGATTGTAAATTGTCCCCAGTGTGTAGGATAGTGTTAGCGTACTGGGCGATCGCTGGTCGGAGCAAACGTGGTGGGCTGAATGGCCTGTTTCCACACTGTCTATCTAAACTGCACTAAACAAAAACATCCTCTGAGAGTGTGTTCCAGCCACTATGTAAAATCTTGCCCCACAATTCTATCCTAACTTATTATCACACAATCACACAATAAGATATTAATGACCTGACAAATTACAAGGCTGTAATAGTTTTTCCTGTAGGCAGTAAAGAAACGTTTCGAAGCACAATGTTGTGTGATCTCCCGTGTGGGATTCTATCAGATAAAACGTTTTGCGAAAATTAATGATGTTTACATTTAAATTTTGGTTGCATGCATTGTACTTCATTCAGGGAATGTTTCCCCCGAGTGTCGTTTGATTTCTGCGCTTGCAAGCCGACAGGTGCAGAATACATTTTTACCTCCCAGAAGGAATTTGGCTGGGACCCACATGTATGGTGGTGTTGAAGAAGTGGCTCTAAATCGTATTGGACACACTGAAATTGTTCTGTTGTTGTGTGAATTATTTGGCGTCTGTGCCCTGACTATGTTCTTCCGTGAATCAATAATTATAGATTTGTTATTGGCTGAGTGTACCTGTTAATGGTCGCAAGAAAATATAGATCAATGAGTTTAGTTTAGTTTAGTTTGGAGATACAGCATGGAAACAGGCCCTTCGGCCCACCGAGTCCGCACTGGCCAGCGATCCCTACACATTAACGCTACCCTACACACGCTAAAGACAATTTTACATTGATACCCAGCCAATTAACCTTCAAACCTGTACGTCTTTGGAGTGTGGGAGGAAACCGAAGATCCCGTAACTATAGACCGGTTAGTCTAACATCGGTGGTGGGTAAAATGTTAGAGACAATTATTAAAGAAACACTAACGGGGCACTTGGATAAACATGACTTCATCGGACAGAACCAGCATGGTTTTGTGAAGGGGAAGTCCTGTTTAACGAATCTGCTCGAATTCTTTGAGGAAGTAACAACCCGGGTGGATAAAGGGGAACCGGTGGATGTGGTATACTTGGACTTCCAAAAGGCTTTTGACAAGGTGCCACATAAGAGACTATTGCTAAAAATAAAAAATTATGGGATTGGGGGTAATATATTAGCATGGGTAGAGGATTGGCTAACAAATAGGAAGCAGAGAGTGGGGATAAATGGTTCATACTCGGGATGGCAACCGGTAACTAGCGGGGTTCCGCAAGGGTCGGTGCTGGGACCCCAGTTGTTTACAATTTACATAAATGATTTGGAGGAGGGAAACAAGAGTAAAATATCAAAATTTGAGGCCAACAAAAAAATGGGAGGAAAAGTAGGGGCTGAGGAGGATAGGAAGAGTCTGCAAAAGGATATAGATAAACTAGGTGAGTGGGCAACAACTTGGCAGATGAAATTTAATACTAATAAATGTGAAGTCATTCACTTTGGGGAAAAAAAAAAATGATAGGGCAAGTTATTTTCTAAATGAGGAGGAGCTGCGTTGTAATGCAACGCAAAGGGATCTAGGGGTATTAGTACATGAATCACTGAAAGTTAGTATGCAGGTGCAGCAAGCAATCAGGAAGGCCAATGGAGTTTTGGCCTTTATTGCTAGGGGGATTGAGTATAAAAACACGGAGGTCTTGCTGCAGCTGTACACAGTATTAGTGAGACCACATTTGGAATACTGTGTACAGTTCTGGGGTCCATACTTAAGAAAGGATGTACTAGCCCTGGAGGCAGTGCAGCGAAGGTTTACAAGATTAATTCCTGCAATGAGGGGATTGACATATGAGGAAAGGTTAAGTAGGCTGGAACTCTACTCTTTGGAGTTTAGAAGAATGAGAGGCGATCTCATTGAAACATATAAGATCGTGAGGGGCCTTGATCGGGTGGATGCACCGAGGATGTTCCCAATGATCGGGGAAACTAGAACTAGGGGACATAGTTGCATAATAAGGGGGGGCTCTTTTAAAACTGAGATGAGGAAGAACTTCTTCACCCAGAGGGTGGTTAATTTATGGAATTCACTGCCCCAGGGAGCAGTGGAAGCAGAAACTTTAAATATATTTAAGACTAAAATAGATGTTTTTTTAGCTGCCAAGGGGATAAGGGGCTACGGGGAGAGGGCAGGGATATGGACCTAGGTATGGTTAGTATAGTAAGACCTGAGTGATCTCCTGGACAAGTGTCGATCGCCTGGATTGGGGTCGGAGAGGAATTTTCCGGATTTTTTTCCCGAATTGGACCTGGGTTTTTATCCGTTTTTTTGCCTCCCCCAGGAGATCACGAGGTTCTTGGGGTGGAGAGGGGTGATAGCGGTATAAAGGGGAGGGTAGTGTCTTGTGTTCTGTGTCTTGTGTCTACTGTTTGTGGGTAAGTGTGTCTGTTTAGTGTTCAGCCATGAGCGAATGGCGGTGCGGGCTCGACGGACCTGGTGGTCTACTCTCACACCTACTTTCTATGTTCTATCCCGGAGAAAACCGACGCAGGTCACGGGGAGAACGTACAAACTCCGTACAGAGAGCAGCTGCAGTCAGGATCGAACCCGGATCTGCGGCGCTGTGAGGCAGCAACTCTACTGCTGCGCCACCTGTTGAAGAAGTGGCTCTAAATCATATTGAACACACTGAAATTGTTTTGTCGTAGTGTGAATTATTTGGTTTCTGTGCCCTGACTAGATTTGCGATTGGCTGAGTGTACCTGTAAATGGTTGCAAGAAAATATAGATCATTGAGTCTGGTTATTCTTACTTATCCATCAGAAAATGGGTTGTGGGAGGTTGGAATAGCACCAACTATTTCTTAATTGGTAATGCACTAATTAGCTCCTTGTTGACAATGTTCATTTGTTTCTCCTGGACAAAGATTGTGTGCAGTTCTGGTCACCCCATTACAGGATGGATGTGGTGCTTTTGGAGAGGGTGCAGAAGAGTGTGTGAGAAGGAACTGCAGATGCTGGTTTACACTGAAACAGAGAAACATAGAAAATAGGTGCAGGGGTAGGCCATTCGGCCCTTCGAGCCTGCACCGCCATTCAATATGATCATGGCTGATCATCCAACTCGGTATCCTGTACTGATAGGCACAAAAAGCTGGAGTAACTCATTGGGTGACATTTGGGTTGAGACCCTTCTTCGGACTGAAGAAGGGTCTCGTCCCTAAACGTCACACATTCTTTCTCGCCAGAGATGCTGCCTGGTTTAAGTTCATCCTGAGCTAAAGAGAAGGCAACAACTAAAAATATTTTAATGCTTCTTAAATATTTGTGGCAACAAAGCTTGCGGCCATTACCTGGTGTTTGATGTGCATTTGTTTAGTTTAAAGATGTAGCGGGGAAACAGGCCAGAGTCTGCGCTGACCACTGGCATACACTGTACACTGGCACTATCCTACACACTAGGGACAATTTACCCCCTTTTACCGGAGCCAATTAACCTACAAACCTGCACGTCTTTGGAGTGTGGGAGGAAACCAGGGCATCCGGAGAGAACCCGGGTGGTCTCGGGGAATTCGTGCAAACTCCGTACAGACGGCACCCATAGTCCGGATTGAACTCGGGTCTCTGGCACTTTACAGCCATGTCACGCTGGCATGTTAGGCTAATGTCAGCTGGTACCCTTTCCAATCCTTGGAAACTTTCAATAACACTTGTATTAACAGTATTAACTTAATTTGTGCATGTGTATGTGTGTATATGTACCTCCTGCCTATTGTTATAAAATGGGGATGAGGTAACCATATAACCATATAACAATTACAGCATAGAAACAGGCCATCTCGGCCCTTCAAGTCCGTGCCGAACACTTATTTTCCCCTACTCCCATCTACCTGCACTCAGACCATAACCCTCCATTCCATTCCCGTCCATATGCCTATCCAATTTATTTTTAAATGATAAAATCGAACCTGTCTCCACCACTTCCACTGGAAGCTCAGTCCACACAGCCACCACTCACTGAGTAAAGAATTTCCCCCTCGTGTTACCTCTAAACTTATGTCCCTTAATGCGCAAGTCATGTCCACTTGTTTGAATCTTCCCTACTCTCAGTGGGAAAAGCTTATCCACGTCAACTCTGTCTATCCCTCTCATCATTTTAAAGACCTCTATCAAGTCCCCCCTTAACCTTCTGCGCTCCAAAGAATAAAGACCTAACTTGTTCAACCTTTCCCTGTAACTTAGTTGCTGAAACCCAGGCAACATTCTAGTAAATCTCCTCTGTACTCTCTCTATTCTGTACATCACGTTGTTAAAGGTATGTGATAATTCCAGATCAGTTCATCTTCAAGTTTCACTGAATGTGCATTTATTCTCTCTCTGGTCCCTGGCGCAGCGGTAGAGCTCAAGAGACCCTGGTTCGATCCTGACTAGGGCTGCTGACTGTACGGAGTTTTTACGTTCTCCCTGTAGCAATGTGCTAGTATACGGGGTGATCGCTGGCTAGTCGGTGCGGACTCGGTGGGCTGATACGATACGATAGAACTTTATTTATCCCAGGAGGGAAATTAATTGGCCAACAGTCGTGAAGGGCCTGTATTCCAGTGCTTTATTTCTGAACTTAAACCAAACTATCTGACCTATTACAGGAAATCCAATGCTGCTGCATGCACCAGCTGTGTGGATGAGGTATTCTGAAGAGTATATGCTAATTCCAGACTATCATTTAACCCTCTGTCTGACCTGTTGCAGGAGGTTCTCTGGATACTTTCAAGAGAGAGCTAGATAGGGCTCTTCAAGATAGCGGAGTCATGGGATATGGGGAGACGGCAGGAACGGGATACTGATTGGGGATGATCAGCCATGATCACATTGAATGGCGGTGCTGGCTCGAAGGGCCGAATGGCCTACTGCACCTATTGTCTTTTGTCTATAATACCGGTGCACATACCAACTGCATGACGGCGTCTCACACTTTGAGTTCTCGTCCCGCGAGGGGTTTTCTTTAAAAAGTGGGTCTGCTGCTTAAAGCTTCAGCCATGAAACCCCTGGAGGCGAAAGTACTGAGTTCCCTCTGCCTTTGATGTCTCTCTTGCTCACTGCGATGTACGTTGACCGCTGCAGCTCCCCTGAACAATTGCCGTAAAATGACCGGGATCAACGCAGAACCAAAATCACTGCCGTGCTATTCCAGAGACAGACCGACCACACACACACACACACACACACACACACACACACACACACACACACACACACACACACACACACACACACACACACACACACACACACACACACCTTTGCTTAATGAAATCAGTCAGGCAGACTTAGCCTGATAATATAATTTTTCAACTATTTAGAAAAAAAACAACCCTGTTTTCACAAGACTACCCCCTCCCTCCCCTCCCCAGAAAGTCTGCAGAGAGCAGCGAGAAAGACTTGTTGTTGCATTGCACACAAATAGCTTTCTGCTCCTCCGAGTGTGTTCTGAATGCAAATGTTGAAGTCTGTTTTCCAATTGCCTGTGAAACGTTGCCGCGCTCATAAAATATGTATTGGCATTTTAGCGTTCTCCCTCATCTGGTGGCACGCATGCCAGGCTGTGTACTTGGAAGGGATGTTTCCTTGAGTGTCACGGAAATGGTCCATTTAATAATAAGAGTAAAATTAGTCCAGGCATGATTTGTGGATTTTGTCACCCTGTAAAATATTAATGGCAGTGCCTGCTTGCAAGGTCACCTGCGGGTTTTTAAAAATTTTTTTTACAAACTCCACAACCAATTCCTGCCACTGTCACCCTCCGTTTTTATTGTGTCCCGAAAGCACTGCGTATCTGTGGGGGTCACTAAGGAGCTGCCCCTCTGCACACTCAGCTCCTTCTCTTCAGAAGAATGATCACCAAGCTCTGCGCTTCCCCTTCCTGATAGTTGCACAGATGCCCTTGCGCTTGGAATGACTGGATAGTCATTTAGTTTTAGCTGAAAGCTGTGAAAACGGAGTCGCAGTTGTCAATTTTCAAAATTCTACATAGGAAGGAACTGCAGGTGTTGGTTTAAATTGAAGACACAAAAGCTGGAGTAACTCAGCGGGTCAGGCAGCATCTCTGGAGAGAAGGAATGGGTGACGTTTCGGGTCTCGGGCTGAAGAAGGGTCTCGACCCAAAAAGTCACCTAATCTTTCTCTCCAGAGATGCTGCCTGACCTGCTGAGTTACTCCAGCCTTTTGAGTCAATCTCGGGGTAATCTTACCGTTTCTTCAGACCAGACTTCAGAGATACAGACCCTTCGGCCCACCAAGTCAGCACTGACCAGCGATCCTCGGACACCAACACTATCCTACACATACAAGGGACAATTTACAATTTTTACCAAGCCAATTAGCCTACAAACCGGTACGTCTTTGGAGTGTGGGACGAACCGGAGTACCTGTAGAAAACCCACGCAGTCACGGGGAGAATTTACAAACTTCGTTGACCCGTGATCAAGACAGCCAATTCTCGCAATAACCTTCCCTTTTCTTCAGGCTTCAGAGATACAGTGTGGAAACGGGCTCTTCGGCCCACCGAGTCCGCGCTGGCCAGCGATCACCCCGTACGCTAGCACTATCCCGCACACTGGGACAATTTACAATTTACAGAAGCCAATTAACCTACCCTAAACCTGTGTGGGGAGGAACTGCAGGTGCTGGTTTAAATTTAAGATAGACACAAAAAGCTGGAGTAACTCAGCGGGACGGGCAGCATCTCTGGAGAGAAGGAACAGGTGACATTCTGGGTCAGTCTGAAAAATAATTTCAACTCGAAACGTCATGCATTTTTTTTCTCCAGAGATGCTGCCTGTCCCACTGAGTTACTCCAGCATTTTGTGTCTATCTTGACTGATTACCTTAATGCTTATCCAATTATAGCATTAACTTATAGGTCTCTAGATTGTGCCAGTTTCAATCCCTAACTCTTCTGAGTTTTAGTGGGTCATTTTGTGTCTATCTTCAGTGTAAATCAGCATCTGCACTTCCTACACGTTAATCAGTAATTTGACCTGACATTTCCTTCTGTAGATACAACACATCTTCTCTCTAACGTCTAAAGTTCTGTGGTGTGTTTTGCTATATTGTTCAACAATGAACATTTAAGAATACGGTTCACTCTCTGACATAAAACAAAACCATCCATCATTGAAACAAAAAATAATTATGTTTTTCCAGTAAGAAAGCACTCGCTCGTTTTAACTGAGAAATGTGCCTTTTTGTTGCAACTTTACACCATTTTATTTTGTTCCTGCTGCAATAACAAAATAAAATGATCTAACTTGTCAATGACTAATTCTGACAACTTGCAGTGATTGTAACTTGGACCTTGAATCATGAGCCTATTAAGGGGCAGTACTATTGTGTGATGTCTAACTTATGACTACAACTTCAAGGATATTTCCAACTGACAATGGTTTGAAATACCTTTGAGCATAAATGAATAAGCATGGATATTGCTTGGATTACGGCAAAACCAGAAATAGTTTAACTACTGAGAATGTTTCCCTAGATTGCACAAAATTGCAGCGAATTGTGGACGTAGCCCAGACCATCACACAAACCAGCCTCTTTTCTATTGACTCCATTTATGCCTCACGCTGCCTCGGCAAGGCCAGCAACATAATCAAGGACGAGTCACATCCCTCTTCTTCCCTCTCCCATCAGGCAAAAGGTATAGAAATGTGAAAACGCACACCTCCAGATTCAGGGCCAGTTTCTTCCCAGCTGTTTTCAGGCAACTGAATCGTCCTACCTCAACCAGAGAGCAGTCCTGAACTATTATCTACCTCTTTGGTGACCCACGGACTATCCCTGATCGGACTTTGCTGACTTAACCTTGCACTAAACATTATTCCCTTATCATGTATCTTAATCGTTGCGATAGTCCCTGCCTCTGCTACCCTTTCTGGCAGCTCGTTCTACGCACCCACCACCCACTGTAATGGCTTGATTGTTATATATTGCTTTTCAGCTGACTGGATAGCATGCAATAAAATATTTCCACTGTGCCTCGGTCTCGTGACAATAAACTAAACTAAACTAATAAATCACAAAACAGTGCAGCACAGTAACAGGCCCTTTGGCCCAACTTGCCCACACCAACCAACATGTCCCATCAACACTAGTCCCACCTGCCTGGATTTGCCCGTATCCCTCTAAACCTGTCCTATCCATGTACCTATCTAAATGATAGTCCCTGCCTCCTCTACCTCTTCCGGAAGCTCGTTCCACACACCCACCACCCTTTGTGTGAAAAAGTTACTCCTTGGGTTCCTATCAAATCTTTCCCCCTTCACCTTAACCCTATGTCCTCTGGTTCCCGATTCCCCTCCTCTGGGCAATCGAATGTGTGCCCAGCCAATCTATTCCTCTCATTCTTTACTTGACCTTTAGAGACAATGATTTGCGCTATCAAACAAGAAAGACAGGAATCAAAAACAAGCTTGGGTGAGAAGAAACTGAGCAGAAAAAGTCCACCCAGCCTCCAAGGTTAAACACGCGGATAGACACAAAGTACTGGAGTAATTCAGTGGGGCAGGCAGCAACTCTGGAGTGAAGGAATGGGTGACATTTCGGGTTGAGACCCTTCTTCAGAAGGGTCTGCTCAAGGATCTCGACCTGAAATGTCACCCATTCCTTCTCTCTCTCTCTCTCTCTCTCTCTCTCTCGAGAGAGAGTTGCTGCTTGTCACGCTGAGTTACTCCAGCACCTTGTGTCTATCTTCGATTTAAACCAGCATCTGCAGTTCCTTTCTACACGTGGAATTGTGGACTTCCCTCTGATGAAGTGGCCTTGTGCAGGACCAGCTTGTGATGAGTCCAGTGATGAAATATTCAGCACTTTAGCTTTTTCTGTCTTCCCCAGCGGAACAAAATGCGTGAGGTTAATTATCCCCCCCCCTGTAAGACTCGGGCACTGGCCTCTTTCTGTGATCAACTACCACATGTGACTTGCACCACTAATCCAATTTTTATTTAAATGCGAGGAAGCATTGAACGAAAGTGGATGTGAAGGAAGCTGAGCTGGAAATGTGGGAGATTTCAGAACAGACATTGACTGAAGCAGGCATTGACAGGTAGTGAAAATAGCATCCCACACTACAAAGCATAGACGGGTTTATCTGAGTTTGCAGCTGATTCTGCTGCCTTTATTCCTGCACGCTGATTGAACCTCAATTTCTATAAGGTGAAGATGTAGGAGGAGGGTGGGGGGGCGGTGGGAGAAAGTTAAAAAATCAAGGTCATATGGTCATGTGATAGGGGTAGAATTAAGCCATTTGGCCCGTGAAGTCTATTCCGCCATTCAATCATGGCTGATCTACCTCTCCCCCCCACGACCCTCTTTACCCCATTCTCCTGCCTTCCCCCCCATAATCCCTGACACCCCGTACAATCAAATTGTACACGTCAATCTGAATCATGTCACACAAATCATTTCAGGATTTGTTTTGTATTTAAATGTAGGCTTTTGCTATAAAAATGTTAATACAACATCAAACCATTTCAGCTAGTACATGGTTCCTTTTTTAATATACACCCTTTGAACAACAGACATGAGCTCGAAGCAAGACAAAGTGCTGGAGTAACTCTGCGCTTCAGGCAGTATCTCTGGCCACATTTACGTTTATTACTGTCAGGTGTATTGAGGTACAGTGAACAGCTTTATTTTGCATGCTGTCCAAACTGATCAGATACACCCATATGTATGTAGAATCGAGGATGGGCGACGTTTTGGATCTGGGTCCTTCTTCAGACTCTCTTTCAGACGTATGCATGTTCTGACCAGCTGAGTTACTTTAGCACTTTGTGGGGGGTTTTTTGGGCAAACCAGCATCTGCAGTTCTTTATGTCTACGAGAAGATTACTGTTGAAGTGACAGCATGGACCATGGGCAATACTATAGTTTGTACCCATTGTGGATAACATTGGACAAAGGGATATGATCAATTAAATATACTGTTGGCGGAAAACTCGGGGGGGGGGGGGGGGGGGGGCCAGAGGGGACACGTCCCCCCCATGTTTTGAGAGGTGGGGGACATCCCCCACAAGTTTTTGTGATCCCAATTTTTAAATCTCCGCTTTTAGCGCTGGATTGAGCCTCCGAAGCCTCGCACGTGTGTGTGAGTGTGCGCATGCGCGCGCGGCCGCCAAAAAAGTGTCCCCCCCGTCCCCTCCATGTTTTGATAGCGAGTTCCGCTCTTGCTCTCAACTAAACTAAATTAAACCAGTGTGAAAGGGTGATGGATAGTCTGGGTGGACTCATTGGGCTGAAGGGCCTATTTCCATGCTGGGTCTTTTAATCAATCTAATGGTATGCAAGGTAGATATACGTTTAGTTTAGAGATACAGCGCGGAAACGGGACCTTCGGCCCCCTGAGTCCATACCGACCGGCGATCCCCACACATTAACACTACCCCACACACACCAGGGGCAATTTTACATTTATACCAAGGCAATTAACCTACAAACCTGTACGTCTTTGAAGTGTGGGAACTCTGTTGGAAGATGTGTGGGAAGATCTCGGAGAATAACGGGAAGAACGTACAAACTCCGTACAGACAGCACCCGTAGTCAGGATTGAACCCAGGTCTCTGGTGCTGGTAGGCAGTAGCTCTACCGCTATGCCACAGTGCCTTGAGAATAAATAAGTGGTAAATTTGCAACAATATATATATTTTTTTTTATGAGTCGGTCTTCCTTAGCTACTGCATAAGTGTTTATAGTGTTTGTCATTCCGTTAACTTTTATCCTATTTCACCCTATTGCTCCCTATTTAATCTCGGAAAAGTGGATTGGGAAACTGGGTGTGGGAACGGTGGATGATAATCGCTGCTCACCGCACTTCATTACTGCCAGGAGCAATTTTCTAAGACCAATCTGTGGAAGGCAGCAGCTTGTAAATGGCTCCCTCTCCACGACAGGCAGAGAGCAGCAGCTCACAGTGTGGTTGCTATGGAGGAGAGAGACGGCACAGAATGGATCTGGTGGGTCTGCAGATTTCCCCCAAATCAATCCTCAAACCCTCATCCAAGAATTCACGTGTCGAGTGACCAAGGAGCAGCCAGGGGCAGGACAGGAAAGATTTTGCTAGAAGGTTAGACACAAAATGCTGGAGTAACTCAGCGGGACAGGCAGCATCTCTGGAGAGATGTCGACAATAATTAGTCATTCAAGTAGTTCACTCTCTACTTGTGGGATATACTTTCTGCCCTGGGTTTACGCTGGTGTATCAGTGAGCAGAACACATTGTGCCTATCTGTGAGTCCCCATTTGCTGGTGACACCTGTTAGGGACTCAGGGACTGTCTTTCCTGGTGTCGATACGATACGATACAATCAAACTTTATATTTCCCAGGAGGGAAAGGCAGGCAGGCATTTAGTCCAGGCAGAACATGTGGAACCACCTGCACCTTTCCTTTCCTTCTTCCATCCCGTGGGATGGTGCCTAACAAGGGAGAGGGCAGGAGTCAAAGGGAGGGGAGAAAATAAATACGTTAAACCGATTACAGTTACCTCTTCAACTGTACAAATCGAAATCTAGTTTGCATTAATTAATTAAGAATTTTAGTCCGAGTGCCACTTTTGATTTAACAAACAGATAAATAGTATTTTTCAACAAAAAAAAGACACAAAGTGCTGGAATAACTCAATAGGCCAGGCAGCATCTCTGGTGAACATGGATCGGTGACGTTTCAGGTCGGGACCCTGCTTCAAACCCGTAGTCTGGTTCATTTCTAATACAATTTACAGAAGCCAATTAATCTGCAAACCTGCACATCTCTGGAAAGTGGGAGGAAACTGGAGCACCCGGATAAAACCTACTTGGTCACGGGGAGAACATACAAAGTCCATACAGACAGCACCCGAGGTCAGGATTGAACCCGAGTCTCTGCTGCAGTGAGGCAGAAACTCTATTGCTCTGTCACCGTGCCGCAAGGTGCTGGAGTAACTCAGCGGGTCAAAACGTCACCTATCCATTATTCTCCAGTGATGCTGTCTGACCCCTCAGTTACTCCAACACTTTGTGGTTTTTTTTGGTGAACCAGCACCTGCGGTTCCTGGTTTCTAATATTTTCCAGCTACTGCTTTGAGCCTATTGCATTGTGTTAATCTCACAGCAGCACCGTGCCTCTCTCTTGAATCTCTTGAATCTTGAATGCCATTTCCACTGCCTCGGGTTCTTCAATAACGACTGTGGAAGATGTGTCCTATTTTGGGAAATTGAAGATGGATGGAAAGTGTAATGGAGTTGACATTTCAGTCTTGTCTCGCCTCTCACCCAGTTAGAACGCTTCATGTTAGTGCCAATGGTCAAAGTGGGAGCCATAAATCTATTCTCTCTGAGCTGTTCGTGACAGAGAAAGCAATGTTCAACTCGCAGATAGACACAAAATGCTGGACTAACTCAGTGGGACAAGGAGATGAGGAGCGAAATCTTTAGTCAGAGGGTGGTGAATCTGTGGAATTCTTTGCCACGGAGGGCTGTGCAGGCTAAGTCAGTGGATACTTTTAAAAGGCAGAGATAGATAAATTCTTGATTAGTACAGGTGTCAGAGGTTATGGGGAGCAGGAGAATTGGGGTTAGGAGGGAGATATAGATCAGCCGTGATTGAATGGTGGAGTAGACTTGATGGGCCAAATGGCCTAATTCTACTCCTATCCCTTATGACCTTATGACAGGCAGCAACTCTGGATAGAAGGAATGTATGGCCTTTCGTGTAGAGGCAGAAAGATCTTGACCCAAAACGTCACCCATTCATCTCCAGAGATGCTGCATGTCCCGCTGAGTTACTCAAGCATTTTGTGTCTATCTTCAGTGTACACCACCATCTGCAGTTCCTTCCAACACGCAAACGCAGGCAGGTGGGACTAGTGTAACTGGGACACACTGGCCGGTGTGGGCAAGTTGGGCTGAAGGGCCTGTTTCCACACTGTTTCTCTATGACTCTATGACCACGTTCAACTCATGCTCTCTCTCTCTCCCTCTCCCCCTCTCTCCCCATCTCTCTCTCTCTCTCCCCCCCCCCCCCCCCCCCCCCCCTCCCTTTCTCTCTCCTTCTCTCCTCTCCCTCTCTCTCTCTCTGCAGGACATCAGGTCAAACAAGGCACATGCGAGGTTGTTGCTTTGCATCGATGCTGCAATAAAAACCGGATTGAAGAACGGTCGCAAACCGTGAAATGTTCTTGTTTCCCGGGCCAGGTTGCCGGCACAACTCGAGCTCAGCCTTCATGCGTTGAAGGTAAGGAGTTTGTTTCAACGCCGCCTTGTCGCTAAACCTTCCAGACACCATTTTAAGATTGGTACGTGGGAGCAATTAAGATGAGCTATTGGCTTAAGGTTATCGGACTCTTGTACGGAAAAAGGGACAGAAGTTTAGGGGTAACATGAGGGGGGACTTCTTTACTCAGAGAGTGGTAGCGGTATGGAATGAGCTTCCAGTGGAAGTGGTGGAGGCAGGTTCGTTGGTATCATTTAAAAATAAATTGGATAGGCATATGGATGAGAAGGGAATGGAGGGTTATGGTACGAGTGCAGGCAGGTGGGACTAAGGGAAAAAAACGTTGTTCGGCACGGACTTGTAGGGCCGAGATGGCCTGTTTCCGTGCTGTAATTGTTATATGGTTAAAAAGGAAAAGCAGATGCTGGTTTATACCAGGGATGGACACAAAATGCTGGGGTAAATCAGCGGGCAAGGCAGCATCTCTGGAGAATCCTTCACACTGATTATAAGGTGGGATGGGGGGGGGGGGGGGGGGGGGGGGGGGATGGGAAGCAAGCAAGAAAAAGTCCAGGATAAATCAGGGCCGGCAACAGATGACCTCAGGCAGGGAGGTTCCCTGATGGGCTGATTGTTGACGAGGGACAGATACATCGTTGCGAACTGTGGAAATGGTTAACGGACTTTAAGGGAGGAAAGGGGGGTGGGGGATAGGGGGGGGGGGGGGGGGGGGGAAGGAGGGGGGGGGGGGGGGGGGGGGGAGTTGGTAGAAGTTACCGAAAAGTAGAGAATTCAACATTCAATGTTATTGGATTATTGATGGGTAGTTTAGTTTACTTTAGTTTAGAGATGCAGCGTGGAAACAGGCCCTTCGGCCCACCTAGTCCACGCCGACCAGCGATTCCCGCACATTGACACTATCCTACACACACCAGGGCCAATTTACATTTTTACCAAACCAATTAACCTACAAACCTGTAAATCTTTGGAGTGTGGGAGCAAACCGAAGATCTCGGAGAAAACTAATGTCGTCACGGTGGAAGGTGCTGTAGTATTTTTAATTCGCTATCATCACTTGAAATATTGGGAATATTTCTTAGTGCAGCAGCAATGACAGAGATACTTTATTTCATTATCAAGGGTTTGATGTCGAACATAAGGAAGAAAATTGCCTGTGAATGGAAGTCATTGATTCTAAGCTATTATTGAAAGGGGGAGGGGTGCCGCTGTCATGACAACGGGCCTTCATGGCCAAGTTAAGACTCTACATGTTCAACATCTTTGGACTTGAATCGTACAAATTGAAAATGTGACGACTCTTGTGTATTGTCTTGGTGTAATCTACTATTCCTACCCTCTTGTACTTAAATATGATTGTGCCCATGTTTAGTTTAGCTTCTTTCTGTTTAGAGATAAAGCACAGAAACAGGCCCTTCGGCCCACCGTGTCCGCACCGACCCCAGTGATCCCGCACATTAACACTACCCAACACACATCAGGGACAATTTTTTTTTAACATTTATACCAAGCCAATCAACCTACAAACCTGGACATTTTTGGAGTGTGGGAAGAAACCGAAGATCTTGGAGAAAATCCACGCATGTCACGTGAAAAACGGACAAACTCCGTACAGACAAGCACCATAGTCAGGATCGAACCCGGGTCTCTGGCGTTGTAAGGCGCTATGCCACCGTGCCGCCCTACGTATAGTAAAATTTTTACTGAACTGTATGCAAAAAAAAAAGATTTCTCTGTGCCCATGTACACGTGACAATGAAGTACCATTGAACTGTTGAGAGATCATAGGGTTGCCAGCTTTCCCACTCCCAATTAAGGGACAAAAGGTCAAAATATGGGACAATTTCCCGACGGCAATTCGTTGACCGACTGGGCCGTGGCTGGGTGAATGATGAGTTGGCCCGGGTGCTGGACTGCACACAAAGCCCAGCTGGCGGGGGGGCCAGCTGAGGAGTTTTGGCCCGGGGGCCACGCGACGTCGTGCGCAAAGTCCGGCACCCCATCCGACTCATGAACCGATGATCGGCCCATGAGAAGGAGGGGTGGTGGTGGTGGTGACGGTGGTAAGCGAAGATCCCAAGGTCGGACAGCTGGCCGGGCTGCCGACCGACGGGGCAACGGGCGTGGCCTTGCTGCTGCACTCCATGGGCTGCACTACGATGGGACGGGTGAGGCGGGGCCGGACGCGGCGCTCTGACCCGACAGTCCCCTCGACCCGAGTAGTAGCAGTCAAATACGGGACAAGGGCGGTCCCGTACGGGACAAACCAATTTAGCCCAATATACGGGCTGTCTCGGCTAATACAGGACAGTTGGCGACCCTATTTGCGTGGTAGTTATTTAGCTGTCGGGCTACTTGCATCGTAGAACATTTTTTTTAAGTGAGTGAAATGTCAAAAGCTATTTTTCAGCAGTGTTGGCAAACAAAAATTTGGCCCTGAAACAATGAGAGATAACTTGGGCTGATGATCTAAAATCTGATCAGAGTTTTGTGTTACATACAACGAGGTGGAGAAGGAGAGACAGTGCGGTTACGGGGGGAACTCTGTGGCTTTCAATTAACTGAAAGCAAACAAAACTAACAGTGTAGCAATTGCGGTTTGAATGGACGATAGCTCATCATCGCATTTGACATGTCAGTGAGATTCTTTGTTTTGCAAGAAGATTGGAGATTGAAAGAATATTGGCGTAAGTGGGTAGAATTTGAGAGTGGATGTGGAGAGGATGTTTCCTGATGGGAGAGTCTAGGACCAGAGGTTAAAGGTCAGTTTATTGTCGCATGTACCAATTAGGTACAGTGAAACGAATGACCATACAGCCATACTAAAAAAAATCAACCAGACACCCAACTACATAAAAGTTAACATAAACATCCACCACAGCGGATTCCCCACATTCCTCTCTGTGATGGAAGGCAATAAAGTCTAATCTTCTCCCTCTTTATTCTCCCGCGGTTGGGAGAGTCGAACCATCCGCAGTCGGCGTGATCGAATCTCACACGTCGGGGCGGTCGAAGCTCCTGCGGCTTGGAGCTCCTGAAGTCGGTCTCCAAACAGAGACCGTGAACTCCACAATGTTAAAGTCCGCAGTCTCCCGGGACTGGAGCTCCAAAGTTGCACAGCCTCAAAATAAAAATATGCACCTCTGGAATGGAGATGAGGAGGAATTTCTTTAGCCAAAGGGTGGTGAATCTGTGGATTTCATTGCCACAGATGGCTGAGGAGGCCAAGTCATTGGGTATTTTTAAAGTGGAGATTGATAAGTTCCTGATTATTAAGGGCGTCAAAGGTTATGTGGAGCAGACAGGAGAATGAGGTTGAGATGGAAAAATAGATCAGCCATGATTGAATGGCAGAGCCGACTCGATGGGCCGAATTGTCCGATTCAGCTCCTGTGTTTTATGATCTTATGATCTAGTTTAGTTTAGTTTAGAGATACAGCGTAGAAACAGGCCCTCGGCCCACCAAGTCCGCACCGACCAGCGATCCCCGTTCACTAGAACTATCCTACATGCTAGGGACAATTTACAATTCTTACCGAAGCCAATTAACCTACAAACCTGTACATCATTGGATTGTGGGAAGAAACCGTAGATCTCGGATAAAACCCACGGGGGTCTTGGGGAGAACGCGCAAACTTCATACGGACAGCGCCCGTAGACAGGATCGAACCCGGGTCTCTGGCACGGTAAGGCAGCAACTCTACCGCTGCGCCAGTGTGCAGCAGTTACAATATTGGGGGATATCACACAACCAGTGCAGTGGTGAATCCATTCAGGGTGTTGAAAACATGGATGATAATTTTAAATTTGATCTGAGCAAAATACGGATGAAAATCTCAAATAAAATCTCAAAGCACGTCAGCGTCCATGGAGTCTTTTAGGTTAGTCACTGAACTGAGTATTTCCAGTGCTTTTAATTTAAAAAATGAGTGATTGCCAACGGTGGTCTGGGGTGTTGGGTGAATGGGAGCCAACGCAGTTTAAAATGCAAGTTCCAGAGTTTTAGATGAATTGAAGGCAACAAGACCTGTGGAGAATGGAGGCTGTGGGATTAATTTTAAATTGCTTCTGTGTGCTAAATCCCAACGGTTATTTGTTGTGTTGGACGGATGTTTAATTAATTTTGTGATTATTTTTTCTTCTCTAGATGTTATTAGACTTTATTCAGCTCCCAGTCACGATCAAATACATTTTGTTGAGGTGCTGAAGGGAATTGATTGCATAAAGTCCACACCAAGGGATAAGAAATCACTGGGAGGCTACTGGGAGGTAAAGGGGTCAAAGAGGGGTTTAATTATCATTTGTACTAAAATGGACCAAAGTAATTCTTAATTGCAGCAGCATTGGAGGTCTGCGAAACAGTTCTTCACAGATGACATAATACAACAAACAAAAATAATTCAATAAAATCCAATATCTGTGCAAAACAATACAAAAGCTCAGAGTCCCTAGTGCAACCAAAACTATTCATAGTTCCAAGTTTAGTTGCTATTAGTAATGTTCAATAGTCTGATGGTTGTTGGGAAGAAGCTGTTATAGAGTCATAGATGATACAGCATGGAAACAGGGTCTCCTTGCCCACACTGGCCAACATGTCCCAGCTACATTGGTCCCACCTGCCCGCGTTTGGCCCATGTCCCTCCGGACCTGTCCTATCTATGTACCTGTCTAACTGTTTCTTAACAGTTTCAGGCAGCACGGTGGTGTAGCGGTAGAGTTACTGCCTTACAGTGCTTGCAGCACCGGAGACCTGGGTTCGATCCTGACTACGTGCGCTGTCTGCACGGAGATTGTACGTTCTCCCCGTGACCGCGTGGGTTTTCTCTGAGATCTTCGGTCTCCTCCCACACTCCAAAGACGTACAGGTCTGTAGGTTAATTGGCTTGGGTTTGTATACTTGGTATACAGTAAATGTAAATTGTCCCTAGTGTGTGTCAGATACTGCACGGGGATTGCTGGTCGGCGCGGACTCAGTGGGCCGAAGGGCCTGTTTCCGCGCTGTACCTCGAAAACTAAAACAGTCCTCAACTACCTCCTTGAACAGCTCGTTCCATACTCCCATCACTCTTTGTGTGGAAAAAGTTACCCCTCCGATTCCTATGAAATCTTTTCCACTTCACCTTAAACCTATCCCTGTTCCTGAACCTGGAGGTCATGGTTGTCAGACTCCTGCACCTGCTTCTTGATGGCAGGAGTGAAAAGTGAGCATGGCCCGGGGTGTTTAGTTTAGTTTGTTTTTGTCACGTGCACCCAAATGCAGTGAAAATCTTTTTGAAGATTCAAGATTCAAGAGAGTTTATTGTCATGTGTCCCAGATAGGACAATGAAATTCTTGCTTAACCTTGATGATGCTGGCTGTCTTTTTGAGGAAGTGCCTCAAAAATTCATCTTGGCCAGTAATGGAAATTAATAGAACCAAAAGGCAATGAAATGAAAGGTGTACACCTTAGACAAGGTGTAATATAGATGACCAATTTGTCATTGCCTATTTGTACAATTTCCAAAGGTATCTTTTCTCCTTCAGTCTTAGCGACTCCAGGAGTTCAAGAAATTATATTTATAATGAGGTTTTCCAACTCATTCTACATTAATCATTGTTGGGTTTTTTTTCCATTGCCGTTGTCTTGTTGGTGTGTTCCTACAGGCAATAACAGGCAATCATTTAGTACACAACCGACAGGCAGATAGTTGAAGATAGACACAAAATGCTGGAGTAACTCAGCGGGACAGGCAGCATCTCTGGAGAGAAGGAATAGGTGACATTTTGGGTCGAGACCCTTCTTTAGACTGAGAGTCAGGGGAGAGGGGAACTGGAGATAAGGAAGGGTAAGGTGTGAAAGCGACAGATCAAAGCAGACGATCATCAAGGAAATGTCTTTGTTGGCTGAGGGGGAAGCTGACAGCGAGGCATCCACATTAATCAGGTCAGTGAAACTAGTCGGAGAATTAGGGTGGGAGGGGTGGGTCAGAGAGAGGGGGCAAGTAAGGGTTATTTGAAGTTGGAGAAATCAACGGGTCGGTGGTTGAAAGGGTCAAGAGCTTCAAATTCCTGGGCGTGCATATCTCTGAAGATCTTTCCTGGTCTGAGAACACTAATGCAATTATCAAGAAAGCTCATCAGCGCCTCTACTTCCTGAGAAGATTACGGAGAGTCGGTTTGTCAAGGAGGACTCTCTCTAACGTCTACAGGTGCACAGTAGAGAGCATGCTGACCGGTTGCATCGTGGCTTGGTTCGGCAACCTGAGCGCCCTGGAGAGGAAAAGACTACAAAAAGTAGTAAACACTGCCCAGTCCATCATCGGCTCTGACCTTCCTTCCATTGAGGGGATTTATCGCAGTCGCTGCCTCAAAAAGGCTGGCAGTATCATCAAAGACCCACACCATCCTGGCCACACACTCATCTCCCTGCTACCTTCAGGTAGAAGGTACAGGAGCCTGAAGACTGCAACAACCAGGTTCAGGAATAGCTACTCCCCCACAGCCATCAGCCTATTAAACCTGGCTCGGACAAAACTCTGATTATTAATAACCAATTATCTGTTATTTGCACTTTATCAGTTTATTTATTCACGTGTGTATATATTTATATTACGGTATATGGACACACTGCTCTGTTTTGTAGTAAATGCCTACTATGTTCTGTGTGCTGAAGCAAAGCAAGAATTTCATTGTCCTATCAGGGACACATGACAATAAAGTCACTTGACTTGACGATATTCGTACCACAGGGTTGTTAGATGCCCAAGCGAAATATGAGGTGCTGTTCCACCTCTGGCCTCACTCTGAGAGTGGCGCTGTCACTTTGCTCAGAGCCCCTTCAGGAGACGAGAAAGGAATAGAAGCAACAGAATGCCTTTTCAAGACAGTCACAAAGAACTGTGATGCATTCTTCACCCATTCGCATTGTTTAAAAGTGGGAATCGATGACATTAGCAAAGGAATACTTACTTGGAGGATTTCTGAGGGTGTGAAGATAAGGAGGTAGCAAAAACAGCTGAAAGAACTCGATTGTTGAACTGGTTTAAGTTAATTGCTGTTTCTTAACTAATTAGTTCGGGTTCCTCATGTATTTGGGATTAGTCATTTCTTTCAATCAGTTCTTTTGAGTTTGTAATCCCCATTCAATTTTTTGCTGCGGCATTAAACTGGTGGCACGCTTTCCAGAGGTCTGGATCAGCTCCCAGGCTGATTTACATTGAGGTCCTGTTTAAATGAATGGAGCTGCTCACAAACACAAGCACGTATTGTGCACATCAAGGGACTGGAAGGCAAAGAAATGAAACAAAATCCCAAAATAATGGACAGCAAACCTGTAAGGGTTGGAAGGGTAGAAGAGGGCGTAGAGAAGAGGGCGTACCACATGGGGAGCTCCGATGTGGAGAACATAGAAACATAGAAAATAGGTGCAGGGGCCATTTGGCTCTTCGAGCCAGCCCGCCATTCATTGTGATCATGGCTGATCATCCACAATCAGTAACCCGTGCCTGCCTTCTCCCCTATCCCCCAAGAACTCGATCTAACTCTCTTTTAAAATCATCCAGTAAATTGGCCTCCACTACCCTCGGTGGCAGAGAATTCCACAAATTCACAACTCTCCCATGGGGGAGCTCCGAGATGGGGACCACGTGGGAGCTCCGAGATGGAGACCATGTGGGGAGCTCCGAGATGGAGAACACAGGGGGAACTCCGAGATGGAGACCACGTGGGAGCTCCGAGATGGAGAACATAAGGGGAGCTCCGAGATGGAGACCACGTGGGAGCTCCGAGATGGAGAACACAGGGGGAGCTCCGAGATGGAGACCACGTGGGAGCTCCGAGATGGAGACCATGTGGGGAGCTCCGAGATGGAGAACACAGGGGGGGCTCCGAGATGGAGACCACGGGGGAGCTCCGAGATGGAAACCATTTGGGAACTTCTGCGTGGCGATTAGAAGGGCTTCAAGAATTGTTTACAAAAGTGCGAGTTTATGTAAGCCGCCTATTACATAAGTCAGGGGGTGCCTGTACTTGTGAATATGATCTTTCACAAGGCCACCAGGGAAGTGTTTGAACAGAAAGTACTCTCTTTCTGGACATGCTTTCCTTTTTGAGTGCTTATTCCTCCAAGTACCACACTGTGACATTGGAGTAGTATTAGACTGTAAGCATAGCTTCATTAGGAAAAACACACAGAAGGATAGAAATATACCTATAATTCTTTGCATATCTTGTATTAATTTGTTCTACATCTCTCTATATCACCGTCCATATCTCTCGTTTCCATTTCCCCTGACCCTCAGTCTGAAGAAGGGTCTCGACCCGAAATGTCACCTATTCCTTTTCCCCAGAGATGCTGCCTGCCCCGCTGACTTACTTCAGCTTTTTGTGTCTCCCGCATTCCACAGCCATGATGGGCTGACTGGCCTCCTCCATCATTTGAAACAATTTCTTTCATACTGTGGAGAAAATCCTGAAATGAATATCAAGTCCTGTTGTATTGCATCAAAGATTGTAATCATCTAAGCCAATTATGAGAGTAAAATCTAATAACCAAATATTTTTGCTACCGCCTGAATCATTTAGCCCTTCTATTTTGCAAGCACTAAATTAACTGGTTTCATGAATTAGATAAACGAAAGGTTCTCAACAATATTATTTTAATAGTTTGAAGCGATTATAAAAGTAAAATTCAATAGAAACCTAATTTTGAAGAACTTCTAGATTTGCATTGTTGGGTTCTACTGGCAGATTTTGAATGTGTTGGAGCTTGTTTAAAACGCTCACTGACCTTTTTTTCATTTACTATATTGTTTGCAAAGTACCATGTTTACATATTCGTAAGAAAGATCTGCAGATGCTGGTTTAGACCAAAAATAGACCTAAAAAGCTGGAGTAACTCAGCGGGACTAGCAGCATCTCTGGATAGAAGGAATGCGTGATGTTTTGGGTTGAGACCCGCCTTCAGACTGAGAGTCAGGGTAGAGGGAGACACAGAGATAAGACATGAAACCCTTGCTTTCTGTCTCTCTCATCAATCTGTTTTTCTTTTTACAAATGCAACCCGATCTACTCAATATTTCCAATATCTTTGGAGGCATGGAATCTTGCGTCATGGAAACTGGCCATTCGGCCCACTTTCCCATTCCAATCAAGATACCCCATCCACATGTCCCACTTGCATGTGTTTGGCCTATATCTCTCTAAACCTATCCTACCCATGTACCTGTTCAAATGTCTTTTAAATGTTGTTATCATACCTGCCCCAACTGCCTCTGCTGGCATCTCGTTCCATATACCCACCGCCCTCTGTGTGAAAACGTTGCCCCTAGGTATCCCTTTAAGAATAAGGGGCGGCCATTTAGGGCTGGGATGAAGAAAAACTTTTTCACCCAGAGACTTGTGAATCTGTGGAATTCTTTGCCACAGAAGGCAGTGGAGGCCAATTCACTGGATGTTTTCAAGAGAGAGTTAGATTTAATGGAATCAAGGAATATGGGGAGAAAGCAGGAACGGGGTACTGATTTTGGATGATCAGCCATGATCATATTGAATGGTGGTGCTTGCTCGAAGGGCTGAATGGCCTACTCCTGCACCTGTTTTCTATGTTTCTATGTCTATGTTTCGATCTTTCCCTTCTCACCTTAAACTTATGTCCTCGGGATCTTAATTCCTCTTCTCTGTATAAAAAAACTCTGTACATCAATCCTCTTCCCATCATGATTTTATACACCTCTACAAGATTACACCTCACACTCCTGCCCAATCTCTCCCTAGAGCTCAAGTCCGCAAGTCCTGGCAACATCCTCGTCAATCTTCTCGAAATCCTTGTTGTGTTTGATTACAGAAAGCCTTTGTTGATGGGGTTAGATTATATCTAAAATAAGACACAAAGTGCTGGGAATAACTCAACGGGCCAGGCAGCATCTCTGGAGAACATGGATAGGTGACGTTTTGGGTCAGGAGCCGACACCATAGTCTGAAGAACGTTTCCGACCGGAAGGGTTGTCTGTTCAATCCCTCCCAGATGCTGCCTCACCCATTGAGTTGCCCCAGCAAAGATCGACACAAAATGCTGGAGTAACTCAGCAGGACATCAACGAAGCATACAGAGATAACATTTAAACAGGGTGACAGTCAGTGTGGCGGATAGCTAGGAAGGGGGTGGAGTGGAGAGAGAGAGAGAGGGAAAGCAAGGGTTACGAATTTAGAAAAGTCAATATTCATACTGCTTGTGTGCACGCATATGTATTTTGCTCAAGATTCCAGCATCTGCAGTTCCTCGCATCAACACGATTCAAGAGTTTATTGTCAAGAGAGTTAATACCATGAGTATTGATTTAAGCTAAAATATCAGTTTATTAAACATATGAATGTTATTGATGAATTAGAAAGAGATGTAAATGTAGTGAAACAATCCCATTATAAAGAGGCATGCCAATGACAAAAGGCCAGTGTTATTTGATATAGCTTTGTCATGTCCTTATCAAACTTCATTGCACTGCTGTTTGTTAAAGGTTGGCATTTCACCATGGTAACGCCTTTACGTAGCAGTGCTGTGCAAATGTGCTGCGACCTCTGAACCCTTTCAACCACAGAGTTAATGAGAGCTGCCCCGTTCCAGTTGTGCTAACAAGGCAGTGAAATTGATCCTAGCATGGGGGAAACATGATAATCAAATACTCCCAGCATACAAGGACCTACAAGCTATCAACTCTGAATACCTAATATGACAGTGTAGGAAGGAGCTGCAGATGCTGGTTTAAACTGAAGATAGACACAAAAAGCTGAAGCAACTCAGCCGGACAGGGCAGCATCTCTGGAGAGACAGGAATGCGTGATGTTTCAAACAGCTAACAATGGCCTGTTACTTTATCATAGGTACTTTTTTGTATATCTTTCATTGATTGTTCTTTATCTCTCTACATCATCGTCTATATCTCTCGTTTCCCTTATTCCTAACCAGCCTGAAGAAGGGTCTCGACCCAAAACGTTACCCATTCCTTCTCTCCAGAGATGCTGCCTGATAGAAACAAAATGTTGGAGTAACTCAGCGGGACAGGCAGCATCCGATTCCTTTTCTCCAAAGATGCTGCCTGTCCTGCTGAGTTACTCCAGGATCTTGTCTATCCTCGGTGTAAACCGTCATCTGCCGTCCCTTCCCACACATTTGATGCTATGAGATTGATGTTATCTCAAGAACAAAGCTTGTCAGAGTAAACCCCATCCCTTTCATTTAGAATTGCACTGTGCATCGGGTAATAATATAGCCCAGAACATGTGGCCATAACTAAAGGAGACACAAAATGTTAGAGTAACACAGCAGGTCAAGCAGCATCTATGCAGAACATGGGTAGGTGCCGCTTGGCATCAGAATCTTTCACCTGCATCTGCTGTTCCTCGTTTATCCGTGTTGTATAACAAACTCGATAAATCAACTGAAAGCATTTAAACGTAAAGAAAAAGAAATATTGAGCCATTACATCGTAAAATAAACAGCGAAACTCGTTATTGTTCTTGTTAATTTACTATAAAACCTGATGAGGCATGCATTGCACATTTTGAACATCTGCAGAGAATGTAGATAGATAGTTTTATCCCACCGTTGAAACATATTCAACACATTCAGCCGAAACCTCGCCTATTCCTTCGCTCCATAGATGCTGCCTCACCCACTGAGTTTCTCCAGCATTTTTGTCTACCTTCTATTTTTCCAGCATCTGCAGTTCTTTCTTAAACAACACATTCAGTAGTCATTTTGGGCAAGTTTCCTTAAGGCTGTTCTTTTAGGCGAGGGGGTGGGCGCGTAGGGTGAGAAGGGGACTCAGTTGGGGAAGAAAAAGCCCCACAACAAATAAAAGTGAGTGAATCCAAGAAGAATCTTGACCTGAAACGTCACCCATTCCTTCTCTCCAGAGATGCTGCCTGTCCCGCTGAGTTATTCCAGCTTTTTGTGTCTATCTACAAATAAAAGTGTATCTACTTTGACGGAGAGCCAAGATGCCTTCACCAACTCAGTTTTGTTTCATGGGCCCCCACTGCTAAAAATATATGAGGTTCAAGAGTCGAGAAATTTTAGTTTAGTTTAGTTTAGAGCGGCAACAGGCCCTTCAGCCCACTGAGTCCGCACCGACCAGCAATCCCCCCACACCAACACTGTCCTACACACACACACACACACCAATAGGGACAATTTGCAATTATGCCAAGCCAATTGGCCTACAAACCTGTACATCTTTGGAGTGTGGGAGTAAACCGGAGCTTCCCGGAGAAAGCCCACGCAGTCACGCTCACAGGGAGAATATGCGATTTTCTGTACGTGCAGCACCCATAGTCAGGATTGAACCCGTGTCCCTGGTACTGTGAGGCAGTAGCTCTACCACTACGCCACTGTGCTGCCAGGAATAGCTACTTCCCCACAGCCATCAGGCTATTAAACCTGGCTCGGCCAAAACTCTGATTATTATTAACCCATTATCTGCTATTTGCACTTTATCAGTTTATTTATCCATGTGTGTGTATATATTTATATTATGGTATATGGACACACTGATCTGTTTTGTAGTAAATGCCTATTATGTTCTGTGTGCTGAAGCAAAGCAAGAATTTCATTGTCCTATACAGGGACACATGACAATAAACTCACTTGAACTTGCCCAGAAAACAAAACTGGAACACATCACAATTGTTCTTGTCATTCTTATGCAGGGACAATGGTAATCTTCTCTGTATCATTCCAATGTTGGAAAAGGTGCTGCCAAATTCATTAATATGAGTTGGAAGCTTGTGACAACATACATATAAGAGATAGGTTGGCAATGATGCAAGATTTTAGAATCTAAATATCAGGCAGTTGACAAAGCTAAAATAATGAGAGGACCCACTATGCCTGGAAATTGATGTTGCCAGCACAAACTTAACATAATTTAGTTTAGCTGAGAGATACAGTGAGAAAACAGGCCTTTTGGCCCATGGAGTCCCTGGCAAACAACCATCACCCATACACTAGTTCTATCCTACACACTAGGGACGATTTACTGAGGCCAATTAACCTCCAAACCTGTATGTCTTTGGAATGCGGGAGGAAACCGGAGCACCTGGAGTAAACCCACGTGGTCACAGGGAGAATGTACAAACTATATCAGTAATTGGCGTCAGTTTGTCACAAAGGTAACAATCAGACCTGGAGGGCTCTGGGTTTAGATGGACATGGGATTATTGGATTGATGGTAGACTGGTGTTGAAAGATTGGTGGGTATGTCAGCAAATATTTGAGAGATCATGGAGGCTCGGTAATTGATGACAGAGCAAATCGCAGCTTGACATGTTTACATGTCATGAGTCACTACTATGCATGCCCCGAGTCTTAATTATCCTGTAACTGTACACTGTGGAAGGCTTGATTGTAATCAAGTGTAGTCTTTCCGCTGACTGGATATCACACAACACAAAAGCTTTTCACTGCACCTAGGTACACGTGACACTAACTAAACTAAACTGAGAAGGGTCTTGACCCAAACCATCACCTATTCCTCTTCTCCAGATATGCTGCCTGACCCTCTGAGTTACTCCAGCTGTTTGTGTTTGTCTAATCTAAAGATGCATTAACATGTCAAATGCATGAGGGGAATTGCAATCCCAATGCAGCTCTTGACATGTTCCCCTTGTCCAATACGACTGATTTTTAAAAATGCGAATGCATTTGGTACACAAAACCATGGCACTGTGTGCTTATATCTGGCCAAAATCTGTGTTTGAAAATATCTGAGTTCCAACATTAACAACAAAAATCATTAAAAAGTTTAGATAGTTTTAATAAGTTCTGGAAAACATTCAGAACAAGAACATTTAAAAACTAAACTATTTAAAACATTAATTCAAACAATTGAAAGATCATAGATTAACAAATAAAAGTCCTTGCAGCTGCTTCTCTCCATCAAACAGTTTCCCAGCCATTGTCAGGCAGATGAACCATCCCCTCACCAACCAGAGCGTGGTCCCGAACTTCCATTCACCCCATTGGAGATCCTCGGACTATCTTTAATCAGACTTTACTGGACTTTATCTTGCACTAGAGGTTATAACTTGAGCTTAATCCAATCCTTAATGACCAAACGGTTGGACAACAGCTAAAGTAATATAACAAAAACTCTCCAACTCATTTAGGGCCTGTCCCACGATGCCAGTTCACCCAAGAGCTCTCCCGAGTTAAAAAAAAACCCAAACTCATGGTAAGTACGTAGAATGTACGTAGCGGGTTAGTCAGAGCTCGTGGATGTCTCGTAGCGGCTCGCAATGCTAACGGCAGGTACTCCGGAAACGCGGAAACTCGTGAAGTTTTTCAGCAGTGCGAAAAATTTTGAAGAGAGTAAAAAAATACTCGTGATGAGGCACCATGAATTAAAAAAAAATTTTAACTCGGGAGAGCTCTTGGCTGAACTCGTGGGACAGGCCCTTAAGTCGCAACAAATGTGTAAAATTATTGCACTGACACGGTTGGAATTGCCAAACTATTTCAGTTATTACTAGACCAGCATTTATACAATGACTTCATTGATAGAGTAGGAAGGAACTGAAGCTGCTGGAGTAACTCAGTGGGTCAGGCAGCATCTCTGGAGAAAAGGAATAGTTGACGTTTCAGGTTAAGACCCTTCTTCAGACTTAATTAATACATTTTGCTAAAGTAACCAAGACTCAGATAAAGTCTGAAGAAGAGCCCTGATCTGAAATGACACCAGAAGTGCTGCTTGACCCGCTGAATTACTACTCCTGCACTTTATGTCTGTTTTTAAGATCAGGTTTGGTTGTTCTCTTGAGCCTGCTCAAATACCTGGCTGTAACAGCAAAATTTCTCCTTCACAGCTGAAAGCCAACTGAAACCCGGTGGCTCAGTGGCAGAGTTGCTACCTTACGGGCGCAGAGGTAGAATTGCTGCTTTACTGCGCCAGAGAGCCGGGTTCGATCCTGACTACGGATGCTGTCAATGCGGAGTTTGTACGTTCTCCCCCTGACCGCATGGGTATCTTCCGGGTGCTTCAGTTTCCTCCCACATCTTAAAGACGTAAAGGTTTGTAGGTTAATGAGCTTCGGTAAAAATTGTAACTTGTCCCGAGTGTGTGTAGGATAGTGCTGGTGTACGGGGTGATCGCTGGTCGGCGTGGACTTGGTGGGCCGAAGGTCGCGTTTCCACGCTGCTTCTCTCTAACTTAAAACCCACTCATAACAAATAGAACAAACGTGCCGGAAGCGAAATTGAACTTTTGTAAGGACATGGACACAAAAACCTGCAGTAACTCAGCGGGACTGGCAGTATCTCTGGGGAGAAGGTATGGGTGACGTTTCGGGTCGAGACCCTTCTTCAGACGGGATGGGAAACGAGAGATATAGACGATGACGTGGGGAGATAAAGAACATTGAATGAAAGATATGCACAAAAGTAACAATGATAAATGAAACAGGCCATTGTTAGCTGTTTGTTGGGTGAAAACAAGAAGCTGGTGCGTGGGGGAGGGATAGAGATGGAGGGAATGCCGGGTTTACTTGAAGTTACAGAAATCAATATTCATACCACTGGGCTGTAAGCTTCCCAAGCGAAATGGAAAGAAGGCAGGTACAGGATACTGAGTTGGATGATCAGCCATGATCATATTGAATGGCGGTGCTGGCTCAAAGGGACGAATGGCCTACTCCTGCACCTATTTTCTATGTTTCTATGTTTCTATGAGATGCTTTTCCTCCAATTTGCACCTAGCCTCACTCTGACAATGGAGGAGACCTAGGATAGAATGGTCTGTGTGGGAATGGGAAGGAGAATTAAAGTGTTTAGCAACAGGGAGATCAGGTAGGTTCAAACAGACTGAGTGAAGGTGTTCAGTGAAACGAGCGCCCAGTCTACGTTTGGCATTGATTTACATTTTAAGCAATGTAGGCAAATTAGTTTCAAGCAATAGATTGAGTTTCTGTAGTAGTATTCTGTTTGGCACACGTTGACTGGGTTAAAAACAGGAATATAATGGATCGATCAGTGCTTAAAGGTCTGTTGATAGTTACCAGCTGTCTGGGCCGTTAAATACTATGTGAGTCGAATAAAATTGAAATCCAAATCCCGCAATTCATTTTTACTGCTATCAACAAATTGGCAACTTTATATTAATGATTGTACCTTTCACTTTGGAGTCAAAAATCTGTATTCCAGCTTTCCCCTAAGGTTTGATATATATTATGCTGGTTGGCACTTCAGCACAGAACTAAGAAACGGTGGAGAAATTGGATCGAGCTGGAAAACGTGCACTGGAATCAAGATGTTCCATTAACCTACCTTTATTTAATCCAGTGCAGGTCACACCATAAAATGTGTTCTTCCACCTCATTACCATGACACAAGCTTTGAACCAGATCCAGACGCACTGTTTTTCTCATTAGTGCATGGCCATCGGGTGCAATGTTTTGAATGGCATGCACCAGTCGAAACTAGCTGGGGCTGATTAATCCCCTGGCTGGACATCTGCCCGGCAACAGGCATATAGTTATTATGGCTGCAAGTGAAGGATGGAGGCTGAGTATTCGACAGCGTGAGACTCTGCTCCTGACTTCCCAAAGTCTTTTCATGTCGGCACGGCATGCCAGGAATGTGATGCAGCCCTCTCTGCGTCCCTGGATGGATTAAACTCCAGCCAGGCAGAAGAAGCTCGACGCCACGGTGGTGAGGCTGGTGGAGCCGCTGCCTCACAGCGCCGGAGACCTGGGCTCAATCCTGATTTCAGGTTCTGCCTGTCTGTGTGGAGTTTGCACGTTCTACCCCGTGACTGCTTTAATCCCACATCCCAAGGACATGCGGGTTTGTACTAGGTTAATTGGCCTCTGCAAATTGCCTGTGGTGTGGCGGGAGTGTGTAGAACCGAGTGTGTAAACAGGTGTTTGATGGTCAGTGTGGACTCGGTGGGCTGATGTTTCAATACAGAAATAATTCTGCGCTACTCTATTGTCACATGTATCTAGATGCAGTGAAATTTTTTGAATGGACTGTTTCCATGCTGTATCTCTAAACTAACCTAACCTAACCTAACCTAACCTAACCTAACCTAACCTAACCTAACCTAACCTAACCTAAACTAAACTAAACTAAGCTAAACTAAACTAAACTAAACTAAACCACCGCCATTCAATATGATCATGGCTGATCATCCAACTCAGTATCCTGTACCTGCCTTCTCTCCATTTCGCTTGGGCAGCTTACAGCCCAGTGGTATGAATATTGATTTCATGTGAAAGCAAAGCAAACCATCAAACCAAGTAGGACAAAGTAGCTATATCTCTTGTTTCCCTTTCCCCTGACTAGTCTGAAGAGGGGTCTCGACCTGAAACGTCACCCATTCCTTCTCTCCAGTGATGCTGCCTGTCCTGCTGAGTTACTCCGGCATTTTGTGTCTATCTTCTGGACAAGGTAACTTGTTGCACTCAGGCTCTGTCCATGGTGCTGAATGTTCCCATCCCTCCACACTGCGCTGTGTAGGATCCACAGCATACAATGCATTCAATGGCCAAGTCTACTTTGATATCACCCCGTAAATCTACAGCCGTAACTGGAAGGACAAGGATGCATCACCACCTGGGAGTTTGATCCAACCCGTACATCACTGTCACCGTGAATTATATGTGTCTCATCCATGACATTGTGTCAAAAGCTGACAGCCCACCCCGGCAGCATTGTGTGAGCAGGAAGGAACAGCAGATGCTGGTTTAAACCGAAGATAGACGTAAAAGATGAAGGGTCTCGACCCATTCCTTCTCTCCAGAGATGCTGCCTGTCCTACTGAGTTACTCTGGCATTTTGTGTCTAGCATTGTGTGAGGACCCTCAAAAGAAGCACTGCATTGGTTGTGGAGGGAGGTTCCCCCCATTCTCTGTGGGCAAGTGGAGAAAACAAGTTCCCAACAAATCCAGAGTATATTGGTATTAGTTTATTATTGTCACATGTACTGGGGGGGGGGGGGGCACACAGTGAGAAACTTTGAAGATATGGTCAACATTTGCCTTCAAGAGATACTTTCAAGAGAGAGCTAGATAGGGCTCTTAAAGATAGCGTAGTCAGGGGATATGGAGAGAAGGCAGGAACGGGGTACTGATTGGGGATGATCAGCCATGATCACACTGATTGGCGGTGCTAGCTCGAAGGGCCGAATGGCCTACTCCTGCACCTATTGTCTATTGTCTATTGCCTAATATTATAGTTACATTTATAGTTATGGGGTCACAGTTATACTTCACGGAAACAGGCCTTTCATCCCAACTTGTCCATGTTGACCAAGATGCCCCATCTAAGCTCGTCCCTTTTACCCACATTTTGCCCAACTCCCGCTCCACCTGTCCTCTCCATGTACCTGTCCAAGTGTCTATTATACGTTCTTACTGTATAATACCTGCCACAGCTATCTCCTCTGGCAGCTCATTCCATATACAGGTACCTTCCATGTGAAAAAGTTGCCCCTGTTAAATCTCTCCTCTCTTACCTTAAACTGCTGATTCTTGATTCCCCTACACTGGGTAAAATTCTCTGCATTATTTCATAAGCCTCCATGAGATCACCCATCGACCTCCTGCACTCCAAGGAATAAAGTACTACCTTGCCCAATTTTAATTTAGTTTAGTTTAGAGATACAGCATGGAAACGGCATTGACCAACGACTCCGCATATTAACACTACCACGCCAATGAACTTACAAACCTGTACCTCTTTGTGGAGTGTGGGAGGAATCCGGAGAATCCCAGAGAAAATGCACGCAGTACACGGGGAGAACGTACAAACTCTGTACAGACAGCACCCGTGGTCAGGATCGAACCCGAGTGGTGCTGTAAGGCAGCAACTCTACCACTGCGCCACCAAGCCGCTCTGTAAATCTCTTCCTATAGCTTAGGACCTCGGGGCCTGGCAGCAATTTTAAATTGCTTAGTAGCATTTACTGAAAAATAATTATTTAATGAGCTAAATTGGAATACTTTAAGGTACATAAGAATTAATTGTCGCATTATTGGCTCAAGACTTGCTCCTATTTGGTCATTTCTTCATAATTAATACAAACTATCACTGCTCTCTTTTACCATTCAATTAGATGCAGACTTTTTGGTCATTTAGTTTTATTTTAGTTTAGAGATACCTTTCTATTAACTGCTCCTTCTCATGCTTCAAAGCACCATTTCTGGAAGTCCTAAACATTTGATTATTTTGCCAAATTTGATATATTTATCATTGTCTCATAGTATTCAAAAAGTGAGTACTTTAAATGAAAATTATATACAGAATTCCAGCAGTAAGTTCATAAGACATCGATGGACTGTTCGGTCCATCGAGTCTGCTCTACCATTCAATCATAGCTGATCTATTTTCTCCTCTCAACCCCATTCTCCTGCCTTCTCCCTTCCTAATCAATCTCTGCATTAAAAAAAACATTAACGGCCTCCACAGCCGTCTGTGGCAATGAATTCTGGCTAAAGAAATTCCTCCTCATCTCCATTCTAAAGGGACTATCCCACTGTACGAGGTAATTCAAGAGCTCTCCCAAGTTAAAAAAAAAATCAAACTCGTTGTAAGCACGTAGAATGTCCGTAGCGGGTACGTCGGAGCTCGGGACGTCTCTTAGCGGCTCGTAACGCTAACGGCAGGTACTCGGGAAACGCGTTAAGCTCTTGAAGACTCGTGAAGATTTTTCAACATTTTGAAAAATGTCCACGAGAGCCCTGAGTACCTACGAGCGGCTATTACCGTAATTCTCCGAGTTCGAATCAGGGGAAACTTGGGAGATCTCTTGAATTAGCTCGTATAGTGGGACAGGCCCTTTAAGCTACCCTCCAGGCTAAAAACAATTCCTCTTCATCTCCATTCTAAAGGTACATCTTTTTATTCTGAGGTCATGCCCTCTGGTCCTGGACTCTCCTACACCGGGAAACATTCTCTCCACATCCACTCTACCTCGGCCTTGATAAACATCGATCCGTACATATAGAATGTATCGCAGTTAGGAGAACAGAATATTTGTATTTACATGACTTCAGAGTACCTTAAAGTACTTTATTGCCAATGAATTACTTTGTTTGAAATATAGTTACTGCTGATATGTGTGTAAATAACATGGATCTTTATAGCCAGAGAGAGTGAAATAGATCCAAAAGGTCTGATGAGGACATATTAAGGTTGTGTCTTGACACTCTGTGAAGCTTTTTAATTGAACCATTGATCATAATCTGTGTGCTGAGTATTAGCTTTGTTAATGCAGTCCCTTGCATATAAAGTTCCAGATCTCATCCCCTCAATGGTTCAATGGTTCAATGTATATTTATGGTTATATACACAATTAAATATTACACAGTGAAATAAATTGTGCATTTAGTGCCAGCGCTGTCCCATGTTGGACATCATTTCATCATGTTTAAAGTCCGGATTCCCACGTGTTTGTTTTACCGGAGCAGCTCCCGATCATTCCCGTCGCCCACGACCGGCTCGGATCACTACTACACTATGCCAAACTACGCTACACTACACTAATGCACTCCACTGCTGCACGATGCCACACTACACTACACTACACAACTACACTACACAACTACACTACACTAATACACTCCACTGCTGCACTACACTACACTGCGCAGCACAACACAGCACGCCACTCTGCGCCACGCCGCACCACGCCACACCGACTACCCTCGATAACTTGTGAGCCAACTTCCTCAACTATTTCAATCTAGCAGGTTAAGTTATAACCTGCATCTTATCCAGGATCAGCATCCCTCCCCTCCCTCACCACCACAAACCCTAAACACACTGCATCTCATATCCCATCATTCATTCTATCAGTGACAACCTCAAAAATTCCAACAGATTTGTCAAACATGATTACACATTCATAAATCTATGTTGACTCTAACCAATCCATTTATTACATTCTATGTGCTCTATTAGTCCTTCCTTAATAATAGATGCTAACATTTTCCCTTCTATCGACGTCAACCTAACTGGTTTGATGTTTCGTTTGCCTCTCTCTCATTTCTCTTGTATAAATTGGCAGCTTGACATTCATCACTTCATTAATATGTGTATAAAAGGTGCATAAAATCATGAGAGGAATAGTTTGGGTAGATGCACAGAGTCTCTTGCTCAGAGTAGGTGAATCGAGGAACAGAGGACATAGGTTTAAGGTGAAGGGGAAAAGATTTAATAGGAATCTGAGGGGTAGCTTTTTCACACAAAGGGTGGTGGGGGTATGGAACAAGCTGCCAGTGGAGGTAGTTGAGGCTGGGACTATCCCAACATTTAAGAAACAGTTATACAGGTTCATACATGGATAGGACAGGTTTGGAGGGATATGGACCAATCGAGGGCAGGTGGAACTAGAGTAGCTGGGACATGTTGGCTCTTCAGCAAGTGTGGGCAAGTTGGGCTGAAGGGCCTGTTTCCACACTGTAACACTCTATGACTGTAATATGGTGCAGAGACTGAAGGGGACAACATTGTAAGTGCAGCAACTGTGCTCATTGCAAATGAATGTGTGATGGGCAGAGAGTACTAACTTTCACAGAATGTACAGCGGATCAACACAGCTTGGTCAGGAGTGTCAAGAATGTTTTATTGTCATAGGTCCCAGATAGAACAATGACATTCATACTTGCAGCAGCACCACAGAATGCCAACAACTCTGGAATGCCGAGTTTAATTGCGCATTTGGCCCTCACCTGAACTTCCTACACTTTTGTACATATAAAAAATGTAGTCTAGATGGACACATCAAATACTAGAGGGCACAGCTTTAAGGTGAGAGCAGCAACTTTTAAAGGAGATGTGTGGGGTAAGACATTTTTACACAGAAAAATGTTTAGGGCAAGTCCAGTAAAGTCCGATTCAAGATAATCCAAGGGTCTCCAATGAGGTAAATGGTAGCCCAGGACCTCTCTAGCTGTTGATAGGATGGTTCAGTTGCCTGATAACAGGTGAGAAGAAACTCTCTCTGAATCCGGAGGTGTGTTTTTTCAAACTTCTGTAACTCGTGCCTGATGGGAGAGGGGAGAAGAGGGAGTGCCCGGGTTGAGACTCGTCCTTGATTATGCTGGTGGCCTTGCCGAGGCAGCTTGAAGTGTAGATGGAGTCAATGAAAGGGAGGTGGGTCTGTGCTGGGTCCACAATTCTCGCGGCCATGGATAAAGCTGTGATGCATTCCAATAAAATGCTTTCTGCGGCGCATCTGTAGAAATTGGTGAAATTTATTGGCGACATGTCGAACTTCATTTTAAGTCGCCATGGAATTTGAAGTTGCTGCCAAAGAAGTCCTAACGCGTTTCAGCAAAGGGATTGAATGTCTCGGACAATGAAGGGGATGTCAATGGTCCTTGAGATCAAGGTTCATTATTTGTGTTGGAGTGACATTCATTCAGGAAAATTGAGGGTATCCATCATATTCTTGATGTGCCAGTTAGATAGTAAGGTTGCCGTAAGCTAAGGCATTAGTCATGCAACATGTGGACTTGCTATTTATATGGCTGTTATAGTTACATTTTGGATCGATATTGGACTTCAGGATGTTGATAATGGGAACCTTTGATGATAGTAATGCTGCTGAATGCTAAGAGAATTTAGTTGGACTTTCTCTTGTTGGAGAAGTTCAATAGATATGGTGGGCTTGTGTCATGAATATAACTTGGTTAAGTTCTTCAAATGAATAAAATGGGTAGTTTTCAACCGGTTCCTTGAACTCCATGGGGAGTGGACAGACTCTACTCTGTTTTTCCATATATATTTGCTAAAAACTCTCATTTGAAGACATTGTTAGGTTATGTTTCATATTCTTTCCTCTCTTTATGTCATGTTGTCACTTGCGGGCAGAGCACCAAGGCAAATTCCTTGTATGTGAATACTTAGCCAATATTGATTAATTAATTAATATTCATTTCTCTCTGCCTTCACACAGAGAGTGGTGAATCTCTGGAATTCTCTACCACAGAAGGTAGTTGAGGCCAATTCATTGGCTATATTTAAGAGGGAGTTAGATGTGGCCCTTGTGGCTAAAGGGATCAAGGGGTATGGAGAGAAGACAGGATACTGAGTTGGATTAGATTAGATTAGATATAATTTATTGCCACACAACCAGGGTCGGTGGAAATTTGGGTTGTCAGCAGCAGCAGTACAATAATAAAGAACACACAACCACAATAAAACTGTAACACAAACATCCACCACAGCATTTATCACTGTGGTGGAAGGCACAAAATTTGGCCAGTCCTCCTCCATTCCCCCCCCCCGTGGACCAGACCAGAGTCCAGAGTCAGTCCAGGATCGGCTCTTCCTCACCGGAGACTGCGGCTTTAGGTTGTTGTAGGCCGCAGGCTGGCGGTCGAGATTTAAAGTTTCCGCCGCAGCCAGAAGCACCGTAGACTGCAGGGCCGGCGGTCGAAGCTCCCCTCCAGGGGTGTTGGTAAGTCCATACTGAGTTGGATGATCAGCCATGATCATATTGAATGGCGGTGCAGGCATGAAGGGCAGAATGGCCTACTCCTGCACCTATTTTCTATGTTTCTATGTTTCATTGAACCCTTCAACCTGGCTTGGCTTCAAAATTCGTGAGGGCAAGTTTCTGCAGCTTAATGTCAGATATTCAAAACCGACACATTCAGTTTAGGCACTCACTTGGTTCTTTGTTATGAGCAGGGTTTTCCGCTTAGCATTGCAACGGCCAAAAGTCGATTATTTACAGGTTTGCCATCCCGTGTGAGCTTGACCAAGTCAAGATCATTCATTTCATACCTTTCATTCATTTGTTCTTTCTATCTTTTCATATCTCAAAATTCTCTCTCCCCTGACTCTCAGTCTGAAGAAGTGTCTTGACCCGAAATGTCGCATATTCCTTTTCTCCACAGATGCTGCTTAACCCGCTGAGTTACTCCAGCATTTTGTGTCTATCTTTGGTGCAAACCAGCATCTTCAGTTCCTTCCGACACAAGATCATTCATTGTTCTGTTTTGGGACATTTAGCAATAAAACACTCCTGAGACACGAAATGCCAGAGTAGCTCAGCAGGACAGGCAGCATCTCTGGAGAGAAGGAATGGGTGACGTTTCAGGTTGAGACCCTTTGTCAGACTGAGTTACTCCAGAAATTTGTGTCTATATTTGATTTAAACCAGCATCTGCAGTTCCTTCATACACACTCTTGACTCTTGTCTCACTTCCAGCTGCATTATGTTGTCTCCTTCTGCCTTGCCTCGCCCCATAGATACTTATGTTCATAAGTGATAGGAGCAGAATTAGGCCATTTGGCCCATCAAGCCTACTCTGCCATTCAATCATGGCTGATCTATCTCGCCCTCCTAACCCCATTCTCCTGCCTTCTCCCCATAACCCCTGATACCTGTACCAATCAAGAATCTATCTATCCCTGCCTTAAAAATATCCATTGGCTTGGCCCCCACAGCTTTCTGTGGCAGTGAACTCCTCAGATTCACCACCCTCTGACTAAAGAAATTCCTTCTCATCTCCTTCCTAAAGGAACATTCTTTAATTCTGAGTGCTATATTACTGAGAAAGGTTACTTTCAGATGAAAGACCAATACTTATTCCAGCCTAGTGCTGGCTATGGCTTTACTTCATATTATATCTTGAGTTAATATTATTATAATTTTTCCCGTCTCCATATATCATTAAAAAAACAGAACAATGGAAGTGCGGCTAATATTCACTTCTTTGATCCAAGTCAACACACAAGATGAAGAGTAAGCAGGAAACACAAGAGATAAATCAAGCAATTAAGCAACATGATAGTCCCCACTTATACCCTTTGAATGTGGGACGAAGGGAAGAGTGAAGAAGGAACTTTAATGAGCTCAGTAACAATGAACTTGAGGAGAAAGATTTATTGGTCTGTGGCAATGTGATAAATCTTCATTTAAACACAATAGGCATGCGGGCAGAAGGTGGACTAGGTGGGAGAGGTTGTGTGGAGCTCCAAAGGTGATCAACCATTCCTCATTGAGATCCAGGAAGCAGTCGCTTCCTGAGCACCTTGGGTGGAAATTACGTCCCACTCAGAGCCCTTGTGCCTCTCCTCATCCTCATCCTCATCCTTCTTCTCCCCTTCTCCATTTTAGAGGGCGGCATGGTGACACAATGGCAGAGCTACTGCCTTACAGCACCAGAGATCCGGGTTCGATCCCGACTCAGGTGCTGCCTGTACGGAGTTTGTACGTTCCCCCTGTGACCTGTGTAGGTTTTCTCTGAGATCTTCGGTTTTCTTCTCACACTCCAAATACGTACAGGTTCGTAGGTTGATTGGCTTGGTGCAAAAATGTAAATTGTCCCTAATGTGTGTGTGAAGGATAGTGTTAGTTTGCGGGGATCGCAGGTCGGTGCGGACTCAGTGGGCCGAAGGGCCTGTTTCCACGCTGTATCTGTAAACTAATAAACTAAACTAATCTCGAGCAGCTTCTCCTACATTGTTCAGTTTAACTTAGTTTAGTGATACCGCATGGAGACAGGCCCTTTGGCCCAACAAGTCCTTGCCGACCATCGATCAGAAAATATCAGAGAACAGCCAGTTTTATTCATTAGTTTAGAAACATAGAAAATAGGTGCAGGAGTAGGCCATTCGGCCCTTCGCGCCTGCACCACCATTCAATATGATCATGGCTGATCATCCAACTCAGTATCCTGTGCCTGCCTTCTCTCCATACCCCCTGATCCCTTTAGCCACAAGGGCCACATCTAACTCCCTCTTAAATATAGCCAATGTACTGGCCTCAACTACCTTCTGTGGCAGAGAGTTCCAGTTCCAGATAGTTTAGAGATACAGCATGGAAACAGGCTGTTCAGCCCACGGAGATCACGTTGACCATCGATCTCCCCGTACACTACTTCTATCCTACGTGCACTAGGGCCAATTTACAGAAGCCAAATAGCCTACAATGCTGCACGTCTTTGGGAGGAGGGAGATACGGACCGGAGCACCCGGAGGTAAACCATGCAGCCTCAGGGAGAACGCACAAACTCTGAAGAGCCAGCACCCACAGTCAGGGTGTCTGGCGATGTAAGGTTGCACGTCTACCGCTGAGCCACTGTACCGCCCCATTTGTCAGCCCTCCACTTATTTCCCAGTCGCACTCCACATGACGAGAGGATGCCTGCTCGGTCTCCCCACAGCTAGGGAACGATATTGATTTGCACGGAAGACTTTACATAAGACTCGGTCCTTTGGCACATGTGGAGCTTAACCATTTTAAAATAACACTAGAATGTCTCAAGAGCCTGCAGAATCATGGCAGCAGATAATGGAAATCAATTAGCAATACTTGGAAGTTGATGGTCTCTTTTGAAAGTGCTGGTGGGGTTTCCTGCTGTGAAGATAAGGCTCACTGTAGGAAGGTTAAGTGTGAACCAAATGAGAACATTGACATCAAACGACCATTGAACATGTTTCATGATTCTCTTCACCCTCCTTCCTGCTGATGGGTGTTCACAGTACATGTTTGTACAATGTCCATCTTGATGCAGCATCCTAAATGGTTTACATTGCAATTGCCTGCACGCTGTATGCCATTTTGGAATCAATTCAACGCCCAATTTTCAGCCTGAAGAAGGGTCCTGACCCAAAACATCACCCATCCTTTTCTCCAGAGATGCTGCCTGACCCGCTGAGTTACTCCAACACTTTGTGTCTATTACCGGAACCATACATTGAGCGTGAGTCAATAAACAAAACATCTTGTTGATCCTTTTATATGGACATCCCATCTAACATTGCACAGATCATCGCATGTAGAAGGGGGGCAAACACTCAGCCAGAAACATGGAGCAGCTCAGAAAGATATTTGAGGACGTCTTAAATCTGACTTTAACAAGTCAGTGGATACTTTTTAAGGCAGAGATAAACAAATTCTTGATTAGTACGGGTGTCAATGGATATGGGGAGAAGGCAGGAAAATGGGGTTCGGTGGCAGAGATGAGCCATGATAGAATGGCGGAGTAGACTCGGTGGGCCGAATGGCCTAATTCTACTCCTATAGCTTGTGAACATGTACAGAGACAAATTTTATAGCACTAAACTTTAACTGGGATAATGTTGAGACTGTCTGAATCATTAGAAGAAGTGAACCACTAAATCATTACTGCATTTATAATACCACCCTGCAACAGCTGGAAGTAACGATCTGCTGAAAATGTAAGTTTCAAAAGACTTTTCTATATTTAAAATGACCTGCAGAAATAATCTTCCCGTAATGATAAAATTATGAAAACCTGGAGGCATTTTCTTGACGTCTCGTCACCTTTTAGTTGTAACACATATTTTGTCATTTGATGTTGAGTTTCCCAAGTTAGTTCTTATTCAGGATAGCATAAAGTCAAATGCTTGCGTTTACTGCAGAACTATTCATTTTCTGCCTCGTACAATAAAAAGAGGGGTGTTTCTACTTGTTTGTTTCTAGGTGGATCCAGAGTGCTGGCATTTCACACTTTTCAGTGAACGAGCTTGTTAGCTTGTAGCAGGTTTTCTCCTGGGGAATCTACTATGTATCTTCAAACACAAATTTGCAGCAGGCAGGAAACAAGGTTATTAAAATAACAATAGTTAATGAGCCTTTTACTTTCTGATAATCGATCCCTTTTGCCCCGAACTTCTAAGGTGCGCTGATAGAGAAAATAATTTTGCCTGCTTGGAAACCAGATGGTATTTACATCAGAAGTATGGGTTGTTATTTTTAATGTAGATCGTGTGCTTCTGACCGCAATTTGCAGTTCTCAATTTATATTTTCACTGTACCTTTGGCATTAAATGCAAATGCTTGCTTTTTCCTCCGCCATTCTTGAGCATGCCGGAATATTTAAACATTTTAAATGATGCCCAAGGAGAAACTTCTTTATTGAGGATTAACAAAGTGCCCGCGCCGACCAGCGATCACCCCGTAGACTAGCACCGTGCTACACACTGGGGGCAATTAACAATTTACGGAAGCCAACCGACCTACAGACGTGCATGCCCTTGGAGCGTGGGAGGAAACCAGAGCGCCTGGAGAAAACCCACGTGGTCACGGGGAGAACGTACAAACTCCGTACAGACAGCACCCGTAGGCGCTCTAATGTTACAATGGAAATGGAGGAAAATGTTTTGAATGATATCCTGTGGTTTTGGAAGACATCAATGGATACCCATTATTACCTCCAGCATTGAAATCCCTTCACCCAACTGCATAGTTTGTCTCTATTGCTATGACTCTATGACAATATTGCACAGTGGAATACAGTCCCTAGATGTTGCCTGACCCATTAAGTTCCTCCAGTGAATAATAGTGGCTATTTGTGCCATTATTCAAAGGTGAAAGTTTGCTTAATTAATGTATAGATGTGAAATCTAATGAAATCTAATGGGGTCCAGTATTAGTTTTGCCACCTAGGTTTGGCATTATTTTAGACAAATATTTTAGTATTCCAGCACCAGAGACCTGGGTTTGATCATGACTAGGGGTACTACTTGTATGGAGTTTTGTACCTTCACCCCGTGGCCATGTACGTTTTCCCCGGGTGCTCCGGTTTCCTCCCACACTCCAAAGACGTACAGGTTTGTAGGTTAATTGGCTTAGGTAAAAATTGTCAATTGTCCCTAGTGTGCAGTATAGTGCTAGTACCAGGATTGCCAGTCGGCGGTCAGTGGGCCGAAGGGCCTGTTTCTGTGCTGTATTCCCAAACTAAACGAAACAGAACTACTAAGGCAACAGGTATTATGTTATTTTCTGATTGATTGTTCTACTGCATGGTAACAGGCCCTTTGGCCCACCAAGTCCACACCGACCATCAACAATAACACTCCATTAATCCTATTTTTTAAATTATTTTCTTAATTGTATCAGCACCCTGCAAATTCCACCGCACATTAGGGGCAATTTATTTGGCCAATTATCAAAAACAAATATATCATTTTTAAAATGTATTTTCAACATAATTTTCAGAAATATTTGTAGAGTCATAGAGTGATACAGTGTGGAAACAGGCCCTTCAGCCCAACTTGCCCACATCGGCCAACGTCCCAGATACACTAGTCCCACTTTCATCAACCATGTGTCTCTCTTTCATTTCTAGACTTTATCCACCCATCTTCCAAACAAACCTCCCTTGCCTTTATCCACCTCTCACTCACTAGGCTTTGTTCCGCCCCTGATAGACACAAAATGTTGGAATAACTCAGCGGGTCAGGCAGCATCTCTGGAGAAAATGATAGGTGACGTTTCTGGTCATGACCCTTCTTCAGACTGAGAGTCAGGGGAGAGGGAAACTGGGGGTATGAAAAGGTACAAAAAACAAATGAGTGGAAGGTATGAGAAGAACGATTAGAGCCAGCACGGATGATCAAGGAAAGGTGGAGCCCACAATGGTCTATTGTTGGTTGTGGAAAAGGTAATAACAAGGGGATACGTCCATCTATTTTCCAGCTTTGTTCCCCCAACTACAATTAGACTGTAGAGGATCCCGACCCGAAATGTCTTTTGGTTTTAAGTGTAGTTTAAAGATACAGCACGGAAACAGGCCCTTCGGCCCACCGAGTCTGCACTGACCAGCGACCACTGCACATTAACACTATCCTACATTAGGGACAGTTGTCATTTTACCAGTACATACCAAGCCAACAAACCTGTACGTCTTTGGAGTGTTGGAGGAACCCGAAGATCTTGGAGAAAACCCACGCGGTCACAGGGAGAACGTGTAATGTCCGTACAGACGGCACCCGTAGCCAGGATCGAACCCGGCTCTCTGGCGCTGAAAGCGCTGTAAGGCAGCAACTCTAGCGCTGCACTACCACGTCACCTACCCACTGCCTCCACAGATGCTGCCTGACCTTCTGAGCTACCCCAGCACTCTGTGTTTTGCTCGAGATTCCAGCAGCCGCTGTTCCTTGTGTCTCCTGAATTTCTGCTTTCATCAGAGCTTGTATTACTTTGTGAAGTTCCAATCTCTCAAGCTGCCTGTGTGGACAGCCTTGTAATTCCTCATCTCTGCTGCTTCAATGACAGTGGGAACATCTTGACAAAATTCCTCCAACCTTCGTCACTACAGGGGGTGGGAAATGAAAGCAGTGCTTTACCGTTGTGGGAGATTTAAAAAAAAAATCTTCTTGTTGTTTAGTTGTACGTCCTGGAGTTGGGAGTCCTTGGCTTCAAAACTGAAGAAAGTTGCCGCAGAGATAAGATGTTGTGAAGGGGTTGGTATTGATTTATTATTGTCAAGTGTATAGAGATACAGCTGCTTTTGTTTGCTGCTATCCAAGGCAGTGCAAAGTAAAAAAATACCAGAGTACAGTGACACAGCATTAAAGTGATACTGCTACAGAGAAAACGCAGATATGAAAAAGTGCAAGGGTTGTAATGAGGTTGATTGGAAGATCAGGTATCGGGGCTACACCTTTAGTTTGTGAGAGGATATTCAACGGTCGGCTAACAGTAGGGAAGAAAGTGTTCCTGATTCTCTTGTTATGTAGTTTCTAGCTTTTATATCTTCTGCCTGACAGAAGAGAGGAGAAAAGGAATGACTGGAGTGTAAATGGCCCTTGATTATGTTGGCTGTTTTTCCAAGGCAGTGTTGATGGAGTTGATCCTGGGGAGGTTTTTGTTTTTCTAATGGACTGGGCTATATCCACAACTCTCTGCAGTTGTGGTCCTGAGCAGAGGTGTTGCCAAACGATGTTGTGATGCATCCACACTGGATTCTTTCTATGGTGAATCTGTAGAAGTTGGTAAAAGTCACAGGAGCTCAACTTCCCTGGTCTTCTGAGGAAGTGGAAATCTTGGTTTGCTTTCTTGGCCGGAGCTTCAGTGAAACGCGCAATGAAACATGAGAGGGAAACAGAATTAAAAATGAAAGACCTTTACGTTCAATACATGAACATTTTAGTTTAATTTAGTTTAGAGATACAATGTGGAAACAGACCCTTCATCCCACCAAATCCACACCGACCAGCAATCCCCGCGCATTAACACTATCCTACACACATTTATACCAAGCCAATGAACCTACAAACCTGTAAGTCTTTGGAGTGTGGGAATATTTCCGGGGAAATTGTGGGCAACTAGAAAGGAAATTGCGGGAGCCCTCGTTGAAATTTACGAGTCGTCCTTAAATACAGGAGAGGTGCCGGAAGACTGGAGAGTGGCAAATGCTGTGCCTCTTTTCAAGAAAGGCTGCAGGGAAAATGCTGGGAATTATAGGCCGGTGAGCTTAACATCTGTAGTTGATAAGTTACAGGAGAGTATTCTGAGGGATAGGATATGCAGGCATTTGGATGGTCAAGGGCTGATTAGGGATGGTCAGCATGGTTTTGTATGTGGGAGGTTGTGCCTCACAAATCTTATTGATTTTTTTGAAGACGTGACCAAAAAGGTTTGATGAGGGCAGAGCTGTAGATGTTGTGTACATGGACTTCAGTAAGGCGTTCGCAAGAGTCCGCATGGTAGGCTGCTCTGGAAGGTTAGATCGCATGGGATTCAAGGAGAGATAGCTATCCAATGGATAGCAAATTGGAAGGAAGCAGAGGGTAATGGTGAAAGGTTGCTTCTCAGAATGGATGCCCTGTGACTAGTGGTGTGCCTCGGGGTTCAGTGCTGGGCCCGTTATTATTTGTCATCTACATCAATGGTTTGGATGAGAACATAAAGGGCAAAATTAGCAAGTTTGCTGATGATACAAAAGTTAGTGTTAAGTTTATTAGGCCTTCCATCACAGCGATGTGATGGATGTTTATGTAAATTATGTTGTCTTGGGTCTATGTGTTTGTAATGTATGGCTGCAGAAACGGCATTTCGTTTGGACCTCAAGGGGTCCAAATGACAATTAAATGTATCTTGTATCTTGTAGTGGTTTTGCAGATAGTGAAGATAGTTGTGAAAGATTGCAACAGGATCTGGATTGATTGACCAAGTGGGAGGAGGAACGGTTGATGGAATTTAATACAGAGAAGTGTGAGGTGTTGCATTTTGCGACATCAAACAAGGGCAGGACCTGGGCAGTAAATGTTAGGTCTCTGGGTAGTGTTGTAGAGCAGAGGGATCTAGGAGTACAGCAGCATGGTTCCTTGAAGGTCGAATCGCAGGTAGATAAGGTGGTCAAAAAGGCTTTTGGCACTTTTGTCTTCATCAGTCATAGTATTGAGTATAGAAGTTGGGAGGTCATGTTGCAGTTGTATAAGACATTGGTGAGCGCATTTCGAATATTGTGTTCAGTTCTGGGCACCATGTTATAGGAAAGATATTGTCAAGCTTGAAAGGGTTCTGAAAAGATTTACGAGGATGTTGCCTGGACTAGTGGGTGTGAGCTATAGGGTGAGGTTGAGTAGGCTGGGTCTCTATTCCTTGGAGCGTAGGAGGCTGAGGGGAGATCTTATAGAGGTATACAAAATCATGAGAGGAATGGATCGGGTAGACGCACAGAGTATTTTGCCCAGAGTAGGGAATCGAGGATCAGAGGACATAGGTTCAAAATGAATGAGAAAAAAATTAATAGGAATCCAAGGGGTAAAATGTTCATACAAGGAGTGGTGGGCGTATGGAACAAGCTGCCAGAGGAGGTAGTTGAGGCTGGGACTATCCCATTGTTTAAGAAACAGTTAGACAGGTACATGGATAGGACAAGTTTTGGAGAGATATGGACCAAGCACAGGCAAGTGGGACTAGTGTAGCTGGGACATTGTTGGCCGGTGTGGGCGAGTTGGGCTGAAGGGCCTGTTTCCACACTGTATCACTATGACTCCGTACCGAAGATCTCGGAGAAAACCCATGCAGGTCATGGGGTGAATGTACAAAGTCTGTTCAGATAGTACCCGTAGTCAGGATCAAATCCGGGTCTCTGGCGCTGCAAGGCAGTAACTCTACTGCTGCGCCACCGTGCCGCCCCTATCTTCAATGGTAAATGGTTAATCCACTACAGTGTTAATCAAGAAACCATTGAAACTCGAGTAATTTCATTTATATTCAAGGCTCGTTACCTTTGGTTGGAACCATAAGGCTAGTAAATGGAGCTCAAAAACTCAGCCATAAAACCAAATTGACCTTAACAGGCAGACAATGAAGCAAACTGTTCTTAATGGCTCCTTTGTTCGAGTTTCTTTGCACAACTGCAATAATAAAAGCTAAATAGTTTATTTTCTCTTTTACAATTGTGTGTCCAACAGGGACATTTGTTAAACAAAGTTCACTGATCTTATAGAGGTGTATAAAATCATGGGAGGAATAGATCGGGTGGCTGCACAGAGTCTCTTGCCCAGAGTAGGGGGAATCATGATCCAGAGGGCATAGGTTTAAGGTGAAGGGAGAAAGATTTGATAAATACTCGAGGGGTAGCTTTTTCACACAAAGGGTGGTGGGTGTATGGATCGAGCTGCCGGAGGAGGTAGTTGAGTTAGGGACTATCGCAATGTTTAAGAAACAGTTACACAGGTACATGGATAGGATAGTTGTTGAGGGGTAAGGGACAAATGCAGGAAGTCAGACTAGTGTAGGAAAGAACTGCAGATGCTGGATAACACCGAAGATAGATACAAAATGCTGGAGTAACTCGGCAAAACTAGCAACATCTCTGGAGAGAAGGAGTGTGTGACGTTTTGGGTCGAGACTGTTTTTCGGGGCGGCATGGTAGCGCAGCGGTAGAGTTGCTGCCTTACAGCGCTAGCAGTGCCAGAGACCGGTGTTCGATCCCAACCACGTGTGCAGTTTGTATGGAGTTTGCACGTTTGCCCCGTGGCCGCGTGGGTTTTCTCCGAGATCTTCGGTTTCCTCCCACTCTCCAAAGACGTACAGCTTTGTAGGTTGATTGTCTTGGTATAAAGGGCCTGTCCCACTTGGCGATTTTTTTCGGCAGCTGCCGGTGTCATATCAGTGTCGCCAAAAGATTTTGAACATTTCGAAATCCAACGGCGACAAAAAAATGTTGCGACACTTGAAAAAGCGCCGCGCGTTATGTGTCATCACGCTGCATCACCGCCACGTCATACGTCATCGTCCGCGTCACGCCGCATCAAGCCCGCGTATTTTTCGGTGACCTGATACATCAGTCAAGGATGCCGGCAGTCGCCGAAAAAATCTGCAAGAGGAGACAGGCCCTTAAGTGTAAATTGTCCCAAGGGTGTGGGGTGTGTAGGATAGTGTTAGAGTGTAGGGATTGCTGGTCGGTGCGGTCTCGAGCTGCCGAAGAGTCTGTTTCCGCGCTGTATCTCTAAAACAAAAAAAAAAAAAAAAACAGCGTAGATGGGACATGTTGGTCGGTGTGGGCAGGTTGGGCCGAAGGGCCTGTTTCCACACTGCAGGACTCTATGACTCTCTTCCTAATCTGGAATCGTTTTCTCTCCGTACTTTTCCAGCCTCTATAGTGATGCAGCAGTGGTGGTGCCACATGAATCCCTGCCTAGACGGTGAGGAATGCAAGGTTCTCCCAGACTTCTCCGGATGGTCCTGCAGCAGTGGCAACAAGGTTAAAACCACGAAGGCAAGTAAACAGACCTAACAGCACGTCTTATCCAATACTAATCCCGAATGGCAAGAAGTGAAACAGTTTACCCTAATCTCTGTCGAATCGCTGAAACAAAAAACAACCAAAGCCGTCATCTTCCGTTTGCCCAAAATAGCAGGAATGTTCACAGTTACATTTGAACACCATAAATAGTTCATACAGATTCATTTATAATATTGCCCATAAAAACAGCAGGGAAACAAGAGGTGCACACGCGAGCATCGGTAAAACAGTAGTAAGAAAAAAATATAGAATTTGGAGAGATTGCAGAGATATCTTTAATTAGAACATTTATACAAATTATACTGTGTTTAAAATCATGAGAGGAATAGATCGGGTGGATGCATCGAGACTCTTGACAGAGTGGCAGAATCGAGAGCCAGAGGGCATAGGTTTAAGGTGAAGAGGGAAAAATTTTATAGGAATCTAAGGGGTAGCTTTTTCATGCAAAGGGCAGTGGATGTATGGAACGAGCTGCCTGAGGAGATAGTTGAGGCAGGTAGTATCGTAGCATTAAAGCAATTAGACAGGTACATGTATAGGACAGGTTTAGAGGGATGTGGGCCAATTGCAGGCAAGTGGTCCTAGTGTAGCTGGGACATGTTGGCCGGTGTGGGCAAGTTGGGCTGAAGGGCCTGTTTCCATACTGTATCGCTCTATGACTGTATGACTCTTTAGGCTTTAGTCAGCAATTGTTGAACAGTAAGTATAATGCTAAAATGAAAAATAAACTTAGTCTAAGAATAAATCTGTTATTATATGCATCATTGTCAAGTTTGTGTTCATTTTAGGATTTCTTAACCTTCTTTGGTCCTCATGATAGAGCCTTTGGTCATCTGTGCTAATTCTGTTGGCCTAACTTATTTGCCATATATTACATTATTCTATGGCAGGGAAAGAAAACTATATGTTACAATATCTTTATATATATTGATTTTAGAATGGTTATTCTGTCATGGAATAATGATGGAATATTTCACTGGGCAAATAAGAAATGACAGTAGTTCCATTGTATGTTATAAATGAAAAAATGACAAATAAACAGACTTCTATGTTAAATTATAATAAATAGTGACTGGCATCCTTTAAAACAGCTGACCAAGTCTTGAAACCGACCAAGAGGTGTATAAAACCATGAGAGGAATAGATCGGGTAGACGCACAGTCTCTCTTGCCCAGAGTAAGTGAATCGAGAACAGAGGACATAGGTTTAAGGTGAAGGGGAAAGACTTAATAGGAATCTGAGGGTTGACCTTTTCACACAAGGAGCGGTGGGTGTATGGAACGAGCTGCCGGAGGAGATAGTTGAGGCAGGGACTATTGCAACGTTTAAGAAGCAATTAGACAGGTACATGGTTAGGACAGGTTTAGAGGGATATGGGCCAAATACAGGCAAGTGGGACTACTGTAAAAGTGTGGGGAAGTTGGGCCGAAGGGCCTGTTTCCACGCTGTATGACAATGACTCTATAACTTGTCAACTTGAAAATGGATGTATTCAAGAGAGAGTTAGATATAGCTCTTTCGGCTAATGGAATCAAGGGATATGGGGAGCAAGCAGGAACGGGGTACTGATTTTGGATGATCAGTCATGATCATATTGAATGGGGGTGCTGACTCCAAGTGCCGAATGGCCTACTCCTGCACCTATGTTCTATGTTTTCTATGGACCTTTGCAAATGCACCCACGATGCACTTGAGCTCAATTGGATATAGCTGATCCACAGATGGTAGAAAAAAAGAATCCTTAAAACAAATTCTCAGTCATTTTCTATAGCACATTAAAAATCAAAAGATTGCAAATGTTGGAAATCTGAAGAACAGAGAATAATAATAATAATAATAAATTTTATTTATGGGCGCCTTTCAAGAGTCTCAAGGACACCTTACAAAAATTTAGCAGGTTGAGGAAAAACATGTAAGGGGAATGAAATAAATAGTAGAGACATGACTAGTACACAAAGTATGGTGGAAGCACACAGCAGGTCAGGCAGCATCTGTGGACAGACAGACGGTGTTAACATTTCTGGGGCCTCTTCCTTGGATTAAAGTGTCTTCAAATTAATATTTGTATTGTTTAGTGCTGGAAGGTGAACATTTCCTCATCTATCTTTTGAAAGTTGGAAGGTGTTCCAGGAATTCTTGCCCTAATGGTTGTGGAGATGACTCATTATGCCTTGTAAAGAACCAAACACAAAATGCTGGGGGATCTCAAATGGGTCAAAGGTTCATAGGTTATAGGAGCAGAATTAGGCCATTTGGCCCCTCAAGTCTTGTCTACTAACCAGCGATCCCGCACACTAGCACTATCCTACACACGAGGGACAATTTGCAATTTTTGCCAAAGCCAATTAACCTACAAACCTGTACGTCTTTGGACTGTGGGAGGAAAGTGAAGATCCCGGGGAAAACCCACGTGGCCACGGGGAGAACGTACAAACTCCGTACAGACAGCACCCGTGGTCAGGGTTGTAATCGGGTCTTTGGCGCTGTAAGGCAGCAACTCTACCGCTGCACCATTGTGTCACCCTCTCTTAAGGATAAGGGGGAAATCCTTTAAAACCGAGATGAGGAGAACTTTTTTCACACAGAGAGTGGTGAATCTCTGGAACTCTCTGCCACAGAGGGTAGTTGAGGCCAGTTCATTGGCTATATTTAAGAGGGAGTTAGATGTGGCCCTTGTGGCTAAGGGGATCAGGGGGTATGGAGAGAAGGCAGGTACGGGATACTGAGTTGGATGATCAGCCATGATCATATTGAATGGCGGTGCAGGCTCGAAGGGCTGAATGGCCTACTCCCTGCACCTAATTTCTATGTTTCTATGTTTCTATGCAACAACTGTGAAATTCCAAAAAAGGAGCTTGCAACTTGCCTTTAGTTTGCATTGCCAATATTTTGCAGAGTTTGAGAATCAGTAAATTCTTCAACCAGCGAATCCACTCTTTTCAGTTCTTTATTAGTGTTGGAATGGACGTCAATAAACTTTCTCCCCGCCTGAAGGTCATTTCCATTTTTTCAGGGGCATCGGCAATCCCAGCTGCTTCTTTCAAAATTGGAACATGACTTGGCATCTTCTTCCGATAATAAAAGCAAGTGCCACTCGGAAATTAAGGCCATCTGTGAATTCTGTTGACCCTTCTTGATGGCACTGCAAGCGAACTGCTGCACTGTTTCGTCTCCACACCAACAAATAGACTCCCTCTTTCGAAGTAGCTTGAAGCAATGCTTACCCCTGCATATGGACTTCATGAGAACACCTGCTTTTATGAATTGGCCGAGACAATTGTTGCTGCCAGAGTGTGATCGGAAGCCATAACTGAGTTTACAAATAGCAAATACAACTCCGTGTTTGCACTCTGAGGCTTTGCAGCTGTGACGCATCTGTTTGCTCCTGAGATGCTTTTTTAGTTCAGTTTAGAGATACAGCGCGGAAACAGGCCCTTCGGCCCGTCCATTCTGCACCGACCAGCGATACCCGTACACTAACACTATCCAACACACTAGGGACCATTTACAATTTTACCAAGCCAATTAACCTACAAACCTGCATGTCTTTGGAGTGTGGGAGGAAACCGGAGCTCCCGGAGAAAACCCACACGGTCACAGGGGAGAACGTACAACCCTCTGTACAGACAGCACCCGCAGTCAGGATCGAACCCAGATCACTGGCGCTGTAAGACTCTACCACTGCGCCATCGTGCCACGCGATAGTTCTTCTTCTTTGCGTGTCCCATCTTGTTACAAACGTTGACCTCGCTGTCATCGTCTGTGCTAAAAAGGACGCAAGCTTCCGGCGACAATCAGTGGGAGCCATCACTTGTCGCAATAGATGACGGTGGTAGCAGAATTAGCTCAGTTTCCAGCCCCATGACATGGATGCTTCTGCTATGGGGCCCCCGATAGTTGAGTGGTTCGAATTCACGTCATTCCATATGACATACCCTTTTCTGCTATTGAGATGGGTTTATGTCAATGCTGATCAACAACGTGCTCCATGTAATATACCGTGACAAGCTGCAACGGCATAAGTAAAGTGCAAAAAAGACACAAATTAAACCCATACAGTGTATCGCATTGATAAAAGTGAGGCATTGCATCAGAAGTAATTAACGTGTTTTGGAAATCACACTACAAGCCATGCTTTATTCCTGCCGTGAGCAGCAGAGAGGGCAGTCTCCATTCGAAGAGGATTATTTTGTGGTGAAATAAGGAAAGACCGTTCTGCTGTCTCAACGCAAAATGCTTCATTTTTAAAGTGCTGAAAAAATAACCGCACCGTGCTGTTCCAGTGTGATACTCTCGTGAGTTGTGACTGACTTGTATTATTTAGAAGCTGAAGGGTAGCATGGAAACACTACTTACCTTAGGTGAAGAGTCCTTGATAACAACACAGCCCCCCTTCAGATTAGAAAAATTGGAAATAAATTGGAGAAAATGAATAAGATAGTCCTTATTCTTATGCAGTACTCCTTTTATATTATTTAAATGCAGTACCACGCTGCTGAAAACATTGGGGAACAATTTATTTTCTCATCCTCTGCCAAGTTGCCTGTGCTTTGAGTCTTAATATTAACTCTAAACACTGCAGGGCTCTGGAATAGCGCACGAGTCATGGCTAATCTCCTTCAGATACCACTGAGTGCTCAGAATACTAATGCACATTGAACCCCACCATAGAGCATTTTCATTACAATGTAGTTTGTCCATGGGAGTCACTCTTGCAGTAGAGGAACAAGGGATCTTATAGAAACATATACAATCCTTAAAGGAATGGACAGGCTTGATGCAGGGAAAATGTCCCCCATGTTGGGGGAGTCCAGAACCACAGTTTAAAAATAAGGGGTCGGCCATTTAGGACTGAGATGAGGAAAAATGTTTTCACCCAAAGAGTTGTGAATCTGTGGAATTCTCTGCCACAGAAGGCAGTGGAGGCCAGTTCATTGGATGTTTTCAAGAGAGAGTTAGATTTAGCTCTTGGGATTAAAGGAATCAAGCAATATGGGGAAAAAACTGGAATGGGGTACTGATTTTGGATGATCAACCATGATCATATTGAATGGCGATGCTAGCTCAAAGGGCCAAATGGCCTACTCCTACACCTAATTTTTCTATGTTTCTACATCCTTGGAAATTCACATATCCCCCTTCTGAAAACATACTCCAGAAAAATGGGATGGGAGGCACAAAACACAGAAGGGGCAAACATTGACCTCATTCACTCAAGAAATCACTTTGGAATGGGTTGAGAAAATCCGAGTTCCAGCAGAGATGGTTCAGCACATTTGACTTCTCATTCAGTAGCTTCAGCCAAAAAAGGGTGGACCAAAGTTTTGGAATGTCCTGTAAGCCTGACTGATTATCAAAGTGACAGGACTGGGTTCAGATAGTTGCATCTACTCTTGAATCAGAAGAAGAAGGGATTCAAATGTCACTCCAGGGACTTGGATCGTATGTTAGTCCAGCATCGAGGATGTGCTACCTTGTTGAAGACACTTTACTCGAGAAGAAGTGATAATTGCATTTAACCAGGTGGTAAAGGAACAGTAGATGCTGGAACCTTGAGCAATACACAAAGTATTGAATTAACTCAGCTGTAGGTTAACTTAGGCAACATCTATGGGGGATATGGAAAGGCAAAGTATCCAGTCCGGACTTCTTCAGACTGAAGGTTTTGAAGAAGGGTCCGGACCCGAAACGTCACCTATCCATGTCTTCCAGGGATGCTGCCTGACTCACTGAGTTACTCCAGCATTTATTCCATTTAACTACTCAGGCACATGTATAAATCTCATGAAAGATGTCCTAAAGAAGGTTTATCCCACGATCAACATCACTAATACAGAGGGCATCCTGCTATTGTAGGCTTCCCATGTTTAATATGGGTAGCAGATTCCCTTTGCTTTGATGCGTGAGGAGGAACTGCAGATGCTGGTTTATACCGAAGATCGATATAAAATGCTGGAGTAACTCAGCGCGTCAGGCAGCATCCTTGGAGTAAAGGAATAGGTGATGTCTCGACACCAATCTTCACTATTCCTCTCCCCAGAGATGCTGCCTGACCCCCTGAGTTACTCCAGCATTTTGTGTCTTTTCTTTTGATTGCAGTTCAAAAGTACAAAATTGACTATACTGGAAAATCTTGAGGATGAATGCAACTTTAACAACATACAGTATATAGATAAGATTTGGGTCCAGCTGCAACTTTGATTTTTTTTAAATCAAAGAACCTAACAAATTTTTTTGTGAGACTTCCATGTTCCAAAATTTACTACAGGAAGCTGCCTCCCATCATCCAGCCACTCTTAACTTACTGTATTAGTCAGCTCGTTTAAGAAGGAACTGCAGATGCTGGAAAAATTGAAGGTAGATAAAAATGCTGGAGAAACTCAGCGGGTGAGGCAGCATTTATGGAGCGAAGGAATAGGTGACGTTTCGAGTTGAAACCCTTCTTCAGATAATCTATTTGTAGTTTTCATACAATTAATTACCCCCAAAATCACTGTCACATAGGCAGAGGTGATCTCCTTACATAGAAAGTAATGGGCTTTGGCAGTGTTGCAGTGCTAATGTTTTAGGTGCCAGAGATGTCAAACAGGGGCGTCATTTCAGGTTTTGCTTGGGGTGGGGGTGGGGGGGGGGGGGGGGGGGGGGGGGGGGGGGGGGAAGCTAGTCTCCCATGAGGGTCAAACAAGATTATAGCCTATCACTACATCCCAGTGTATAACTAGTAGAATAAAACATATAATACTTAATTTAATAATATGTCAAAATATTGCACGCTTGCACTCACTAGTTATCGTGAAATATAATTATCAAGCAAATAAAGAAAAAGACAGTAATCATATATTTTACCAATTTACAAGTAATTACCTACTTACTAAATGCCAGCAATGAGAAGTTTCACAACAATATCCACACAGGGTCAGGTGTAATATGTGAAGCAACTCGTGTCCTCGTTTCCTCTGCTGATCTGTGGCATCACAGCCATGATGTGACGTACGGCTCAGGATTCCACTGAACCAGAGGAAGTCCGTGGAGTTTAACGGACATAAGTTCTGATACATGATTTATGAGAATTCTTGAGCGTGTTGGTGTTATTACCAAGTCCATGTGACTGAATCCCCTCTCACACTCAGCACTGTACAGTAGAATAACTTGTGAACAGCTCAGTGATGGGCGTATATCTTGGGGGATGCTGCGTCCAAGATCCTCCACATAATCTCTGAAGGCACTTATTACAGAGGACGAAGAAAGCTTAAACCTCTTACAGAGAGATGATATCGCAGCTTCTCTATAATTAGGTGAAATTTCAGCAGGCCAACTGCATTTATCAAGGACACACAATTAATTTAGCAGGGATTTATACATACAATGAGATTCAGAAGTATGAGAACCTTTCAAGGATGTCGTCGTGATCATGCGGTGCTGCAAATTGTTTATAAGACTAGTAAGAAACTGTCGATCATTAACGGAGATGATTTTGTTTTTGCTTGTTAAGGTAATTTCTCCAAGCCTCCCCTTTTCAACTGCCTCTTGAGTTTCTAGAGCTTTTGTACCAGGTTGCTCTTTTAGTCCATGCAGTGATCTTATGCTCTGTTGGATCAGTTTGTCTGCATTTCTGTAAAAACTGACAGTAAACCACATTCATGCTACATGTCATACATTAGAGCTAAATCCATTAGAAACTGTTCTGAAGAGAGTCTTGTCGACAGACCTTCGTAGGTTTTTCTGTCACGCCCAGACCTTGTTTCATCCTTCGTTGCCTTTTCAAAATGAAGGACACAGTGCATCATGATTTTGCCACGCTGCTGAAACTGTTCGAAACGAGCTCGCCACCCACCTGGTGCCCAGAACATGGCCTATCTTGCAAATTTGTTGTTCTAGTCGAGAGGCACATTCAGACAGTTCCTTTTGATTTCCAGGTGATCTACTGTAAACAGAGTCCAATTTGTCCACAAATGTTTGAAAATGATTAATTCCAAGAACTCCTCTCACCGAATCATCTACTGCAAGTTCGAATCTGTGATTAAGACGGTGCCCAAATTATCACATCAGGGTAATGTTCCGTGAGAATTGTAGCAACACCTGACTTGACACCAAGCATTACGCTCGCCCCATCACCAGCCAATGCTACAAGCTTCTGTTTCAAGTAAGAGTCATCAAGCCCATGGTTCAATAGATGCTTAGCAATAGTTGCAGCTTTCTGATCAGGCAGTTCAATTAGATCTAGATCACCTTCCTTATCACTTTCACATTTCAAATAAACTATTAGGGCGGTCTTGATGCTCAGGCTTGTTGTTTCATCAATGAGAACAGAAATGTTGCCATTTATCTGCTTGATATGCGGGCAAATTTTCTTTTTCATATTAATGGCTGTGTGGTTAATGATCTTTGTAGGACTAGTGCGGGAATGCAGTCCAATTCCAATGTCAATACCATCTTTGTTTTGAAGTTGCAGGAAGCCGGTGATCAGAGAATAGTCTGTCATTCTGAGCTAAATAGTATGCAGGATGAAAAATTGAACAAGTTGCCTTTAGATGCGAAGCATTCATGATGTCACATAATTTTCCAAGAGCATCTTCACTAGCTGTATTTACAACATGTAGAGCAGCAACAGGAGCTTTTTATAGTTTGTGATCAACAATTTTTTTTCTGAGAGACTTCAAGTATGTACTTCGACCGGCTCCATAATAGGATATTTGGTACATTTACTATTCATTTGACAGCCTCAAACCCTCAGAAGTGAAAGTTTCAGATTGCTTATTTTTGCACACCCACGTTTATCATTCTTGACATCTAACCAGAGATAAATTTCTTACTTTTTCTTCCACATTTCTTCAGTCCAAACACCTGAACGGGGATACAAGCGTGACTTCAAAACATCACTACTTTCAAAACTACATTTGGACCCGGTTAGAAAATTTGAACTAGAGGCAGGCGAAACTCAGCTTTTGTCACTTTTAGTATTATCAGTCTCTTGTTACACTCCTCCGCTTGTTCACGAAAGAAAGACGTTAACGTTGTTTGCGTAGAAGCCAAAGAGTTGTTAGTGAGAAAAATTAACTTTAGTATTAGAGAGTAATCTCCGGAATGGCACGGGCTAGCACAGATGTAGCATTACTAATGCGACTGAGTCAGAGCAGACACCAAGGTCCACAACGCTTAGCAGTGTTACTAAGCTGCAGTTATAAAAGTTACAGAAATTACCGAAAATAAAGTAAATACTTTTTTTGGCATTTTAGCCCTTAAATTGGAACCAGCTCAACCAAATAATCAAGTATGAAAAAAGAAAGAATAATGAATTATTGCTAAAGCCATGAATATCGCAGAATATTAGTATCAAAAGCAGTAGGTTGGCAACTCTGCCTGGTACCGTTTCTCTTGCAGAAATGTTTGGACAGGAAGTGTACGTGTCGACGACACTCACAATATCCTCACATGTGGGGTAATACATGGTTACAGCGGAATCAACGTTCCCCACTGTGAGGGAAGGCAATAAAGTTCAGTCAGCTTACGCTTTGTTCACCCGTGATCGGGGCCTTTGAGCCCTCTGCAGATGCCGCTATGGCGGCCCGATGTTCAGGCCCTCTCGCTGGGATGATCGGAACTCTTAAAGTTTGCTGACGACACAACCGTCCTGGGCCTCATCACAGACAAGAATGAGACGGCCTATAGAGAGGAGGGAAAGGCACTAAACAGCTGGTGCCAGGAAAATAACCTCTCTCTCAATGTCCGCAAAACTAAAGAGATGATTGTGGACTACAGGAGACAGCAGGAGAGTGGACACCTCCCCATCTACATCGGTGATGCTGAGGTTGAAAGGGTCAGCAGCTTCAGGTTCCTCGGAGTGCACATCACTGAGGACCTCTCCTAGACACAGTAACTAAGAATGCTCGCCTGCGGCTCTTTTTCCTGAGAAGACTGAGGAAGTTTGGCATGAGCGCCAGCATCCTCACAAACTTCTACAGTTGCACCATCGAGAGTCTGCTGACGGGCTGCATCACAGTCTGGTACGGGAACTGTTCTGCCCACAGCTGCTGTTGGCGAGGCTGCCACGTTCAATGGTGCCACCTGGTTACATGTTGGCTTGGTATATATGTAAATTGTCCCTAGTGTTAATGTGCGGGGATCGCTGGTCGCCGCAGATACAAGGTGGGCCGAAGGGCCTTCTTTCCACGCTGTATCTCTAAACCAAACTAAAAAACAAAACCACTTAAACGTAGATCAACAGCGAATGACCTGCAATGTTATCTCAAAAGCAGCCTCAATTAAATAACTAGACTTGGGATTGTCATGGAGAAAGAAATGTGACTCTACCTTGGCAGTGAATGTCATTTAGCTGCAAATCGTTAGTATGAGAAAATGATGAAAGCATCCAGTGACTAGTGGCCAAGTAGCTGGAGCATTTTGTAGCTGGAGCAAGTAGCTGGAGCATTTTGTAGCCACATCAAGCACTAACAAACACACACAGAGCAGGGAAGCAATCCTCTTTGGAAGGCAATTAAATGTGAGGCAGATCGGTAATTAGTTGTGAATTTGTGAGATATCGGTCGCATTATTTGGACAGGTGGAATTCATACTATAAATTTAGATTTTAACATTAGATCAACATCCTAAAACTGTAATAATTTTCACCTCGTAACATGTGAAAAATGTCATAATGTAAAAAAATTAGGTGGCAGAATGGAATTAATGAAGGAATGTTATTATAAATTAACATAAGGCATTCAGATTTGTGTATGGTCTTTAGACTTTTTTTTAATTTTTAGCAATGCAGCGTAGAAACAGACCCATCCGCCCACCGAGCCCATGCCGCCAGCCATCACCCCGTACACTAGCGCTAACCCACACACGAGGGACAATTTACAACACTAATACCTGAGCAGCCTAGAGAAGCAGCCTCCATCCTTCTTGAGAATGACCATCAGTGTCAAGTCCAGGTGCTGCCACGTCCCCGTGACATTCAGAGACAGTAACCATATCAACAATCATTAGTTGTAGGAGCAGAATGAGGCCATTCGGCCCAGCAGGTCGAATGAGCCCTGATGGAGGACCTGCTGTGGGAGGAGTGGGTGGGAAAGTGGGATAAGCCGTGAGGGAGGGGGAAGAACAATGGACAATGGGGACCCCCCCCCCAATCTTTGCACATCCCCAATCCTTTCCACTCGTCACTTTAATTTCATGTTTCATGTATTTTGTGTTTTATGACTGTTGGCAGATCAACTTCCCTCCTGGGATAAACCAAGTTCTATCGTATCGTATCGTATTTGGGCAACATAGTGCTTCCTGCCTGCTGGAGCCAAGCTGATAGATATAGTCGTTGCTGAGTCAGATGTCATGAAAACATCTTGAAGGTTGACCTGCTTTAGCTCCAGGCCTTTGGCCTGAGATTAGTTCTCTCCTTTGCTGGAGTAGAGCAGTGAAAACCATGTCCACTGATGGATGGAATTCATGTTGCAATGTTGGGAAGAAGTCTTCAGCTGCTGACAGGGAACAGCTGAGAAAAACTCAAAGCCACATTTCGCACATTCCACCTTGTTCTTCGCTCCAGGGAAAACAGTCGTAGCATATCCATTCTCCTCATAACTCAAGGTCCTTGTGAATATTTTCTGCACCCTCTCTAGCTTAATCATAGTCTTCCTATACAATACGATAGAACTTTACTTATCCCAGGAGGGAACTTGATCTGCCAACAGTCATCAAAAACAAAATGCCAGCAATACAATGCCAGCCACAACTGCATGTTAATTAGATGACCCAAAACATCACCTATCCATGTTCTCCAGAGATAGTGCCTGACCCGCTGAGTTTTTATGCCCCTGTCCCACTTAGGAAACATGAATGGAAACCTCTGGAGACTTTGCGCCCCACCCAAGGTTTCCGTGCGATTCCCGGAGGTTGCAGGTGGTTGCCGGAGGTTGCAGGTAGTGGAAGCAGGTAGGGAGACTGACAAAAACCTCTGGGAACCACACGGAAACCTTGGGTTGGGGCGCAAAGTCTCCAGAGGTTTCCTTTCAGGTTTCCTAAGTGGGACGCGGGCATTACTCCAGAATATTGTGCCATTTTTTTGTAAACCGGCATGTGCATTTCAACGTGTAGGAAGGAACTGCAGATGTTGGTTTATGCTAAAGATAGACAAGTAACTCAGCGGGTCAGGCAGCATCTCTGGAGAAGAAGGATGGGTGACGTTTTGGGTGGTTACACTTCTTCAGACTCAAGTCTTCAGACAAGGTCATGTTTCCACACTGTATCTCTAAACTAAACTGTTGTCCTTCAAGATTCTGTGTCTTACCCCCAAACATCTGCTTGAGTTGCCAGTCAGGAATGTTTCAATTTGTTCTCCGCTGTTCCCGACTGAATAAATTAGAGATGTCTTAATAGTTTTCCAATCTTAACCTTCCAGGGTCCACACTAATTCACATGTATACAGCACAGTTTTTCTTTGACTATTTGTTACACAGACACGGTATTGCAAATGTACTGCACATGAAAGCCACCAAGATTGACCAGATAGAGCAGTGTGCTATGATAAGACATGAGTGACTTCAGACTGCTCTGATGGGATCTAAAGTCTGATGAAAAGCAATGATGCTACAAACTGACTTTGTGAAGTTAATTATGATCCATTAAGAACATAATGTGAAACTCATGCTTGACCTACGCTCTCAAGCCTGAATTCTGCTGACTAGCCTGCCTTCTTTTGAGTGCCTTATGCTGGAAAGATCATTTCAATTAACATTGAACTGCTGGCTAGCAACAGCTTATTTCCTGACTTTTGATTATAGACACAAAAGCTGGATGGAGTAACTCAGCGGGTCAGTCGGCTTCTCTGGAGAAAAGGAATAGGTGACGTTTCGGGTCGAGACCCTTCCTCAGACTTAGTTTAGTTTAGTTTAGAGAAACAGTGTGGAAACAGGCCCCTCGGCCCAACTAGTCCACGCCAACCAGCGATGACCCTGTACACTAGCACTATCCTTCCCACTAGGGACAAGTTACAATCTTTGCCAAGGCCTATCAACATACAAACCTGTAGTGTGTGAGGAAACCAGAGCACCCGGAGAAAACCCCCGTGGGTCAATGGGAAGAACGTACAAACTCCGTGCAGACAAGCACTCGAGGTCAGGATTGAACCCGTGTCTCTGTAGCTGTAAGGCAGCAACCCTACCATGCCCCCATACATGCGCCACCATGCCGCCCTAGCGTGGATACTCAACAACTCAACACCTTCCTCTCTCTCCCCCGTCTACGAATGCATCCATCAGAAGGCAGCAGAAATGAAGTCAGCTTCAATGTCAGCCCATTAATATTTCCTATTTACGGACACAGTCGAATCTCCTCTTAATTTGGCTTTATAAATACATACTCCGGGAAATATGATGAATTGTTAAATGAATATAAATAAACATTAGAGGCAGTAAAATGAGCTAAATGAACCGTTCGCCGAAGATATTAGACTGGGCAAATTATCTCCATCTGATAATAAGAGAGATTTAAGGGTCTGCATTAATTCCACTGCCTCAATGTTTCATTATGAGCGACGCCTTTAACTGAGAGTGGAAATGCAGATTCTTTTTAAGGATTTAAAGGAGAACTTCTGCACAATGTGCTGGGGATGGTTCATAGGTTCATAAGTAATTGGAGCAGAAATAGCCCATTTCGCCCATTGAGTCTACTCCGCCGGTCAATCGTAACTGATGTACACAAAAAGCTGGAGTAACTCAATAGGTCGGGTAGCTTCTCTGGGGTAAAGGAATAGGTGACTTTTGGGGTCAAGACCCTTCTTCAGATTCATTGTTGTAAATTTTTACAGTCACAGAGTCATAAAGTGTGGAAACAGGCCCTTCGGCTCAACTTGCCCAAACCAGCCATCATGTTCCAGCCACACGTCCCGCCTGCCCGCATTTGGCGAATATCCTTCCAAACCTGTCCAACCCATGTACCTGTCTAACTGTTGGGATTGTCCCCTCCTCTGGCAGCTCGTTCCATAAACCCACCACCTTTTGTGTGAAAAAGTTACCCCTCAGATTCCTATTAAATCTTTTCCCCTTCACCATAAATCTATATCCTCTGGTCCTTGATTCACCAACTCTGGGCAAGAGACTCTGTGCGTCTACCCGATCTATTCCTCTCACGATTTTATACACCACTATAAGATCACCCCTCATCCTCCTGTGCTTCAAGGAATGAAGTCCCAGCCTGCTCAACCTCTCCCTATAGCTCAGACCCTCTAGTCCTGGCAACATCCTTGTGAATCTTCTCTGTATCCTTTCCAGCTTGTCGATTTTTTTGCCATTCTCATGAATGGTGATTTACTAGTGTTCCAACTTCTGTGGGAAAATAACGGAATCTGTTTCGGTGCTGGTATTGGAACCGGTCAGAAATAAAACGATACGATGCTATCCGATAGAACTTTATTTATCCTAGCTGGGAAATTGATCTGCCAACAGTCATAAAAACACAAAAAAGGTGCAAAGGGTTCAAAAAGATCACCAGCAATTGGACCTGATAGGTGATCTGTTGCTAGACTTCAGGGCAGGAACAGAACTGCCATCTTGCAAAGGTCACTGCAATCTGCAACATTTTTATTTGAGGTCCATTCCAAGCTGCCCCAGGCTACAGTAACCAGCATCAGTTCATCCTCAAACCACACTGGCATCAACAAGGACTTTTTGAAGATTTATTCTGATTTTGAAAGTTGTTTTTTCTTGTAGGGTGGGATGTTTATTTTTTGTTTTAGCATGAAAACCCCAGATAGAAAATCTTTACACCTTTCCCAACAAAAAAAAAAGTGGGAAAATGAATGATCTTAAAGTATGAAGAAAGGTCTTGACCCGAAACCTCACCTTTGCCATGTTTCTTGTGGGGTGGGATGGGTTTTTAGTTTTAGCACGGAAATCCCAGATAGAAAATATTCTCCAACAAAAAAGTCTTTGTCAAATTTGTTGTTAATTGATCTTAAAGTCTGCAAAAGGGTCTCGACCCGAAAAGTCACCTTTTCCTTTTCTTCCGAGATGCTGCCCGACCCGCAGAGTTACTCCAGCATTTTATGTCTATCTTTGATCTCAATTGTTCACCTAAGGAATTCACATGGAAAAAATACTCCAATACATGTTTCTGAGATCACACAAGCTTGTTACAGAGTCATGCAGCATGGAAACAGGCCCTTCGGCCCAACTCGCCCTTGCCGACAAAGATGCCCTATCTAGCTATAACACCTGCCCGCATTTAGCCCATGTTTCTTTAAACTTTTTCAATCCATATACCTGACCAAATGTCTTTTAAATGTCAAACCTTTTCAGTATTGAGATTGTGGACAATATATTTACAATATCATTTCTCACTGCAGTTCAGGGCAGTATTGTCGAGCAGGAAATTATTGCTACATAAGGACTTGTTAAAATATTGAATGAAAATGCAACTTGCGATGAATGTATTAGTTTGGTTAATGACATTCTTATGGTTATTCAAAATTGTTAGTTTGCCCTCATGCCAATCTTGGCTGCATGGTATAAGCGGACGTGCATCTCAGTTCGGCTTAGTTTAGTGTATGGTCACGTGTACCGAGGTACAGTGAAAAGCATTTGTTGCATGTTAACCAGTCAGTGGAAATAAAATCCATTATTGCAATCGAGCCATTTACAGTGTATCATGATAAGATACATAGGAAGGGTCTCGACCCGAAACGTCACCCATTCCTTCTCTCCAGAGATGCTGCCTGTCCCACTGAGTTGCTCCAGCATTTTGTGTCTATCTTGATAAGGGAATAACGTCTAGTGCAAGGCAAAGCCGGTAGTCCAATCAAAGCACAAAGATATATACATATATCTTTGAAGTTTTATCGGACTTTGCTGGGTTTAGTTAAACTAAAGATAGATCGATCGGTCTGTCTGTCTGTCTGTCTGTCTGTCTGTCTGTCTGTCTGTCTGTCTGTCTGTCTGTCTGTCTGTCTGTCTGTCTCTGTCTGTCTGTCTGTCTCTGTCTGTCTCTGTCTGTCTGTATCTATCTATCTATCTATCTATCTATCTATCTATCTATCTATCTATCTATCTATCTATCTATCTATCTATCTATCTATCTATCTATCCAGATAGATATAGATATCCTGTAGGTAAATGTATCTATCTTAGAACCACATTCCTGGCCTGAACCTAACGGGATCGATTATATGTGTTTGGTTAGGATCATTTCAGATGTGGAAAACATATTGCATTTGGCTCAGATTGGGCCAGACAGGATTTTTATAAATAATTTGATAATGCTCAAGACATATAACATAATTGCACCATTAATGTTAACTGAGGGCGTATGGATTCCCAGTATTGCTGACTTGAATGCGAAGTGTAGAACGCTCAGACCAAGATAGTGCTCTGGATGACGTTAATAGGGTCAGCGAGTAAAATAATTTACATCTCAGGCGCACATCAGGTTTGGAATGGCCACGGTCAGGTTATAATACAAAACGATACGATACAATAGAACTTTATTTATCCCAAGAGATAAGTTGATCTGCCAACAGTAATAAAACACAAAATACATGACACATGAAATTAAAGTGACGAGTGGATTGGGGATGTGCAAAGATTGGAGATGGAGTCAGTCTACCCCCCGACACAAGGGGAGGAGGAGTTGTACAGTTTGATAGCCACACGGAAGAAGGATCTCCTGTGGTGTTCTGTGCTGCATCTTGGTGGAACATGTCTGTAGCTGAGGGCACTCCTCAGGTTGACCAATGTGTCATGGAGGGGGTGAGCTGTATTGTCCAGGATGCTCCACAGTTTGAGGAGCATCCTCCTTTCCAAGCCCACCTCCCATGAATCCAACTCCGGGCCCAAGACGGAGCCAACCTTCCTGATGAGTTTGTTAATGAGGTTGGGTTCAGGTCAGGTTTTACTTTTAATTCCGAAAGGATCTCTGAAGAGACAGTGGTTTATTTTACATCAAGACACCAGGCCGTAAACTCAGGAATACAAACATTGAACATCCACTTAGACAATAGACGATAGGTGCAGAGGTAGGCCATTCGGCTCTTTGAGCCAGCACCGCAATTCAATGTGATCATGGCTGATCATCCCCAATCAGTACCCCGTACCTGCCTTCTCCCCATATCCCTTGACTCTGCTATCTTTAAGAGCCCTATCTAGCTCTCTCTTGAAAGTATCCAGAGAACTGGCCTCCACTGCCCTCTGAGGCAGAGAATTCCACAGACTCACAACTCTGTGAGAAAAAGTGTTTCCTCGTCCCCGTTTTAAATGGCTTACCCCTTATTCTTAAACTGTGGCCCCTGGTTCTGGACTCCCCCAACATCGGGACATGTTTCCTGCCTCTAGCGTGTTCAAACCCATAACAATCTTGTATGTTTCAATAAGATTCCCTCTCATCCTTCTACACTCCAGAGTGTACAAGCCTAGCCGCTCAATTCTCTCAGCATATGACAGTCCCGCCATCCTAGGAATTAACCTTGTAAACCTACGCTGCACTCCCTCAATAGCAAAGTGTTGATGGAATGTTTGAGAGACTTGGACGTTGCAAGACGGTGACGGAGCCTGGTGATTCTCTGCGTACTATTCCCAAAGAGGATCTATTGGATCTTATGCATGGTATGCGTTGTGCAGGAAGGAACTGCAAATGCTGCTTTACACCAAAGATAGGCCCAAAATGCTGGAGTAACTCAGCGGGACAGGCAACATCTCTGGAGAGAAGGAATGAGTCGAGAGTCTTCTTCAGACGGAGAATCAGGGGAGGGGGAATCTAGAGAGACGGGATGGTACGGGGGTGAAAACAACAGATCAAAGCAGACAATGCTCAAGGAGAAGTAGAATGGTTCATTGTTGGCTGAGGGGACCACGAGGCATACAGACAGTAAATTTAATCAGGAGGACAGTGAACTATTTGGAGAACGAGGGTGGGGAGGAAGGGAAAGTTAGAGAAATCAATTATCATACAATTAGGTGGTAAATCTGCCCAAGCGAACAATGAGTTATGATTTGATGGACAGCATGCAGAACAAACATTTCACTGTATCTCTTTGCATGTGACGATAAAGAAGCCATTGAACTATTTTAAGAACTATATAGAATATACAGCATTGAACAGGCCATTTGGCCAAACACTTCATTGACATACAATTAGGCTCCACCTGAGCCTTCTTAAATCCTTCTTTGTCACTTTGTATCTGTAAAGTTCCATGTCCTTGTCCTTAATGCGTGGGTTAATTGGTTGTTATTTAGTTGGAGGTTAGTCTTATTTCCCCTAAATAATTAAGGATGCTAGTTTATTTTAGTTTAGTTAGTTTACAGATACAGCATGGAAAATGAACCCTTTGGCCCACCGTGTCCGCACCGGCCAGAAATCTCTGTCACATCTTCTTCAGATGTGGAATAATATAATAGGCTGCAACCTTCCCTCCATTGACGAACTGTACACTGCAAGGGCCAGGAAGCGAGCGGGTGAGACCACCTCTGACCCCTCTCACCCTGGCCACAAACTCTTTGAATCACTTCCCTCTGGAAGGCGACCCCGGATTGTCAAAGCTGCCACAGCCAGACATAAAAACAGTTCTTATCCGCGAGTAGTTGCTCTACTCTACAGCCAAAAATCTGTAGCCTCCCTTTGACCTGGTATTTTGTTGGTTCACTGACTTGATCAATGGTGTTTTATCATTAATATTTTATTATTATTAATGTATAGTGTTTTCAGAGTCATTCGTAACTGTCACTGGATGTCATGTTGTTACGTGTGGACGGAGCACCAAGGCAAATTCCTTGTATGTGAATATTTGGCCAATAAACTTACTTACTAACTCAATACTGACACAATATTTACAGGTTACATTCCTTGGTCTCCGTGTTTATTATCTCACCCATCCATGGCCTCCTGCCATGGTTTACATAGCGCACATGCCATCTGACCTCCAAGTCAGCTGATACAAAGGTCAAGATATTTGCATATCATTATCATGACTCATCGACATGACAATCAGCTGTACACTGCTTCTATTCTACACACTGGGGACAATTTACAGAAGCCAATTCACCTACAAACCCCTACATCTTAGGAGTGTGGGAGGAAACCGGAACGCCTGGAGAAAACCCGCGCAGTCACGCAGTGCAAACTCCGTACAGATAGCGGCAGTAGTCAGGATCAAACCCGGGTAGTCTGGCGCTGTAAGGCGGCAACTCAACCGCTGCGCCACCGTGCCGCTAGTATCGTACTAATCGAGCATGGCATTATAAGAACTGCGATCTTTCATATAATCCATCCATTTATTCAGCTGGATACAAGAGAGCTTAAAACCAGCACCTGAGGAAGTGCAGGGAAATGTCCATCTGTCTAGGCTGCGAGAAGAATGATATTGCTCCCATCAGCTGTTTATTTGACTGCTGTAGACAAAGAACTGTTATGATTGTCTACAAAACAATGATGACTACGTTTCAAAAGTAATTCATTGGGTGCGAAGAACTTTGGGAAGTCTGGGGCAGAATCAAACTGCAATATAAATGCGCATTCTAATTTTTTGTATTTTTGAGTAAGATTCATCGTGATTACCTTGGCATCTTGACACGCAAATTAATGTTCTTCCTAAACCGTTAACTTGTGTAAATCTTACATAAGGTACATAAAGGCAAGCACAAAAATGGACCCATTATATAGGTATGTTACAAAACTTACCTTCAGCGGCGCTGTAATTCTGCCACTGGCCGTGTGCGCCATTTTGGCGCTTTTGATGGGGGGGGGGGGGGGCGTGGGGTTTAAACAGGGTTTTTTCTGACCTGGTCCTGAATTATATTTGTTGGAGTGCAAGATGTTGCTAAAGAATCGTTCCTACGGCCGTTCTGTGTGTTTTAAAAAAAAATTCACCCGACAAGTTAATTGCTGGAATGATTTTAAAATCAGCTTCTGAAGCGTCAATGCCGACAACGGGGATGGATTTTATGGAGGACCAGGTAAAAGAAAGTAGTTCATTTTTATGTATAAAAGTGTTTCTTAAGATGTATTTAATCCACATTTTAAGTTGCGAAACGGTGATTCGCAGTGTATTTGCTGCAGATATGGGGGACTAAATTCACCGCAACCTGAACGTTCCAAATGGTCCCGTTCCAGAAAATCTCACTCGCAAGCTGATTTAAATGGCCATTAATTTACAGGTATTAAACATTAAATTCCTTCCATTTGGCCTATAGACCCATGACAATGAGATTTAAAAATTATGTTATATTCTGAATTCTTGTGTGAATGTTATTTGGACACTTAGGCTATTTAAAAATGTTCATCTATTCTTAAGAAATGGATAGGTGTTTAGATCTAGTAATTTAATTTTGTAATTAGCTACAATTAGGTAACTAACTAATTACATGCTTTAATTTCAAGTCATCTAAGTAAGATTGTTTCATATTTGTTTCAGAATGCTTCAATCTATAATAACTGAAAATTTATTTCAGTTCTCTTAAATTTTAAGAAAGTTATCGGCCTTTAAATGTTCTCGGTCACAGCTTTTGTGTTAAGTCATTGAAAAAGCAGTAGGGAACAAGATGCCAATTTCCGAGTATGAAAATGGCCATAACTTTTTTAATACTGAAGATATGAAAGCGAATTAGGTGTCAAATTAAACTTCTTTTTATGCTTTATCTGATGGGATAAAAGACTTGATTTTTAAAATCTCAAAATTTTGTAACATTGCTACATTATAAACTGGATATCCTGCATCGTGACGTACAGATACATCGCTGCACAAATTTAGTTTAGTTTAGTCTAGAGATACAGCGCGGAAACAGGCCCTTTGGCCCATCGAGTCCGCACCGCCCAGCAATCCCCGCACACTAACACTGTCCTACACACACTGGGGACAATTTACACTTACACCAAGACAATTAACCTACATTCCTGTACGTCTTTGGAGTGTGGGAGGAAACCGAAGATCTCGGAGAAAACCCACGCAGGTCACGGGGAGAACGTACAAACTCCGTACAGACAGCCCCCGTAGTCGGGATCGAACGCGGAGTGCTGCAAGCGCTGCGAGACTGCAACTCTACTGCTGCGCCACCGTGCTACCCTTATTCTGTGACCTCTATTTTTCTTTTGTGTGCTTTGTCTCCGTGGTGTAATGAGAGGCGTTCACAGATATAGCTTTCACTATAATGTACCAGAGTATCTTCTGTACAGAAAACTGTGAATGGCACTTGGGTCTTAAATGCCGGATAGTTTAAAGTGACTGACGCGGAAACCAATGGCTCATCCCTAGATTAAAGTGATTTCATACCTGCCATGATGTATAAAGATCCATTTACAGTGTAAATGTTACAGTGGAATGAGATTGGTCACACCTGCGCCTCGTGATACAGTTTAAACTTCAAACATTTTATAATCAGTGTTAAATCCTATCAGCTTTTTCTTGGTCCTGGTGTGTTGCACTTTACCTTGCACTAAACATTATCTCCTTATCACATACCTCTACACTGTAAGTGGATTGATTGTAATGATGTATTGTCTTTTTGCTGACTGGTTAGCACGCAACAACAAGCTTTTCACTGTACCTCGGTACACGCAACATCTTTTTCAGTGGTAGCTGGTTAATGTTTTTTTTATTTAACTCAGCGGATCAGAAAAGGAATAGGTCAAGGCCCTTAATGTCACCTATTCCTTTTCTCCAGAAATGCTGCCTGACCTGCTGAATTACTCCAGCTTTTTGTGCCTATCTTTGGTATAAACCAGCATCTGTCGTTCCTTCCTACACATATGTGTGAAATTTAGTTTTGCAAAATGACACAAAAATAGTAATGCCAAATTGTACGAAAATTGGGGGTCATGTTGTGTTGCCTTTAAGTGACCAAGGGGGTCGGGAGACCTGGGGGGAATGAAATGTTTAACTTGGCATCATGTGGACCGAAGTGTCTGTTCCTGCGTTGTGTTGTTCTATGTTCTATGCTCAGTTCGATTCAGTTCAGTTTAGTTTATTGTCACGTGTACCGAGGTGCAGTGAAAAGGTTTTTGTTGCGTGCTAACCAGTCAGCAGGAAGACATACATGATTACAATCAATCCATTTACAGTGTATGGATACATGATAAGGGAATAACATTTGGTGCAAGGTAAAGACAGCAAGGTAAAGTCCGGTCAAGGATAATCTGAGGGACATCAGAGGTAGATGGTAGTTCAGCACTGAATCTCTAATCTCCATCCCATGTTAACCATTAAGGCGTGCCGCACGAAAAGGCATCCTCGCCAACAGTCTGTCTGTCTTTTCATCTTTTTTTTTGTTATTTTTAGTGTGTTTTAAAAGTTTGTGTTAATGTTCTCTGGATTGTTTATGTGGGGGAAGGGGTCGGGAGAAACTTTTTTTCAATCTCTTACCTTGCTGGAGATGTGTTTGTTTTCCGGATCGTATCTCCGGTCTCTCTGCGGCCTAACATCGTGGAGCTGGATGCCTTGCTCGGGACTGACTCTTTGAGGCCCACTGCGGGGTCGTGGACTTATCATCAGAGCCGATCCCCTGCCTGGGATCGACGCTCCAACTGCGGCCTGCCGATTTCACCATCGAGGAGCTCGCAGTCTTGGGTAGAGATCGATGTCGGGAAGTTCCAAACGACGCAGAAGGTTCGACCAGCCCCGACCCGGGGTCGATCGCCTGGCGAGGGGGGTGCGGAAATCCCCCCCGATGCAGGAGCTTGATCGCCCCGACGCGGAGGGTCTGACCGCCGTCTACGGGAGCCAAGATCATCCCGTCAACGGAAGGCTCGAGGCCCCTGGCCGCGGGAGAACAAAGCGAAGAGATCACACTTTTTTTGTCTTCCATAACAGTGAGGAATGTGGAGGAGTCACTGCAGTGGATATTCATGTTAAAATGTACCGTGTGTTGTTTAAGAAAGAACTGCAGATGCTGGAAAAATCAAAGGTAGACAAAAATGCTGGAGAAACTCAGTGGATGAGGCAACATCTATAGGGAGAAGGAATAGGCAGCGTTTCGGGTCAAGACCCTTCCTGTGCGTCTTGTTGCTTTTTAATGGTATGACTGTAAGGCAAATCAAATTCCTCGTATGTTACAAAACATACTTGGTTAATAAAGTATGATTATGATGTTAAGATAAATTCTGGAATGAAACCTGAATCAAACAGAAGGAAATAGTGTAGAAAAGGGATGTTTGGGGTAAAGAGAGACACGGCTGGATATTTGGGTACTTTACTCAAGGGAGTAAATATGCAGAGGGGGAGGTCTGATTGTTACCCGCAGGCATGTAATTAGAGGTGTATTCCCTGGACACTTCCTGCACAATTAGGTCTCTTGGCAGCACACCAGTAAACTCCTTCTGGTGTCATTCCTGCACTGTATGTGTTAGCTTGGCTAGAGTAAACATTACACAAGGTGCTAAGAAAATACGATAGATTGATGAACTGTTTTATCTGCAAGGATATCAGGGGAAGGACCTTTGCATTTAAAAATACGCTTTTCGAAATGTAAATTGTCCCTAGTTTGTGTAGGGTGGTGTTAATGTGCGGGGATCGCTGGTCGGTGTGGACTCGGTGGGACGAAGGGCCTGTTTCCACGCTGTATCTCTAAGAAGGGCAGCGCGGTGGCGCAGCGGTAGAGTTGCTGCCTTACAGCGCCGGATACACGGGTTCAATCCCGACTGAGGGTGCCGTCTGTTCAGAGTCTGTACCTTCTCCCTATGACCGCTTGTTTTTTCTCCGAGATCTCTAGTTTCCTCCCACCTCTGTCCAAAGACGTACGGGCTTGTAGATTAATTGGGTTTGTACACGTCTAAATTGCCCCTGATGTGGGTGTAGGATAATGTTAGTTTGCGGGAATCACTGGTCGGTGCGGACTCGGTGGGCCGAAGGGCCTGTTTCCGCGCTGCAGCTCTAAACTAAAGCAAATACCAAACATTCCACTGCATCTTTTATACCTTCAGATGTTAAAGCACAGATACAGACCTTCAGCAACCACCAGCGACCCCCGTACACCAGCGCTTTCCTACACACTAGGGACAATTTAGGACTTGAGGGCCTAAGTTATGGGGCGAGAATGGGGAGGCTAGGACATTATTCTTGGTGCTGCAGGAGGCTGAGGGGTGATCTCATAGAGGTGTATAAGGTCCCGAGGGGAATAGATAGGGTGAATGTACAAAGTCTTTTACCCAGAGTAGGGAAGTCAAAAACCAGTGGTTTTGGCTTAAGGTGGGAGGGGAAAGATTTGATAGGAACATGAGGGGCAATTTTTGTCTCACTGGGTGGTGGGTGGTACAGCATTTTAAAGATATTTCTACAGGTACATGGATAACCTAGGTTTAAAGGGATATGGGCCAAACATGGACAGATGGGATAGCGTAGATGAGACATCTTGGTCAGCACGGCCAAATAGGGCCAAAGGGCCTGTTTCCGTGCTGTATGACTCAGTAACTCTGTGACGCTAAACACATTGTGCTTACAAGTGTTTCTAATTGGATTGAGCTTGGAAAGACCTTTCCTGAACTTCAGCGGGACTTGGGAGTTAAGACTCTCACTCACGTTACGATTGAGTTCAGTGGAAGTGAAGAGATCAGTCACCTCAAGCGGAAAGCAATGTCCCGGGCTTTGTTTTCCAGGTTGCACGGGTAGCTTGATAGTTGTCACAGTCAAGTTCCTTTCAGATATGAGGCTGGGCGCACGCCAAATATTTCCCTGGCTGTCACGCTTTGCGCCTGATTTCTGGAGCAAATGAACAGCGATCACAAATCTTAAGACTTTTACACACAGACACAGAACAAGGTCAATACAGTCACCTGCTCCAGTGTGGTTTCAACTGCAATTTTCTGGTTGAGAAATTCTCATATTGGAGGAACAGCGTATCCAGCCTCTCACTTCTTGTGTTGGCTGACAAGATGAAGACACCTGTGTCTTTGGTAATACAAAAATAAAGAGTGCGGATAACACAACATATTTTGTAAGTCCAGGAAGTACAACATCTGTCTCTTTTAATTGCAAAATAATAAATTATGATCTGCAGGCACCAGGAAGAAGCTCGTTACATTTTCTAAAAGAGACAGTCAAAATGGAGGGGATGTCAGGATTACGGTAATAATTCCTCCCGTGGTACAAATTATAACTTGTTTAATACGACAATAAAATGGACTTATCATCACAGATGAAAGAGTGACAAATAATGTATGGAAGAATGCTGGATTGGTGAAAGGATGAAGTGTAGAATTTTTCTATCTTTGTAAAAGTGAAAACAGCTTTGTGGATTTTCAGCAATTTAGTTTAGAGATACAGCGCGGAAACAGGACATCCGGCCCACCAACGATCCCCGCACACTAACGCCATCCTACACACACCAGGGACAATTTACAATGTTCCCAAGCCAATTAACCTACAAGCCTCCAGTATGTCTTCAGAGTGTGGGAGGAAACCGGAGCTCCCGGAGAAAACCCACGTTGGTCACGGGGAGAACGTACAAACTCCGTACGGACAGCACCCGTTGTCAGGATCGAACTCGGGTCTCTGGCGCCGTGAGGCGTCAACGCTGCTGGTACGCCATCGTGCTGCCCTATGTTTCCAAAAAATTCAGTAAAATTATTTTAATAAAATAATTCGGCTTCAGTTTTTAAAATGAATGTTACAACCAAAAGATAGGGGAGAAATATTCTTTCTATTATTAAACCCTAGAGCTGAATTTCCACTGAGCGCGTAGAGACCGTATTAAATGAGAATTCATGTCTCTGCCCTTTCTTTCAGCACTCGTGCAACTAAGTGGAACTGCACAGATTATATTTTCTTTGGTGCCAGCTACAGTACTATTCATACACAACTGATCAGAATACCCTGAGAATAATGCAGCTAAATAGCATGTTAATCTTCCAAGCAGGCGTGCAGCCAGTATTTGGAGATGAATGTGCAGAATGTGAGTTCAAGGAGTAGCTGAGGAAAATGGAGAAAAAAAAAAAAAGCCTTTTCCATTTTCCCGACTGTTTAAGTGAATAATGAAATGTTTTCTTCAATTAGAGGATCAAGCCACAAAGGTAGGGTGTAAATTGCAGTAAGCTGTGGATGTAGCCCAGACCATCACATAAACCAGCCTCCCTTCCATTGACTCCATGTACATTTCATGCTGCCTCAGCAAGGCCACCAGCATAGTCAAGGATAAGTTGCAATTGAACCATCCTACCAACAACTAGAGAGCAGTCATGAGCTACTATCGACCTCATTAGAGAACCTCGACCTAACTTTCATTGGACTTCACTCTGCGTTATCATGCACTAAATGTTATTCCCTCTGCACTGTGCCTGCACACTGTGGATGGCTCGATTGTAATCATTTATTGCTTTTCCACTGACTGGTTAGCATAAGGCAGCATCCATCATCACAAAATCCTACCAGCAGGACCATGCCCTCTTCTCACCACCACCACCGGGCAAGAGGTACTGAAGACTGATATCCCACACTGGCAGGTTTAGGGACAGCTACTTCCCTGATCTGCACAGCCCTAATCCTACTCTGGAAATGGAACTGTACTGATTGCTTGCGCCACCATCAAATTGTTTTCTGATTATGTTTTGCACTAAGATGTTGTTTTTAGCACAGCCTTTTCTGTTTCATGTCCTGCAGAATTTATCTGTAGTTTATATATAAGCCATGTTTGTGTGTTGTCTGCATTCATCTGCTTGTGCTGCCACTGCAAGCAGGATTTTCATTGCACCTACACCTCACCATACATGTACATATGACAATAAACTTAACTTGATCTCGAAATACTATTAATTCCTCTAGCTATGGAGGTCAGACACCATTGTTGTGCATTCAATACCTGCAGAAATACATAAAATGTGTACAGATTCAATTGCTGTAAGTCTTTTGACATCGCCTCACAGGATACCTCCAAATTATTCAACTATCTAAGGCTGAGTCCTGATGGATTATTATAAATAGGACTGTTGTGGTCTGCAACACAATGAGCTGGATGACTGGTGGAATCACAAACACATCCTCAGGGAATCCCCGAGGTAGCCACTGTGCCAAGTCAGCTTATTTGTTGAACGAGTGAAGAATACTATATGAGACTGTATCTGGCCACCAGTATTAGCAGTATGGAGGCATTGTAGACTCGTATCATATCAAGCACATCCAATATACCAGCTGCTTTAGTAATGAAAGCAAATTGCCAACCGAGTGGCAAGGTGGCGCAGTGGTAGAGTTGCTGCCTTACAGCGCTTACCGCGCAGGAGATCCGAGTTCGATCCTGGCTACGTCTGTATCGTGTTTGTACGTTCTCCCCATTACCACGTGGGTTTATTTGCAAGAACTTCGGTTTCCTCCTACACTCCAAAGACCTACAGGTTTGTAGGCTAATTGGCTTGGTATAAAATGTATAAATTGTGCTTAGTGTAGGTGAATTGTTAATGTGCGGGGATCACTGGTCGGTGCCGACTCGGTGGGCCGAAGCGCCTGTTTCTGAGCTGTATCTCTAAACAAAATTTTAAAGACTACACATTGCTTTTTTTTTTTAATCATTGTCGATAATGCTTTGAAATAATGGTGAAGAAGAGCATGAGGTCAGAGTAGGACAACTTGCACCAGCGACATGGTGACATTTATCTCTTTAATTCTTTGTGAAGCTTGTGTTGGGAGAGTGGACAAACCAACTAGGGAACAGGGATAGAAATGTGCATTTTTCTTTCTCGTTCTCCTTGTTGGGCCTGACTTTTTGTTGTTGCTTTTGCTCTGAAGGGGTTAATGCCATGAGATACAACTGCTCCAGGAGATACAAATGCAACGGAATTTTGTTTAGAGTTGGAGATATCGATGTATTTCTAAATTACCATAAAGTTTTGATTGATTGATTGATTTTTGAGGTCATGTCATAAAAAGGAACCTGCAGATGCTGGTCTATACCAAGGTTAGACACAAAATGCCGGAGTAACTCAGCGGGTCAGGCAGCAGCTCTGGAGAAAATGGGTAGGTAATGTTTCGGGTCGGGAACCTTCTTCAGACCCGTCTTGCTGAACGCAAGATAAAGTCCAGTAAAGCCCGATTAAGGTCTCCAATGAGGTGTATGGCAGTTCAGGACCGCTCCCTAGTTGATGATAGCATGGTTCAGTTGCCTGATAACTGAAGCAACTGTCCCTGAATCTGAAGGTGTGCGTTTTGGCACTTCTGTACCTCTTGCCTGATGGGAGAGGGGAGAAGAGGGAGTGACCAGGGTGACTGCTCCTTGATGATGCTGGTGGCCTTGTCGAGGCAGCGTGAAGGGTTATTGGAGTCAATGGAAGGGAGGTTGGTTTGCGTGATGGTCTGGGCTGCGTCCACAATTTGCTGCAATTTTGTGTGGGTCCTGGATGGAGCTGTTCCCAAACCATGCCCTGATGCATCCCGATAAAATGCTTTGTACGGCGCATCTGTAGAAGTTGGTGTGAGTTGTTGGGGAAGTAGAAGCATTGGCCCTGGCCTTCTAGCTCCCAATCACTCAAATCTCCAAGATCATCTCTTCCAGCCTCATTATTACTATGCTCAGCTCAGGCTGAGTGGTTGGTGTAATACTATATTCACTGATTTTCTTTTAAATTCAATTCAGGTAACAATAAAGTCAATGCAAATTGTGACAACGAATGTAGTTATTCAATATTTCTTCAATGGACTTCCTACTCTTTGGTCATTTGGAACAATTTTATCTGCTAAGACACTACATCACATCTAATGTGGAGAGAAAGCTTGCTCTCCGGGGGTTAAGAAAGACGATTTTTAGTAGCACTGTTTTAAAAAAGACCCTAAACCCGTAAAGTATGATTATATTGATTAAAAACACACATGGCACTCAAGAAAGGAAAATAAGAATTTGGATTCATATTTGAATTTGGGCAGGACAATTTTTAGTTTAGTGTAGGTACACAAAAATGCTGGAGAAACTCAGTGGGTGCAGCAGCATCTATGGAGCGAAGGAAATAGGTGACGTTTTGGGCCGAAACCCTTCTTCAGACTGATTTAGTTTAGTGTAGTTTAGTTTACTGTCACGTGTACCGAGGCACAGTGAAAAGCCTTTGTTGCATGCTAACCAGTCAGCAGAAAGACAATACAGGATTACAATCCACCCAGTTACAGTGTACAGGTGGTACAAGGTTGGGAAGTTTAAGAAGATCATAGTTAAAGTGAGAAATGTTGCTTTAGTAGGAGAGATTTAAGAGCGTGGAGCGATTGTAATATGTGATTGTAGATCTGCTTCTGTGGCTGGCACGCAAATAGTCGCCTGGGTTGGGCGCCATCTTGTCGTGCGATTCAGCTGGTAGAGCTGCTGCCTCACAAAGACAAGGGTTCGAACCTGACCTCGGGTGCTGTCTGCGCTGAGTGCACACGTTCTCCCAATGACCACGTGGGTTTCCTCCAGCTGCTCTGGTTTCCGCCCACACTCCAAAGACGTGCGTGTTGGGAGGTTAATTGGCCCTCTGTAAATTACCACTGGTGTGTGGATGTGGGGGTAGAGCCTGTGCACTTGTAATGTGACTCCGAGGAATGGAAGGTTCACACTCTGTAGTGGGCATCCACACCACTGGATCTCTTCCACAGACGTAGAAACAGCAGCTCAGAACCCTGACCTAATGACAGACTTGCTTGCTGCTGCATTCATTGTTCTGTTTTGGGAACATATGACAATACAACTCTCTTGCCTCTTGCTCTGTGCCCCAACATCCCCAGATTGTGTAGATGAAACCTTCATCACTTGCATCTCCACTGGGATAGACTTGGCATTCTAGATGCTGTGTGGCAATGTGAAGTCCAGAGTGAAATGGAAGGGCATCATTGGGAAAATACAACTTTTTGATCACAGCCCTTATAGAACATAGAACAGCAGAGCACAAGAACAGGCCCTTCGGCCCACGATGTCCGTGCCGAACAAGATGCCAAGAACATTTTTTATCTACCTGCAGATAATCCATATCCCTCCATTCCCTGCATATCCATGTGCCTGTCCGAACATATCTTAAATGCCACTCTCGTATCTCCCTCCTCTGATTACAGGCACACAGTTTCAGTTTAGTTTATTGTCACGTGCAGTGAGGTACTGCGAAAAGCTTTTGATTCCCTCTGTGTAAAAAAAAGTTGCCCCGCACATCTCCTTTAAACTTGCCCCTCTCATCTAAAAGCTATGCCCTTCAGTATTTGAGTTTTCCATCCTGGGAAAAAATGGTTCTGACTGTCTACCATATCTATGCCTCTCATAATTCTATATCATTTTATAAATGTTATTTTAATTTGTCTGTTGCCACCTTCATCCTTCTCATCACTTCACAGCCAGCACCGAGATCCTAAACTCTACGCAGCAGATCCTGCAGGGTGGCTCAATGGCGCAGCGGTAGAGTTGCTGCCTTAAGCACCAGAGACCCGGGTTCGATCCTGTTTACGGGGGTGCTGTCTGTATGGAGTTTGTACGTTCTCCCCATGACCTGCTTGGGTTTCCCCTGGGTGCTCTGGTTTCCTCCCACGCTCCAAAAAGGTAGAGGTTTGTAGGTTAATTTGATTTGGTAAAATATGTAAATTGTCCCTAGTGTGTAGGACTAGTGTACGGGGATCGCTGGTCGGCATGGGCTCGGTGGGTCGAATGGCCTGCCACAATGCTGTATCACTAAACAAGTCGCACTCTAGTCACTCCCTCTTCTCTCCTCTCCCATCGGGAAAAAGGTATAGAAGTGTGAAAACGCACACCTCCACATTCAGGAACAGTTTCTTCCCAGCTGTTATCAGGCAACTGAATCATCCTACCAGAACTATAGGACAGTCTGAACTACCTTCTACCTCATTGGTGATACTCAGGCTATCATTGGTCAAACTTTGCTGGCTTTACCTTGCACTAAACGTTATTCCCTTATCATGTATCGATCTGTACACTGTAAATGGCTCGATTGCAATCATGTATTGTCTTTCCGCTGACTGGATAGCAGGCAACAAAAGCTTTTCACTGTACCTCGGTACACATGACAATAAACCAAACTGAACTGAAACTAAACTAAACTAACCTGGGCTGTTGTAACCCATTCCAAATACCACGGATGTCCTCGGTGAGGGGGTGGCTATGTTTTAGTGATCGTCTCCTCTGATGCGCCTGTTACTTCCTTGGGCAAAGACAACATCGTGACAGTCTGTAATGTGACTTGAAGAATCCCCTTCCAACTTCCCTGCAGTCATGCATGTTACAGCTGGGATGCCAGCCAATACATTCTTTGTTGCTGCGTCAGGAGCATCCTTTCCAAAGCAGCATCTGTGTCCAACTGTGCATAGCTTGGGAGTAGACTGAGCCAGCCAAGGAAACCTTTCCACCCTCGTCCCTATCTACACCATCTGCTCTTGCTCACAAGATGTGTGACTCACCAGTTTGGACATATTCCGCTTGGGTACCTTACAACCCAATGGTATGAGCATTGAATTTTCCAATTTTATGTAACTAACCTACAAACACCCTCTACCCCCTGCCTCCCTCCACCTCTTCTCCCCTCCCCTCCCTGAATGTGTGCCCATTTCTCACTTTCTCCTCCCTGCAGTCCATTTCCAACTTTTAGTTTCAGAGATACAGCACAGAAACAGGCCCTTCAGCCCATTGGTCCACGCCTACCGTCGATCATCCATTCACGCTCGTTCTATGTCATCTGATTTTCCCATCCACTCCCTGCACACTGGGGGCAATTTACAAAGGCCAGTTAACCTACAAACCTGCTCGTCTTTGGGATGTGGGAGGAAACCAGAGCACCAGGAGGGAACTCACGCGGTCACAGTGAGAACGTGCAAACTCCACAAAGACAGCACCAGAGGTTGGTATGATGCCAGTGCATTGGGATGCGAAAATCCAGCACATTTATTTTCCTGGCTGGAGATTTTGATGTCATTAGCCTTACTTTAAACTTTAGACACCAGAGATACAGCAGGGAAACAGGCCCTTTGGCCCACCGAGTCCGTACCAATCAGCGACCCCCGTACACTAGCACTATCCAACACACTAGGGTCAATTTACAACTTTTACTGGAGCCAATTAATCTATAAATCTTTACATCTTCGGAATGTGGGAGGAAACCGGAGATCGAGGAGAAAACCCACGCGGTCACAGGGAGAACGTGCAGACTCCTTACCGACGGCACCCGCAGTCAGCAACCAACCCGGGTCACTGCCGCTGTGAGGCAGCAACTCTACTGCTGTGCCACTGTGCCGCCCCCTTCAGTTGGAGGATGAGAGCTGCCTGGAAGTTGACTGCATCACATTCACTGACCAATACATGATGTAACATGATGTTGAAATGGGTGAACAGCCTTTACCAGTTCCAGAACCTGATTTGAAGTACAGAAGGTATGTTTGTACATTAGTGCCTTTGAGCGTTGCTCAGCCTCTACACACGCCTATGTCAAAATATATATTTTATTATTTTGAGGACTCACGGTTCAGAATTCCTAGCGTGCAATAAATTAGACACCTGCGCTTTACAATAAATGATGAGGAGAACTGTAAACTTTACACTTTAGAGATACGGTGCGGAAACAGGCCCTTCGTCCCTCCGAGTCCGTGCCAACCAGCGATCTCTGTGCACTAGCACTATCCTACACACTAGGGACAATTTACAATCTTTACCAAAGCCAATTAGCCTACAAACCTGCACGTTTTTGGAGTGTGGGAGGAAACCGGAGCACTCATAGAAAACCCACATGGTCACAGGGAGAACGTGCAAACTCCGTAGAGAGTACCCTGTAGTCAGGACCTGAATCTGAAGAAGGGTCTCGACCTGAAACGTCACCCATTCCTTTTCTCTGGAGGTGCTGTCTGTGTCTCTTTGTGTCTACCCATAGTCAGGATTGAACCCGGGTCTCTGGCGCTATAAAACAGCAACTCTACCGCTGCGCCACCGTGCCACACTTGACGGAAGATATTTAGGTACGGTTACTTAACACCTTCTCAATGATTTTATTAACGCACTTGAGTAGAAATATTCTGTTTGTAATGGTTTTCACCTACCAGGAACCAGCATTGTTAACATTTATAGATTCAAATGTCAGTAGGTTGAAGTAATGGGCTTTGACTAATTTTCCCAGGAATGATTTTGGAAAATGGTGTTCGTTATTACATTACACAGTGAAACATTTTTGAAGAGCCTTTAATTAAATGGTAAATGTCCTACCCTCTGTGCTTTGAACTGCTACATAAATTGCAATCAGCAACACAATGGAAGTTAAGGCAACATTTAGGGAGCTAAGTTCAAAGGCATAAAAAAGTTTTCAGAGCAGATTTGAACTGAGCGTAAAAACCTTCCCAGTTAATCAGATATTCTTTGCTTAAATTAGTCGGTGAGATTTGCAAGTCTAATTTATACATGGACAAAAATGGCTTACATAAAGACATGAACAGTGAAGATGCTCAATATTGTGGGGGTGCCAAGTCAGTTTGGCTAAATCCCGCATTAGCAAGATAAATTCCCACAAAAATACAAAGAGGGAACTGTGCAAAGTATGAAATGTGCTTGATTAAATAAAAGTAGATTACAGGTTTTTACCTGCACATAAAAACAGCCTTAATTAAGTGCATAAAAGTGCATTCTGGTGGATTATATCTCCTAAAATGACTTCAAGCATGCAAATTGTTTTTTTAGTAAACATACTCATACGTGCTAAATTCCAGGATGACAAATGTCTTTGTCATGAATAATTCGTAACGTGTGGCACCGTAATTTACTCAAATAATCCAGGTCGCTGAAGCAGCATTTGGAAACACGCAATAGGTTTGAGTTTTTCTTTCATCGTAAAGATTCTCGTTGTTCACTATGAACAAATCTACTGTGTGTTTAGTTTAGTTTAGCTTAGAGATACAGCGTGGAAACAGGCCCTTCGGCCCACCGAGTCCACGCGGACCAACAATCACCCTGAACACTTGTTCTATCCTACACTCTAGGGACAACATACAGAAGCCGATTAACCTACAAACTTGCATGTCTTTGGAGTGTGGGAGGAAATTGGAGCGCCCGGAGAAAACCTGCGTGGTCATGGGGGGAACATGCAAACTCCGTGCAGGCAGCAGCCGAGGTCGGGATCGAACCCGGATCTCTGGAGCTGTAAGGCTGCAACTCTACCGCTGCGCCACCCTGCCGCCCTATAACAGTAGTGTTACCAGTATAAACAGTGAGAATGACTTCAAAAATATCAGGCAGCGGAAATGAAGTGCTTGTGGGCTACAAAGCTGCAAATTTAAACTTTATAGGTACGAGCAAATGTCAATAAAATAAACATGACTCATTCAATTCTACAATTATTCCTTTAGAACGTGTTTTAAATGCGCTTCTAGAGCTTTTGAGAGATAGTAGGTAAATACAATTGCACTCACCACAATGTACTGTTAGTAAGGACAAGACCAGCAGCTGATGATTTTTAATTTGCTACTTTGGCAAGCTTGAGATGCTCAAATTTGTTATTTTTATGCCAGAGAAACATGCATTATGTATTTACTCTCACCACCAAAGGATGGCAGGCTAAATTGGCTCCCACATGTAATTAGTTACTGGAGGCTCTGTTGACCTGAATGATTGTTCAAGTCACCAGAAATATTAAGATTACATCCTCTTTGCAAGCTCAAAGCACCTAAGGTGCAAATGTGAGTTTGAGTGATAAAATGGAATTCAATAGATTTGCATAATTTGAAACAAAAGGGAATGTGTCCACAATGAGGCGTGTGAAAATACAAGTTAACAAACCTTATAAAATCTGTTTTCACCATTAAAGTCCAAAGCATTTGTCCCTCGGAATCCAGGGTAAAAATGAACTTTTCTTCCCCTTTCTTGCATGTAGTTTGCACTATTTACTCTCGTTAGCTTATTGTAGTTTAGTTTAGTTTCGAGAGACAGCGTGGGAACAGGCCCTTTGGTTCACACTGAGTCCGCACCGACTGTACACCAGCGCTATCCTTCACACTAGGGATGATTTATGATCTTTACCAAAGCCAATTAGCCTACAAACCCGTTTGTCTTAGGAGTGTGGGAGGAAATCAGAGCACCCAGGGAAAACCCACGTGGTCACGGGGAGAACGTACAAACTCCGTACAGACAGCACCCGTAGTCAGGATCGAACCCGGGTCCCTGGCGCTGTAAAGCAGCAACTCTACCACTACGCCACCGTGCCTCCCTGCAGTCCAATGATACAGGGAAATTAAAGTTTAGAATGGGGAATATCCTGGAATTTAGCAGGTATGAGTATGCTTACTAAAATAAACAATTTGCATGCTTGAAGTCATTTTAAGTGATACAATCCACCAGAACACACATAGAAACGTAGAAAATAGGTGCAGGAGTAGGCCATTCGGCCCTTCGAGCCTGCACCGCCATTCAATATGATCATGGCTGATCCTCCAACTCAGTATCCTGTACCTGCCTTCTCTCCATACCCCCTGATCCCTTTAGCCACAAGGGCCACATCTAACTTTGGAGTTAAATAGGAGCCAATGTGAACTGTGGCCTCAACTACCTTCTGTGGCAGAGAATTCCAGAGATTCACCACTCTCTGTGTAAAAACTCTACCACTTTTCCCTCAGTCCCATGATACAGGGAAATTAAAGTTTAGAAGGGGGAATCCCTGGAATTATCCTTGAGTATGTTTGTGACCCAATGTTCTGGAAGTCATTTACCACCAGAACACACATAGAAGATAGAAAATAGGTGCAGGAGTAGGCCATTCGGGCCTGCATCATTCAATATGATCATGGCTGATCATCCAACTCAGTATCCTTTACCTGCCTTCTCTCCATACCCCCTGATCCCTTTAGCCACAAGGGCCACATCTAACTCCATCTTAATTTGAACTGTGGCCTCAAATACCTTCTGTGGCAGAGAATTCCAGAGATTCACCACTCTCTGTGTGAAAAATGTTTTCCTCATCTCAATCCTAAAAGATTTCCCCCTTATCCTTAAACTGTGACCCCTTGTTCTGGAATCCTTACACTTAATTAAGATGCTCAGGTACAAATCGGCAATCCACTTTTATTTTATCGAACATATTTCCGACTTTACATAGCTCCATTTGTGGTATTTTTGTGGTAATTTAACAAAATTCAAGCAATCTAACTGCAGCCCCACGATATTTAACCTCTTCAAAATGTCTATTTCGCTGGAGTTTAGAAACTTTGCTTGAACCCGTGTGATCATTTTAAGGAATCGAACAATGTGGACCGTCCAGCCAACCTGAGAATGACTTTAAAATAATAATAATAAACTTTATTTCAGACTCAAGGTCCAGACAAGGGGCAACATTACATTAAAAATGCATTGCATATCAAATATCATAAATACATATAAAATGATGGTATATCACATAAAAACATCATAATTTATATTTAACAAAAACCCACAATATTTAAGTTAAAAATCCAGATTAAAAGATGATCAATGTCCTACAATGAGACAACGATACCAGTGTCTCCACAACTGGGATTCGTAGCGTGTAGTGCTAACCCTTATGTTTGTCAAGGCCACAATAAGCACATTTTTAGAGTCATTTATCCTGCAAATGAATTTATACATGTGGTGTCTTAGGATAGCTTCTAAAGTACTGACTCCTGCAGCCACAAACATATTACTGGCACTACACCATCTAGGTTGCCTTAGCAGTGTTCTCATGGCATCGTTATATGCCACCTTTATTCTCTGCATACTTGTCTTTAAATAGTTCGACCACAGGTGCGCAGTATAGAGGGGTGTGCAGTATGCTCTAAATAGCGACATCTTCACCACATCTGCACACGCACCAAATTTACGCAAGAGGATATTTGCCTGTACATACAGCATGCGTCGTTGCCTATAAATATCCTCATCATCTGTCATTTGTTCTGTAATAATATGCCCTAGATATTTTATCTTATTACAGACACTAAGATTGGTGTCAGACAATTTAAAAACAGGATATTTTAGGCATTTATCCTCTTTGGTTCTACAGACCATAACAGCATTTAAAGATTAGATGGCCCTGTTTAACCAAGTAATGGGACACCTCTTTAATGTCCGCATTGTATTGCAGTCTCTTTGGCTTCCTCAGTAATATTCTGAACTGATGGGTTCAGCTGTCGAATGCAATTCACAGCAGCAAAAAGTTTACTTCAAAGAATACTACTGACCTCTCTGGGTAGGAAAGGTCATTTTGTTAGCTTTGAGAAAGGTAAAGCGAGCCACGGTTTGACCTGCTCACGATCAAAGGGTGGCCCATTAAATGGCAACTGTGCTCACATTAAAGCATTAAAGTGTTAAATCAGCCAGTTGATAATCATCCCAGCCTGTGGGTGATAAATCCGGGTCAGTCCTTTAGTCGGATGTTACGGTGCTGAATTGAAGTCATTCTGAATTGTCAGAGGTGGTATCTCTCACACAAGTTACTGGACTGAAACTTGGTCTACATAGGTCAGTGTGCCGGAGGGAACTGAAGTTGCTGGCTTAAACTAGTCTCACGAAGGGTCTCAACCCAAAACCTTACCCATTCCTTCCATCCAGAGAAGCTGCCTGTCCCACTGAGTTACTCCAGCCTTTTGTGTCTATCTACTTAGGTCAGTACCAATGATCTTTTGTGTCACTAAAGAACGGCAGGAATTTCTCTTTGCTGCCTAATCAGCAAAGCAAAAGAACAACTAAAATTATCTGATAGACACACAGTGCTGGAATAGCTCAGCGGGTCAGGCAGCACCTCTGGAGAAAAAGGATAGGTGACGCGTACAAACTCCACACAGAGAGCACCCATGGGCAGGATCAAACCCAGGTCCCTGACGGTATAGAAACATAGAAATTAGGTGCAGGAGTAGGCCATTCGGCCCTTCGAGCCTGCACCGCCATTCAATATGATCATGGCTGATCATCCAACTCAGTATCCCGTACCTGCCTTCTCTCCATACCCTCTGATCCCCTTAGCCACAAGGGCCACATCTAACTCCCTCTTAAATATAGCCTATGAACTGGCCTCAACTACCCTCTGCGGCAGAGAGTTCCAGAGATTCACCACTCTCTGTGTGAAAAAAGTTCTTCTCATCTCGGTTTTAAAGGATTTCCCCTTTATCCTTAAGCTGTGACCCCTCGTCCTGGACTTCCCCAACATCGGGAGCAATCTTCCTGCATTTAGCCTGTCCAACCCCTTAAGAATGAGGTATGAGGCCGCAACTCTGGCTCTGTGTCACCCTGTGCCACCCAGTTGTGGCCATTAATAAGTTCAGAAGTTCTAGCAGCAGAATTAGGCCATTCAGCCCATCAAGCCTACTCCGCTATTCAATCATGGCTGATCTGTCTTTCCCTCTCAACCCCATTCTCCTGCCTTCTCGCCATAACCCCTGACACCCATACTAATCAAGAATCTACCAATCTCCGCCTTAAAAATATCCATTGCCTTGGCCCCAACAGCCGTCAGTGGCGAAGAATTCCACAGATTCTCCACCCTCTGACATCAGATATAATCCACTGGAAAAGTTATCCTCTTCCCTACAGAAAAGTGTTTAATAATTCTTTGGTCTGCGAGAGAAAAAGACAAATATTGATGAGATTAATTACATTAAGACCGGTATCACCATGACGTATCACTTTTCTCTCCAAAATATATTGCCTCGAAATTTGCAGTGCCAAACATGTTTAGGAAGGAACTGCAGTTGCCAATGATTTAAAGGTTCAAACCGAAGATAGGCACAAAAAGCTGGAGTAACTCAGCGAGACAGGCAGCATCTCTGGAGAGAAGGAATGGGTGAAGTTTTGGGTCGAGACCCTTCTTTGGATTGTTTAGTTTAAAGATACAGCATGGAAAGATACAGCACGGTCCACCGAGTCCGCTCCGACTAGCGATCCGCGCACACTAACACCATCCTACAATTTACGTTTATACCAAGCCAATTAACCTACAGACCTGTAGGTCTTTGGAGCGTGGGAGGAAACCGAACCTCTCCGAAAAAATCCACGCAAGTCACGGGGAGAACGTACAAACTCCATATCGGACCCGGGTGCCTGATGCTGTAAGCGCCGCAGGGCAGCAACTCTACCGCTGCGCCATCGTGTCGTCCTGTTGTGAAGATGTATCTGGGCACTGTCCATTGCATTTGAAATTCAATTCCCCTTGAAGTCAGTAGGATTCATTGAAACATCAGAGGCGGCGTGTCCCATTGCTGTCCCCGCTGTCTCATGCATTGATGTTTGCAGGACAGAGATCTTCCAGGCAGCAAGCTTTTCACACGCAGGGCGCCTTCGTTCTCTTTCAAACCTCTTAATTTAATTGATCAATCCTCAGCAGAGAAAGCAGGAAACCAACTGAGAATAGCCATGGGGATCTGCATTGTAAGGGAATTGAATTAACATGTTTAAATGTTGTTATTGAGCCCAAGGTGCTACATTAATTGTAATGTTAAATAGTGCAGATTAATTCAATGCTCACACACCTCTGGACTCTTATCAGTTCTCCTTATTAGTCTCTGATTTATAACAGGGATAAATAAAGACCAAATTCACAAGAGGATACAGTGCCTTAAGCTTTCATCTTACTATCTGGGCATAAATCTGTTGATCAGCGGAATGAATATTGATTTCTCCAACTTCAAGTAATCCCTGCATTCCCCCCCTCTCTCTCTCTCCATTCCTCCCCCACCTAAGTCGCACCAGCCTCAAAGTTGTCTTTAAGAAAGAACTGCAGATGCTGGAAAATCGAAGGTACGCAAAAATGCTGGAGAAACTCAGCGGGTGCAGCAGCATCTACGGAGCGAAAGAAATAGGCAACGTTTCGGCCCGAAACGTTGCCTATTTCCTTCGCTCCATAGATGCTGCTGCACCCGCTGAGTTTCTCCAGCATTTTTGTGTACCTTCAAATTTGTTTTGTTGAGTCTCAGGGTCTGTACTCATTCTTGCCAAGCAAACAGCTACCAATGGCCTGTTTCCTTTGTCATCGTAACTTTTTGGCATATCTTTAATTTATTTGTTCTATATCTCGCTACATAATCGTCTATGTCTCTTGTATCCTTTTCCCCTGATACTCAGTCCGGGGAAGGGTCTTGACCCGCAACGTCACCTATTCCTTTTCTCAAGAGATGCTGTCGGACCCCCTGAGTAGCTCTTTGTGTCTATCTTTGATCCTTGTTCTCTGTTAGATACAAAACTGCCCAATTTTCGTCCTCAGCGATAAGCTGAAAATCTGTTCCCACCCTTCACGTGATGAGGGGTCAGGATGGAGTAATGGATAGAAGACTGCAGATGATTACTATATCCTAGAAATACAGGTATGAATCTGTTCCATAATCACCTTTAAAGGCAGGGAGTATGAATAAAAACCTTTGCCTTGAGAGATTAGCCATGATCACAATGAATGGCTGTGCTGGCTCGAAGGGCCAAATGGCCTCCTCCTGCACCTATTTTCTATGCATCTATGTATTAAATGGATAAACTATAGGCTACTTTATGGTCAGGTTGTGGAAATTGCAACATTGATATTCCAATTGATGCTTTATCATTTAATGGTGTCATTTGGTAATGGGATCATAGTTAGTTCTCCCACTGACACTATAATTGGCTCCTATTTTTTTATATGTTCCACACCCTTACAAAAAGAACTAGTAAAATGTAGACACAAGGAGCTGCAGATGCTAGTTTACAAAAAATAACACAATGTGCTGGAGTAACTCAGTGGGTCAATCAACATCACTATGGAGCATGGATAGGTGTAGGAAGGAACTGCAGATGCTGGTTATACACAAAATGCTGGAGTAACTCAGTGGGCCAGGCGGCACCTTTGGAGAGAAGGAATGGATGACGAAGGAATTGACAAAATACAAACTTCCTGTTGTCCACACCCCCTCGTTCTTGCCTGTAACTGCTTGGTGTTTCACAAATCATGACAGGAAGTTGATCTAATGAACCAGATACTATGAGGGAAGCTCCTTGCAAAGAATTGACAACAAATTGATAAACAAGCGGGAAGCTGCCTCTGCTAGACTGGGGAATGTAAGTATCCCTGCTGCCTTGTTGTTGGTCCAGGCTTTTGTAGATACAGCGCAGAAACAGGCTCTTCGACCCACCGAGTCCGCAGCCCATCAGTGGTCTCCGCAGTTTAACATTAGCCTACACACAGTAGGGACTATTTACACTTGTACCAAGTATACAAACTCATGCCAATTAACCTACAAACCTGTACGTCTTTGGAGTGTGGGAGGAAACCGAAGATCTCGGTGAAAACCCGCGCGGTCACAGGGAGAACGTACAAACTCCGTACAGACAGCACCCGTAGTCGGGATCGAACCCGGGTCTCTGGCGCTGTACATGTGCGGCCTGTAACGGAGTTTGTACGTTCTCCCTGTGACCGCATGGGTTTTTTCTCCGGGTGATCTAGTTTCCTCCCACACTCCAAGGACATGCAGGTTTGTAGGTTCATTGTTTTAATGATAACTAGACCAAGTGCAGACCCGTTGGGTCTGCTCCCCCAATGGTGTGATCCCCCAACCCAATATTCCACCATGCACCCGTCTCCTCCAATGGAACTGAAGCCGTTCCCAAAAGTAAGATTCCAGCACTGCCCTGCCTCCCTCAGCAGTGGATTAAAAAAAAAATCCAATGGCACCACCCCTGCCTGCTGCAGCAGTGAAAAGTTCAGAGTGTTCCTGTCTTGCAACTTTGTTTCGAAGTGTGTTGGAAGCTGACATGTAAATGGAGAAGCCAGTTAATTTTGAAATACTTGGGTGTGTGGGGGGGGGGGAGAAGGATTTGATTAAAAACGTGCACTTCAACACGACGAAATGTAATGAGGAGCGGATACTTAGAAAGAAAAGCGAAATCTGTACCGAAATGGAAAAGATCTCGGAGATTGAGCGTCTGGATTGGGCGTGGCAATGAATCAAAGGAAGAAATGCAGCCGGCAGCCGTACATGCAAATGGATCCGTTCCGATTGGACATCTGCGAGCATCGGCCATTCCGATTGGACATCTGCGAGTATCGGGCACGAATTGAAAGGCAGGAAGGGCGCCGGACGGCAGTCGGTCGGATGACCCCAGAGTTTTATAGATATATAGATAGATGATAGACAATAGGTGCAGGAGTAGGCCATTCGGACCTTCGAGCCTGCACCTCCATTCAATGTGATCATGGCTGATCATCCACAATCAGTTCCTGCCTTCTCCCAATATCCCCTGACTGCGCTATCTTTAAGAGCTCTATCTAGCTCTCTCTTGAAAATATCCAGAGAACCGGCCTCCACCACCCTCTGAGGCAGAGAATTCCACAGACGTTTTTTGTACTTTTTGTCCCTAGTGTGTAGGATGGAACTATTGTACAAGTGATCGCTGGTTGGCATGGAGTCGGTAGGTGCAAGTATCTCTAAACTAAACTACGCTGATGTTGACTGAGCACATCACAGGAGATTTGTCACTCTATGATCTCCAAGGTTTCACCTTCACAAAGCCTCCCCTGAAAATTGGAATTAAATCTGACCTCTTCTGCAGATCTCTTCTGCAAAGTGCATTTTTGATGTCCCATTATTTTTCTCTTTGCATTACATCCCTGTATTTGGTCAAGATAGAATGTGAGAAAACTTTTTGCCAAGCAAAGGGATACAAGAAGGGTATCGATGAAATTCATCACTGTTTGGCATCATTACACTCGCTGTATAGTTGTGACATGCTCTATACTCTGCCTTCAAAATTCAATTTCAGCACGATAGCAAAACTGCACAATTTGCTAATGGATTTCTAGGCAGTAATTTCCATACTTCTGTCTTTGTTATTAAAAGGTGCAATCATACAACTTGCATGCATTTTCCGAACAAATTAGCTTTCTTCGACAGTTGGTCATTAAATCCTAAAAGCTGTGTATTTGGAAGACAATCATTTTCAGAGACAAATTCGGAGTTGTCGGTTCACCGATCTGCTGATGGAATGGGCAGTCAGCGAGCAGATGGAGGGTGAAGCAATGAAGTGTGAATTCTTGACAATTCGGAGATAAAAGATTTCATTGCCCGCAAACCGATAATGACAAGACATTGCGGGAATAGACTAATCTATGGAACAAAGCAGAATTCAAGCACATTGTCATGATGAGGCTGATTGTCCTGTCATGTGCAATGTAATCTGGACTATCTACCTCATGAAAGAAATTAGTTGTGAATATAGAATTAGAGGTTTCATTAAAACTGGCTACCTAGACACTTTATTGATTGGTCTGTTCAATAACAGTGATTTGAAAGCACAGACTTTTGACAACACTATTATTGTGGTAGAGCTGCTACCTCACAACGCCAGAGATCCTGGTTCGATCCTGACCTCAGGTGCTGTCTGTGCGGAGTTTGAATGTTCTCCCTGTTACCGTGTGGCTTTTACTCCGGTTTCCTCCCACTTCCCAAAGACGTGCGGGTTTGTAGGTTAATTGGCCCTCTGTAAATTACCACTAGTGTGTCGGGAGTGGATGCGAAAATGGAATAACATAGAACTAGTGTGAATGGGTGATCGATGGTCAGCGCAGACTCGGTGGGTCGAAGGGCTTGTTTCCATGCTGTATCTTTTAATCAACCAATCAATCAATCAATCAATCAATCAATCATCAATCAATCAATCAATCAATCAATCAATCAATCAATCAATCAATCAATTTATCTAAGATGATTAAGGAAATTCTGTGAGCAAAAAGATGTGAAAAATTGCATTTATATAGCGATTTACTATACCAGGCCTCAAAAGTTCTTTGCCGGCTTTACACTTATAATTGAAGCAAAACCACAGTTGTAATGTAGGAAATATAGCAACTAATTTGTACAAAGCAAGTTCGCACAAACAGCAAACAGCCAGTGGCATTGAACAGTGACGTTGGCCAGTGACGTTGGCCAGTGACGTTGGCCAGTGACGTCGGCCAGTGGTGTTTCCGGGACCGCTGGGCACCGCGGGGGGTGGAATGTATCCTTAATAAGGATTGTGAAATAGTTATTTAAGAATAAATGCATTATGGTGGTAGGTTTGTTTGTATTGTCTAGTATTGTACATATTGTAATAATTGAATAAATCTAGTTTTGGTCAAAATAAAAGTGGCGTTGGCCAGTGATGTTGGCCAGTGGTGTTGGCCAGTGGTGTTGGCCAGTGGCGTTGGCCAGTGGCGTTGGCCAGTGGCGTTGGCCAGTGGCGTTGGCCAGTGGCGTTGGCCAGTGGCGTTGGCCAGTGGCGTTGGCCAGTGGCGTTGGCCAGTGGTGTCGGCCAGTGGTGTTGTGGTGTCCCAGTGGTGTTGGCCAGTGATGTTGATTCAACAGTCGGTTCTGTCACTTGCCATTGAGATGGCTACTCATGACGAATCATAATGTTCTTAGGTTCTTGTTGTGCAGAATACAAGACAAAACTTTAGTTAATGTTTTAATTCAGTTTATAATTGTCATGTGTACTGAGGTACTGCGAAAAGCGTTTGTTGTGTGGTATCCCCTCAAAGACAAAACTCTGTGTGATCACAATCAAGCCGTTCGAAGTATACAGATAAAGGATAAAGGGTACACCATTTAATGCAAGATAAAGTCCAATTAAAGATAGTTCAAAGGTCTCCAATGAAGTAGATGGGAAGTCAGGACTGCCCTCTAGCTGAAGAGAGAACCGTTCAGTTGTTTGATAACATCTGGGAAGACACTGTCCCTTAATCAGGAGGTGTGTGAATTTAAACTTCTGTACCTCTTGCCTGTTGGGAGAGAGGAGAGGAAGTGACTGGGGTGAGACTGGTCCTTGATTATGCTGGTGGCCCTGCTTAGAATAGCACAACACCAGCTAATATTAGCACAATGATGCATAAAACCAACAGCTGATGCTCAGCTTGCCTGATGCTTCCTTTACCTTCCTTCTAAGATTCCTACCATTACAGAAACTAGTCATTGACTGATTTGATTCACACCACTTAATAGCAAAAGATAGCTGAGATCACTTGATACAGCAAAGACTATGTGATCAGAGCAGTAATCCCAGCTGCAATACTGAAGGCCTCTGCTCTAGAACTAGTTATACCATGAGCCAAGCTGTTCTAGTCCAGTTACAGCACTGGCATCTTCCCATCTATTATCAGGCAACTGATAATACCATCCTAACAAAAACCAGAGAGCGGTCCTGAGTTACTAACTAACCCATTGGAGCCCAACCGAGTCCGCGCCGACCAGCGATCATCCCGTACACTCGCACGACCCTACAGATAATGCCAATTTACCTGCAAACCTCTACGTCTTTGTGTGGGAGGAAACTGGAGCATCCGGGGAAAATCTAAGTGGTCACGGGGAGAACGTACAAAAGCCGTGCAGACAGTACCCATAGTCAGGATCTGGCGCTGTAAGGCAGCGACTCTACCACTGCGCCACCTTGCCACGCTTAATCTTAGGACTAAAAATGTTTTTAAAAGATGTGGAATGGAGTGATGAATTCATGTCCCAAACTGACTTGAGGTTCACTAGAGATTGAGCTACAACCTGGACGTGGAGTTGAAATGTGATCAGTCAGCCAATGGCCACTTTAAAATTGATTTATTTTGTAATTTCTCTTTGGAAGTCCAGACTGCAACTCCGACAGTCAACATAGATCTTTCATACATCACTCCTGGCTCTCATATTAGTTTTCAGGCTCACTGATCTCCCTAGACTCTTCACCATCTGCTCGGATGAATGGTTAATTTGCTTATATGCCTACTCCATTGCAGACGAGGGCCTATTGCTCGGAGACCTGTGGCTGAAGTCCAAGGACAATATTTACTTCAGTTTCTCCTATAAATTCTCTGCTGGATCTCGGTGATATGATGAAATCCTTTAATAACGCAAATCATGTTTGTCTCGTTCAGAACAGGACCGATATGGCCCAGTAATTCAGAATCCTCTGCATTGCTCTGGGTTTAGAATCCAGATTAGCAGTGTGCTCCCCGACACGCCAACTCGATAAGGCGCTGGTATGGCCACATTTGGGATATTGTGAGCTATTTTGGGCACCGTATCTGAGGAAGGATGTGCAGGCTCTGGAGAGGGTCCACAGGAGATTTACAAGAATGATAGACACAAAATGTTGGAATAACTCAGTGGGACAGGCGGCATTTCTGGAGAGAAGGAATGGGTGACTTTTCGGTTCGAGACCATTCTTCAGACCCCTAACGTCACCCATTCCTTCTCGCCGGAGATGCTGCCTGTCCTGCTGAGTTACTCCAGCATTTTGTGTCTTTCTGCAGTTCCTTCCTACACTTTACAAGGATGATCGCAGGATTGAGTAGGTTAACCCATGATGAGCGTTTGGCCGCACTGTGCCTGTACTCGCTGGAGTTTAGAAGAATGAGGTGGGATTCATGGAAACATACAGAATTGCGAAAGGCTTGGATAGAGTGGATGCGGACACAAATTCACAACTCTCTGGGTGAAAAAGTCTTTCCTCATCTCAGTTCCAAATGGCCAACCCCTTATTCTTAAACTGTGGCCCCTGGTTCTGGACTTCCCCAATATCGGGAACATGTTTCGTGCATCTAGCGTATCCAATCAATTAATAATTGTATATGCTTTGATAAGATGCCCTCTCATCCTTCTAAATTCCAGTGAATACAAGCCTAGTCGCTCCATTCTTTCATCATATGACAGTCCCGCCAACCTGGAAATTAACCCCGTCAACCTATGCTGCCCTCCCTCAATAACAAGAATGTCCTTTCCCAAATTAGGAGACCACAACTGCACACAATACTCCAAGTGTGGTCTTACCAGGGCCCTGCACAACTGCAGAAGGATTTCTTTGCTCCTATACTCAACTCCTCTTGTTGTGAAGGCCTTTCGCTCTCTTCACTGCTTGCTGTACCTGCATGCTTACTTTCTGGCATGCTGCCTGCGTGGTGGTGATGCAGATACATTAGTGGTGTTTACATTAGTGGTGTTTAATAGGTACAAGAATGTGCAGGGAATGGAGGGAAAGTTGGCACTGTGAGAGAGGCTCACATGCCCTGCAATTGCCCCTCCATGAGTGTGGCACGGTGACGCAGCGATAGAGTTTCTGCCTTACACCACTTTCAGCGCAAGAAACATGGGCTAGATCCCGACTACAGGTGCTGTCCGTACAGAGTTTGTACATTCTCATCGTTACCATATGGGGTTTCCACGAGATCGGTCCTATCCATGTACCTGTTTAGCTGTTTCTTAAACGTTGGGTATAGTCCCTGCCTCAACTACCTACTCTGGCAGCTTGTTCCATACACCGACCACCCTTTGTGTGAAAACGTTACCCCTCAGATTCCTATTAAATCTTTTTCCCCTTCACCTTAAACCGATGGACTCTGGTCCTCGTTTCCCCTACTCTGGGCATCTACCCGATATATTCCTCTCATGATTTTATACACCTCAATAAGATCACCCCTCATCCTCCTGCACTCCAAGGAATGGAGTCCCAGCTTACACTATAAATCAGACCCTCTAGCCCAGGCAACATCCTTGTAAATCTTCTCGGTACCGTTTCCAGCTTGACAACATGGAATACACACACACACACACACACACACACACACACACACACACACACACACACACACACACACACACACACACACACACACACACACACACACACACACACACACACACACACACACACACACACACACACACACACACACACACACACACACACACACATCGCTAATGCGGGGGCCATGGAAAGCGGGGGAGCGCTGTCTGAAATTCACCAGGTGCAAAGCCAAGGTGATACAGCCACACACACCGCGAATGAACAGGAAGGTTAAGACAGCTAGCACAGTGTACGGTAAGTCCTTTAAAAGAGCGGGGGAGGGACGAAGGGGGGAAAAGGGGGAAGAAGTGGGGTGGAGAAGGAGGAGAAGGAGTGGAGACACTGATAAGAAGTCAGACAACATTTTAATAAGCCGGAGATACACAGCTGTGAAGTTCGGTGGGCATTTAACCTTACCGGCCGGTTCTCCTTGGTTCTGAAAACTCGTGCTTACGTTTTTCCCCCCCAATGAGCCAACGAAAATGCCCGGTTACCAAAGGAGATTAAATAAAACTGCCTACGACTACCTCGACTACCTACAACTCATGGCGACCCCACTACAACTGCACCCACGACTACAGGATTAGCGATTTTCTCCATGGTGACCAATTTTTGGTTGCAGAAAAATCTTCAACTTGTTGAAACATTTGCAGCGACCATACTGAGGTCGCGACTAGTTCCCAGAATGGGTGAAATCCTCGCGACCATGAAGGAGAGTCACCAGAGACCACCAGCGAACATGTGGCGACCATGTGGCGATCATGAGGCGAGCGCAGAGTCTCCTGCACTCGCCTAAAAAGTCGTCTAAGTGGGACAGGCCCTTTAATGCTGTCCCATCAACGTCTCATACAACTGCAACATGACCTCCCAACTTTTATACTCAATACTCAATGACTATACTCAATGACTGATGAAGGCCAATGTGCCAAACGCCTTCCTGATCACCCTAGCTACCTGCGACAACACCTTCAAGGAACCATGCACCTGCGTTCCTAGATCCCTCTGCTCTCCTCAGAGCCATACCATTCATTGTGTTGGTCCTGCCCTTGTTAGACATCGCCAAATGCAACACCTAACATTTCTTGGTATTAAATTCCATCAACCAATTTTGCTGGAATCCATACAACATCTACGGCTCAACCCTCATCGATCTTTTTGGTCACGCTTTCAAAAAACAATTTGTGAGACACAACCTCCCACATACAAACCCATGTTGACTATCCCTAATCAGCCCTTGACCATCTAAATTGCCATAAGGGAGTGCAGAGACGGTTCACCAGACTGATTCCTGGGATGTCAGACTCCTATCCTCTAGAATTTAGAATCTTATAGAAACTTACAAAATTTCTTAAGGGGTACTGTCCCGATAGTACAGCTTAAGGATTCCTTTAAAACAACTACAGAGAGTGGTGAAGCCCTGCCACACGGGTAGTTGAGGCAGTTCGGCTATATTTAAGAGGGAACCCTTGTGGCAAATCTCAGGTACGGGATACAGGCATGATCAAATCATATTGACAGACAGGCAAAATGAATGTTTCTATGTTAAATGTGTATACCTATCCCTCAGAACTGTCTAGATAGCCACCTTTTGCCCAGGGGGAGAACGTACAAACTCCGTGGCAGGAAAATGACAGACAGCAAAATGAATAAAATGTAGACATAAACTAGATAGCACCTTTTGCCCAGGGTAGAAGTGCCAAAGACAAGAGGGTATAGGTTTAAAGTGAGATGGACAAATTTGCTCCAATGTATCGAGTCCCAGCCTGCTCAACCCCTCCCTATTGCTCTGACCCTGTAGTCCTGGCAACATCCTCGTAAAATGTACAGATGTTACCAGAAAGGAATCATGTGAGAAATACTAGGTACATATACACATACATCAATCTTGCAAACAGACAAGAGCATTGCTGACAGCAAATTTGAATTATTAATAGTACTTCCCCACATCCACAAATGGGGAGTACCTAGTGCTGATCTCAGCAGTGTGAAACAGGAAGCAGTTAACCTTGTTTTGATGTTCGTGGGAATTTTAATCCCCTGTGGTCTGTTTCTATCAGGGGTTAATAAAAACCAGTGTAGAAGTATAGATCTGTTTTAACTTCTGAAGAATATCATTAGATTCTATTCCCCAAAAATACAATGACCGAGAAATTCATGCACTCCGCGTTTTATTTGTGGTGTAATATTGATCGCTAAACACAATGGAGACCATGAAATACACAAAGCACATGCCAGCAACACACAAAGTATGGAATGGTATAAACAATACTTGGACAAAGCCCAAATGATATCACCCTGTGAAATTGATTCATGTATGTGGAACTAATACTGAAGAAAGTAACCCTGAACACCAGAGATGGGCCCTGTAACCTGTGCAGTTTAAAACGTTCCTCAGTTTCTTGCGAGACACAAAGTGCTGGAGTAACTCAGTGGGACAGGCGTGATCTCTGGGCGGAAGGAATGGGTGCCTTCTCTCCAGCGTTTGGTGCCTATCTTCAGTGTAAACTGGCATCTGCAGTTCCTTCCGACACATCACTTTCTTGCTGTTTAGTTGGGAAGCCATTTGGAGTTGAGCTTATTGGGTTGAGTGTGCCTGAACGGAGTTGCTGTAAGGCCACCGTTGAGTTCTGCGGGTTAGTCTTGGCAAACCTACCTTGAGTCATAGAGACAGCATGGAAACAGGGCCTTCAGCCAAACTTGACCAAGGTGTCCCATCTACACTATAGCTCTACCTTCCCACGTTTGGCCCATATGTCTCTGAACCTTTCCTAGTGAAAAGGCCTGGATAGAGCGTACTGTATGTGGAGAGGATGTTTCCACTTGTGGGTGAGTCTGGAATCAGAAGTGATAGTCTCGGAATTAAAGAACGTTCCTTTAGGAAGGAGATAAGGAGCAATATCTTTAGTCAGAGGGTGGTAAATCTGTGGAATTATTTGCCACTAAAGGCTGTGGGGGTAATGGATATTTTCAAGGCAGAGATAGGTAGGTAATTTGTACGGGTGTCAAGGGTTATGGGGAGAAAGCAGGAGAATGGGTTTAGGAGGGGGAGATAGATCAGCCATGATTTAATGGCGGTGCAGACTTGATGGGCCGAATGGCCTAATTCTGCTCCTATCACTTATGAACTTATGAACTATGCATGTACCCGTCCAAATGTATTTTAAATGCTGTTATAATATCTGCCTCATCTATCTTCTATGGCAGCTCCTTTCATACACCCATCCCAAGTCTTAATGCTGAAAATGACCAGAGTAATGTTTGAACACAACAATTTTAATGTCAATGTACTCAGTGTGTGGAGCAAATATCTTTTGTTAAATTCTATTTGTCAGAAACTTAGTGCATCAACGCCAAGATGCAGATGAATAGTTAGATGCTTTAGTTTAGTTTCAGTTTCACTTTTTTAGTTTTGGAGATACAGCGTGGAAACTGGTCCTATGTCCAACCGAGTCTGCGCTGACCAGCGATCACCTCAACTTTAGTTAGAACCTACACACGAGGGACAATTTCCAGAAGCCGATTAACCTACAAACCTGCACGTCTTTGGGATGTGGGAGGAAACCGGAGCAGTTGGAGAAAACCGTACAGAATGGACCCATAGTCAGGATCGAACCTGGGCACTGTGAGGCAGCAACTCTACTGATGCAACATTGTGCTGCACCCATACCTTGGATTATATTGCTGCTTATTTGCCTGGTCGCAGTCTTTCAGACTGTAAGCTTTGTCACCATTCAGAAGAGATCAGATCAGTGCTTTCTTGCTCAGCACAACTCAGTACATATATGTGTTAAGATTCAATTTCCCTAGAGATTGTCCTGCAATATTACCAATACATTTAATTGAGTTCCGTGGATCTTGAAGGCGTCAGCTACTGTAATATACTGTAATATACTGTAATATACTGTAATATCATTGCAACAGTAAAAGGCGGAAAGCCATTGTTTCTAATCACCATTTCAACTTACCCGATTCAGTGGAAAGTTTAGTATAAGACTATGTAACACCTTAAACAAAATTGAAAGAATGTTGTATTTTATAGAAATCACATCCAAAGCGCTGGTCTAAGTCCACACCGACCATCGATCAACACCTCACACTAGTTCTATATTATCCCACTATCTTACACATTCACTAAACATCAGGGGCAATTTTACAGAGGGGCAATTAACCTACAAAACCGCACGTCTTCGTGATGTGGGAGGACCCGGAGCACCCGGAGGAAACCCACGTGGTCACAGGGAGAACGTGCAAACTCCATACAGACAGTAAAGCGCTCAGGATTGAGCCTGGGTTGTGAAGCAGCAACTTTGGACAGAAATACGGCAATCAACAAATACGTTTAATAGAGTTCAATACGTGAACCATTTTGACAGTGAAATATGTTTCACATTTACCATGAATATTATTTTACTTTTTAATCATTGCTAGTTATTTCAAGTATGTCAGAGTCGCCTTATTTACATGCAATCCAGATTAGATTCATTCTCGGCAATATTGCCTGCCCTTCATTCATCAAAATGAATGTGACACTGTGGTACAGCCGGTAGATTCGCTGCCTCACAGCGCCTGAGACCTGGGTTCCATCCTGACCTCAGATGCTGTCCCCGTGCAGTTTGCATGTTTTCCCTGTGACCGCGTGGGTTTCCTCCGGGTGCTCAGGTTTCTTTCCACTTTCCAAAGACGTGCGGCTCTGTAGGTTAATTGGCCTCCATAAAATTGCCCATAATGTGTCGGGAATGGATGAGAAAATGGGGTAACAGAACTCGTGTGAACGGGTGGTATATGGTCAGTGTGGGTTCGATAGGCTGAAGGGCCAGCTTCCAAGTTGTATCCTTCAATCAATCTATCAATTAAAACTGGACATGGTTGGTACAAGGAATGGGTTTCAATGAAGGAAATCAGGATTGGAATATCTGATATTTGAAGCTTCGGGCACTGATGATTAACCTCAGTGAGGACATAAGTCGGCGGTAAACGCAGACCAAAGACTCAGGTGTGAGAGACAATGATTCCAAGTTGTTACAGCAATAGGAAGACTCTACCAAAGACTTTGTAGCTTAGGATGATCATATTGGGGATGGAGTTCTAATATAAAATGGTGCTTATTTAGGTTGGTACTTAGGAGGTTGCAGGAGTGACCATGGTGGAGGTTGCGTTTGAGTTTAATTTATTGTCACGTGTACCAAGGTACAGTGGAAAGCTGTTGCGCGCTATCCAGTCAGCGGAAAGACAACACACGCGTGCAATCGAGCCATCCACAGTGTACAGATACATGGTAAAGGGAACAGCGGGAATAACGTTGACTGCAGGATAAAACCCAATCAGTACATAGACGTATGATAATGGGACACAAGGAGCAGGAATGTTGCCAGGGTGAAATTAAATGGCCTTCATTACCTGACCTTGAATTGAATATAGCTTCACCACATCCAGCTCAACAGACCTTTTGTTGAGGAAAACTGCCGTTTGGGAGACTAACAGCCAAGCGGTATGTATGAAACATGGCAATTTAATGCAACAACTGAATTATTTATCGAGCAAAGAAAGCTGATTTTCTATTGACAGCTTTAGGTGGGTTAAAGGGTGACTTTGGATGGAGTAATAGGTGACTAATAAATCACCATGATATGAGAAGTAGAGACAACTTATATTAATTTAACAGCTCATTTACCTTCTTTTAATTATCGAACCTACCGTCAAATGGCTCATATCTCATTCCCCTTTTCTGGTATGTTCAGCACGTGCATGCAATATAAAAGGCCACTGCTTAAGTGGAAGGAGCTTTGGAAGCTGGTGAAAAATGCACCGAGTTATCATTATGAAAACCAACAAAGAACGTTAATGTATAGAGTCGTAGAGTTATATAGTGATACAGCGTGGAAACAGGCCCTTTGGCCCAACTTGCCCACACCAGCGAACATGTCCTTGCTACACTAGTCCCACCTGCCCATATCCCTCCAAACCTGTCCTATCCGAGTACCTCTCTAACTGTTTCTTAAACGTTGGGATAGTCCCTGCCTCAACTACCTCCACTGGCAGCTCGTTCCATACACCCACCACCCCCTTTGTGTTGAAAAAGTTACCCCTCAGATCCCTATTAAATATTTTCCCCTTCACCTTAAACCTATGTCTTCTTGTCCTCGATTCACCTTCTCTGGGTAGAAGACTGTGCATCCACCCGATCTATTCCTCTCATCCTCCTGTGCTCCAAGGAATGGAGTCCCAGCCTACTCAACCTCTCCCTATAACTCAGACCTTCTAGTCCTGGCAACATCCTTGTAAAATGAATGCAACAACTTATTGTTTCACCTTCATGAAGTTTACTGAGGTTCACTAGAAGAATTCACAATGATGGCTCATTTAGTTCAGTTTTAGTTTAGTTTAGAGATACAGCGCGGGAACAGGCCCTTTGGCCCACCGAGTCCTCACTGACCAGCGATCCCCGCACATTAACTCTATCCTTCATACATTAGGGTCAATTTATACCAAGCCAATTAACCTGTTAACTTGTCTGTCTGTGAGTGTGGGAGGAAACCGGAGGTCTCGGAGAAAACTCACGTGGTCACAGGGAGAAACTACAAATTCCATACAGACAGACGGGATCGAACCCGAGTGTCTGGTTCTGTAAGCGCTGTAACTCAGCGGGACAGGCAGGATCTCTCGAGAGAAGGAATGGGTGATGTTTCAGGTTGAGACCCTATGGACTTCTCTACATTCTGTGTTCTATGTACACAGCCACTGATACAGGTTATAATTTAGCGTGCTTTCTATTCAGGTTAAGCCGTACTTCCATTGTGAGTTTGGTTATCATAGCTTCTGATTCGCCTGAGTTTAGAGATACAACATGGAAACAGGCCCTTTGACCCACCGAGTCCACAACGACTATCGATCACCCGCTCACACTGGTTTTATACTATCCCACTTTCGCATCCTACACACCATGGGCAAATCACAGAAGCGAATTAACCTGCAAACCTGCCCGTCTTTGGAATGTGGGAGGAAACCGGAGCACCCGGAGAAATCCCAGGTGGTCACACAAGGAGTCCTCACCTCAGTGGAGATCCTCGGACTATCTTTGATCGGACTTTACTGGACTTTATCTTGCACGTAACGCTATTCATGTTATTCCCTTCTGTATCTGTACACTGTGAATGGCTTGATTGTAATCATGTATTGTCTTTCTGCTGACTGGTTAACAGGTAACAAATGCTTTTCTCTGTACCTCAGTGTACATGACAATACACTAAACTAAACTGAACAAAACATAACTAAACTAAACTAAAGGTACAAACACCGCACAGACAGCACCTGCACCAGTGGGTCTCAGGCACTGTGAGGTAACAGCTCTACTGCTGCGCCACCGTGCATGCACAAGTTCGGAATGAGTTAAGGGCCTGTCCCACTTTCACAACCTAATTCACGACCTTTTTTTACTCGTGGACATTTTTCATCAAGTTGAAAAAAACGCCCCGACCTACTTGATGCCACGAGTACCTACGACTGGCTTCACGACCTGCTACGACCTACCTACGACCTCCTATGACCTCGTGACGGCCATGCTGCGAGTATGAGTCAAGGGCAAACTCGGCGGGGGTCGTGAAAGTGGGACAGGCCCTTTAATTGCGAGATTCACTCAAACACTTACTCTGTCCTTCTCTCTCTTTCTTTTCTCCGTTCTGCAGATCAGCCCTTCGAGTCCGTTGCAACGTATGTAGGAGTTGGAGCACTTCACCCATGCCAAATATCTGTACAAATGCTGCATCGATGTGGTAGTGGCGCCTGAGACAGACGAGAAACAGTGACACACAGCCACACTGGCACCTCTTGCACAGCCTGAGGACTGGCACACCAGGGATCTCAGCTTTAACATTGTACATCTGTTGTAAAACAAGCAGAATATATCGCAAAGTGTTTCCCACTTATGAATGTTATAGATTTGGTAACATCTGTGTTGAATGTTCTGGATTACACTGAGATAGTAACTATTTATTTCCCCAAGCTTCAGTCTCATATTTTGGAATACCAACCACTGACCTTGAACAACACATCGACGTCTCGAAAACATGGGCGTCGCAAAGAAACTTCTCACCACGACTCACTTCTTCCACGTTCTCCGGTTTAGGGAAACAGATTTCGACTGCGGTAATCCAAAATTGTTCCTGTCAGGATGTTTTTGTAATAATCAGTGTTGCTAGCCTTTGCGAATATTTTGATTTTTTTGGAAAAAAAAACTATAATTATTACGGGATTGCAGAAGAGTTTCTAGAGCCGAAAAGAGAAACAGGAAAATCTGAAGCCGAAGATCGTGGACGTATAAAGCCGACAAGTCTGCGTTGGAAGTGAAATCCGTTTGTGGCATTAACTATCTTTCTCCTTCAGATGATAACTGACCTGTTAAGCAGTTGCAGGTTAACTTTTCTACGCTTTATATGTAGCTGAGTTGCCATTAATGACAAGAAACAATAAATGGTTAATCTCAAAGTATTTCAATTTACTAGAAGTTGCAAAAAGCAGATAGCTTTGAGAAGTGTTAGTGCCTTAGTCCCATAGCAGGGAATTATAGAAACTTCATAGAACTATGGGCACTTGCAAATGTTGCAGCACATGGCATCTATTAGAGTACTGGATTTCAGTTCAGTTTAGTTTATTATCATGTGTACCGAGGTACTGTGGAACGCTTTTGCTGCCTGCTTTCCAGACAGTGGAAAGACTATTAATACATGGTTACAATCGAGTCATTCACAGTGTACAGATACATGATAAGGGAATAACGTTTAGTGCAAGGTTAAAGCCAGTAATGTCCGATCAAATATGGTAGAAGGGTTTCCTTCGCTCCATAGATGCTGCTGCACCCGCTGAGTTTCTCCAGCTTTTTTGTGTACCTTCGATTCTCCAGCATCTGCAGTTCCTTCTTAAACACATGGTAGTTCTCTGGTTGTGGTAGGATAGTTTAGTAGCCTGATAACAGCTGGGAAGAAACTGTCTCTGAATCTGCAGGCTTGCGTTTTCGCACTTCCATACCTTTTGCCTGATGGGGGAGGGGAGAAGATGGAGTGGCTGGGTTTATGCAGGATTTACACTCATTCGTTCATTTTCAGCTGCTTTTGTCAAATGAAAACCAGAAGCCATTTTTGCAATACTGTCACGGTAGCTCAATATAAAATGCTTTTCATAATTACACTGACTGACTGGCATACTGAAAATACATGTTAATATTTTACGGTATTTGCAATCAAATTAGATATCTTCAACCTTGCCAAATCTCAAATATTTCCTGTATTATTCTGGATAATACAACAAGGATATTTTGAAAGAAAGAATACTAAAAATTATAACCATCCATCTAAATCAAAAAAAAAATAAATGTCCATTCTTCTACAATCTTCTCAGGTCTGAACTAACCAAATCTTTGGAAAATGCTTGAGGACGAAGTAATGAAAGGATTTGAGAGCCACTTTCACGACCTAATTCGTGACTTCTGCCAAGTTTGCCCATGACTCATACTCGCAGCATGGTTGTCACGAGGCCGTAGGAGATCGTAGCAGGCCGACATGCTAGTCATAGATACTCGTGGCATCAAGTAGGTCGGGGCGTTTTTTCTAGCATGATGAAAAATGTCCACGTGTAAAAAAGGTCATGAATTAGGTGGTGAAAGTGGGCAGGCCCTTTAGTTTTCCACAAGCTCCAAATAACATTGAGTTTTCCGATGTTCATCCAGGAACATTAATCACCTGGTCTGGCAACGGGTTATTATAAAATGTTTGGAAATTCGTTTGTTTGACCATGCTGCAGCCGTTAGGATGTGGTCTAGTGTTGAATGTAAATAACCCTTGCTGCTGATGTTGTAGCAGCCCTGGTGGAGTGAGATCTGGAATCAGTATCTACTCCTGCACAATCAAACTCCGTTTTATCACCTGGAAATGGTCTGAACAGATACGTTCTTATAACGTTTTTTGTAACTAACAAGCATTGCTAGTTCAGAGCCTCTGATTACACTTTTATACATTGGGAGCCATTGGTTTAATTATATGCTCTGGCAAGTTTTAGTTTGGTTTAGTTTAGAGATACAGCGTGAAAACAGGCCCTTCACCTCATTGAGTCCAAGCTGACCAGCGATCACCCATACACTTAGTTCTATTCAACAGCCTGGGGACAGTTTACAGAAGCCAATTAATCTACAAACCTGGATGTCTTTGGAATGTGGGAGACAAACCCACACTGGTCATGGAGAGAATGTACAAGCTACTTGCAGACAGCACCCGTAGTCAGGATCGAACCTGGGTTTCTGGCACTGTAAGGCAGCAACTCTACCGCTGCGCCACCTTGCTGCCCTTCAATTGATTGATTTAATTGATCGTCTGCCTAATTGATTCCCATTGGACGTCAAGCCTACATATGTGGCCCTGGCTATATTTGACAATACTTTGGGGATAAGGTCAAACAGCGATGGCCAGAAGCTTACAAAGAAGTCAGATAGTAATAGCAATCAGCATGGGTGAATTGACACTGTTTGGGAATTCAACCTTCCTGTTAATATCGAGGATAGATACAAAATGCTGGCGTAATTCAGCGGGACAGGCGATATCTCTGGTGAAAAGGAAATGGTGAAGGGTTTCGGGGCGAAACCCTTCTTCAGACCAGAAGAAGAGTCTCGGCCTGAAACGCCACTCATTCATTCCCTCCAGAATTGCTATCTGTCCCGCTGAGTTACTTCAGCATTTTGTGTCTATCTCTAGTGTAAACCAATATCTGCAGTTCCTTCCTGCACATTCTTGTTAATATCCTCTCTTGTAGCCTCCACCCACTGAACACATGATTAGCAGCAAAAAGACTCCTCCCCTTCAGGGTTTCTTAAAGAGACCATCACCCTCCAGCATCTTCATTGCAGATTATCATCTATGACTTACATTTGTGGCGAGGATGTTTCCACCAGTGGCAGAGTCTAGGACTAGAGGTCATAGCCTTAGAATTAAAGGACGTTCTTTTAGGAAGGAGATGAGGAGGAATTTCTTTAGTCAGACGGTGGTGAATCTGCGGAACTCTTTGCCACAGAAGGCTGTGGAGGTCAAGTCAGTGGATATATTTCAGGCAGAGAGGGATAGATTCTTGATTAGTACGGGTTGTGGGGAGAAAGCACGAGAATGGGGTTAGGAGGGAGAAATAGATCAGCCACGATTGAATGGCAGAGTAGACTTGATGGGCCGAAAGGACTATTTCAGCTCCTATCACTTATAATCTTATGATCTTACGCACATATCAGGGTCCTGCAAGAGTTCCCGCAACTTGCTAAATTCATCAGGAAGTGACGTGTCGGAAACTGAAGACCCTGCCTCGCAGCCACTTCAATAATGGATGCATCAGCAGTTATTCCCATTAGAGATCTGCCACATTTTAATGAAGTTTTTAAATCCTTTGACCACGGCAGCCCGCAGCCCCTACCCCCTTGTGAGACCACCGTGGCCACAGAGCCGCAAGGGCAGTTGGATCTCGGGGGGAGGGGGGCCACAGTAAGTAGGAGCACGAGAGCAGTCGCAGATGAACCGTTATTTTCCTTGCCCGCAGCGCTCTGTCGAAATCTTCAAGTGAGCGGCAGTGTGGCTGTCAGGGTTTACGATGGTTTGCTGCACGCTGCATACCTTTGCATTCACGAGAGCAGACACCTCAGCAGCAATTCTAAAGTCCCCTAGCTGAGGAACAGTGGAAGATGGGACAGCAGGGGGAAGGGCGGAAACAGTTTCAGTTTAGTTTAATGTCACTTGTACCGAGGTACCGTGAGAAGCTTTTGTTGTGTGCTATCCAGTCAGCAGGAAGACAATCCCTGCCACAGAATTCTCTGCCACAGAAGGCAGTGGAGGCCAATTCACTGGACGTTTTCAAGAGAAAGTTAGATGTAGCTCTTAGGGCTAACGGAATCAAGAGATATGGGGAGAAAGCAGGAATGAGGTACTGATGTCGGATGATCATATTGAATGGCGGTGCTGGCTTGAAGGGCCGAATGGCCTACTCCTGCACCTATTTTCTATATTTTTATGTAATACATGATTACAATCGAGCCATTTACAATGTATAGATACATGATAAGGGTATAACGTTTAGTATTCGTTTAGTACAAGGTTCAGTGCAAGCTTAGTTTAGTGTAGTTTAGTTTATTATTGTCACGAAGTACAGTGAAAAGCTGTTTTGTTGCCTGCGCTCTAGTCAATGGAAAGATTATACATGATTACAATCTAGACGTATGGCAGCACAACGGTAGAGTTGCTGCCTTACAGCGCCAGAGACCCGGGTTCGATCCTGACTACGGGTGTTGTCTGTATGGAGTTTGTACGTTCTCCCTGTGACTTGCGTGGGTTTTCTCCAGGATCTCTTGTTTCCTCCCACGCTCCAAAGACGTACAGGTTTGTAGGTTAATTGGCTTTAGTATAATTGTAAATTTCCGTAGTGTGTGTAGACTAGTGTAAGTGTAAGTGTGCATGGGGATTGTGGTTGGCGCGGACTCGGTGGGCCGAAGGGCCTGTTTGCGCATTGTATCTCTAAAACTAAAACTAAAGATGTCCACAGTGTACAGATACAGGGTAAAGGGAATAATGTTTGATGCAAGATAAAGTTCAGTGAAGTCCAATTAAAGATATTCCAATATAAAGATGTTTTAACGCCGTATCGCTAAACTAAACTATACAACATATACTGTATTTCATTGACTTTTTCCACAGCCTGCCTTGTCTGAAATCCTCAAGGGCAGCACAGTGGTGCAGCGGTAGAGTTGCTGCCATAAAGCACCAGAGACCCGGGTTCGATCCTGACTACATGTGCATTTCTGTACAAAGTTTGTACGTTCTCCCTGTGACCTGGGTGGGTTTTATCCAGGATCTTCGGTTTCCTCCCACCCTCCAAAGACGTACAGGTTTGTAGATTAATTGGCTTGGTATGAATGTAAAATTGTCCCTCGTGTGTGTAGGATAGTGTTAGAGTGTGGAGATCGCTGGTCGGTGCAGACTTGGTGAGCCGAAGGGTCTGTTCACACGCTGTATCTCAAACCAAACTAAACTAAACTAAACTCTGCGGCAGAGTTTTTGCCTGGCATCTCGCTTCAGAAACATACCCTGGTTGCAGCCACATCACCCAGGTGTTTCACCTGTTAGTTGTCCTTTAAATAACATACAGTGAAATGGTGCACATAATCAATTGCCTGATGATGCTGCTTGTTCTTCACTGTCCTCTGTGTCTTTTACCTCTTGTCCTTCCTTCTCACTGGATGGCCTGGTTCCATGTCTTGGCTTTTTGAAAGACAAAAGGGGCAGCACTGAAGTTGTACGGCTGCAGGCCGAGGATTGTGTGTGAAAGGAATCAGCACATGTGCGTTATGTGCCATTTACAGAGTCAGAGTCATAGAGTGATACAGTGTAGAAACAGGCCCTTCAGCCCCAATCTGTCTTATCCATGTACCTGTCTAACTGCATCTTGAGCATTGGGAAAGCCCCAGCCTCAACAACCTTCTCAGACAGCTTGTTCTATGCACCCACCAGCCTCTGTGTGAAAAAGTTACCCTTCAGATCCCTATTAAATATTTTCCCCTTCACCTTCAACCTATGGTCCTTGATTCACCTACTCTGGGCAAGAGGAGGTTACGAGTTGCAGTAAAAGCAAGGCAGAGCAGGGATACGCCACTAATGACTTTCACCAGTGTTCATGATGCGGGCGAGGACCTTGCCTGCTGTTGCTAATAGGGAAATTCCACGATAGTTTACGCAGTCAAACCGATAGCCTTTCATTTTGTAGATGGTACATACGTATTCACCTATCAATGACTGATTTACGAATTGAATTGAATTGAATTGAATTCCTTTATTGTCATTCAGACCTTACGGTCTGAACGAAATTACGAGGGTGTTGGCCTGAGTTATTGGGGGAGATTAAGCAGGCTAGTACTTTATTCCTAACGCAGGAGGATGAGGGTTGATCTTATTGAGGTGTACATAATCATGAGAGGAATAGTTCGGGTAAACACACGGATGCCCAGTGTAGGGGAATCAAGAACCAGACGAAATAGGTTTTCGATGAGGGTGAGAAGATTTACCAGGAACCTGAGGGGTAACTTTTTATCACAAAGGGCGGTGGATTTATAGAACGAGCTGCTGAAGGAAGTAGTTGAGTCTGGGAATATTGCAATGGTTAAGAAACATTTGGACAGGTCATACATGCATAGGGCAGGTTTGGACAGATATGGGCCAAACTCAGGCAGGTGGGACGTGTAGAAGGGACATGTTGGTCATTAGTGGGCAAGTTGGGTCGAAGATCTCATTTCCACATTGTGTGACTATGATTCTATTAGATCAATTCACATAACTGGCAATAAGTTCCTTACTGCAGGATGGCACTGGAGCCTAGTAACACTTTATGTGCTGGTCCCAGAGGAAGATCTACTATCATCTGATAAAATCATCCTACACTTTTAAATCTCTTCTCAACCTGTAAATCTATCTGTATTATTCCCTTCTCTCTACCCATTGCACAAGTTTGGCTTCATTGTATTTATGCATAGTAATATTTGATTTGATTGGAAAAGCATGCAAAACCAAGCTTTTCACTGTACCTCGGTACATTAGTTTAGTTTAGTGATGCAGCATGGAAACAGGCCCTTCGGCCCACCGACCAGCGATCTCTGCACATTAACACTACCCTACACACACTAGGGTAGTGTGCCAATTAACCTACAAACCTGTATGTCTTTGGAGTGTGGGCGGAAGCTGAAGATCTCGGAGAAAACCCACGCAGGTCACGGGGAGAACGTACAAACTCCGTACAGACAGCACCCGTAGTCAGGATCGAACCGGGGTCTCTGGCACTGTAAGGCAGCAACTATACCTCTGCGCCAACAGTTAACCTAAGCCTAGGTTTAATTTACAGTATTCTCTGAACGTCCCCAGTGGCAATAATTTTAATTTTTAAATAACCGGTATGCACTTAGGAAATGGCGCATCTGAAATGAATTTATTTTAAATTATCCAATGGATATGGATGAAAATAGTTAATGTTTGATGTATTATTTTTGGAGATTGTACATTTTGGTCAAAATGCTAAGGAAGAAGTCTTCATTTTTAACCTTGTAGTTCTTTTCATTAAAAGTAGTAAAGATATCTGAGACAACCACCTGCCTTTGAAGGTAGTAGATAAAAAAACTAATTAATTATCCCAGGTCCATACGTTTAAAGAGTCCGAGAAGCCTTGTAATTGATTCAACTAATTAAATCACCAACCGAATATCAAAATGCTGATATGAATTTATCGTATAGCTATAAATCTTAGTTGTGGAAAGCCACATCCAAACCATTTTTAAACGGGTAGTGGGCGAAACGACTGATTACAGTTGTAATGTATGCAGAGATCCAGCAAGCTGCAGATTTGATGCAAGTTCTTCATCTGATGATTTGTTTTTTAACACGGTGACTAAAATTTAAGAGTTCAGTCATCATTTCAAGACGGAGGCAGAAAAAGGCAGGAGAGGGGACGGTGGGCAGGGGAGGGGAGCTTTTGAGAGAGTGAGGAAATTGTCCCATTTGTAATAGTATTTTGAAGCGTGTCCTCATGCCTTATTTGACACTGAGTCACACAAGCCAGCTGCAGTTTGATCTCTGGTCTGCGCTGAATGAAATTGTTATGATTGTGATGGTGGTCGAGGATGTTGCAATTTCCCTCCATAGCGGAAGAAAAATAATTTAGGATTCCTGCACAGCTCCAGGTCACTTCCAAATGGCTCCTGATGTAAAATGTTCGCGCACCACCCGAAATGAGCTCAGAGTTTCAGTCGCCTCTACCAAGGTCAACTAAGGTGCTGACACTTTCAGCTTAGATTAGTTTGGTTTAGAGATACAATAGACAATAGACAGTAGACAATAGTTGCAGGAGTAGGCCATTTAGCACAGCACCGCCATTCAATGGCTGATCATCCCCAATCAGTCCCCCGTTCCTGCCTACTCCCCATATCCCCTGACTCCCCAATCTTTAAGAGCCCTATCTAGCTCTCTCTTGAAAGCATCCAGAGAACCAGCCTCCACCGCCCTCTGAGGCAGAGAATTCCACAGACTCACCACACTCTGTGAGAAAAAGTCTCCGTTCGAAATGGCTTACCCCTTATTCTCAAACTGTGGCCCCTGGTTCTGGACTCCCCCAACATCGGGGACATGATTCCTGCCTCTAGCGTGTCCAAGCCCTTAACAATCTTATAAGTTTCAATGAGATCCTCTCATCCTTTTAAACTCCAGAGTGTACAAGCCCAGCTGCTCCTTTTCTCTCAGCATAGACAGCACGGAAACAGGCTCTTCGCCCCCGCTGAGTCCGCGCTGAGTCCGCGCTGACCAGCGATCCCCGTACTCTGGCACTATCCTATGCACTCGGGACAATTTTTAGCCAAGCCAATTATCCTACAAATCTGTACCAGTTTGAGAGTCTGGGAGGAAACTGGAGCACTCGGGTAAAAACCCATGCAGTCACTAGGAGAATGTACAATCTCAATGCAGACAGCATCCGGGTCTCAGGCAAATGTGGAGGAATGATTATTTATCAGGGAAAATAATAACCACGGCACAGTAAAGGTCATAAGATCCTAAGTGATAGGAGCAGAATTAAGCCATTAGGCCCATCAAGCCTACTCCGCCATTCAATGATGGCTGACCTATCTCTCCCTCGTAACCCCATTCTCCTGCCTTTTCCCCTTAATCCTTGACACCCGTACTAATCACAAATCTATCTATCTCTGCCTATAAAACATCCTTTGTGCTTCCGCAGTCTTCTGTGGCAAAGAATTCCACTGATTCACCACCCTCTGACTAAAGAAATTCCTCCTCATCTTCTTCCTAAAGGAACGTCCTTGAATGCTGAGGCTATGACCTCTAGTCCTAGACTCTCCCACTGTTAGAAACATCGCCTCCACATCCAAAGGTGCAGTGGCTCCAATCTCTCCTTCTCTCCTTGTTCAGTAGCTCCAGTGACATCTTGAAATATTATTTAACATGAGATGGTTCTCAACACGGGCACAGAGTATAAAATTCCCAGTTATTAGCAGGCAGCAGCCTATGCCCGTTAATGATCATAAACCTGGATTTAAACAGCAAATGCAGAGCCCAGGCTGAGAATACAACTGATAACATCCATAGTATGCTGGGGGCATTTTGGTTTTGGATCTCCTGGAAGCTCTTGATGTGAAAAGATGAAAGCGATTCTGCCGTACCCACTGTTCAGGTGCAATTGATTTCACAAGGCTGTGTTAATAATGGAGAATAACTGCAGCTGACATGATAAATACATTGCTGCAACATGGATCTTTAACAACCCATTGTTTTACAACACAATTAAGGTAAACCTGGCTGAATGGCGGAGTATATCTTTGATGCAGAATTATCGCTATTCAATAATGTGAGCTGTTTTCGTTGCACCAATCTCCATTTATTTAGGAACATGATTGCCTATTATTTTTGTAGGAAGGAACTGCAGATGCTGGTTTAAACCGATGATAGACACAAAATGCTGGAGTAATTCAGCGGGACCGGCAGCATCCCCAGAGAGATGGAATGGGTGATTTTTCGAGTCGAGACTGAAGGAGGGTCTCGACCCGAAATGTCACCCATTCCTTTTCTCCAGAGATGCTGCCTGTCTATCTCTGTTTTTTTATTTATTTTTCTTGGGTTAAATAGGAACCTCCATCTGAAATTCTACTAAATAATTCGTTAAGGATGAAATATCATCTTTTTTTCAACTACCAAAACAATGTTTGTTTTTAATATAACTTTATCACATCTTTTGTTCCATTTGCTTAAAATAACGTTTCTCTTTGGATGAATAATTTCTGCATGATATCTGTGGGTCAGCGGGAGAGTTGCTGCCTTACAGCGCTTGCAACGCCAGAGACCCGGGTTCGATCCTGGCTACAGATGCTCGCAGGTACGGAGTTTGTACGTTCTCCCCGTGACCTGCGTGGGTTTTCCCCTGAGAATTTTGGTTTCTTCCTACACTCCAAAAAAGGTACAGGTTTGTAAGTTAATTGGCTTGGTATAAATGTTTTTTAAAAATTGTCCCGAGTGTAGGATAGTGTTAATTTGTGGGGATCACCGGTCGATGCGGACTCGTGAGCCAAGCGCTGTATCTCTAAACTAAACTAAACTAAAACTACTGTGGAGTTATTCTGTTGTGCTGAAGCAAAGCAAGAATTTCATTGTCCTATCTGGGACACATGACAATAAACTCTCTTGAATCTTGAATCTTGAGGGGCGAATCTCTAAAAATGCCATTTGAGGACCATATGGAAGATAAATAATGTTTCAAATGAGCAGGATTAGCAGGATAAATTGTTAGAGCTCACTTATGTTGGACTGAAATAAGAAGATATTCATTGTTTTGTTTTTGCCTGGCTGGCTGGCAGTGGCCTATCTGTGTCCAAAGATGACTCTTTTTAATTCAGTCTAACTAAAACACCAGAAACAGAAATGCCTCAGTGGAGTTTAGTACAGTAAATGCCACGTACTATAACTTCAGAATGATGCGGAATATAGACAGGTAAATGGATAGGTCGGGTTTAGAGGGATATGGGGCAAACGCGGGCAGGTGGGACTAGTTTAGCTGGGGCATGTTGGCCGCTGTGGGCAAGTTGGACCAAAGGGCCCGTTTCCTGTTTCCACACTTTATGACTATGAATCTATGGGTCTAACATTATCTATGATTTGACATTCTAGTCATCCAGTGACATGAACACATCAGCATTTCTTTAATTATTAGCCATTTGATCTCTCCCCCCTCTCTCCCCTCTCTCCCCCCCCCCCCCATCCCTCTCCCCCTTCCCCCTTCCTCTCCTCTCTCTCTCCCCCCTACCCTTGCCCGCTCCCCACCTCAACCACCCCTCCCCCCCTCAACCACCCTCCCCCCTCTCCCTCTCCCTCTCCACCCCTCCACCCCCTCCCCCCCCCCCCCTACCCCCCTCTCCCACCCCTCCCCCCCCCCCCCCCCCCCCCATCTCCCCCCCCCCCCCTCCCCCATCTCATCCTCCCATGTGTGCATGCCGCAGGCATGCCCCCCCCCCCCCCCCCCCCTCCCCCCGGCAACAGCACGTTGAGGGGACGGGACCCAATGGATCCCCCTGGGTCTAGTCTCCTTTAAAATCTGCCCCTCTCACTTTAAACCTGTGCCCTTTCATCTTTGGCATTTCAACCCTGGGCAAAGTTTATATGCATGAATGAATGAATGATTTAATGAATGAATGAATACATTATTGAATGAATACTTTATTGTCACATGTGTCAAGTCACAGTGAAATTCTTTGCTTGCCTATACAAGGTATGCGAATAGTCGCCACATAAAGGACGCAGACAAAGTTACAAAATATCCATGCCAGGTCCCCCTTTGTTCTCAATGGTATTGGGATCAATTGGTATCAATGGATTGTTTATTGAAGAATGCTTCATATAAACAAGCCACTTCACCTCTCTGTGAAAATGTTCCCTATGTACTTGAACATTCAGTTGGCGAGGATTAGATATTTTCAAGTATAAATGGATGTTATATTTGCCCGACAATTTAATACACATCAGCCTGGAGTGTTGCAGGCAAAGTTAATTCCTAATGGTAGTTATTATCATGTGGTAGTAAGTAGCATTGCCAAAATATATTTCAAATCTGAAAACAGCTATTTAGATATTGAAAATTAAAAGTTATTAATATATGCCAGGTTAGCATGTCCACAAGATAGTACAGAGTTTGACTAAATATTCTTGGCTCCATGGCTCAATAAATTGCACCAGTAAGAGACCTTGAAGGGCCTGTCCCACTTGGGCATTATTTAAGCGTCACGACGCATGACACGTGCAAGGCGTGCATTACACGCGCATGGCGTAGGCAGTGACATGCCGTAACGCACGTCGCCCCAGGATTTTGGTATTCTCAAACTCCTCGCTCGCCACCTACGTGACGTGCAAATGACGCCCAAGTGCAACAGGCCCTTATGTAAGAAAATATAGTTAAATTCTTTACACTTGCAGAACGATGGTATAAGTATGTTTATAATGGAAAGAAGGCCCCTCTCCTGTAATCTGAGCTGTTCTTTATACTGGGGGCTATAGAGTTGCATTCCATACCAACATTAACGCATAAAAATTCTATTTATTGGTTTGAAATTTACTTTGGATGTTGACGTATAATAAAGCGGCAGAATATTTACTTTAATGGTATTGACGTGTGGAATAAATAAGTATCTTAACTATGTTCCATAATTTGATGGCACAAATGGGGAAATTATCGCCTGTTCTTCTGGGATTAGGTGCACCACTGTATCAAGCACATCAAGTCTGAAGAAGGGTCTCGACCTGAAACATCCCCCATTCCTTCTCTCCAGAGATGCTGCCTGTCCCGCTGAGTTACTCCAGCATTTTGTATCTACCTCCTGTGTAAATCAGCATCTGCAGTTCTTTCCCACACACTGCACCAAGCACGCTATGGAGGGTGTGTGCTCAAAGGGTGATGTATGGTTTTTTTTGTCCTGAACATTGGTGCAGTATTTTTCATGTGTGTTGAGTTAGGGTGGTTCACAGATGGTTTCCCCATGGAGAACTATACAGTAGGCTGTGCCACAACAGTGCGGCCCTTGTACACTTGGTTGGAGATGGCACAGTGATGCGGTGCTAAAGCTGCTGCCTCACAACGCCAGCGACACCAATCCTGACTACAGGCACTCTCTATGTGGAGTTTGTACGTTCTCCCTGTGACTGCGTGGGTTTTCTCCAGGTGCTCCAGTTTCCTCCCACGTTCCAAAGACATGCAGGTTTGTAGGTTAATCGGCTTCTATGAATTGCCCCTAAACTTTACCTTAGACGATAGACTTTAGAGATATAGGGTGGAAACAGGCCCTTCAGCCCACCGAGTCCATGCCAACCAGTGATACACTAGTTCTATCCTACACACAAGGGACAATATACAATTGTACTGAGTCCAATTAATCTACAAACCTGCATGCCTTTGGATCGTGGGAGGAAACCGGAGCTCCCTGAGAATACCAGGTAGAACATGCAAACTCCACTTAGACAGAATCCCGAGTCAGGATCGAACTCGGATCTCTGGAGCTGACTCTACCACTGCGCTATTGTGCTGCCCCTATTTTACAGGATGCGAGGATAGGATAGAAGAGAAGTAGTGTACAGGTGATCGATGATCAGTGTGAACTCGATGGGATGCAGGGCCTGTTTCCACACTGTAAACTAAAAACAAATTTAAAAAATGAGTGCCGACATAGTATTTCCTCACAATAAACACATACAAAAGGTTATGAAGTAGAAACAATGAATTACACTTGCTGGTTAATACATAAAAGGACACAAAGTGCTGGAGTAACTCAGCAGGTCAGGCAGCATTTCTAGAGAACATGGATCGGTGATGTCCAGAAATGGTGATGTCACCTATCCATGTTCTCCAGCGATGCTGCCCGACCTGCTTAGTTACTCCAGCACTTTGTGTCCAAAAGGTTATTAAGCTCCATTTGCAATCATGTTTAAGGATAAGGGGGAAATCTTTTACGACTGAGATGAGAAACTCATTTTTTACACAGAGAGTGATGAATCTCTGGAATTCTCTGCCACAGAATGCTGTTGAGGCCAGTTCATTGGCTATATTTAGATGTGGCCCTTATGGCTAAAGGGATCAGCGGGTATGGAGAGAAGGCAGGTACAGGATACTGAGTTGGATGAACAGCCATGATCATATTGAATGGCGGTACAGGCTCAAAGGGCTGAATGGCCTACTCCTGCACCTATTTTTTATGTTCTATGTTTCTATGTTGATGGTTCTTGAGTACTGCGGACAAATTCCACTGTAATATCTTCCTACATCAGTACAGAGCTGTAGGACATCCTGGATTACCATGGGCAACGACGTTCCCCCCACTCATCCTCGTCAACCATGGTATCCACGACAGCACCAGTATACCTGGGTGCTCGCGTATGCCCATACAGTTGCCAGCCTGGCACACGTTTCTCAGTGTGATCCTATCTAGCCCCTTCGTTCACTCGTGTGTCAGGCGACGTATAGCTCGCTGTCGGCTTCTGTCGTCATCCAACATGTTGACAGAATTTGTCCCCCGACGCATCACAATCGTGTCGTCGTTTCCGGGGATCGCCACGAGGGGGCTTCTGTCACTCGCCCCTTTAACGTAGTCTACCGGAGTAAATTTGCAATCACTAATTCGCACATACATTCACACAGTTTATAAAGGGGTTTCATTTCACCTTCTGTCAGAGGGCCGTATCTGACTGATGTGTGGATTTATTAACGTTGAAGGATTGTTTAACTTGGGCAGGATATGCAATCCCTCTTTTGCAGCTGCAGCGGTCTTTTGGTAAGTTGAGATAAAGTAAGAAATAGTGATGGTTTTCATTCAAGTTTAGATTGTCGGACCACTAGGTTCAAGAGTGTGTCTTCTCAATAACTGTCAGGCCCTTGATCGCTACACCGCACTAACGTCAACTATGAACATCCATGGACTGGATTTGGTTGCACTAAAGACTTTGGGTGTTGTTTTTGTATTAATATTGCAGTTATTAGGTTAGTGTATTATTATTTATTGCATATCATCTATGTGTATTGTATTTACAGGGCTGTTTAGCTGATACAGATACAGAGATACAAAGCGGAAACAGGCCCTTCCGTCCACCGAGTCCACGCCGACCAGCGATCACCCCGCACACTAACACTATCCTACACACCAGGGAAAATTTACAATTCTTACCAAAGCCAATTAACCTACAAACCTGTAGTCTTTGGAGTGCGGGAGGAAACCGGAGCACTTGGAGAGTTCTCCCATCTCACAGGGACAAGAACCCGTGGTCAGGATCGAACCCGGGGCCTCTGGCGCTGTACGGCGGCAACTCTGCAGCGGTGCCATGAGTTCCTTCCCTGACTGCCTGCCCCTTGTTTGCATTGGACTGTGTTGGGGCACAGTAAATTCTAACAATTCTGCTTGAATCACAGCCCGTGGATTTGCACATCCTTAATACCCAGCGATGTAGATTTTCTGGAAGTTTGCTGCTAGATAACAAGCAGAAGCACAATCTGTGCCTTTTGGCCTCTCTATTTGGGCAAGCTTAACATTCCTAAGTTAGGTTGATTAGTTTTGGCTCTGCTTCTTCATCACGGATAAATCAGGGGATTCTGCTGATCCAATTTATGTGAACGTCAGGCTTACTAATCCTAAATCTTATCGTTGGGAATACTGCCAGGTATTCACTGGACTTCCTTTACCCGAAGAAAGAAGGATACATTCTAATAAATAAAATAAGGTCAGATGAGATTAATACAGGAGGAATCTTAAAGGATTGCATTGAAACAAGTGAGCTGGAAGGGGATTAAGGTGGACGTGAACAGCTGATAAGATCAGTAAACTCAGACCATGTAGCTATTAATTCTCAATGCTGGGGGGTTCTGTTTTAATTTTCAGAAAGTCAGAATATAAATGTAAATCAGGAAGGTGGCGCAGCAGTTGAGCTACTGCCTCACATCACCGGAGACCCGGGTCTGATCCCGGCCTCGGGTGCTGTCTGTGCGGAGTTTGCACATTCTTCCTGTGCCTGCGTGGGTTTTCTCCAGGTGCTTCTGGTTTCCTCCCACATTTCGAAGACATGCAGGTTAATTGGCTTCCGTAAATTGTCCCGAGTTCGCAGGCTCTTCTTATCGAGTCCACACACAAGATCAGCCAGAGCTGACCACACTTCTCGGAATCTGCACACAATGGTGTCTGTCTTGTGCTTCTTGTGCATGGTGGTGGAAACAGGGCCGCTCTTTTCTTGACCTCAGTTTGCAGGTTAGAATGAGTGTATGGATGATGGTTTGTCGGCGTGGACTCGGTGGGCTAAGGGACCTGTTTCCATGCTGTCTCTCTAAACAAAACTGAATACAGAATAAAATGGATGACAAACTTTTCAGTTTACTTTAACATGTCGTGCTGGTGCCAGCAGCGTGTTCGTTATATCTACTTATGGTTTTTTTTAGTGCGTCCAAATGTTTGTTTTAGTGTCTCTTGTTGTGTCTTGTGTGGGGGGTGGTGAGGGGGGTTATGATACCCTGGCGACATGTCGCAGGGTGAAGCCTGTATGGTCGTGAGTAGTTGCCCAAAGAGCCGTACCTTGTTCTGGTCACCGCTGGATTTTCAACGTTGAAATTTTTCAGCGACCTGCAGTGAGCTATAGAAACATAGAAACATAGACGATAGGTGCAGGAGTAGGCCATTCGGCCCTTCGAGCCTGCACCTCCATTCAATGTGATCATGGCTGATCATCCAACTCAGTATCCTGTACCTGCCTTCTCTCCATACCCCCTGATACCTTTAGCCACAAGGGCCACATCTAACTCCCTCTTAAATATAGCCAACGAACTGGCCTCAACTACCTTCTATGGCAGGGAATTCCAGAGATTCACCACTCTCTGTGTGAAAAATGTTTTTTCTCATCTCGGTCCTAAAAGATTTCCCCCTTATCCATAAACTGTGACCCCTTGTTCTGGACTTCCCCAACATCGGGAACAATCTTCCTGCATCTAGCCTGTCCAACCCTTTAAGAATTTTGTAAGGTGCCGTCAGCCGCCGAAGAAGTTGCGTAAGTGGGACAGGCCCATCATGAAGAAGGGTCTTGAGTCGAAGCATAACAGCACCTCTGCAGTCTGAAGAAGAGTCTCGAGCCGAAACATCACCCATTCCTTCTCTCCGATGATGCTGTCTGTCCCGCTGAGTTACGCCAGCTTTTTGTGTTTAGGTCCAATGAATCAGCAGGCTGATATTAAAGGTGACTTTGTGAACTTCAAAGCTTTAAAATTATTCACTAAAAATGTGGGCGAAATGTACAATTATTCTTGCATTTGTGGCCTTCTGCAATAACAAAATAGTAACTATTTAACACGGGGAAACACAGGAGGGCAAGCAGCAGGGAGACATTTCATCACAAAGAAAGGTTATTGAATTAATTGGACAACAGAATTGATAAATTGTTCTCATGCCCCTGTGAAAATGAATAAAAGTAAAATGTATTGAATTGTTCGTGCTGCATACCAGGCTCAGTGTAATAAGCTAGTCACCTGTGAAGCTTGAAAAGTAAGAACTTGATAACTGCAAACCATAAAGTATAATCCATATCAATCTTCACAGAATTTCCATTTTCATTGTAATATTTTTACCATTCTGTTAAATTGAATGTTGTATTACAGATTCCGAATGAGTACTGATGGTAAAATGAAGGGCTTTTTTCTCTCAAATACAGAGACTTCTAATATTAATTTTAATGGTGATGTTGCTCAGAGTTTCAAAAAACATCATTAGAAAGTGAGATGAGAAGTTGTTTATTGAAGTTGTAAAGAAAAAAACTGTTGGTGCAAAACATAAACATAATGGATTTATCCTTGCACTTCCTACATCGCTGCGTCTTCTGAATTGGTTCCAAATCCCATCATAAATGGATCTTCTTATTTTTATGTAAGCATCTGCAGTTCCTTGTTTCCAGAATCTTATGTTTATGCTATCTTAAACCCCTGTGCCACTTAGGAGACCTAAACAGCAACCTTTAGTGACCTTGCCCGCCACCCAAAGTTTCCATGAGGTCACCGGAGGTTTTGGTCACTCTTTCTAATGGTCGAAAGTGGTTTCCGCGTAGTCGAGGCTTCATCGAGGTTGCTGCTATATTTTCATCATGATTAAAACCGGCCTCGACTAAAAATAGGTTGCCGTTTTAAAAATCGATCATTTTTTAGTCGCATGTCTAGTCGAAACCGGTTTTCTTCATAGTCGAGGAAGGTTTTCAACATATCTGTGGGAGGTGGTAGGAGATTGCAGGTCACCTCGACCTTGATTTTTTTTGGGTGGTGGGCAAGGTCACCAGAGGTTGCTGTTTAGGTCTCCTAAGTGGGACAGGGGCATAGGTCATCATGTATGGATAAAAAAACGTGATAACAATTACTCGTTATCCTTTATTGCATAAAGGTGAATAAAGGTGGTAATAATTCTCTTGGCAAATAAATCCTAACACTCAAATGCCAGAATTCAACTTCAAACTCAAAATGTCTTTAGTTTAGTGGTGCAGCGGTAGAGTTGCTGCCTTTCAATGCAGAGACCAGGGTTCAATCCCGACCACGGGTGATGTCTGCATGGAGTTTGTATGTTCTCCCCGTGACCATGTGGTTTTCTCTGAGATTTAGTTTAGTTTAGTTTAGTTTAGAGATACAGCGCGGAAACAGGCCGTTCGGCCCATCGAGTCCGCGCCAACCAGTGATCCCCGTATATTAACACTATCCCACACACCAGGGAGAATTTCACATTTATACCAAGCCAATTAACCTACAATCCTGTTCATCTTTGGAGTGTGGGAAGAAACCCGAGATCCTGGAGGAAACCCATGCAGGTCACGTGGAGAACGTACAAACTCCGTACAGACAGCACTCGTAGTCAGGATCGAACCCAGGACCCTGGTGCTGTAAGGCAGCAACTCTACCGCTGCACCATCACGTCGCCCCTCGGTTTCCTCTTGCACTCCAAAACATGCAGCTTTGTAGGCTAAATGGCTTGCTATAAGTGTAAATTGTCCCAAGTGTGTGTAGGACAGTGTTAATGTTTAGGGATCACTGGCATGTGTGGACTTGGTGTGCCGAAGGGCCTGTTCCTGTGCTGGATCTCTAGATTAACCTAAACTACACTAAACTTCTACAGTTTATCAACTAAGTTATGAAGTTAACTTTCGTTTTTATAGTTTACATTCTGAAGTCATGAATGTATAACAATTTGCTTTAATGACTATATAATAGTTAGGGTCTTGATACTTTATTGTGTCAGACCATTGCCAATCTTATCCGATAGATGCATATGAAATGCACTTTAGACTTTACTCTAGAGATACAGCGCGGAAACAGGCCCTTCAGCCCACCGAGTCTGCGAAGCCCAGCGATCATCCCGTAAAACATCATTATCCTACACACTAGTAATAATTTTACCAATGCTTATTAACCTACAAACCCGTACGTTTTTGGAGTGTGGGTAGAAACCGGAGCACCCGGAGAAAACCCACACGGTCACAGGGAGAACGTGCAAACTCCATACTGACAGTATATTGGAATCATGTCATTTAAACCTTTGTTTAATTTAGAGATACAGCATTTAAACAAGCCCTTCAGGCCACCAAATTTATGCTGACCATTGGTCACCTGATTAAAAACTAGTTCCATGTTATCCCACTTTCTCATCCACTCCCTACACATTAGCGGTAATATTTTTCCTCAGTGGTATATTAACCTACAAACCCACACGTCTTTGGGATCCGAAGCATTCTGAGGAAACTCACGCAGGAGAACGTGCAAACTCTGCACAGATAGCGCCCGAGGTCAGGATCGAACCTGGGTCTCTGGCGCTGTAAGGGTAACAGCTCTAGCAGCTGCGTCACTGTGCTGCCCTGAATGTTAATTCAAGTGTTAGCTGAGACACTGAGCATGGAAAAACTATACAGGAGGTGTCACAACAGAACAAAATCCTCATTGAACATGTACAGATGGTTGCATATGCAATAGTGGTCGATTGGTTTTGGTTCAGAAGCAGATACTCTGTGAGAGTGATATTTTTAACGTGTAATTCTCCATGGATACTGATGTTAATTGTCGTTTATGTAGAGTTGATTTGGCTTGATATCAGCTGGCTCAGATCAGGCCAAGTGTGGGCTCCAAAGTCTACCTCATTTGTATCACTTAGTTCCATGTCGCCTCCCCCGAAATAGTTCTGATCATTGAACAAACACCATCATCTGGCTGAGCAAAAGTCCCAGTAAATTTACTTAAACACATTTCTCAGATAACTTTTACTTCAGTGAATTTCAATACATTGAAAATTGACTGCAGGGTGTCATTGTAAAACTGTCTAATTTATCTTTGCCATTTTGAAATCAATTATTTAAAAATATATATATACATAGTGGATATCTGCAGAGAAAGTACACTGTTTAAAAATACCAGATCTATGACGCAATGTAAAAGCAAAATAATATTTCACATCTACTGTAGATCTTTCACTGGGAAGTAGGAAGAGTTTTACATATGAAAGTGATGCCAGGTGTATTTAATTCCAAGCATAGTTTTAAAATTGTCCCAATGGCAATTAAGCTGCTTTTAGTTTGTTTTAGTTTAGAGATACAACGCAGAAACAGGCCCTTCGGCCCACCTAGTCCGTGCCGACCAGTGATCCCTATACACTAACACTATCCGACATACTAGGGACAATTTACAATTCTTACTGAAGCCAATTTACCTACAAACCTGTGTTTAAGAAGGAACTGCAGATGCTGGAGAATCGAAGGTTACACAAAAAAGCTGGAGAAACTCAGCGGGTGCAGCAGCATCTATGGAGCGAAGGAAATAGGCAACGTTTCGGGCCGAAACCCTTCTTTAGACTGATCGGGGGCAGGGGTGGGCAGGTACAAGAAAGGAAAAAAGAGGAGCCCGAAGGCTGGGGGATGGGAGGAGACAGCAGGGGGACTGAGGAAGGGGAGGAGACAGCAAGGGCTAACAAAATTGGGAGAATTCGATGTTCATGCCCCCAGGATGCAGACTCCCCAAACGGAATATGAGGTGCTGTTCCTCCAATGTTACCTACAAACCTGTCCCTCTTCGGAGTGTGGGAGAAAACTGGAGCACGGTCACACGGAGAACGGGCATACTCCGTACAGACAGCACCCGTAGTCAGGACCGAACCTGGGTCTCTGGCGCTGTGAGGCAGCAACTCTACCGCTGCACGACTGTGCTGCCCCTGTTGTAGGTAAAATGGCGTAGTTATGCGTGCAATGTTTGCTATTGGACTCATCCTTTAAAAATTATTGAACAAATATACTTCCATTGATCAAGAACCATTGCCGAGTGTTTGGTAGAATGGTTAAAGATAAGTTGAATGTAAACTAGTTTTTATAGTCCACTAAATAATAATTTTTAATATAATTATGCTAGTCATCTATTGTCTTTCAGCAGACTGGTTAGCACGCAATAAAGCCTTTTCACGGTACCTCGGTACACATAGAAACATAGAAACATAGAAATTAGGTGCAGGAGTAGGCCATTCGGCCCTTCGAGCCTGCACCGCCATTCAATATGATCATGGCTGATCATCCAACTCAGTATCCCGTACCTGCCTTCTCTCCATACCCCCTGATCCCCTTAGCCACAAGGGCCACATCTAACTCCCTCTTAAATATAGCCAATGAACTGGCCTCAACTACCCTCTGTGGCAGAGAGTTCCAGAGATTCACCACTCTCTGTGTGAAAAAAGTTCTTCTCATCTCGGTTTTAAAGGATTTCCCCCTTATCCTTAAGCTGTGACCCTTGTCCTGGACTTCCCTAACATCGGGAACAATCTTCCTGCATCTAGCCTGTCCAACCCCTTAAGAATTTTGTAAGTTTCTATAAGATCCCCTCTCAATCTCCTAAATTCTAGAGAGTATAAACCAAGTCTATCCAGTCTTTCTTCATAAGACAGTCCTGACATCCCAGGAATCAGTCTGGTGAACCATCTCTGCACTCCCTCTATGGCAATAATGTCCTTCCTCAGATTTGGAGACCAAAACTGTACGCAATACTCCAGGTGTGGTCTCACCAAGACCCTGTACAACTGTAGTAGAACCTCCCTGCACACGTGACAATAAACTAAAGACGTTTTGAGTTTGAAGTTGAAATATCTAAGCGGTCAACGTGCTAATTAAAAGCTCCACGAATTTTAATATGAAATGTTGACTCCATTTGATACACGTGTTAATTGGAAGACTGCACGCAAGATGGTGAGTATACGTCAATGAGAACCTACACCCTAATTAGAACTGTGTATGATCTAAAAGGTGTTATAGCCCTGGATTAATACTTAGATTTGCCCAACAATGAGGACTGCAGCTCTTGCAAACTATGTGCAGGATCTTCGGTCCAGCAAACTCGATTGTCACCACAGAGTCATGAAACTAGTTATATAAAAGTAATAATGACACCAAAGGGAAGGACCATTTTAATTGCTGAAACTTCCCAAGGAATCAAGTCAAGTCAAGTCACTTTTATTTATATAGTACATTTTAAAAACAACTCTCGTTGGCCAAAGTGCTTTACATTGGCGGAGGTACTAACGTTATACAACAGTAGATTAAATACAAACATCACTACAACCATTTAGCCCTCGCTCAGAGGTCGTCAAGAAAGGCTTGGGAGTAGAGATGAGTTTTAAGTCTCGACTAAAAGGAGTCGATGGAGGGGGCAGTTCTGATGGGAAGGGGGATGCTGTTCCACAGTCTAGGAGCTGCAACCGCAAAGGCGCGGTCGCCCCTGAGCTTATGCCTAGATGTTCAGTAACCCCAAGTCGGCCGATTTGAGGGACCTGCATTTTTTAATCCTGACAGAATGTCTTTCAAATATATTTAGATCCAAATAATTCTCAAGGTATTAACTTTGATTTGGATTGCAATATTACACAAGGTCTTAATGACGTACAATCTTAGATTAGACTGTGGTCCAACCACACACACAGCCTTGGCGTTGGCTGCACCGAGCTTCAGTGCGTCCATCAGCACGTACTCCTGCAGTCTGGAGCAGGCTTGTCAGCAACATCCCCCGACTGTGGTGGGAGGCCAACAAGTTTCGGGCTGACAAAAGAGCATCTTTCCATAGGACCGTAAGACATAGGTGCAGAATTGGGCCATTCAGCCCACTGAGCCCATGCCAACCATCAAACACCCATTCACACAAATTCTGTGTTATCCTGCTTTCTCACCCACTCTTTTTCACAGAGGCCAATGAACACAGAGCCAAACCTGTCTGTCTCTGAGATGTGGGAGGAAACCAGAGCACCCGGAGGAAACCCACGCGGTCACTGGGAGATCATGCAAACTCCGCACCGACAGCACCCGAGGTCAGAATCGAACCCGGTTTCTGGCGCTGTGATGCAGCAGCTGCGTCACCGTGCCTGCGGTGCTTGTATCTTGTCAGGTGGTATAAAATAGTATTAACGTTTGCACATAATGAGGGGACTGAATGGGCAATGTAAGAAAGATGTGTTTGAACCTCCTGCCTGCCATTATAGTTGAAGACACTGTGAGCTGATGGGGAGAGGAGATGAAAGAGGAGATGAAAGATGGCATGGTGGCGCAGTAGTAGAATTGCTGCCTTACAGCGCAAGAGACTCAGGTTCGACTACGGGTGCTGTCTGTACGGAGTCCGTACGTTCTTCCCGTGACCTGCATGGGTTTTCTCCGAGATCCTCGGTTTCTTCCCACACTCCAGCGACATACAAGTTTGTAGGTTAATTGGCTTGGTAAACTTGTAAATTGTCCCTAGTGTGTGTAGGGTAGTGTTGATAATAGACAATAGACAATAGACAATAGGTGCAGGAGTAGGCCAATTGGCCCTTCGAGCCAGCACCACCATTCAATGTGATCATGGCTGATCATCCCCAATCAGTACCCCGTTCCTGCCTTCTCCCCATATCCCCTGACTCAGCTATTTTTAAGAGCCCTATCGAGCTCTCCCTTGAAAGCATCCAGAGAACCTGCCTCCACCGCCCTCCGAGGCAGAGAATTCCACAGACTCACCACTCTCTGTGAGAAAAAGTGTTTCCTCGTCTCTGTTCTAAATGGCTTACTCCTTATTCTTAAACTGTGGCCCCTGGTTCTGGTCTCCCCCAACATCGGGAACATGTTTCCTACCTCTAGCGTGTCCAAGCCCTTAACAATCTTATATGTTTCATGTGCACGGGGATTGGCGGTCGGCGCGGACTCGGTGGGCCGAAGGGCCTGTTTCCGCACTGTATCTCAAAACTAAACTAAAAAAAAAGGTGTCCTAAGCCCCCAGGTAGTAAACCTCTCTCTGCTTGTCCTCCTTGATCATTACCATCTCAACGTGGCGTTGGTGAAATGGTGAACTCACTGCCGTGACTGTGCGGTTACTGCTGCCAACAGTATTTCCCAAGCTGCAAAACGACCTCGCATTGAGGCTGCATTAATTATTCACCTCTGCTCTAAGAGTGCAGGTGGGACAATGTTTGACGATGCTTATATTTAGCAGGAGCCTTGGGACTCCTCAGATAAGCGCCCCTTCATCAGCACCGATTGGTAAATAAACACCATGAGTGACATCGCCTGAACACCTTCGCCCACGAGGAGTAAACATGAAGATCACACATCTGGTTTAAGAAGGAACTGCAGATGCTGGAAAATCGAAGGTAGACAAAAGTGCTGGAGAAACTCAGCCGAAGGGTTTCGCCTGAAACGTCGCCTATTTCCTTCGCTCCATAGATGCTGCGGCACCCGCTGAGTTTCTCCAGCATTTTGGCTAAAATCTCACATCGATTACTTTTGGGAGAAGCTGACCTGAAGGTCCCTTGAAATGCCTTTTTATAACTTGTATTCATGCACAAATATGGCTTTCAATCAGATTCCAGCATAAAATTACATGTTAGTTCATCAAACCGTTCTTGTCCTGTATATAGGAATAGAGGGAAAAGACATATTTTGTTGTGTTACTTTCTGTTGGAGCAATGCTGATTTAAACAGAACGCGCTGTCTCAAAATGCTTTCATCTGCACAGATTTACCTTCAAATGCAGATCAATGGTGTCGATTGTCAGTGATGTGAATGAATTTATGTGCATTCTTCAAGGTTAACATTGCAAGGAGGCAACATTTATTATCCTTAGGTGTGGGCTGTACCTCTCATGTCTATGTCTTACGGGCTCAGATACAGCTTGCTGGGGGTTGCTTGAGTGCTTTGAAACGGTCTGGGAATTGAATGAATTCTTTATTGAGGTGGAAGCGAGTTTTCCGCGAGAGAAAATGAGACAACCATCTCTGAAAAGACATTAAAAATCCTAGATAATTGTGAATTACTTGAAGAGGGAGAAGATTTGATTTAGGCTGGAGTTGTGCAGCACTCAGTGGAAACTCAATACCATGCAGGAAGACCTCCTGAATTGATCTGAAGCCTCAAGGCTTTCATGTGCTGAGTCGTCTCCTTAGTTACGCTGCCATTTATGCACCAATGCACGAGAAAATATACTCTCTATCAATGCAAAAATGAAGAGAAATACGTAGAATCTATTCATCTTGCCAATTGGAAAGTTACTCTCTTTCCTTAAAAATTGTCCTGCCTTTACACTGCAGTGGCCAACGTTTATGGAGTTTGTATGTACCTTCTCCCTGAGACTGCGCAGGTTTTCTCCGGGTGCTTCAATTTCCTCCCACACTCAAAAGACGTGCAGGTTTGTAGGCTAATTGGCTTTGGTAAAAATAGTAAAGGGCCTGTCCCACTTGGGTGTAATTTACGCGACATAATTTACGCGTCACGATGCACAACGCGCACGTAATGCGCACATGGCGTACATTACGCGCGCATGGCGTGTGGTGAGGCGTGTGGTGAGGCGTGGTGCCGTAGGCAGATTCACAAAATCTTGCGCAGAAGCGCAATTGACGCCCAAGTGGGACAGGCCCTTAAATTGTCCCCAATGCCTAGGGTAGTGCTGGTGTATGGGGTGATCGCTGGTCGGTGGGCCAAAGGGCCTGTTTCCGTGCTGTATCTCTAAAGTCTAAAGTCTCAGAATGTGTCACAGGTGCAGTCAGATTAACAAAATGGTTAGAAAAAAATATTTCAGCCCTTAAAACAAAATGTTTATTAAATTGGATGTTGGTAAATTAATGAATGCATGAAAATGTGCATTCAGAGGAGATAAAGCATAAGATATTCCTCGTGCTCACTGGGTGTAGACATTGCGGAGACTGACCACGATATTTTGTATGTTCCTATGTATGGACATTGCATCAGAGGACACTGTGTAAAAGTCATAGAGTGATACAGTGTGAAAACGGGGCCTGCAGCCCAACTTGCCCACAACAGCCAACATGTTCCAGCTACACTAGTCCCACCTGCCTGCGCTTGGTCCATATTCCTCCAAACCTATCCTTTCTAGCTACCTGTCTACAGAGGTACAACTGAAGATAGACACAAAATGCTGGAGTATCGCAGCGAGACAGGCAACATCTCTGGATATAAGCAATGGGTGACGTTTCGGGTCGAGACCTTTTTTTCCCGATCCAAAACATCACCTATTCCTTCTATCCAGAGATGCTACCTGTGCCTTTGAGTTGCTCCGGCATTTTGTATCTATCTTCGGTGTAAACCAGCATCTGCAGTTCCTTCCGACACACGAGGTACATCTGAAGTTGCGCATCTCCTAACAAAGAGTTGAGAGCTAAACTACCTGTGTTGGTTTGAGTTTGAGTTTAGTTTATTGTCATGTGTACTGAGGGACAGTGAAAAGCATTTGTTTCTTGCTAACCAGTCAGCGGAAAGAGATACATGACTGATTACAATAGAGCCGTCCACAGTGTACAACGCAGCCATCCACGTGATAAAGGGAATAATGTGAATACCACTTAGTGCAAGGTGGGGAGGGTGCTGCGATACTGGCCGGCAAAGTTGGCCTCGGAAGTCGGCTATGGGAATGGATCTGCCTGCTCCGAATAGGCCTGAGTTCCAGGCGGCAAATTTAACCCTGCGGAAGTCCTGACGAGGTTGAGATTGGCTGCCTCACCCAGCCTAGGTGCCACATTTGCGGGAGACTTTTGAGAAGGGGGATTTTAAGTGCCCTCCCGTACTTTTGTCCAGATGAAAGGAGGTGCCAGACCACCAGCTGCCGGAAAATCTGTGGTGGGCTAGTATCACAAAATCAGGTTGACGAAGGGTCCCAACCCGAAACGTTACCTATCCATGTTCTCCAGAGATGCTGTCTGACCTTCTGAGTTACTCCAGCACTTTGTTACTCCAGTTACTCCAGTACTTTTGAGGGACATGATTGTTTCAGTATTCTGAAGGAATCATATGCATATATTTCTCTAGCACGTTGGCTTTAGACCTGGAATGCAAAAACAGCATTTGCTAAATTTACAACTGAATACATAAAGATAGAAATCCGTTGTTTGGGAAATCGTGCAATGAAACATATAATCAATTGCAGGAAATATGGGAATATGTATCAGGTCAGAAAACAGAGCAACGAGGAAGTGACTGAAGAAGGGTCTCGACCCGAAACGTCACCCATTCCTTCTCTCCAGAGATGCTGCCTGTCACGCTGAGTTTCTCCAGCATTTTGTGTCTATCTTCGCAACAAGGAAGTCCTTTGACTTCCTTTATGTGTTAAACAAAACTGGGCACGTCTGCTTTTAAAATATTAGAGGCTGGAGCTTCAGACTTTTATGCTATTAAGATTTCGAAACGATATTCTATCCCTGGGAAAAAAAAATGCTATTAAAAAAATCAGAATTCCAAAGATGTACATTTCTTCTCCTTGCCGTAGATTGATTAAAATGCAGGGCAAAGAGCGAGGATAAATAAATAAATTAATGAATGTTAAATAAATCTGCAGCAAAAGTGATGGGAGATTGCAGATAAGGGAGTGGAATAGGAAATTGATTGCAAATATAGATGCAGATGTTGAGGAATATTAAACTGGGTGGAGAGGTTTTGCATAGGCATTCTGAAGGAATACTGTTCATTTGGCTGCATGGGGTTTGCAATGCAAAGTCAGCTTTTGCAAAAGTAATCATGGAGAGAAACAAAGGGTGGCTAGATCTTCCAGGACACATAATTTATATCTATCGGCCACACGGAACTATAAATAAGGCAAAGGCCCTGTTATCGTTATAATAAATAAAAAAGACTGAAGGCCTGCTGTGAAATATACATAACTACAGTAAGGAGATGTCTATAAAACAGCATGGAAAAACAACAGGACTAACTCTCTAGCTAGGTTTCAAAAAGAATCAAATGTAAGATCAAGGCATTTATTTGATCTAGACTGTTATTGCTTTAAATTTACCTTACAGTCAGAGGCCCGGGTTAGATCTTGACTATGGGTGCTGTCTGTACGGAGTTTGTACCTTCTCTCTATGACTAGGTGGGTTTTCTCTGTGCTCTCTGGTTTCCTCCCACATCGATTGATGGGGGATCTTATAGAAACGTACAAAATTCTTAAGGGGTTGGACAGGCTAGATGCAGGTAGATTATTCCCGATGTTGGGGAAGTCCAGAACAAGGGGTCACAGTTTAAGGATAAGGGGGAAATCTTTTAGGACCGAGATGAGAAAATCATTTTTTACACAGAGAGTGGTGAATCTCTGGAATTCTCCGCCACAGAAGGTAGTTGAGGCCAGTTCATTGGCTATATTTAAGAGGGAGTTAGATGTGGCCCTTGTGGCTAAAGGGATCAGGGGGTATGGAGAGAAGGCAGGTACAGGATACTGCTTTGGATGATCAGCCATGATCATATTGAATGGCGGTGCAGGCTCGAAGGGCCGAATGGCCTACTCCTGCACCTATTTTCTATGTTTCTATGTTTCTATAATAATAATAATAATAATAATCTTTATTTATATAGCACTTTTCAACAAAACCAGTATTTGAACCAAAGTGCTTTACAGAGATTGGTTAAATTAATTGAACAGATCAAATGTCAATAAATCCATACAAAACAAAAAAGAGAAAAAAGAAAAAAGACACAGAACAGTACACTATAGAAATCAACATGAAACGTCCCCCCACAGCAGAATTCACTGTGAGGGAAGGCACTAAAAATATCCAGTTCTCCCCCTCATAGTCCAAAGATGTGCAGGTTTGGAGATTAATTGGCTTGTGTAAATTGCCCCTTGTATGTAGGATGCAACATTGGGATAATAGAACTAGCATTCAGGTGATCGTTAGCATAGACAAGGTGGGCCAAAGGGACAGTTTCCATACTGTATCATTAAACTAAACTAAACTACATCAAACTAAACTACACCAAACCAAACCAAACTAAACTAAAGTAAACTAAACCTAACCAGACCAAACCAAACCAACATATGATAGTCCCGCCATCCCGGGAATTAGTCTAGTGAACCTACGCTGCACTCCCTTAATAGCAAGAATGTCCTTCCTCAGGTTTGGAGACCAAAACTGCACACAATACTCCAGGTGTGGTCTCACTAGGGCCCTGTACAACTGCAGGAGGACCTCTTTGCTCCTATACTCATCTCTTGTTATGAACGTGTATGATTAGTTAACATTTCATTAGTCAGAGGGTGGTGAATCTGTGGAATTCATTGCCACAGGCAGCTGTGGAGGACAAGTCAATGGGTATTTTTCAGTCAGAGATTGTCAGATTCTTGATTAGTGCCGGGTGTCAGGGGTTATGGGAAGAAGGCAGGGGAATGGGGTTGGGAGGGAACGAGAGATCAGCCATAATTGAATATAGACACAAAATGCTGGAGTACCTCAGGCATCGTCTTTGGATAGAAGGGATCTGTGTCTTTTTGGGCGGAGTCCCTTCCTCAGACCTTTCCTGAGGAAGGTTCTCGACCTGAGATGTCACCCATTCCTTCTATCCAGAGATGCTGCCCGTCCCACTGAGTTACTTCAGCATTTTATGTCTATCTGCAGTGTAAACCAACATATGCAGTTCCTTCCTAGCCATGATCGAATGGCGGAGTAGACTTGATGGGCTGAATGGCCTTGTTCTGCTCCTAGAACTTACGAACTTATAACCATATAACCATATAACAATTACAGCACGGAAACAGGCCATCTCGGCCCTACAAGTCCATGCCGAACAAATTTTTTTTCCCCTTAGTCCCACCTGCCTGCACTCGTACCATAACCCTCCATTCCCTTATGACTTATGAATGTTTTACTACAGAAATTGATCCGGGTTTAGGCAATAGTTGTATTTCATGGCATTTGTTTGCCCTTGTTGTCGGCCTGAGATGTTCAAACTGGAGACTTTGTTGTTGTGTTCTCTTCATCGCTTTGACTGGGTCATAATATTACGGATCAGCAATCATTCAGAAGCAAAAGCCCAGACGTGATATATTATTAATCTTGTTGCAGCCTTCGTCATTGGCTTGCTTCGCTAATACTTCCGAGTGGTTATCAACAATCCCAAACTTTTTTTTTTTTTTTTTAATTTTATTTTTTATTAGAAGTACGGTAAATTACAATACTACACAACACATATATCTTAATACATTTTTTGTACCGCTTCATTTTTTTTGAGCTTTAAGAAAAAGGTAGAAGTAGGGAAAGTAAAGAAAGTGCGCGAGAGTCGTGAAGTGCAAGAGTGTTGGGAAAAGAAAGCCCCTTAGAAAAGAAGTTAGAGAAGGAAGTAAAGTGGGGAAATAGATCCTAGAAAAGAAAGAAAAAGAAAATAGGAACAATCGCTCTATTATAACATTAAACTCCGCAGAAAGGGGAACAATCCCAAACTTTTAAATGCTCATCTACGCTACACTGATCATGCAAATAAAACCAATAGATCAGTCTAAGTTCCTATGTTATTAAGTTCTAGTATTAGGCCATTCGGCCCATCAGGTCAACTCCGCCATTCAGTCAAGGGTTTTCGGCACGAAACGTTGCCTATTTCCTTCGCTCCATAGATGCTGCTGCACCCGCTGAGTTTCTCCAGCATTTTTGTCTACCTTCGATTTTCCAGCATCTGCAGTTCCTTTTTCAACAAGTGCTCTATGGATAAGAAGGACAGTTAGACTTGATCAAGCTTGTCGTGATCCTGTTCGTTTTACCCACTTTTTTTTAGTGCATTAATAAAGTTCGAAGCCAATTACAACTGTATAAGCGGTTTATTATCAGAAAGCAGGATGTCAAAATGAATCATTAATGGTGTAATCAAGCAACTACTTCTCATCAACATTACTCATTTAGTTTGGATTCAACAGAAATCACCCCTTGATAGAAGCCTCATTACAAACTTCAGGTAGATAAAAAGCACAATAATTGTTTACAGAGGTGATGTGAGAGCAGCTGCCTTTACCTCGAAGGAGCGTGCAGTCACATACAACATCATTGAAGAACTGCCGGCATTTGTAGCGGAAGGCAAAAAACTAACGGATGTGAAGGGAGGAACTGCAGCCGCTGGTTTAAGCTGAAGATAGACGCTAAACGCTGGAGTAACAGCGGGACAGGCAGCATCTCTGGAGGGAAGGAATCGGATTGGGATCCTTCTTCAGATCTGTGTGGTTGGACTCATATCAGACACAAGGAAGATTTACTGCTGTTGCTGATTGGTCTGGCATTGGACGTGTGGCACGGTGGCGCAGCGGTAGAGTTGCTGCCTTACATCGCCAAAGACCCAGGTTCGATCCTGACTACAATGCTCTCTGTACAGAGTTTGTACGTTCTCCCCATGACCTGCATGGGCTTTCTCCGGGTGCTCCGGTTTCCTCCCACACTACAAAGATGTACAGGTTTGCACATTAATTGGCCCTTGTGCGTGTGGGATGGTGTTAGTGTGCGGGGATCACAGGTCGGTGTGGATTCGATGGGCCGAAAGGTCTGTTTCCATGCTGTATCTCTAAACTAAACTAAACTAAACTAAACTAAACTAAACTAAACATGTCAGGGTCTAAAGACGTCGAATAATATTGTATAATATTGTGAGCTGAATTCTTCATTCAGTTCAAACAGGTGGCACCAGTCACTTTGTTTCATTTGCCCACGATCTTTTCCTGGCCAATTATTCTGGTGTACAGAAGGTCACAAATACTTTAAATAGAACCGTGCATAACAAAACATAACCTGTCATTTAATTGATTTGGATTTCATTTTATTACCACTAATTTCACAATACAGGGGCGGCACGTGGCGCAGCCGTTGAATTGTTACCTTGCAGCGCCAGAGACCCGGGTTCAATCCTGACTAGGGGTGCGGTCGGTACTGAATTTGTTTGTTGTTACTGTGACTGCATGGATTTCCTCCTCGATGTGCAGGTTTGTAGGTTAATTGAGTTACACTCCATTGAGTATAAATGGGGATCCTGTGGATAGGGTGAACTGTTTTAAATATCTGGGAGTCCACATCTCTGAGGATATGACATGGTCATCACACGCCTCAGCACTGGTGAGTAAGGCAAGGCAGCGCCTTTACCACCTCAGGCAATTGAGGAAATTCAGAGTGTCTCCGAGGATCCTCCAGTGCTTCTACGCAGCGGCGGTGGAAAGCATCTTGTCCGGGAACATTACCATTTGGTTCGGGAATTGCTCTGCCAAGGACAAGAAGGCTCTGCAGAGAGTAGTGCGTTCGGCCGAACGCACTATGTGAACTTCACTCACCCCCCTGCAGGAACTATACAACAGGAGGTGCAACTCCAGAGCAAACAAAATCATGAGAGACCTCTTCCACCCCTGCAACGGACTGTTCCAGCCGCTACGGTCAGGCAAACGCCTCCGTTGCCATGCAGTGAGAACGGAGAGGTTGAGAAGGAGTTTCTTCCCAGAGGCAATTCGGACTGTAAACGCCTTTCTCACCAGGGACTAACTGTACAGAACGTTTTTCCTTCTATTATTTATTATGTAAAATAATATGTGTGTTATGATTGTGTTTATAATTTGTTTGGTTGTTTTGTTGTTCCGCGAGCATTGCCACTTTCATTTCACTGCACATCTCGTATGTGTATGTGACAAATAAACTTGACTTGACTTGACTTGACTAATTGGCTTCTGTAAAAATGGATAATTTTCGCCTAGTGTGTAGGATAGTGCTAGTGCGTGGGTGATCGCTGGTCGGCATGGACTCAGTGGGTCAAAGGGCGGGTGGGGTACAGAGATGCGAACAGTGGAACTAGTGCGATGACTAGGGTGGGGGACAACGGTAGTTATCCTACTAGTTCCACTGATGTCATCCGTGGATCCTTTCATTACCACCTATTCCCCAGCCGATGATGAGCCATGATAAGATCCACCTTTCCTTGGTCATCTATTGCCAGCGGCGATTTGTTTAATAATTGTTTCATAATATTTAATAATAGTAATAATATCTGGCCTTTTCCCACCTCCAGCCTCCCCCCACCCCTCTCTACTTTAAGTCTGAAGAAGGGTTCCGACCTGACACGTCACCCATTCTTTTTCTCCAGAGATGCTGCCTGACCCTATCATCAGGCAAATGAATCATCCTACCACAACTAGAGAGCAGTTCGGAACTACTATCTACCTCATTGGTGACCCTCGGACTATCTTTGATCGGACGTTACTGGCTTTACATAGAAACATAGACATAGAAACATAGAAAATAGGTGCAGGAGTAGGCCATTCGGCCCTTCAAGCCTGCACCGCCATTCAATATGATCATGGCTGATCATCCAACTCAGTATCCTGTACCTGCCTTCTCTCCATACCCCCTGATCCATTTAGCCACAAGGGCCACATCTAACTCCCTCTTAAATATAGCCAATGAACTGGCCTCAACTACCTTCTGTGGCAGAAAATTCCACAGATTCACCACTCTCTGTGTGAAAAACGTTTTTCTCATCTCGGTCCTAAAAGATTTCCCCCTTATCTTAAACTGTGACCCCTTGTTCTGGACTTCCCCAACATCTGGAACAATCTTCCTGCATCTAGCCTGTCCAACCCCTAAAGAATTTTGTAAGTTTCTATAAGATCCTCCCTCAATCTTCTAAATTCTAGTGAGTACAAACCGAGTCTATCCAGTCTTTCTTCATATTACCTTGCACTAAACATTATTCCCTTATCATGTATCTGTACACTGCAAATGGCTCGATTGCAATCACCAGACTGATTCCTGGGATGTCAGGACTGTCTTATGAAGAAAGACTGGATAGTCTTGGTTTATACTCTCTAGAATTTAGGAGATTGAGAGGGGATCTTATAGAAACTTACAAAATTCTTAAGGGGTTGGACAGGCTAGATGCAGGAAGATTGTTCCCGATGTTAGGGGAAGTCCAGGACAAGGGGTCACAGCTTAAGGATAAGGGGGAAATCCTTTAAAACCGAGATGAGAAGAACTTTTTTCACACAGAGAGTGGTGAATCTCTGGAACTCTCTGCCGCAGATGGTAGTCGAGGCCAGTTCATTGGCTATATTTAAGAGGGAGTTAGATGTGGCCCTTGTGGCTAAGGGGATCAGAGGGTATGGAGAGAAGGCAGGTACGGGATACTGAGTTGGATGATCAGCCATGATCATATTGAATGGCGGTGCAGGCTCGAAGGGCCGAAGGGCCTACTGCTGCACCTAATTTCTATGTTTCTATGTTTCTATCTATTGTCTTTCTGCTGACTGGTTAGCACACACAAAAGCTTTTCACTGTACCTCGGTACACGTGACAATAGACCAAACTGAAGTGACCCGCTGAGTTACTCCGGCGGTTTGTGCCCATCTTGGGTGTGAAGTGACATCTGCAGTTCCTTCTTACACAGGTTTTACTCTCCTTGCCTCCATTCCTCCAATTTCCCCTCTACTCCATTGAAGAGCAACAGCCCCAACTTCCACCCTGCGTTGGCTCTTTGATCACCAGGATTGAGACAATGCCTGACGGGTCTTCATTAAACATATTTCTGCCCTTAGGCCAGAAAACCCTGAATCGGGGCAGTAATGAGATGGCAGCTTGACAAAGCAGGTGACAGACACAAGGAGCTCGCATCCAGGCTTTCTGCACAGAAAGAGATGGTCCCCATCTGATATAATCCTCATCTTGTATAATGACTGCTTGACTGCACTGGGCCTGTACTCGCTGGAGTTTAGAAGAATGTGTGGGGGACCTCATTGAAATAGTACAGAATAGTGAAAGGCTTGGACAGAGTGGATGTAGAGAGGGTGGCTCCACTAGTGGGAGAGTCTAGGACTAGAGGTCATAAACTCTGAATTAAAGGATGTTCTTTAAGGAAGGAGATGAGGAGGAATTTCAATAGTCAGAGGGTGGTGAATCTGTGGAGTTCATTGCCACAGATGGCTGTGGAGGCAAAGTCAGCGGATATAGATAGATTGATTTTTGATTCGCACAGGTGTCAGAGGTTATGGGAAGAAGGCAGGAGAATGGGGTTAGGAGGGAGAGATAGATCAGCCATGATTGAATGGCGGAGTTGACTTGATGGGCTGAATGGCCTAATTCAACTCGTATCACTTATGTATGATCTTATCATGTATGATAATATCCAATGCACCTCCCAGAAATACTGAATCGTTTCAGTTTAGGTTTATTATAGCCATGTGTTATCATGGTCCTGTGAAAGCTTTTGCTTGTGTGCTACCTAATCAAATCAGAGGATATTATAGATTAATGCAAACACAAACTCAAAAGGTAGAGTGACGAAAAAAATACCAGTGCAGAATATAGTTTCTCAGCATTGTAGTGTAACAGTTCCAGAGAAAGTCCGATGTCCGCAATGAGGTAGTTTGGAAAATCAGGACTGTATCCCTACTTATGGAAGGACCGCACAGGAGTTTGATAACAGGTGGTATGGTGGCGCAGCAGTAGAGTTGTTGCCTTACAGCAGTTTCCTACCGCACTCCAACGACCGAGAGGTTTGTAGGTTAATCTCTGTAAGTTGTAAGTTGTCCCTAGTGTGTAGAATAGTACTACTGCGTGGGGTGATCGCTGGTTGGCGCGGACTCGGTGAGCCGAAAGTCCTGTTTCCGCTCTGTATCTCCAAAGTCTAAAGTCTACAGGGCCTGTCCCACTTGGGTGTCATTTGCGCGTAATTTATGCAACATCATTTACGCGTCACGACGCATGGTGCGCATTACACGACGCATGGTGCGCATTACACGACGCATGGTGCGCATTACACGACGCAGTTCCCGCTGCATCAAAAAATCCCAGAGTATTATAAAGGACATTTCCCACCCCGGACACTCCCTGTTTGAACTGTTGCCGTCAGGCAGACGGTACAGATCTACAAGGACAAGGACGAACAGACTAAAAAACAGTTTTTACCCCACTGCTATAAAAGCACTAAATGTAGCCGCCAAGGAACGCAGGGGCGAGACATACTAAGGGACTGTGGTACACCGTGAAATCGACAGAAGGATGGAGGGTTGGGTGTTTATGCGTGCTATTTTCATGATATTTATTTTAGTTGTTTATCTTTTAATATTTTATCTTGAATGTATCGTTAGCTTTTAGAAATGTTTGAATGGTGCACTGACTGGCTGACATTTTTTAATTTTGTTGTACATGGTTCATGTTACAATGACAATAAATAGCAATGTTACAAAATTTTGAGATTTTAAAAATCAAGTCTGCAATTTATCCCATCAGATAAAGCATAACAATAAGTTTAATTTGACACCAAATTCACTTTCATATCTCAAGTATTAAAAAAGTTATGGCCATTTTCATACTCGGAAATTAGCATCTTGTTCCCTATTGATTTTCAATGGACATTACAAAAAAGCTGTGATCTTGGATAATCAAAGGCCCATTTCTTAAGGAAAGATTAACATTTTTAAATAGCCTAAGTGTCCAAAGATTATTCACAAATAATTCACAATATAACATGATTTTTATATCTAATTTACATTAATTTATAGGCCAAATGGAAGGAATTTAGTGTTCAATTGCTGTAAATAAATGCCCATTTAAATCGGCTTTCTAGTGGGTTCCTGTGGCACGCGCTGGTTTAGAACGTTGACAGCGCGCTGGATTAGTGCCCTCAAATGCCGAGAAAAATACTGCGGGATATAAAAAGCCCAAAATGAACTACTCGCTATAGATAACTTGATATATAGGGTTATATATATGCCCCATTTAATGTAAAAATAAGGTACATACCTTTAATTGTTTGCTTTATAAAACCCTGGGGCTGCGAGATGTTGCGGAATCAGAGAGTAATTTTAAACTATTATAACTATATTATCGAGGCCTATAAAACTAATAATACCTTTTGCGACCGGGTCTTGCAGCGATTTTTCGTTAATGATTTACTAGGCTGAACATCTGCGATTAGTACAGCCTAGTAAAAATCGCGTTTTAAACCCGCCCCCTCCAAACAGCGCCAAAATCGCGGACCTGGCTGTGGGCAGATTCCCAATGGCGATTCAGGTAGGTTTTGTAACATACCTACAATAAAGAAACTATTCTATTCTATGGTGCTCATTACACGACGCATGGTGCGCGGTGACGTAGGCAGTGACGCTCGGTTGCGCGCGGCGCCCCAGGATTTCGGGAAGTACAAAATCTTTGCGCGCCATCTGCGTGACACGCAAATGACGCCCAAGTGGGACAGGCCCTTACATCTCCACCATCTGCAGTGAACAGTTTTTGTGTGCGTTCCCCCCCCATCGCAGATACATCTAGCATTATGTGGGTAGAGTTGATGTCTAGGATAGTGAGGCAGTTGCAGGGTAAAATACTCAGTTTAAGTCTAATTGCCTTTGAATTGTGAAACCTGTTGTACAGGTGATTGCTCTCCATGAGGCAATCATTTTTTGGAGCGCTGGAAAACGCACGGAAGAGCATGTCACACTGTGTGACACATCCAGGACAGCAGGGGGACATTTTACTCAGGGTAACAGATGTATAATCAAATCACTAAACTAACTTGAATTGGATTTCCAACTGCTCAATGTAAGTTGAAATGCTATAGACACAAGGCTATGTGTCCTCTATTCCACATTCTCCCTCATGACAGTGCTGTCATTCTTCCAGATTCCTCTCAGGGAGTTGTTAATAATAGGACCTCAATGCGCCTTAAATAACAAAAAAGAAAAAGTCACAAACATGCCTCTGTTTCCGTGTTATATTTTTGCTTCGTTCATTAGTGTAAGATGATCCATGGGATGTGACACTGTCGCAATGAAAGGAAAGGTACAATTTGATGAAGGGACACGCTGCAGTTCTTAATGAAAAGTTGGAAATTGTTAACGATTGTGAAGCTGACAGCTTTACAGAATACTGTCTTCCCATCTACCGATTTAATGAGACATAATCAGTCGATGAGAATTGGAATTTCTTTTAAATTGCAGGTTTGCAAATATAATTGGATCGTAGATGTAGAACACAGAACAGTGCCGCACAGGAACAGGTTCTCTGGCTCACAATGTCTGTGCCGAACATTATGCACCAAATAATCGTATGTATCAGTAAAATGAGTTGTAATGTGCCAAGTTCCAACACGTGAATACAATCATGGGAGGAATATATCCCTATTCTACTGAGGACAAGAGGAAAATGTCCAATGAACTCAAACAGTTAAATTGCGACTTCAAAGATCAAGCCATTTTCTGGTGATAGAATAGATGGACCACATAGTTACTGCGTTCAGTTAACGGAGAATATGGTCGATTGTTACTTTTGTCCCACAGTCCCAGTGAGGTTATAGGATAGTCTCAGTGTTAGAGGTGGATGAAGGAAATGCTTGAAAACTAGGGTGATTCTGGCTCTGACCCATGGAACGGGAGGGGCTTTTAAAGCCATGTCTTGAAAGGAGGGTCCAATGGCTTGGCCATTAGTGCTTCTGCCCTGGCTCCTGTAGCCCTGGTTTGATTCTCACAGGTCCTGTCTCGGTAGTAATTGCACGGACGTCTAGAGTCATATCGTGGTACAGCATGGAAACATCCCTTGTCGACCTATGTGCCTGTCTACTCTAATCCCATTTTCCTGCATATTCTCCTGTTCCTATCCTATCCATGCACTTATCCATGTTTCCATTTTAAACACTGCGACTGAACTTACCTCCTCATTTGAGGAAGGACATTCTTGCTACAGAGGGAGTGCAGCGTAGGTTAATTCCCGGGATGGCGGGACTGTCATACGAAGGCCATTGAATTTCACCCTGGTAACATTCCTGCTCCTTGTGTCCCATTATCATACGTCTATGTACTGATTGGGTTTTATCCTGCAGTCAACGTTATTCCCGCTGTTCCCTTTACCATGTATCTGTACACTGTGGATGGCTCGATTGCACGCGTGTGTTGACTTTCCACTGACTGGATAGCGCGCAACAGCTTTCCACTGTACCTTGGTACACGTGACAATAAATTAAACTCAAACGCAACCTCCACCATGGTCACTCCTGCAACCTCCTAAGTACCAACCTAAATAAGCACCATTTTATATTAGAACTCCGTCCCCAATATGATCATCCTAAGCTACAAAGTCTTCAGTAGAGTCTTCCTATTGCTGTAACAACTTGGAATCATTGCCTCTCACACCTGAGTCTTTGGTCTGCGTTTACCGTCGACTTATGTCCTCACTGAGGTTAATCATCAGTGCCCGAAGCTTCAAATATCAGATATTCCAATCCTGATTTCCTTCATTGAAACCCATTCCTTGTACCAACCGTGTCCAGTTTTAATTGATAGATTGATTGAAGGATACAATTTGGAAGCTGGCCCTTCGGCCTATCGAGCCCACACTGACCATATACCACCCGTTCACACGAGTTCTGTTACCCCATTTTCTCATCCATTCCCGACACATTATGGGCAATTTTATGGAGGCCAATTAACCTACAGAGCCACACGTCTTTGGAACGTGGAAAGAAACCTGAGCACCCGGAGGAAACCCACGCGGTCACAGGGAAAACGTGCAAACTGCACGGAGACAGCATCCGAGGTCAGGATGGAACCCAGGTCTCAGGCGCTGTGAGGCAGCGAATCTATCGGCTGTACCACAGTGTCACATTCATTTTGATGAATGAAGAGCAGGCAATATTGCCGTGAATGAATCTAATCTGGATTGCATGTAAATAAGGCGACTCAGACATACTTGAAATAACTAGCAATGATTAAAAAGTAAAATAATATTCATGGTAAATGCGAAACATATTTCACTGTCAAAATGGTTCACGTATTGAACTCTATTAAACGTATTTGTTGATTGCCGTATTTCTGTCCAAAGTTGCTGTTTCACAACCCAGGCTCAATCCTGAGCGCTTTACTGTCTGTATGGAGTTTGCACGTTCTCCCTGTGACCACGTGGGTTTCCTCCGGGTGCTCCGGGTCCTCCCACATCACGAAGACGTGCGGTTTTGTAGGTTAATTGCCCCTCTGTAAAATTGCCCCTGATGTTTAGTGAATGTGTAAGATAGTGGGATAATATAGAACTAGTGTGAGGTGTTGATCGATGGTCGGTGTGCATATTCTCCTGTTCCTATCCTATCCATGCACCTATCCATGTTTCTATTTTAAACACTGCGACTGAACTTACCTCCTCATTTGAGGAAAGACATTCTTGCTATAGAGGGAGTGCAGCGTAGGTTAATTCCCAGGATGGCGGGACTGTCATACGAAGGCCATTTAATTTCACCCTGGTAACATTCCTGCTCCTTGCGTCCCATTATCATACGTCTATGTACTGATTGGGCTTTATCCTGCAGTCAACGTTATTCCCGCTGTTCCCTTTACCATGTATCTGTACACTGTGGATGGCTCGATTGCACGCGTGTGTTGTCTTTCCGCTGACTGGCTAGCGCACAACAGCTGTACCTTGGTACACGTGACAATAAATTAAACTCAAACGCAACCTCCACCATGGTCACTCCTGCAACCTCCTAAGTACCAACCTAAATAAGCACCATTTTATATTAGAACTCCGTCCCCAATATGATCATCCTAAGCTACAAAGTCTTCAGTAGAGTCTTCCTATTGCTGTAACAACTTGGAATCATTGTCTCTCACACCTGAGTCTTTGGTCTGCGTTTACCGTCGAATTATGTCCTCACTGAGGTTAATCATCAGTGCCCGAAGCTTCAAATATCAGATATTCCAATCCTGATTTCCTTCATTGAAACCCATTCCTTGTACCAACCGTGTCCAGTTTTAATTGATAGATTGATTGAAGGATACAACTTGGAAGCTGGCCCTTCGGCCTATCGAACCCACACTGACCATATACCACCCGTTCACACGAGTTCTGTTACCCCATTTTCTCATCCATTCCCGACACATTATGGGCAATTTTATGGAGGCCAATTAACCTGCAGAGCCGCACGTCCTTGGAATGTGGAAAGAAACCTGAGCACCCGGAGGAAACCCACGCGGTCACAGGGAAAACGTGCAAACTGCACGGAGACAGCATCTGAGGTCAGGATGGAACCCAGGTCTCAGGCGCTGTGAGGCAGCGAATCTACCAGCTGTACCACAGTGTCACATTCATTTTGATGAATGAAGAGCAGGCAATATTGCAGAGAATGAATCTAATCTGGATTGCATGTAAATAAGGCGACTCAGACATACTTGAAATAACTAGCAATGATTAAAAAGTAAAATAATATTCATGGTAAATGTGAAACATATTTCACTGTCAAAACGGTTCACGTATTGAACTCTATTAAACGTATTTGTTGATTGCCGTATTTCTGTCCAAAGTTGCTGCTTCACAACCCAGGCACAATCCCGAGCGCTTTACTGTCTGTATGGAGTTTGCACGTTCTCCCTGTGACCACGTGGGTTTCCTCCTGGTGCTCCGGATCCTCCCACATCACGAAGACGTGCTGTTTTGTAGGTTTATTGCCCCTCTGTAAAATTGCCCCTGATGTTTAGTGAATGTGTAAGATAGTGGGATAATATAGAACTAGTGTGAGGTGTTGATCGATGGTCGGTGTGGACTTAGACCAGCGCTTTGGATGTGATTTCTATAAAATACAACATTCTTTCAATTTTGTTTAAGGTGTTACATAGTCTTATACTAAACTTTCCACTGAATTGGGTAAGTTGAAATGGTGATTAGAAACAATGGCTATTCCTTTCCGCCTTTTACTGTTGCAATGATATTAGAGTATATTACAGTATATTACAGTATATTACAGTAGCTGACGCCTCCAAGATCCACGGAACTCAATTAAATGTATTGGTAATATTGCAGGACAATCTCTAGGGAAATTGAATCTTAACATATATATGTACTGAGTTGTGCTGAGCAAGAAAGCACTGATCTGATCTCTTCTGAGTGGTGACAAAGCTTACAGTCTGAAAGACTGCGGCTAGGCAAATAAGCAGCAATATATCCAAGGCATGAGTGCAGCACAATGTTGCATCAGTAGAGTTGTTGCCTCACAGTGCCCAGGTTCGATCCTGACTATGGGTCCATTCTGTACGGTTTTCTCCAGCTGCTCCGGTTTCCTCCCACATCCCAAAGACGTGCAGGTTTGTAGGTTAATCGGCTTCTGGAAATTGTCCCTCGTGTGTAGGTTCTAACTAAAGTTGAGGTGATCACTGGTCAGCGCAGACTCGGTTGGACAAAGGACCAGTTTCCACGCTGTATCTCCAAAACTAAAAAAGTGAAACTGAAACTAGACTAAAGCATCTAACTATTCATTTGCATCTTGGCGTTGATGCACTATGTTTCTGACAAATAGAATTTAACAAAACATATTTGCTCCACACACTGAGTACATTGACATTAAAAATGTTGTGTTCAAACATTACTCTGGTCATTTTCAGCATTAAGACTTGTGGTGGGTGTATGGAAGGAGCTGCCATAGAAGATAGATGAGGCAGATATTATAACATCATTTAAAAGACATTTGGACGGGTACATGTATTGTTCATGTTCATAATTGATAGGAGCAGAATTAGGCCATTCGTCCCATCAAGTCTACACTGCCATTAAATCATGGCTGATCTATCTCTCCCCTCCTAAACCCATTCTCCTGCTTTCTCCCCATAACCCATGACACCCGTACTAATTAAGAATCTACCTATCTCTGCCTTAAAATATCCATTGCCTCCACAGCCTTCTGTGGCAAATAATTTCACAGATTTACCACCCTCTGACTAAAGATATTGCTCTTTATCTCCTACCTAAAGGAACGTTCTTTAATTCTGAGGCTATCACTTCTGATTCCAGACTCACCCACAAGTGGAAACATCCTCTCCACATACAGTACGCTCTATCCAGGCCTTTTCACTAGGAAAGGTTCAGAGACATATGGGCCAAATGTGGGAAGGTAGAGCTATAGTGTAGATGGGACACCTTGGTCAAGTTGGGCTGACGGCCCTGTTTCCACGCTGTCTCTATGACTCAAGGTAGGTTTGCCTAGACTAACCCGCAGAACTCAACAATGGCCTTACAGCAACTCCGTTCAGGCACACTCAACCCAATGAGCTCAACTCCAAATGGCTTCCCAACTAAACAGCAAGAAAGTGATGTGTCGGAAGGAACTGCAGATGCCAGTTTACACTGAAGATAGGCACCAAACGCTGGAGAGAAGGCACCCATTCCTTCCGCCCAGAGATCACGCCTGTCCCGCTGAGTTACTCCAGCACTTTGTGTCTCGCAAGAAACTGAGGAACGTTTTAAACTGCACAGGTTACAGGGCCCATCTCTGGTGTTCAGGGTTACTTTCTTCAGTATTAGTTCCACATACATGAATCAATTTCACAGGGTGATATCATTTGGGCTTTGTCCAAGTATTGTTTATACCATTCCACACTTTGTGTGTTGCAGGCATGTGCTTTGTGTATTTTATGGTCTCCATTGTGTTTAGCGATCAATATTACACCACAAATAAAACGCGGAGTGCATGAATTTCTCGGTCATTGTATTTTTGGGGAATAGAATCTAATGATATTCTTCAGAAGTTAAAACAGATCTATACTTCTACACTGGTTTTTATTAACCCCTGATAGAAACAGACCACAGGGGATTAAAATTCCCACGAACATCAAAACAAGGTTAACTGCTTCCTGTTTCACACTGCTGAGATCAGCACTAGTTACTCCCCATTTTTGGCTGTGGGTATGTACTAATAATAATTCAAAATTGCTGTCAGCAATGCTCTTGTCTGTTTGCAATGTTGATGTATGTGTATATGTACCTAGTATTTCTCACATGATTCCTTTCTGATAACACCTGTATATTTTACGAGGATGTTGCCAGGACTACAGGGTCAGAGCAATAGGGAGGGGTTGAGCAGGCTGGGACTCGATACCTTGGAGCAAATTTGTCCATCTCACTTTAAACCTATACCCTCTTGTCTTTGGCACTTCTACCCTGGGCAAAAGGTGCTATCTAGTTTATGTCTACATTTTATTCATTTTGCTGTCTGTCATTTTCCTGCCTGTACGGAGTTTGTACGTTCTCGCCGTGACCACGTGGGCTTTAACATCTGTGGTTGGAAAGGTTCTAGAGAGTATTCTGAGGGATAGGATATACAGGCATTTAGATGGTCAAGGGCTGATTAGGGATAGTCAACATGGGTTTCTATGTGGGAGGTCATGTCTCACAATCTAATTGTTTTTTGAAGCCGTGATCAAAAAGATCGATGAGGGCTGAGCCGTAGATGTTGTATATGTGGATTTCTGCAAAACATTCGACGAGGCTCCACATGATAGGCTGCTCAGGAAGGTTAGATCGCATGGGATCCAAGAAGAGATAGCTGAGAATTGGTTGGTGGAATTTAATACAGAGAAATGTGAGGTGTTGCATTTGGCAATGTCAGGACATGGGCAGGACCAACACAGTGAATGGTATGGCTCTGAGGAGTGTTGTAGAGCAGAGGGATCTAGGAGCACAGGTGCATAGTTCCTTGAAAGTGTTGTTGCAGGTAGCTAGGGTGATTAAGAAGGCATTTGGCACATTGGCCTTCATCAAGATACAAGATACAAGATACAACATACATTTAATTTCATCAGTCATTGACTATAGTCATTGAGTATTGAATATAGATGTTGGGAGGTCATGTTGCAGTTGTGTAAGGCGGGTTCTTGGTGTTAGAGCCCCCGGTTCCAAGCCGTGCTGGGCACCGTATTTAGGGCGGGGGGAAGTAGAGCCCTGAAAAGCGGTATTCACCCGCTTTACGCCGTCCACAGACCTGCCGTTGGAGCCTCCGACTCTCCGGTCGGGCCGCAGCAGCAGCAGCAGCAGTTGAGCTCGGCCAGCCCTGCAAATGGGTGTCACAGAGAAGTCATTTATTGAATATAGGTTGGGAGGTCATGTTGCCTGGGGGACTTAGAGGTATTCCTGGGCACCATTTTATAGTGTTGCAAATGGTACAGGGGATGTTTGTTTCCCCTTTAGTTTGCAAGCTGTAAGAGTTGATGCAGTGGGGATGATGCCAAAATATTTATTCTTCACAATGGCCTCTAAGCCGAGCCCTGCTTCTCCCTACCCACCGGGTATCACCGTAGTGAAGAATACATATTTTGATATCACCCTGGACAATGGGTGTAATCCCCACCCCATCAACTCTTCCAGCTTGCAAACAAAATGGGCAACCCTCCTTTCATTAGTGTTTTGAATCCAATCTATTGGGTCATTTAGTTTAGTTCAGTTTGGAGATACAGCACAGAGACAGGCCCTTCGGCCCATCGAGTCTGCGTTGGCCAGCGATCCCCGTACACTAACACTATCAACACACTAGGGACAATTTTTGCCAAAGCCAAATTAACCGACAAACTTGTATGGCTGAGGAGTGTGGGAGGAAGTCGGAGCACCCAGGGCAGGGAAAACCCACGCAGTCACGGGGAGAACGTGCAAACTCTATACAGACAGCAGCCGTGGTCAGTATGGAGCCCTAGTCCCTGGCGCTCTAAGGCAGTAACTCTACCGCTGCACCACTGTGTCACCCTCATTTGAGTTTATTATCATTTGTGCTGACTCTTTTGCTCTTTGCAAGAATGCTGCCGGATTAGCTGAACTGCATCTGCAGTTTATGGTCCCATATTGTTTAATTTTCTTTAGAAAGAAACAAGATGCAGTTTGATTCAAACATAAGCAACTCTCTTCACCATTGTACTGAAATAATCTTTGCGCATTGTAAGTGAACCTAACATAGGGTCTCAGCTTGGGAAGAGGATATTTTGCTCCAAATAACACCATTTATATTGCAGTGAAAAATTAGTGACAATGGGGGAGCTGAAGTTAGAATGTAAAGATGCAACACTATTGCTTAGTTTGAAAGAATGACACCACTTTTTCTCGTAAAGCATTTTGTCAGCCCTGTGTTTCTGCCAGTGTAAAGGAGACTTTCTGACGTAAAGCAGATTGCACACTGATGCATTGTTGCCACTAAAAGATTCCAAAGACATTCAGAACGAGGATAGATCAACATCCTCATTGCTATGGATGTGAACAGCATTAGTCAGCTAAAACGAATTTTTTTATACTTGCATGCTACAGCAAATCAGTAGAATTATTGCATTGCTTCTTCTCCATTACGATCCGCGGTTGAATGCACAGAGGGCAGCTGAACTGTAATACACGGCTGGGATAGACACAAAATGCTGGCGTAACTCAGCGGGACAAGCAGCATCTCTGGAGAGAAGGAATGGGTGACGATTCGGGTCAAGACACTTCTTCAGACTCTTCTTCTTGTCGAGTCCACACACAAGATTAGAAGTTGTTCAGCCAGAGCTGAACACACGTCTCGGCATCTGTACACAATGGTGTCTGTCTTGTCGCTTCTTGTGCATGGTGGTGGAAAGATTGGTGGGGACAGGGCCGGGCTACGTGAATGCTCTTTCCTTGACCCCCTTCTTCATACTGAGGGTCAGGGGAGAGGGAAACTAAAGATATGGGAGGGTAATGTAGAGGAAATGTAGAAAGGTTCGCTGTTGGCTGAAGGGAAGGTAACAACGAGGCACACAAACAGTAAAATTAATCAGGAGTACAGTGAAACTAGATGGAGAACTAGGAAGGGGCAGGAAGGGAGAAGGAGAAGAGAAAATGCAAGGGTTGCTTGAAGTTAGAGAAATCAATATTCATACAACTGGGTTGTATGTAAGTCCCCAGTAAGTATGTGTACGTGTATGTGCGTGTATGTGTGTGTATGGCTGCATGTATCTAACTTCTCATTGTGTGTACACGTCCCAGCATGTGTGCAAGCATGCATGTGTGTCTGCATGGGTGTGTGTGTGTGTGTGTGTGCATACATACGCGTGTGTTTGTGCTTGGAGACGCCAGTGAAGTTGTCCACTTTTGCATGTGTCAGCATCTATACAGTAAAGGGCGGCTTTGCAATTGTTATTTGTCTCCTCGACATTGGGCCGAGACATCACCCTGTTTTCCTGTGTGCAATGGATATCCCACATTGAACGATGTTTTACAGCACGAACTTGCACTCCTCTGAATGAAGTTGGGGACCTGGACCTTTGTGACCCTCATGGTCCATATTCCGAAGACAAACGACCTGGACATCGCCCGGTTTCGTTGTCTGGGGACGCAGAGTTTAGACATTGACGCTGGCTGCTGAGTGGGAAACATAGAGGTGGGAAACGTCCTGCTCACAATAAAGAAAGCGACACATACACCTTGGGGAAAGACAAATCAGAAAGGAAAATTCACCACATTAATCACATAAGATTGAGTGTGAGTAAGTCATCTTTGACCCTGAAGAACTGCCCTGGAGAAAAACATAAGCGTGAGGTTAAAGGAGTCAGAACTCTTCAGCTTATAAATCACCTCATTGAAAAGTACAGAATAATGAAAGGCTTGGATAGAGTGATGTGGAGAGGATGTTTCCACTACTGGCAGTCTAGCCTCAAAATTAATGGACGTTCATTTAGGAAGGAGATGAGGAAGAATTTCTTCAATCAGAGGGTGGTGAATCTGTGGAATATTTTGCCACATGCTGTGGAGGCAAATTCAGTGAATATATTTAAGGCAGGTTCTTGATTAGTACGGGTGTCAGAGGTTTAGGGGAGAAGGTAGGGGAATGCGGTAAGGAGGGAGAGATAGATCAGCCGTGATTGAATGGCAGAGTAGGCTAGAACAGCCGAATGGCCTAATTCTGATCCTATCGCTTATGACCTTGTGATCTTATGAAAAGCACGGTTAGAGATCATCTCTTAAAGGTCTTCAAGGTGGCAGGTGGCTTTGATATGAAAGCTGGAGAAGAACTAGACCTTGTGGTGAATAATCTGAGAACCAAATGTCATGGATTCAAATTCAGTGGGAAAAGATCTCGAGGGAAGACGAGAACAAAGATAGATCTCTCAGGAAGTTGCTACAAACTGCAACACTATACTGAAATCCCATCAATTTTTAACTTTATAATGTTTTTTTTCCACTCGAGAAATGGTACATAGTACATAGGCTGTAAAATGCTTTTGCTTGTCCCACAAGTGTTGTCTAAATTGCACTATCAATGTAAATGTCTCGGTTTACTTGCATGCATTTTAAAAGCACTTTGGACAGGTGTTTGTGGAGACGATCCCGACTACAAGAATAGAATAAAAAGCATAGATGTGAGAGTGAGTCTGCAGTCTCTTAAGTCTCTGGCTTCTTTCTGCCTCGTATCTTCATCATACTATGATTCCAATTCTATTTGATTTGAAGCAACATGTACTCGTACAAACTATGGTCATTGTAAATCCTTCAGGCTAATCCCACTGCTCACTCATGGACACAGTACGTCACCGGACTCCAACAATAATCTTTCATCAATATACTGGTCCACAGTGGCGCAATGGTAGAGTTGCTGACTTTACAGTGCCAGAGACCCGGGTTCGATCCTGACTATGGGTGCTGTCTATATGGAGTTTGTACGTTGTCCCCGTGACCTGCGTGGGTTTTCTCAGATTTAGTTTCCTCCCACACTCTAAAGGCATACAGGTTTGTAGGCTAACTGGCTTGGTATGAATGTAAATTGTCCCTTGTGTGTGTAGGATAGTGTTAATGTGCGGGGATCGCTGGTCGGTGTGGGCTGAGAGGCCCGTTTCCGCGCTGTATCTCTAAACTAAACTAAACTGACGCCATTTTGAATTTGTGCAGGAAGGAACTGCAGATGCTGCTTTAAACCGAAGATAGACATAAAAAGCTGGAGAAACTCTGTGGGTCAGACAGCATCTCTGGAGAGAAGGAATAGGTGACGTTTCAGGACGAGATGCTGCCTGCCCCACCACGTTACACCAGCTTTTTGTGGCTTTGAATTTGATTCTATCAACATGTGTTTCTTTGCTTGGGCAATCTGTTGACAAATCCATTCTTATCCAGCATCCAGGCTTGAGTTCATGGCCTCCGGCTATCAAGACTGTAGTTATATCAAACTCAGGAAACCTGAGTTCTCATCCTGAGACTTTGTTAATGTGTTGTTCGAATAGCCTCCAGTGCCTAATTTGTAGTACCTGTTTCATTGCCCTGTCTTCTGTGTAAAACTAGCCGTAATGGAGTGTGTAAATTACTCCAGCCGGATGTAAACCAATGAACGAGATGAATTCAGAATTATCTACTGGGATTTACGTTCAATTCATCTTGTCAGCGACGCATGCTTTTAAGCTATAAAATTTTATTATTAGCCAGGGATTACTGTTAGCGTAATTGTTGAGAACACATTAGTGAAATATGGATATCTTCATGCTTGATAGTTATCAGGGATTACTATGTATGTAAATGTGTGGTTCCATACGAGTTGGTAGGAGATGCAAGAAAAGGCAGATGCTGGTTGACAAAATGCAGTAACTCAGCGGGTCAGGCAGCATCTCTGGTGAACATATGTAGATGACCTTTCGGGACAGGACACTTCTTTCAGACTCTCGGTCTGCAGAAGGGTCTTGACCTGAAATGTGCAGGAAGGCACTGCAGATGCTGGTTTAAACCGAAGATAGACACAAAATGCTGGGGTAACTCAGCGGGTCAGGCAGCATCTCTGGAGCAAAGGAATGGGAGACGTTTCGGGTCGAGACCCTTCTTCAGACTGAGAGTCATGGGAGAGGGAGATGCGAGATATGAAAAGGCAAGTGGAATAAATGGATGAAAGATGGCAGAAAACAACGATGATCAAGGGAAGGTGGAGCCCACAATGGTTCATTGTAGGCTGTGGGGAAGGTGATAACGAGGGATACAAGCAGTAAAACGCAGCAGGACGACAGTGAGACTAGTATGATGACTAGGGTGGGGTGGGGATGGAGAGAGGGGGGATGTTATACTGCAAGATGTCTGGAATGTTACAGGAGGAGTTGACCTGAAGAAGGGTCTCGACCCGAAACGTCACCCATTCCTTTTCTCCAGAGATGCTGCCTGCCCCGCTGAGTTACTCCTGCATTTTGTGGCTATCCTGACCTGAAATGTCTTTTTAACCTCACTCTTTCCCCTTCGTCCCGTCTCCTTCCACCCATATTCCTCCCTCCGCTTTTACGTTTCACTCCGTCTCTTCTTTCCTTATCTGACATCCTTGTGTCTCCTTTCCACTTCTCGCCTTTGTCCCATATGTCGGTCATTCCACCCCTTACCTGTATCCACCGATCACTTGCCTGGATAGACACAAAATGCTGGAGTAAATCGGCGGGACAGGAGGTCTGAAGAAGGGTCTTGACCCGAAACGTCACCCATTCCTTCTCTCCAGAGATGCTGCCTGTCCCACTGTGTTACTCTCGCATTTTGTGCTTATCCTCGGTTTAAACCAGCATCTGCAGTTCCTTCCTATCACTTGCCAGACTTTGTCCCACCCCCCCCACCACTTCTCTTTTCATAGCTTTCTCCCGCCCCCCTCCATCAGTCTAGAGAAAGATCCTGACCTGAAATGTCATCTGTCCATTTCCTGGGTTCCTGCAGCACTGTGTGTTTTGGTTAAAAATGATGATTCTATATAGCAATTGCATTTAGTTTAGTTTATTGTCACGTGTACCCGAGGAACAGTTAAAAGCTTTTGTTGCGTGCCAACCAGTCAGTGAAAAGACAATACAAGATTACAATCGAGCCGTCTGCAGTGTGTACAGATACATGAGAAAGGGAATAACGTTTTGAGCATGATAAAGTCCAGTAAAGTCCGAAAAAAGATAGTTTGAGGGTCTACAATGAGGAAGATAGTAGCTCAGGACTGCATTCTAGTTTAATTTAGTTTAGTTTAAAGATACGGCACGGAAACAGGCCCTTCGGCCCACCGGGTCCGCGCCGGCCAGCGACCCCCACACACTAACACTTACCTACACCCACTAGGGTCAGTTTTTACATTTAACAAGCCAATTAACATGCAAATCTGTATGTCTTTTGAATGTGTGAGGAAACCGAAGATCTCGGAGAAAACCCACGCAGGTCACGGGGAGAACGTACAAACTCCGTACAGACAGCACCTGTAGTCGGGATCGAACCGTGGTCTCCGGCGCTGCAGTCGCTGTAAGGCAGCAACTCTACAGCTGTGTCCCCGATTATACTGAAGAAGGGTTGCGGCCTGAAACGTTGCCTATTTCCTTCACTCCATAGATGCTGCTGCACCCGCTGAGTTTCTCCAGCTTTTTTGTGCATCCCCGTTTATGCTGGTGGCCTTGCCGAGGCAGCGTGAAGTGTAGATGGAGTCAATGGAAGGGAGGTTTGCATGATGGTCTTGGCTACGTTCACTACTCTGTGCAATTACCTGCGGTCTGCGATGGAGCTGTTCCCAAACCATGCTGTGATGCATCCCAATAAACTACCTTTCAAGGCGCATCTGTAGAAGTTGGCGAGAGTTGTTGGGGACATGCTGAACTTCCTAAGCCTTTTAAGGAAGTAACTGCTAAGGAAGGAATTAAGGAAGCAAGGAAGTAAAGAATGCACAAAGGTTCAGCTATCTGAATTAATATATTGGTAGTAAACATACTCCTCACGGAGTTACACGAGTGAGAGAGAGATTAGGAAAATACTTGAATAGAAGTTTACGATAAAGCAACAAGGCAGAATGCCTCGAGAGCCAAATATTAATAATCAACACCTGTCGGAGTGTTCAGCACTGCGATGATACAGAGCAAAGCTTGACACTTGAGAACTGGTTCAAAGGATGCCTTCAAGGCACTGCAGAGTGAATAGAAGGATGATCACACTCAGTGAGAAAGCTGAATTAAAACATTGGAGAAATGGATTGCGCAATGACATGACTTGGGATTTACTAGCAGGCCACAAATTTAATTGCTGAGCAGAAGAAGGTGGTCAACTACAGGTCAACTCGAACAGAACAATAAGCTGATTTGGGCAGGTGAGATACGTGGACTGGAAAGAATATTTGATGCCCTATATAACCATATACTACGGAGGACACGAGGAAAATGCCTGTGGCGCCTTCACGCCCACGTTGGTTTTGCATACAGCCCGTCACCGCTGCCGACTCGCCGACAGCCTCACGAGAAGGCCCAGCACAAGAGATCAATAACAATTCCAAGGTCAGATGCTCTAATTGGCCTCATCTGCACACGGGTTACGATTGGTGAGAATGTAGGTAAAAGGGGTTTCTGGAATAAACGTGACACAAGGTGCCTGGCTCAGCTAAGTGTCATTTGTTCTTTGCTTTGTGTGGTGGGATTCAGTGGATCCTACATGTCCAATGAACTCAAACAGTTAAATTGTGGCTTCAAAGACCAAGCCATTTTCTGGTGATAGAATAGTTGACGGAGAAAATAGTTGATTGTTACTTTTGTCCCACAGCCCCAGTGAGGTTACAGGATAGTCTCAGAGATAAAGGTGGAGAAAGGAAATGGTTGAAAACTAGGGTGGTTCTGGCTCTGTCCCATGGAACGGGAGGGGCTTTTAAAGCCATGTCTGATGTTTTGAAAGGGAGGTCCAGTGGCCTCGCAGGTCAATTAGTGCTCCTGCCCTGGCTCCTGTAAACCTGGTTTGATTCTCACCTCAGGTCCTGTCTGAGTAATATTCTAGAGCCGTGGTTCCCAACCTTTTTTTGGCCATGCCCCACCTAATCACCTCTAAAATCCTGATGCCCCCCCTCATGTGGTGATATATAATTCTTATCATTTAAAAAGTGAACTCCGTTTCAGCTGAAGAAGCTTAAAACGCCAATACCTTGGTTTAAACAAGCTTCAAAAGAACATGGCATCAATGAAAAAGAAAAATGAAATAAACAAAAGACAGTTAAAGTTCTGAGCAAGAAATTACTAAAAAATTGTAAAAAAAAAAAAGAAAAAAACATTAGGTGGTATTAAAATAATAATAATGATAAATATGATAATAAAAGAGTATTCACAGGTAATTAAGAGAGAGAAAATTCTGCGACGTGCATGAAGAGCGATGGCGCGGTGATTATGTAATAACTACACAATAAAGACCTTTTTTACCCCCAAAAAATTATTTATTCAAAATAACATCTGAAACATAAACTACATATGTTTACCTGATGGAAAATCCTAAAAAATAAAAATCGAAAATTTGGACCCAGACCTCCTCAGTCGCACTCAATTTCCCCCCTTAAAAATCAAATTGCCCCCCTGTGGGGCGTACGCCCCACGTTGGGAACCACTGTTCTAGAGTCATTTACAGGTACAGCACGGAAACAACCCTTGTCGACCTACGTGCCTGTCGGCTCCAATCCCATTTTCCTGCATATCCCTGTGTTCCTATCATATCCATGCACCTATCCATGTTTCCTTTATAAACACTGCGACTGAACTTACCTCCTAATTTGAGGAAGGACATTCTTGCTATTGAGGGAGTGCAGCGTAGGTTCATGAGTTTAATTCCTGGGATGGCGGGACTGTCATATGCTGAGAGAATGGAGCGACTGGGCTTGTATTCATTGGAATTTAGAAGAATGAGAGGCAATCTCATAGAAACCTGTAAAATTATTAAGGGTTTTGACACACTAGATTCAGGAAACATGTACCTGATGTTCAGAGCCAGGGGCCACAGTTTAAGAATAAGGGGTAGGCCATTTAAGACTGAGATGAGCCAAGACTTTTTCATCCAGAGAGTTGTGAATTTTGGAATTTTCTGCCACAGAAGACAGTGGAGGCCGATTCACTGGATGCATTCAAGAAAGAGTTAGATAGAGCTCTTAGGGTTAGCGGAATCAAGGGATATGGGGAGAAGGCAGGAACAGGGTACTGATTGTGGATGATCAGCCATGATCACATTGAATGGTGGTGCTGGCCCAAATGGCCTATTCTTGCACCTATTGTCTATGTATCCACGTATCTATGTATGTCTATCACCTCCCCTTGCAGCATGTTCCACATACCACCTACTGTGTGAAAAACGTGCCCCTCAGATCCCCTTTAAATATTTCCTCTCACCTTAACCCTATGTCCTCTCCTTTTTTATTCCCCTATCTACTATATGTCTGCCCCTCATACTTTCATAAATGTCTATTATGCCACCCTCAGCCCCCTGCACTGCAATGAGAACAGTCCTAGTCCATCAATCTCCCTTTGTAACTAAATCCCTTCATTCCAGGTGACATCCTGATGAATCCGCTTTGCCCTCTTGCACGTTCTCAATGTCAATGCATTCACCTCTAGCAGGTTCATTCGCTTCCTCCTACATATCCAAGATTAACTGGCAGCACGGTGGCGCAGTGGTAGAGTTGCTGCCTTACAGCGCCAGGGACCCGGGTTTGACCCTGACTACGGGCACTGTCTGTCCGGAGTTTGTACGTTCTCCCCGTGACCGCGTGGGTTTTCTCCGGTTGCCCTGGTTTTCTCCCACACGCAAAGATGTGCAGGTTTGTAGGATAATTGTAAATTGCCCCTACTGTGTCAGATAGTGCACAGACTCGGTGTTGGCTGGCACAGACTCAGTGGGCCGAAGGGCCTGCTTCCATGCTGTACCTCTGAAGTCTAAAAGTTGTTTGGCGACAATAAATTGTCTCTGGTGAAGACTGATGGCAGAGGAATTGCGGGGGGTTGACTGATGTATGAGAGACACACAATAGATTATGGGGAAATAATTGGGGCACGGGAGCCAGTATTGACTCAAAGGGCCAAATGGTCATCTTCTAGTTTGTAAGGGAATATGAGTCTCTGTGAACAATGCAGTCTGTGTTTGACCAGCTGGTTGCCACCGTAATTCACCAAATCAACGGGATCTCCAGGGCAGTTCATAGATACATCGAGCCTTCACGTGATCTCCCATGTTTACAGGAGGCTCCATCCGATTTAGATCTGGAATTTGACAGTAGTCCCGCAAGCAATGTTTCGGGGAGACGACCTACTTGATCTCAAATGCATCTGACTGAGAAAACAGCATTGGGGCAATCAGACTACATAGAGCATGTGAGACAAAGGTCAGAAAAGAAAATCCTGATTGATATCCTCCACAAGGCAGGTTAGATAAAGTTTAGTTTGGTCACGTTCCACGGGATGGTGGGGTAAAAAAAGTTTTACAATGCGAGCTCTTTCAAAGATCAAAAATCACAGAGTGAGAAAGGCTGGGAGACTAATAAAGTTTCAGATTGATTGGATGGTGTTTGAATCTCTGTGAATGCTTGATCAATAACTAGAACATCCCTTTGTTTCGAAGCCTTAACTCTGGAAAATATTAAATTCTCCTTGAAGTGTATACGATTGTGTCTTTGCATGGTCTTCCCGACTTAACCCTTGGTAGTACTGGTTCCAAACTAGTTTCAAGGCAACTGAACCATCCTATCAACAGCTAGAGAGCAGTCCCAGGCTACTATTTACCTCATTGGACATCCTGGGATTTTCTTGAATCGGACTTTACTGGACTTGCCTTAAACATTATTCTGCGTAAAAAAATCTTACCCCACACATCTCCTTTAAACGTTGCTGCTCTCACCTTAAAGCTGTGCCCTCTAGTATTTGATATGTCCATCTATAACCATATAACCATATAACAATTACAGCACGGAAACAGGCCATCTCGGCCCTACAAGTCCGTGCCGAACAACTTTTTTTCCCTTAGTCCCACCTGCCTGCACTCATACCATAACCCTCCATTCCCTTCTCATCCATATGCCTATCCAATTTATTTTTAAATGATACCAATGAACATGCCTCCACCACTTCCACTGGAAGCTCATTCCACACTGCTACCACTCTCTGAGTAAAGAAGTTCCCCCTCATATTACCCCTAAACTTCTGTCCCTTAATTCTGAAGTCATGTCCTCTTGTTTGAATCCTCCCTATTCTCAAAGGGAAAAGCTTGTCCACATCAACTCTGTCTATCCCTCTCATCATTTTAAAGACCTCTATCGTCCCCCCTCAACCTTCTGCGCTCCAGAGAATAAAGACCTAACTTATTCAATCTATCTCTGTAACTTAGTTGTTGAAACTCAGGCAACATTCTAGTAAATCTCCTCTGTACTCTCTCTATTTTGTTGACATCCTTCCTATAATTGGGCGACCAAAATTGTACACCATACTCCAGATTTGGTCTCAAATCTAGACTACATTTTTTATATGAACAAAAGTGTAGGAAGTTCAGGTGAGGGCCAAATGTGCAATTAAACTCGGCAATCAAGAGTTGTTGGAATTCTGTTGTGCTGCTGCAAGTATGAATGTCATTGTTCTATCTGGGACCTATGACAATAAAACATTCTTGACAATCCTGACCAAGCTGTGTTGATCTGCTGTACATTCTGTGAAAGTTAGTACTCTCTGCCCATCACACATTCATTTGCAATGAGCACAGTTGCTGCACTTACAATGTTGGCCCCTTCAGTCTTTGCACCATATTAGAGTCATACAGTGTGGAAACAGGCCCTTCGGCCCAACTTGCCCACACATGCTGATGGGCCAACATGTCCCAGCTACACTAGTCCCACCTGCCCTTGTTTGGTCTGAAGGAGGGTTTTGGCCCGAAATGTTGCCTATTTCCTTTGCTCCATAGATGCTGCTGCACCCACTGAGTTTCTCCAGCATTTTTGTGTACTTTTGGTTTTCCAGTATCCGCAGTTCTTTCTGAAACACCTCCAAAACCTGTTCTATCCAAATACCTGAGTAACTGTTTCTTAAATGTTAGGATAGTCCCAGCCTCAACTACCTCCTCTGGGAGCTTGTTCCATAACCCCCACCACCCTTTGTGTGAAAAAGCTACACCTACCAGATTCCTATTAAATCTTTTCCCCTTCACTTTAAACCTATGTCCTCTGAATTCACCTGCTCTGGGCAAGAGGCTCTGAGCATCTACCCAATCTATTCCTCTCATGATCTTATTCTCCCTTATTCTCCCTATACCCACGGACTATCTTGAATCGTATTTTACTGGACTTTATCTTGCACTAAATGTTATTCCCGGCCAGATTGTAAACAGGTGTAATTTTTTTCATTTTATGATTAGTTATAGAGATACAGCACGGAACCAGGCCCTTCAGCCCACAGGGTCCGTACTGACCAACGATCCCTGCACATTAACTCAAGCCTACACACACTAAGGACACTTATACCAAGTGTACTAACCTGAGCCAATGAACCTACAAACCGGTACGTCTTTGGAATGTTGGAGGAAACTGAAGATTTCGGAGAAAACGCACGTGGTCACGGGGAGAAGGTATAAACTCCGTACAGACAGTACCCGTGGTCGGGATTGAACCAGGGTCTCTGGAGCTGCAAGCGCTGTAAAGCAGCAACTCTACCACTGCGCCACCGTGCCTTCTGTGGACTGGACTTTCTCAGACTGGATAGCATGTTACCAACATGTTAGAATATTAACAAACTAAGCTAAACTAAAGTAAACTAAATGAGTTTTGCTGCCAAGGTTGCTATATCATGTCTTGTGGTGGAGAGGGGATTACTGACATAACTTGGGAATATTCACAATGGGCAGCATAGACAAGGTTTCCAAATTTTGCTTTTGGATTTACAAGGTGGTGCTTTTAAATATTGCAAATTCCAGATCCTTGCTTTCCCCTGTACTCCCACTTGGCTATAGGTATGATTTTTTTAACCAGGTATCAACACCACAATTTGATAATTATTCATAAGTGACAATGAATAAGTCATATCCCAGACCTCAAGAGGCGGCATGAGTTAGTTTTAAAAGGATTTGCATTCTAATACTGGGAAATATTATTCAGCTCTCATCTTCAGTTTCAGATCCCATGTCGGTTGGGTCTGTGTGAATCAAACCTTGAAAATATGTTGCATTGCATTGCATATCAGCGATGAAGCATGCGGATAGGTTTACATATGAACAGATAACGTATTGCAACGTAAATTATGCCAAATTGCTCCTGTCATTTTATTTAATTATATGGATAGACCTATTGGACTTAATCGTATATGAAAGCAAGCAGTTCTGCTATGATGGTAAGAACTGCTGATATCTTGGGAGTATTATGGACCATTGTGGACACCATGCATGCAGAGATGTATGTAAAGACCTTGCAGAGCGTATGGGAAAGGTTTAGTTTAGTTTAGGGATACAGCGCGGAAACAGGCCCTTCGGCCCACACAGTCCGTGCCGACCAGCGACCTCTGCACTCTAGCACTATCCTACAATTTTTACGGAAGCTGAGTGTTAAAAGTTAAGACTGGACGAACAAGAATTGATCAGAAAGCAAAATAATACCAGTTGCCCTAATAGTTTAGTTTAGTTTAGTTTAGTGATGGGGAGAAGGCAGAAGAATGGGGCCGAGAGGGAGGATAGATGAGCCGTGATTGAATGCCAGAGTAGACCTGATGGGCCAAAGGGCCTAATTCTGCTTCTACAACTTATGAACTTATGAAGAGTGTGGTGAATCTGTGGAATTCATTGTCTGTGGAGGCCGCCATCGGGTAGTTTTAACGTGGCGATTGACAGATTCTTGATTAGTAGCTTGATCAATAAAAAAGCTTGATCAATGGTGTTTTATCATTAATGTTTTATTATTATTAATGTTTAGTGTTTTCTTAGTCATTCGTAACTGTCGCTGTATGTCATGTTGGTACTTGTGGGCGGAGCACCAAGGCAAATTCCTTGTATGTGAATACTTGGCCAATAAACTTACTTACTTACTTACTTACTTGGCAAGAGTGCCAAAGGGTATGGGGAGACGTCAGGAGAATGGGGTTGAAAGGGAAAGATAGATCAGCCATGACTGAATGGTGGAGTAGCCTCAATGGGCTGAATGGCCTATTTCCGCTCCTATGACTTATGAACTTTTGAACTTAAGTCTGAGCCGCTGTGTCCCTCCAGCACTTTGTGCTTTGCTCACTTTTCCAGCATCTGCAGTTTGCCGTGTCACCAGGCTGTCACTTGGAATGGGGAGAGCTCGGAAATATCGACTCTGTGGCTTTGGAAGGCAAAATGTGAAAATTCCTTCTCCAGAAAGATTGTAGCCGATCTAGTGGAGTGGCGGCTCCAGTAAATTACAACAATCCACACACGCTGGGAAGTGGATTTATAACCTGAGGTTATAGACTTAAAAATCACTGGCAGAAGATTTAGTGGAGAGATGAGGAGAATTTTTTACACCAGTGAGTTGTCAGAGCCTTCAATGCTGCAGCTGAAAACATGCCAGTTTTTTTTAACCACAAATCATTTATAAAAGTAAGTCGAGAAAGTATTTGGAGATGAAATACTTCTACGATTAAGGAGCAAAATAGGAATAAACATGATCGCTTTGTCAAAGAGCCATCAAGGGTCTATCCTTTGTTGTTTGTTACTATTATGTAGAAACATAGGAACATAGAAAATAGGTGCAGGTGTAGGCCATTCGGCCCGGCAGCCAGCACCGCCATTGAATATGATCATGGCTGATCATCCAGAATCCTGGCTTCTCCCCATAGTCCTTGTTTCCGTTAGCACTAAGAGCTAAATCTTGAGAGAGTTAACCTTAATTTCTGCTCAAGCACTAAATTCCAACAATTGGCTCATGTACCTCTAAACCTATCCGATCCCTGTACCTGTCTAAGTGTATCTTAAACGTTACGATAGTACCTGCCTCAACTACCTCCTCTGGCAGCTCGTTCCATACACCCACCACCCTTTGTGTGACCTCAGGTTTCTATTAAATCGTTCTCTCCTCACTTTAAACCTATGTCCTCTGGTTCTCGATTCCTCTACTATGGGCAAGAGACTTGGTGTATCTATTGAAAAAGAGTTACAAAGACTTATGATCGTCTGAGGAGAAATACATTGTTTTATCTGATAGCTTGGTTAGCAACTTACTTTTAGACAGTGGCCCATTGTCCTGGACTCTCCCATAAAAGGACATATCCTCTTCTTTGGACGGCGCCGTGGCATAGCAACAGAGCTACTGCCTTACAGCGCCAGAGACCCAGGTTCAATCCTGACTGCGGGTGCTTATCTGTACGGAGTTTGAACGTTCTCCCCGTGACCTGCATGGACTTTCTCCGAGATCTTCGGTTTCCTCCCACACTCCAAGGACGTTCAGGATTGTAGGTTAATTGACTTCAGTAGCAATATAGATATGTAAAAATTGTCCCTAGTGTGCGTATGGTAGTGATAAAGCATGGAGTTCGCTGGTTGGCATGGACTCGGTGGGCCGAAGGGCCTGTTTCAGTGCTGTATCTTAAACTAAACTCAAAAAAAAGTTATATCCATCCACAGATCCTTTGGCTCTTGTGTTCAAGCAAGTCCCCATTCTTCTGATATAAAACAGATACATGCCTAGCCTATAAAGTGCACCTTCCTCTCATGGAGCTATTCACCCATTCTATACTTAACTGTTCTATAAATTGCTACCACTTTAACATCTTGCCTTGAATAAGAAATGAACGACGGCATGCATAACTCCAATGAGGTTTCACCAGTACATTACCTACATGAATCATCAGTTTCAGGCGAGGACCCTTCATCAGAACAGAAACATTTATGGATAAACAACATCGAAATGGATAGAAAAATAGAACAAACTGGGCTTGAACATTTCTGAATCACATGGTGGTGCAGTGGTGGAGTTGCTGCCTTACTGCGCTAGAGGTCCAGGTTCGGTCCTGACTATGGGTGCTGCCTGCACGGAGTTTGCACGTTCACCTCGTGACCTACGTGGTTCCAACTCCACAGAATTAGTCTCACCTGCATCTGAACAATTAGGTTTACAGATATTTTTCTCATCATGATAAGTGCACAAAAATTATAAATCAATACCCCGGTGATGTATTAATTATGGTTTAAGAAGGAACTGCAGATGCTGGTAGATCGAAGGTACACAAAACTGCTGGAGAAACTCAGCGGGTGCAGCAGCATCTATGGAGCGAAGGAAATAGGCGACGTTTCGGCCCGAAACGTCGCCTATTTCCTTCGCTCCATAGATGCTGCTGCACCCGCTGAGTTTCTCCAGCAATTTTGTGTGCCTTTGAAGAAGGGGCTTGACCCGAAACATCACCTATTCCTTTTCTCCAGAGATGCTGTCTGACCCGCTGATTTAATCCAGATTTTTGTGTCTATCTTCAATATAAACCAGCATCTGCAGCTCGTTCCCAACAAACTCACTTACATCTGTTCTGTATCAGACACAGTCAGAAAGGGCCCGTTTTGTTATTATCCCACTGACTAATTTGTCATCAATAACTTGCCCCAAGAGGTCACAGCCACTCAATTTACTCAATTCTTCACAGTATTATATCGAGGAGGAGGATGAATAGTTTGTAATGGGTTCTGACATCAAAATGAGCGGTTTGACCCGTGTTAAAGTACACTTGCATTTTTTGCCAGTCGGACACGTATATATTTGTTGTGAAACAGCTTGAGAATGACAGAGATCAGCTGAGAAATTCCAGCAAAGCAAACGGAAGGCTCGAAGCTGATAGAACATTAGCCTGGAAATTGTATCGCAAAACGTTTGCTTTTTATATGCCACGCCGTCCAAATTTGACATTGCTTGAAGAAGACTGGCACAAAATTAGATTGTGCTGTTCCACGCACCATTTACTTTTTGTTTCCCTGTCATTAGGGACATGTCATTTGTTGTTATTTGCCAACACCACTCCACTCCAACCATAATCGTTCAGCAAACGAACGACCAACTAATTACTGACCCACTGTATCTCTGCATGATAGGTTCCAAAACAACTGAAATGGGTAAAAACAAGTTTACAATGGGTGTCAGGGGTTATGGGGAGAAGGCCATAGAAAGGGGTTAGGAGGGAGAGATAGATCAGCCACGATTGACTGGCGGGGTAGACTTGTTGGGCCGAATGGCCTAATTCTGCCCCAATCATTTATGACCTTATGCCCTTATGAGAAACAAGCAACTGCAGATGGCTGGTTTACAAAAAAAAAGACAGAAAGTGCTGGAGTAACTCAGTGGGTCAGGCCGCATCCGTGGAGAACATGGATACCCCCAAGACACAAAGATGGTGGGGCTAGGAGAGGGGCATCGGTTGGCAGGCCAAGCCTGTCGAGGAGGCTCTGCTGCAGCCTGGGGATTATCTGGGCTTACCTGGGTCAGGGGAGCTACACTATATTCAGCATGTGGACCAGACTTTGTGTAAATGGCACCAAAATGACAGAAGGCTGTGGAAGCCAAGTCAATGGATATTTTTCAGGCAGAGATAGATAGATTCTTGATTAGTAACGGTGTCTGGGGCTATGGGGAGAGGGCAGGAGAATTAGGTTAGGAGGGAGAGATAGATCAGCCATGATTGAATGGTGTAGTAGACTTGATGGGCCGAATGGCCTAATTCTGCTCCTATCACTTATGAACATGAAAATATGGTGACGTGTGCACGTGTAAGCGATGTAAAAAGATTGTCACAGTGCAGTGCATACGTGACAATAAGGAACCATTGAACCATGGTTGACGTTTCGGGTCGCGACGCTTTTTCAAAGGGTGAGTTGGCTCTCAGGATGCAGTACTCGGCAATCTATTGGGATAGGCCAAGCAATTACATTTTTTCTTGACAAACACAGTATTGAAGAAGGTTCTTGACCTGAAACATCACCTGTTCCTTTCCTTTTCTAAAGAGATGCTGCCTGACCTGCTGAGTAACTCCAGCTGTTTGTGTCCATCTTTGGTTTAAACCAGCATCTGCAGTTTCCTTCCATAGAAACATAAAAAAATAGGTGCAGGAGGAGGCCATTTGGCCCTTCGAACCAGCACCGCCATTTTTATATGTATATATTTTTACCTTTCCTTATATATTTAAAATTGCTCTTGTGAATCGCACCTTGGGATTGACTTTTAAGTTTCGTTGTACCATGTGCAATGACAATAAAGAGATTCATTCATTCATTATGGTGAAGGGGGAAAGATTGAATAGGAACCTGAGGGATAACTTTTTACACATAGGGTGGTGGGTGTATGGAACAAGCTTGAGGCTGGTACTATCGCAACAGTTAAGACACATTTAGACAGCTAGGTGCACAGACAATGGACAATAACAATTTGTATGACCTCACATGTCTAATTATGTAATCATATGGTGATTTCATTTTGACTATAAAAATGCATGCTATTGTGTATCAAACATTGAGACATGGTGAACGTTAAGTATATCATAGCTCTTCCCTGTAGATGGCATTTTTTTACATGAATATGCACGCATTCATATTTAATAACAGAAGCAGCAAATATCAGTACCATGACATCGGTTCTGTTTGTATTTATTAGAATACGAGTGTTCAATCTGAACACTTCAAAAGAAACATTGAATATTTATATAATTTCTTGAAATAAATGAAAAGGAGTTGACTCTTCTGGAATGTTTACGCAAAGTTCAGAAGACTGCAAAGGATATTGTTCCAACAAATGTGCCTTCTGGTGTTTTATGATGCAAATGTCACCCGGGACACTGTCTTTCTAGCAAGCAAAATAACTCTGGTAAATGCATTGTGTGAATGCAGAACCATCAGATGTTTCCCAGTTGAACCATTTCAATTGTCTTGAAGATGCTCTGATGTAGTTTGACTCCGTGTGATGTGATTCTGGGACTGCGCATCAATTATTGCACATCCAAGCTTCCTGCAAGCTTCAGATTTAAAGTTAATACTTCATTTTAAAATCTGCTAGTAAAAATGAGCGACCACTGTAAGGGTAAACAGTTTCATGTACTGTAGACCATACTAATTATACAAAGTAATCAGACATATGTACAGCTCTCTTGAATACAAAAGAGAGAAAACAAATGTGTATTACAATGGCCACGCCAACTAACTTCCACTGTCAATGTTCATCTGCATCTTATGGTTATAACCTGGTGTTGCACATCTGGAAAGGCTGGAACTGTTTCTTTTTAACATCCCATGTGAACATCAGGTGTGATTTTTGTGTAGTTGTTCACATCAATGCACTCTGGACAGAGAGTATATTGACCAAAACCAGCATGCTATTAGTGCTTGATAGGACTGTATGGGAGTTATAGAAATGGCTGTTGATTCATTGCAGATTTGGAGCACGTCGTCTCCAGAAATAAAGCACGTTGCTTTCTGATTTCAGGTTGCTCCTCTGTGATACCTCTTTTGACATAGAATTGAATATATCCAGTCAGCTCCGTATACCCGCTGACATGAGGAAGTGCATTAACTCCATGGCAACTTGACTCCTTGGGTGAGCAGTGCCGGATCACATCAATGAGTGATGTAAAAGTTGCATCAAATCGAAGAATCGCAGCGCAAAAGGTCCAGGGCTGTTGGATACTTGATCTTGGCGTCGCTCGCTGAAGGGGAGGCAGGTTTTGCACTGTCTCTGCACCACCATCAGTGGAAATGAAGATCAGTTACTGCAGTCATCAGTCACTGTGCAAAGTACTGAGTCTAACTGGCCCTCGGATGCTTCTGATGGCATTTCACTTTTACATCATAAATTTCGATGTGACTTTCGCAGTTCCATTAACTGTCCTTCACAATGGCTGTCTTCCATCTGGGATCAGTGAGGGTAGTGTGGAGTCCCAGGTTTTAGGTTCTAGGATGGATCTAAATAATTCAATAGAGAAAGAAAATCCATAAGTGTTGCATTGAAGGCAAACACAATTATCTGTTTTATTTTACGTAGGCTAAATTAATTGCTAGATTAAATTGATGGCTTCTATAAAACAAATTGTACAAACACATGTAAACAGCCCTATTGATGTTTTCTGTTAATGAACGGATCTTAAATGAACAGTATTTCCCCACCACTTACATATGTTCAATAACTTGGCAGCTTTTATAATTTGGGCAGATTGTTATCAATGTCAGCTTTCTTAACCCTTTGAGGATTTGTATCCAACTTCTGAAAAGAACCCTGCTTTCTTTAACAAACCTTTACATAGAAACATAGAAAATAGGTGCAGGAGAAGGCCATTCGGCCCTTCGAACCATTCAATATGATCATGGCTGATCATCCAACTCAGTATCCTGTACCTGCCTTCTCTCCATACCCCCTGATCCCTTTAGCCACAAGGGCCACATCTAACTCCCTCTTAAATATAGCCAATGAACTGGCCTCAACTACCTTCTGTGGCAGAGAATTCCAGAGATTCACCACTCTCCGTGTGAAAAATGTTTTTCTCATCTCGGTCCTAAAAGATTTCCCCCTTATCCTTAAACTGTGGCTCCTTGTTCTGGACTTCCCCAACATCGGGGACAATCTCCCTGCATCTAGCCTGTCCAACCCCTAAGAATTTTGTAAGTTTCTATAAGATCCCCCCTCAATCTTCTAAATTCTAGCGCGAGTACAAGCCGAGTCTATCCAGTCTTTCTTCATATGAAAGTCCTGACATCCCAGGAATCAGTCTGGTGAACCTTCTCTGTACTCCCTCTATGGCAAAAATGTCTTTCCTCAGATTAAGCGACCAAAACTGTACGCAATACTCCAGGTGTGGTCTCACCAAGACCCTGTACAACTGCAGTAGAACCTCCCTGCTCCTATACTCAAATCCTTTTGCTATGAATGCTAACGTACCATTCACTTTCTTCACTGCCTGCTGCACCTGCATGCCTACTTTCAATGACTGGTGTACCATGACACCCAGGACTCGTTGCATCTCCCCTTTTCCTAATCGGCCACCATTCAGTTAATAGTCTACTTTCCTGTTTCTGTGAAGCTACTTCCCCACAGCCATCAGGCTATAAAACCTGGCTCGGACAAAACTCTGAATATTAATAACCACTTTCTGTTATTTGCACTTTATCAGTTTATTTATCCATGTGTGTATATATTTATATTATGGTATATGGACACACTGATCTGTTTTGTAGTAAATGCCTACTATGTTCTGTGTGCTTAAGCAAAGCCAGAATTTCATTGTCCTATACAGGGACACATGACAATAAACTCACTTGAACTTGAACTTGTTTTTGCCACCAAAGTGGATTTACATTGTCTAAATGTCTAATCTGGAAACAAACTTATGGAAGCGAATCTTCAAAGGTGCAGAAACAGTGCGTCAGGTAGTATATTTACGTTTAAGACAAAAGAAAAGAAACAAGTTATTCTATGAGTAATAAGGAACTTCAGATGCTGGATTACACCGAAGATGGGCACAAGTTGCTGGGGAAAGTCATCGGGTCAGGCAGCATCTCTGGAGAAAAGGAATAGTTGACATTTTAGGTCGGAACACTTATTTAGACCCTGGCCTTTAGTCTGAAGAAGGGTTCTGACACACAATTTCACCTATTCCTTTTCTCCAGAGATGCTGCCTGACCCGCTGAGTTATTCCAGCATTTTGTGTCTTCCGAAGACCGAGAATCGAGATCCTTCTTCAGACGTATTTTATTCTCTCCAGAGCATCATGATTAGATGAAACATTGATTCAGAGATGAAGCATTGCCATGAGGAAATTACTCTCGCAGCTAATGAAATACTTTTTACCATCATATCTGAGAACAGTGAAGTTATATTATTGTGCTGCTGAACTGCTACTAATGGCGTGAGACAGTTCACGTAAAACCACACGATTTTCTGTTTGCAGTTAACATTAATTTATGAAAACCTTCATTTGAAATTCCCCCATTTAAAGAAAGGTTGCACCCCATGATAACATCACAATCACAGACAAAGAAACTTCACACAAAGGTGTAAATAGCCAACAACTTCACTGGAGCTGCCTCTGCTCTGCCTTCATAATATCATGGACGTAGAAAATAAAATGTATTGGTGGGGATATCGGGCATGATGAATGATAATTGGAATATTATCTCCATACAAACTCCGTACTGATAGCACCTGGAGTCAGGATCGAGACCCGTTTCGATCCTGACTCCAGGTGCTATCAGTACGGAGTTTGTACGCTCTATCCGTGACCTGCGTGAGTTTTCTCCAGGAGCTCCGGTTTCCTCCCAAACTCCAAAGACGTGCAGGTTTGTAGGTTAATTGGCTTGTGTAAATTGTCCCTACTGTGTAGGAATGAACTAGTGTACGGGTGTGGGAAGATGGGCCTGTTTCCACGCTGTATTTCTAAACTAAACTAATCTGATTGTAAAGATAGTGGATTCTGAGGACCTCTGAAAAGACATCTAGCCATTTCTTATGGTAAATGTCAAACAATGGAACCTTAAATGATCAATCTTTAACTAATAGTTATAGAGGCATAGTCATAGAGTCTTACAGCATGGAAACAGGCCCTTCAGCCCAACCTGCCCATCTTCACTAGTCCTACCTACTTGTGTTTGCCCCATATCTCTCTAAACCTGTCCTAACCATGTACCTGTCTAAACCTGCCTAATCCATGTACCTGTCTAAGCCTGTCCTATCCATGTACCTGTCTAAACCTGTCCTATCCATGCACCTGTCTAAACCTGTCCTATCCATGCACCTGTCTAAGCCTGTCCTATCCATGTACCTGTCTAAACCTGTCCTAGCCATGTACCTGTCTAAGCCTGTCCTATCCATGTACCTGTCTAAACCTGTCCTATCCAGGTACCTGTCTAAACCTGTCCTATCCATGTACCTGGTCACTAACTATAAAAAGTAACCAAAATAATTGCATAAAAGTACATCAGTGATCTATAAACTAAGCATATTCATGGTTCTTTGTTAATTCTTTCATTTCACTGTAATACCTCTAAAGTCTATTTTCTGGAGCTGGTAATATTAACTCACAAGAGCGAAAATGATTGAATGGATCCAATTTATCTTTCTTCATTACTGCATTTCATTCATTGTTTCAAAGTTAATGGAGAAAGTTATTAGGATCAAATTAAAAAAATGACTCAGCCATCTTTTGTTTTAATTTTTTAGAGTTTAATGTCCAAGAATAGAAGTTCTAAACTACTTCTGTAATGCCAGTGGGCTGAATTACTAATAGAGATTTCAATTTTCGATGGCAGCCAAGCTTATAACCGGTTGGAATGAGATAGTTCATTTGTGCTTCATTATGGGAAGAATAATGTGATGTGGTGATGTCCACCATTCTGTTAATGATCTTAGAATTCTTAGTGTAAGGCAGGTTTGGATTTAAAGGGAGATTGCTCTGGTCCAAGGTGTAGTAATTTAGTTTAGTTTAGAGATACAGCGTGGAAGTTGGCCCTTCGGCCCGCCGAGTCCTGACTATGGGTTCAATCCTGACTATGGGTGCTTGTCTGTACGCAGTTTGTACGTTCTCCCCGTGACCAGCGTGGGTTTTCTCCAGGATCTCCAGTTTCCTCCCAGGTACAGGTTTGTAGGTTCATTTGGCTTGGTAAAGTTATGAATTGTCCCTAGTGTGTGCAGGGTTACACAACGTGTGTGTTACATTGTAAGTGTGCGGGGATCGCTGGTTGGCGTGGACTTGGTGGGCTGAAGGCCTTGTTTCCACGCTATATCTCCAAACTAAATTATAGTTATAACAGCTTGGATGCAACACACACCTTTTATTTTCACACCGCACTCTTGACACTGATTGTGACATTAACCAGGGCTAAAGTCCTTCGGTGGTGGCGAATACTGTAATTAATAAAGGATTAATAACATGACAGATTTCCCAAGAGCAAAAATGAAATGAGATTTAACAATCTTTTCTATGCCCTGTAGCTAACTACTTTAATAGACCATTACTCTGTGCGGCTGCTGGTAATGACCTGTTTTTTTTATTTTGCTTTATATTTTGGGGCACAAATTGGATCGCCCCTTCGAAAAAGGGACTCTAATTTTGATGTGTGATTAATCAAAGCTAATTTGACCTATAGCAGAATTGTACAGTGTGTGCATTATAGTGATATCACATCCTTTTTCACATGTTGTACACTGTGTTACAACGGTAGAGTTGCTGCCTTTTAGCGCCAGACACCTGGGTTCGATCCTGACTACGGGTGCTGTCTGGATAGAGCTTGTACATTCTCCCTGTGACCCCGTGGGTTTTCCCTGGGGGCTCCAGCGTCCTCACACCCCCCAAAGACGTACAGGTCGGTAGCTTTGGTAAAGATTGTAGGATACACTAGTACTAGGATAGTGCTAGTGTACGGGGAACGCTGGTCTCGGTGGACCAAAGGGCCTTTTTCCACTCAGTATAGTCATAGAGTCTTACAGCGTGGAAACAAACCCTTGGGCACAACTTGCCTACACCAGCCAACATGTCCCAGCTACACTAGTCCCACCTGCCTGCATTTGGCCCCTATCACTTTAAACTTGGCCTATCCATGGCCCTGTCTAAATGTTTCTTAAACATTCAAAACTAAACTAAATCCAGTCATCACACACCGCATTGTTGTTTGCCTGAGTGCGGCCGTGGGGTTACTAATTTTTTTGAGTAGCTGTGCCAACTATTCAGATCTATTTGACATATCTTGATGCGGAATGCACCTGGTGGAGATGTGCCGAAGAGAAAATAATAAAATGTTGATCCTTGAATCTATCATTATGATCCGTGTTGTTTAATACAAAGTTCCATAGCATGGAAAGTTGGTTCTGTAAGGCCAATCCTTTTTTGTTGCTACACATTGAAGATTGATTTTGTTCTCCACAGTGTGGAAACTGTTTACTGTTTTTCCTGGTTGAATTGTCCGATCAAAAATTCAACTGGGTACTTCTGGTTCTGAATCATCCTTGTCTGAGTGACATCAATCCCCAAACACCTCTCCATTTGGAATACTCCCTGTGAATTAGTGCGTGTGCTATTCTGGAGAATGACAATGAGTTTTAATGACAATTCTGGACTTGGGACCCCATTATTTACCACTCCTCCTTCAGGCCCACTCTCCACTAACAATACCAAATCAAAGCTAACCTTGCATTCCCTTTTGGCTTCAGCCAGATCCCATTGTCCTGACTCTCTTATCAAAAACCCAATCTTGTCAGAAGATGGTGAAGTTTGGACAACCACAACGCAAGTTCAGGCCACAATCAATCACCAGAACATCCGGCGAGGCTTTGCTTACGACCAAAGTTACCTTCCTTTCCTCAGCCACGACTCCTACATCTGGTCTAAGTATAATGGCGGCACGCTAACACTCAAGGGGCAACTTTTTTACACAAAGGGTGGTGGGTGTGTGGAACGAGCTGCCGGAGGAGGTAGTTGAGGCAGGTACTATCACAACGTTTAAATAAATATTTGGGCAGGCACATGGACAGGATAGGTTTAGAGGGTTATGGGCCAAACATAGGCAGGTGGGACTGGTGTAGATGGGGCATGCTGTGGTCGGTGTGGGCAAGTTGGGCCGAAGGGCCTGTTTCCATGCTGTATGACTCTTTGACTCCAAGTCCCAGTGTGCTCCTTTTAGGTCTGATGTTTGTTTTACAACTTCATTGGCATCCGCCCACTCTATAGGTGAATGATGAAGTTGGATGGGATTTGAGCAACCAGTATTCACAACCGACCATAGAAACATAGAAAATAGTTGCAGGAGGAGGCCATTTGGCCTTCGAGCCTGCACCGCCATTCAATGTGATCATGGCTGATCATCCACAATAACCATATAACCATATAACAATTACAGCACGGAAACAGGCCATCTCAGCCCTACAAATCCGTGCCGAACAACTTTTTTTCACTTAGTTCCACCTGCCTGCAGTCATATCATAACCCTCCATTCCCTTCTCATCCATATGCCTATCCAATTTATTTTTAAATGATACCAACGAACCTGCCTCCACCACTTCCACTGGAAGCTCATTCCACACCGCTACCACTCTCTGAGTAAAGGAGTTCCCCCTCATGTTACCCCTAAACTTCTGTCCCTTAATTCTGAAGTCATGTCCGTAACAATCAGTAACCCATGCCTGCCTTCTCCCCATATATTCCGCTAGTCCCTCGAGCTCTATCTAACTCATTTATATACATCCAGTGAATTGGCCTCTGCTGCCTTCTTTGGCGGAGAATTCCACAAATTCACAAATCTCTGGGTGAAAAAGTTTATTCTCATCTCAGTTTTAAATGGCCTCCCCTTTATTCTTAGACTGTGGCCCCTGGTTCTGGACTCCCCAGCGAGGAGTCCCCATCAGCTAACTTTTTATATCAAAAGAACATTTGTGAATATTATAAGTTCTTGGATAGACTTGCAAACAAACAAATCTGAAATTATTGGCATAAAAGCACTCTGGATGGACAGTTTGCAAATTTGTCTAAGATAGACACAAAATGTTGGAGTAACTCAACGGGTCTGATAACATCGCTGAAGAACATGGACAGGTGACGTTTCTGGCCGGGACCCTTCTTCTAATACTAATAATACTGGTTATTATACTTGATATGAGTCCTGGCAGATTAGTAAATATATATACAGGATTTGTTTTTCTACCAGACCATTTTCCAGTATTTTCTATCAGATTTTTTCTCATAACCAGATACCTAAATCAAAAGTATACAAATATAAAACTGGCACGGAATTAGATAAATATTGTTAATATTTATATTATTTTATTTACAATATTTACATTGTCTGTGCCCTTAGACATTGTGGTGCGGGAATCTTGAGGTGCACGATTCGATAAATTGCAAGAACATTTAAAAATATCACAAATTTATCACGTAAAATCTATAAGATAAAATATTTAGTTTAGATACAGCATGAAAACAGGCCCTTTGGCCCACCGAGTCCCCTTCAATCATCGATCACCCTTTGACACTGGTTCTATGTTATCCCTTTTTCTCATCCACTCATTGCACACTAAGGAACGATTTCCAGAGGCCAATTAACCTACAAACCCGCACGTCTTTGGGATGCGGGAGGAAACCAGAGCACCCGGAGGAAACAAATGCGGTCAGAGGGAGAACGTGCAAACTCCACACTGACAGGACCTGAGGTCAGGATCGAACCTGGGACTTTGGCCCTGTAAGGCAACAACTTTACTGCTGCGCCACCGTGCCGCCCTCTATTGCTGCACTGTATGGTAATATTAACACGCAGCCAACTACCAGCTTTGTTAAAAAAGAGATGCCAGATATGTTTCTGGAGAGAAGGAATGGGTGACGTTTCGGGTCGAGACCCTTCTTCAGATAGACACAAAATGCTGAGTCTCTGGCGCTGTGAGGTAGCAGCTCTAGTGGCTGAGCCACTGGACTGCAGTCAATGATAAACACGGTTTCAGAAGCTGGCTAAATATATTGCGTTGGCAAGTGAGGCTACAAAGAGTCGAGGACAGAAACATGTAGCACACTTGTGAACAAGTCCCCAAATATCTTGGAATATGTCTGTTCATTTAAAAGCGGGTTAGAAGGTGAAGGAAGAGAAATTAAATTCAAATTGAATTGCAACTTCTGTATACGCTGTGCCTGTGAACTGAATCGGAAGTAAGGCTGAGAAGTAATTTCACATATTGGATAACACCAGACAGTTTGAATGTCTTATGAATGCACATTATATTGACCAAGGAACATGCACTTCACTGGTGCAGTAAGTATATATGAGTTTATTGATTAGACTGACAGCTTTACCAAATGTACAACAGTAGGAAAATGGTGGGATAGTGCAAGGGAAAGTTAGGAAAAAGATTATGTTATAGTATATATGAACTAAAAGGTTAGGAGCCCTATATAAATCTTAACTGTTTTTAGAGACAATGAAACACTCTTGATCATTGACTTTTGAGATGGGCCAATTTTCTTAAAGCTTTAGTTTATAGATACAGCATGGAAACAGACCCTTTGGCCGACCTAATCCACGCTAACCATTGATCACCAGTTCATACTAGTGTTATATTATCCCATCTTTGCATACACTTCCTGCATGTTAGGGGCAATTTTACAAGTGCCAATTAACCAATTTAAGGGCGGCATAGTGATAGAGCTGCTTCCTTGCAGCACCAGAGGCCCGGGTTCGATCCTGACCTCGCTTGCTGCCTGTGTGGAGTTTGCACATTCTCCCTGTGACCGTGTGGGTTTCCTCTGGGTGCTGCAGTTTCCTCCCACACCCCAAAGACATAGAAACATCGAAAATAGATGCAGGAGTAGGCCATTCGCCCCTTTGAGCCTGCACCACCATTCAATATGATCATGGCTGATCATCCAACTCAGTATCCTGTACCTGCCTTCTCTCCATATCCCCTGATCCCTTTAGCCACAAGGGCCACTTGTGGCTAAAGGGATCTAACTCCCATAATCTAATTCCCTCTTAAATATAGCCAATGAACTGGCCTCAACTACCTTCTGTGGCAGAGAATTCCAGAGATTCACCACTCTCTGTGTGATAAATGTTTATCTCATCTTGGTCCTAAAAGATTTCCCCCTTATCCTTAAACATATGGGTTTGTAGGTCAATTGGCCTCTGCAAATTGTTCAGTACGTAGGGAGATGGTTGGCATGGACTCGGTGGGCTGAAGGGCCTGTTTCTCTCTCCCTATCTCAACTAAACTATACGTACATTTGGATAGCTTCCTGTATGAAGAGCGCTCTAAATGAAATTTAGAAGAGACATGAAATACATGGCCTATCCCCTTTCCATCACCCCGACAAAATGTAATTGTTCCCTTTTGAAATGTTGGTTTTATTGAAACTGTTATTTTGAACTTAAAAACTTCTGTCTTTGAGACATAAAATGGAGGATGAAAATATTCTATGTGCAGGTTTGAACAATTGTCGAACCCATTTACTTTTTTTTTCTTCAAATTAACCGTTTACAAAGATGAAAATCCATTACAAATGCGATCATTGAGATTATAATGAGAGAAGAAATAGTCATAAAATGTGCAACAACTGCTAGTGGACATACTTTATGTAATCATGACTGCGACAATAATATGCAATCAAGGACATCTAATCTCTAGTAACAATTAAAACTTCCATTTGATTAGTAATTATGAAAATGCTATCATAAATGCCGAACATAATAGATCACATTCACAGCACCTCATTGGCTAGGGTGAAAATTAAAGCAAAATTGATTGAAACATTTGAAAATTCGGAATAACGAAGGTCAATATAAAATGCGTAGGAAGGAACTGCAGGTGCCAGTTTATACCGAAGGCCGACACCAAATGGAGGAGTAACTCAATGGGAGGGGCAGCATTTCTGGATAGAAGGAATGGGTGACGTTTCAGGAAGGGTCTCGAACTGAAACGTCACCCATTCCCTCTATCCGGAGATGTTGCCTGTCCCGCTGAGTTACTCCAACATTTTCATAAGTTATAGGAGTAGGATTAGGCCATTCGCCCCATTGGGTCCACTCCGCTATTCAATCATGGCTGATCTCTGCCTCCTAATCCCATTTTCTTGACCTCTCCTGTGTCTATCTTCAATATAAAAATGATTCTGATAAAGAAACAGTTAGACACAGCAGCGGGGGAACCATAAGGTTGTTCTGCATGGATGTTTCAATGAATATCACATGTGTGGTGTAAAGATTAGTTGTTCTATTCACCATTTCTGTATCTAATGGTTCTAACTCAGCAGAATTACCCTCACCTGCATCTAAACAACTAGGTTTACAGATATTTTTCTCATGATAAGTGCACAGAAATTATAAATCAAAACCCGGTGATGTATTAATTATGGTTGTTTAGTAATTATAGACTGTTCCATTTATTGAAAATAATGGGCTTGCAGATGTCTAGACTGTCCATATAATCATGCATTTGATCATATTTTATTTTTCTGAAAGGCTGTCATATTTCTGGGTGGCACGGTGGCGCAGCGATAGAGTTGCTGCCTTACAGCGCCAGGGACACGGGTTCGATCCTGACGACGGGTTCTTGTCTGCACATTCTCCATGTGTCCTTGTAGGTTTTTCCCGGGATCTCCGGTTTCCTCCCACACTCTAAAGGCGTACAGGTTTGTAGGTTAATTGGCTTTGGTAAAATTGCAATTTGTCCCGAGTGTGTGTAGGATAGTGCTAGTGCACTGGGATTGCTGGTGGGCACGGATTCGGTGGGCCGAAGGGCCAGTTCCTGCGGCTGTACCTCAAAACTAAACTAAACGAAAATTGAGCTCAGGAAAGGTAGTAAGATAATAGTCAATGCCCAAAGATCTAATGACATTCATTTAAATATGAGACCGTAGCAATTGTCTGAAACACATTTGGGTGCTAACATTGTTTGTTGCTGCTGGTGTTTCTTTTCTCTTAATGCTGAATAGGATAACAATCATATGAATTACACTAAAAATTCTGCAGGCAGACACAGATCAATGTTTCACAGATGTATTGCTGCCTATTGTGGTTACAATGGAACCACAGAAATCACCATCATTATTTCTTTGGATAACACTTCGCTTCCCAGTGACATTCAGACACTTGTATTCCTTGCTATTTGTTCTTTCTATAACTTGAGTTTATTTATTGATGAGGTCCTCTCCTTGTGCCCCGGGCTTGATGAATGGGTATGAGTATATTTTAAACAAGTGATCCGAAATTGAGAGTGTCAGTAATGAGACAAGTGATGTCTGACTGCCGCACTTGCATTATATACGGCTGCTTCTGCTGGAAGCTTCACTTCAATGGCGATCCCATAATGTAAATGCAGCAAAGCTGAAACCAGCAACAGAGTCTTTGTTCCTTGCAAACCACATCTGGTAGTGTAGGAAGGAACTGCAGATGCTGGTTTAAACTGAAGATAGACACAAAAAGCAGAGCAATTCAGCGGGTCAGGCAGCATCTCTGGAGAGAAGGAATGGGTGACGTTTCGGGTTGAGACCCTTCTCAGATAGCAGCTTTTGGTGTCTATCTGAAGAAGGGTCTCGACTCGAAAACGTCACCCATTCCTTGTCTCCAGAAACATATCTGGCATCTCTTTTTTAATAAAGCTGGTAGTGGCGACAACCTGCAGTTGGCTGAATGTTGATATTACCGTACAGTGCAATAATAGAGGGCGGCACAGTGACACAGTGGTAGAGTTGCTGCCTTACAGGGTCAAAGTCCCAAGTTCGATCCTGACTATGGGTGCTTTCTGTACGGAGTTTGTACGTTCTCCCTGTGACTGTGTGGGTTTGTCAGTTAATTGGCTTCTGTAAATTGTAAATTGTCCCTAGTGTGTAAGATAGTGCTAGTGTACGGATGTTTTTGTAGGATTGTGCTAGTGCTAGTGCTAGTGAGTAGTGAAAAGCTTGGATAGAGTGGATATGGAGAGGATGTTTCCATTATGGGGAAAGTCTAGCACTAGATGTCATCGTCTCAGAATTAAAGGATGCTCCTTTAGGAAGGAGATGAGAAAAAATTTATTTTGTCAGAGGGTGGTGAATCTGTGGATTTTTTTAATCACAGAAAGCTGTGGAGGCCAATGAATATTTTTATAGCAGAGGTAGTTAGATTCTTGATTAGTACTGGTTTTAGGGGTTATGGGGAGAAGGCAGGAGAATAGGGTTAGGAGGGAGAGATAGATCAGCCATGATTGAATGCCGGAGAATACTCGAGCCAAATGGCCTAAATCTATTCCTATCACTTATGCCCTTATGTATAAGGTCGGCGTGGACTGATGAGCCTGTTTCCACGCTGTATCTCTAAAGTCTATAGTCTAGAGTTTGCAATTTACCAGCCTACTCAACGTTATTGAGCAAGGGTAACTAAGCACTTGAAACAATGATATAAATAATTCCTCAGAGAAGCTGCCTGACCCGCTGAGGTACTCCAGCACTTTGTGTCCATTTTTGTAAATCAGCCTTTATTCCTGTCACTGTCCAGTCCATCACAGGAACTGATCTCCCAGCCATCAAATGGATCTACAGGAGGCTCTGCCTCAAAAAGGCAGCCAGCATCCACACAGACACACACCACCCTGGCCACATTCTCATTTCACTCCTGCCATCTGGAAGAAGGTGCAGGATTTTGAAAACTGTAATGTGTAGGAAGATGGTTTGGCAGCAAGAACAAGGAGGCAGATTATTATTTCAATTGTGTCAGATTAAGAAAAAGGGAAGTGCAATGAGACCTGGGTGTCCTTGTACACCAGTCACTGAAAGTAAACATTCTGGTACAGCAGGCAGTGAAGAAAGCTAATGGCATGTTGTTCTTCATAATGAGAGGATTTGAGTATATGAGTAAAGAGGTCCTTCTGCAGTTGTACAAGGCCCTGGCGAGACCACATCTGGAGTAGTGTGTGCAGTTTTGGTCTCCTAATTTGAGGAAGAACATCCTTGCTATTGAGGCAGTGCAGCGTAGGATTACCAGGTTAATCCCCAGGATGGCGAGACTGTCATATGTGGAAAGATTGGAAAGACTGGGCTTGTATTCACAGGAATTTAGAAGGATGAGAGGGTATCTTATAGAAACATATAACATTATAAAAGGTCTGGACAAGCTAGATGCAGGAAAAATGCTCCCAACGTTGCGGGAGTCCAAAGCCAGGGGCGACAGTCTAGGAATAAAGGGGAGGTTATTTGAAATTGAGATGAGAAAAAACCTTTTTCACCCAGAGAGTTGTGAATTTGTGGAATTCTCTGTCACAGAGGGCAGTGGAGGCCAATTTGCTGAATGAATTTAAAAGAGAGTTAGATAGAGCTCTCGGGGTTAGCGGAATTAACGGGTATGGGGAGAAGGCAGGCACGGGTTATTGATTGTGAATGATCAGTCATGATCACAATGAATGGTGGTGCTTGCTCAAAGGGCCGAATGGCCTCCTCCTGCATCTATTTTCTATATTTCTATCTCTAAACCAAACAAAGCTAAGAAAGACAATACTAATTGTTCCCAATTCAGTTTTGTGCAATCCAAAAGCTTGTGAAGCCTGACATTTTAACAATGCAGCATGTTTTGTACTTCAGTTGTGGGACGATATAAAGGGATCATATTAATCTGCAAGACTTTGGGACAAAGAGCAACCAGTATAGTATTTATGGTGAGGGCTCTGCCAGGGATAGATACATGAAGCAGTGGCTTGGTGCCGACAGACATGAGGTGCCAGGGAAACCATATGGGCAAAAGGACACAATATTCTAAAACATCATCAGAGTACCTGAGGCTTTACAAATCCGATCCCCCAAGTGTAGTGATCTAAGAAGGGGTGGAAGAAAGGCTATTTAGTGCCTGAAGCAAAAGACTGCATGATGGATTTTGTAACGGTGAGAATGCAGGAGCTTTTTCTACGCAAGGAAACACTGTATGGTCGTTTGATTATACTTTAGATTAAAATGTATGCAGCATTTTTCTCAACCATGAATTTTCATCCGAACATTAATAACAATTCTGCTTGAAAAAACCCACAAAATAAATAATTAAAATTTTACAATGAATAGAATGAAAAATTGTAATTTTCCAATGAAGAATGTTCACATATATCTTACTGACTCTAAAGATGCTGAATTACTAGTTTGGTTTAGTTTAGTTTGAGGATTCAGTGTGGAAACGGGCCCTTCGACACACCATGCCCGCTTCGACCAGCAATCGCCCGTACACTAGTTCTATCCCACACACCAGGGACAATTTACAGAAGCCAATTAACCTACAAACATGCACATCTTTGGAAGGTGGGAGGAAACTGGAGCACCCAGAGAAAACCCACTCAGTCACAGGGAGGACGTACAAACTACGTACCGACAGCAGCCATAATCAGGATCGAACATGGGTCTCTGGCGCTGTGAGGTAGCAACTCTACCGCTGTGCTTCTGTGCTGCCCATAAGTCTCATAGATAGATATCTGTCCCTTTCTTTTCCAAAGCTCAGGATCATAAGACACACAATAAAATGGAACACAGATACAGGTACATTCATTAGTGTGGAACCCATGGGTTTATGATAGGAATGTGGCTGTGAATCTCTGATTAGAGTACTTCTTTTTAGTTTCATGCAGAAACAGCATGGAAGTGACAAATCATGTCTGCAACGACTCTGATTTGTATATTAATGAGGTTTCAGCAGTAATCAGCTCTTACAAATTGTCAATCAAAGTCTTGAAAACTGGGAAAATGTCTCATCAGAATTAGTTCTGGTCAAGAGATCTTTTTTTGATGACTGAGCAAAGCCCTCAAGGGGACTGCACTAGAGAGAATGTAGTTATACCGATAGGTCAGAGTTCACCACAGCCCTTCGCAGTTTGGAGAAATTACAGTTTATTATAGCAACGGTCCAAACTGAGCAGTCAACAGGGAAACACAGCAGGCAGTAAGAAAGGAGACGGCTGAACCTTTACACAACTGACAATTAGAGTACAATTTCCAGCCCTCATCTATTTTATCTGCATAGTGAAGACTGGTTAGACACAAGGAACCGCAAATGCTGGTTTAAAAAAAAAAACACAACAAAGTGCTGGAGTAATTCAGCGGGTCAGGCAGCATCTCTGGAGGACACAGGTAAGTGACATTTTGTGTTGAGACCCTTCGTCAGATTGCTTTACCCTTTTAGAGGTACAGCGCAGAAACTGGCCCTTCGGCCCACCAAGTCCATGCCGACCAGCGATGCCCACACACTTAACACCGACCTATACACACTAGGGACAATTACCAATTTTACAAAGCCAATTAGCCTACAAACCTGCACATCTGCAGAGTGCGGGAAGAAACTGGAGCACCCGGAGAAAACCCACGCAGGTCACGGGGAGAACGTACAAACTCCGTAAAGACAGCACCGGTAGTCAGGATAGAACCCGGGTCTCTGGCGCTGTAATGCAGCACCTCTTCCGCTGTGCCTGCGTACTGCCCTGACACCAGCACTGCATGTTTAATCATAAGGCCTCCAAATTCACTTGTGTAATGCCTGCCATTAGGTTGCTATGGATACAGGGTTGCTATGAATATAGAAAATGATATGCATGTTCACAATTGTAATGCGAGTTGTTCAGGTCCCCGTACAGGGAGATGTGTTGGCATGCCCACTGTTTTCATAAGCCAGCAGAATGCCAAATAGACAGGTCGTGAAGCCAATCAGTGCACAATGCTCTGCATAACTAGACCTCAAATAGGCAATGACCACTATGTGGATTAAGCAGAGAGAGAGACAGAGAGAGAGGATGGGTATTTAGATAAGGGACAGCAAGCCAAACCAAAGACTGGCTTCTGAGGGATAAGGCAAACCTCTAACCAACTGGTACAAGCCATGGACCGAACGATAATGAGTGAGTGGTGGAAGCTTCACTGCTGACCGCGGTCTCAAAGATCGGAGGAACAGATGCCCGCACAACTCAGGAGGAAACCTGCAATCTGTAATAACCCAGCACCTTTCAAGATACTTTGTCGATCTTTGTTGCACTTCATCGATTGTGCTCACGAGTTTTTTGCAGCAGGAAGAAGAAGGGTGTAGGAAGGAACTGCGGATGCTGGTTTACATCGAAGCTGGACACAAAAAGCTGGAGTAACTCAGTGGGACAGGCAGCATCTCTTGGAGAGAAGGAATGGGTGGCGTTTCAGGTTGAGAGCCTTCTTCAAACTGAGTGTCGGGGAGAGGGACACTAGAGATATTTGGGAGGGTGAGAGATGTGAAAATGACAGATCAAAGCAGACAATGACCAAGAAAATGTAGAATGGACCATTGTGAGGTGAGGGGAAGGTGACAACGAGGCATACAATCAATAATATTAATAAGGAGGACAGTGAACTGGTCAGAGAACAAGGGTGGGGGAGGGATGGAGAGAGAGGGAAGGCAAGGGTTACTTAAAGTGAGAGAAATCAATATTCATACCGCTGGGTTGTAAGCTGCCCAAGAAGATGGACGTGAGGATACAAGAGGCTCCAATCTGGCTGGACAGACAGAGAACAAATCATTACATCATTAGGCCGTGGTAAGCTCAATTCTCTATTCCAGATCATTTTGCACCTTCCGTGTTCTCTTGTGCTAAAATCGCACAGTGGCACAGCGGTGGTGTTGCTGCCTCACAGCGCCAGAGACCTGGGCTCGATCCTGGCTACTGGTGCTGTCTGAACGGAGTTTGCACGTTCTCCCTGTGACGGCGTGGGTTGATAATTGGCTTCTGTAAATCGGTTAAACATCTGGCTCATGTGCTTGTTAACATGTAGATCATCGCGGTGGTGGCGATCCCTCGATGTCGAGGATGATGGTCCACGTTCTGTCGTTTTTATGGGCTCTCAGGTGGCTTCTGAGTCCAATCCTGGCTTTGCAGCTCACAGAACGAAGACGCCCGTGCGTGTGTTTGTTTAACGTGTACTTGTTATTGCGCTCCAAGAAGCACACGGCCCTTCACAAATCAATCAACTCATTCCAATGGCAAGATGATTGGAGCTGATAGATCTGTTGCAGCCTTCATCCGCCTTCACAGCCGTTGCGTTCAAGATAACTTCATCTGCCTGGTCCACCATTGAGGTCTTGTAGGTTGGATTGTGTAAATAGCTTATTGCTGAATATGAAGTTAGTTATTGCCCTGTAGCATAGGTGAGTATAAGTAGTTTAGATACAACTTTGACATTGGCATGGTTTTCTTGGTGGAGCACTTATCCTGGTGTTATAACACATGTACTTTGTGTTTTAACAGTAATTAATATTTAGGGATAATAACTAACAATTAACAGAGACACCAATCCTTGACAGGCACCTATGCATCTTTGATGCATAAGGAGCACTAATAGTAATTCAAACACTAAGAAATCCCAAATCACAGTCCTCATAAGATGAAGAATTTATCCTTTTTCTTCTAGAATTATGATTGCAGAGAAATATGTTTTCATTCATATCGAGAGAAAGATTTTTGGAGGGCGAATTTCAATTTATAATTTTCACAAAGAGGAAATGGCACAAATTTAGATGCAGGATAAAACTTCAATGCTTCAGTGAAACAATACACTCTATTCTTTCCACCACAAAGTATTGAATTAATACACAAGTATTTAAATAATAGATTGGTTTAGCTTCAAACACATCCAGACTGTCAAATGGCCCCGTTCCATTCCAGCAAATCTGTAGGATAATCCCTTTGTAAACCCTTCAGTCTCAATTATCCACCTAGGTAAAAGACTGATTATAAGGCTTGTTGCTTCTTCAAGGGCAGACGACATTTCATAGATACAGAGCAATTATTGAATGATTCACAAACACCAATGTATGACCCGAAATGTCACCTATTCCTTTTCTCCAGAGATGCTGCCTGGTCCACTGAGTTACTCCAGCATTTTGTATCTTTCTTTGGTGCAAGCCAGCATCTGCATTTCCTTCCTCCACCTTTTTCAAAAATTGCCTACTCCAAATATTGCTAAAATGGCCTCTCTCGGGGAGTGTACAGACATCTGCAGTGAGTGCACTTTCACCATTGGAGTTTAAAGGTCATGGAGGGCGACACAGAGGCCACACTGCACTGTTTGGCACAATAGAGATGCTGCCTTACAGCGTCAGAGACCCGGGTTCAATCCTGACCACTGTCTTGGAGTTTACACGTTCTCCCTGTAACCGCATGGATTTTCTCTGGATGCCCCGGATTCCTCCCACATTCCAAAGGCGTGCAAGTTTGTGGGTTAATTGGCTTCTGTAAAATTGTCTCTAGTGTGTAGGATAGAACTATTGTATGGGTGACTGTTGGTCGGTGTGGGATTTGTGTCAAAACTCTGCATCAGCGAAAGGAAATGTTAAGTGCCCGTTGTGAGGCAGTGTGAGAGTGGGGGGGGGGGGGGGGGGGGGGGGGGGGGGGGGGTGCAAGGTGGTGTGACAACAAATGCAAAGATAGAGAACGTGAAGACGGAAAATGATTGCCATTTGATTCATGGCATCCAGTAATGTACCAAAGCCAATTTTTTTTATCATTGTCTCAACTGTTGGTGTTGCCTGCAGGTGACGTTAAGAAGATGGTGATCCAGAGTACATAATGTATAATTATATTCAGAAACAATTGCAGTACAGGATGTCTGAGCAGATGTGAATGAGGCCAACCAGGGAACTAACCTACTGTAACCTACTGGTGGTCGGGGTGGTTACATCAAAGATGTCAAGTTCAGCTTGCAATGATAAGTTCACTAAATGAGAACACGAAGCGATCAAGGAAATTATAATTTGGTTTAAATTATAACCTTAGGGTAATGTAAATACTAAACCACTCAGGTGTAATATTTTAATTGCAACAACATCTCCACATTCACTCCATGCAGTGAATTTTAAATACCCTTCCCTGGTAGGGAGGCACGGTGGCACAGTGGTAAAGTCGTTGCCTCACAGCCCCGGGTTCGATTCTAACTACGGGTGCTGTCTGTTCGGAGTTTGCACGTTCTCCCTGTGACCGCGTGGGCTTTCTCTGGGTGCTCCGGTTTCCACCCGCATTCCAAAGTTTTGTAGGTTAATTGGCTTCTGTAAATTATTCCCTAGTATGTAGGATAGTGCTGGTGTGCGGGGTGATTGTTGGTCGGCGCGGACTCGGTGGGCCGAAGGGCCTGTTTGCACGCGGTATCTCAAAACTAAGGTGTGATATATACACTTAGTTTTTACCTAATATAGCTGCATGATACATTCTTGGAACTAGTTTATTTCATGTGATATGGCTCTTGTTACATTATCGTACCTGCAAACTTAATTTAGTCTTCAACAAAGAATGCCCTATTTCTGCACCATCTCCGACCATTTGCTTCTGCCTGTATTAGCACAAAGGAAATCCACGGACACAAGGAGACTACTTGGAAGAGTCAAGTGGCACGAGCTTATATGAAAGAGCTGAGAAGCAATTTAAAAATATCAAATTGTATTCTCTTAGCACAATGCAGCAGATGCAATTATTAAAGTCAATTTTTGCAGCAAGTGCAATATTCTATCTTAATGAATAGCTTAATTTTGGTTATACTAGCCAATTTGCAGCGTGATTTCAGATAGTGAGTCTGATTTAGTGTCCTCTATTAGTTGCAATTTCAACCGACCAAACCGATTGATGTAACACATCCCCTTGTCTCCTCCCCTTCCTCAGCTCCCCTGCTGTCTCCTCCCACCCTCCAGCCTTCCGGCTACTCCTCCTTTTCCCTTTCTTGTCCCCACCCACCCCCACCCCTGGTCAGTCTGAAGAAGGGTTTCGGCCCGAAACGTTGCCTATTTCCTTCGCTCCATAGATGCTGCTGCACCCGCTGAGTTTCTCCAGCTTTTCTGTGTAACCTTCGATTGATGTAACATATTTTATTTGCTTAGTGCGATCCACTTCTTGAATACTGCTACTTATATCAGGTTAACATAGCATTAGATCTCCATAGAGGTTTATATTGAAAATATAATGCATGTGTTGATACTTGAAATTAGAAACATAGAAAATAGGTGCAGGAGTAGGCCATTTGGCCCTTCGAGCCTGCACCGCCATTCAATATGATCATGGCTGATCATCCAACTCAGTATCCCATCCCTGCCTTCTCTCCATACCCCCTGATCCTTTTAGCCACAAGGGCCACATCTAACTCCCTCTTAAATATAGCCAATGAACTGGCCTCAACTACCTTCTGCGGCAGAGAATTCCACAGATTCACCACTCTCTGTGTAAAAAATGATTTTCTCATCTCGGTCCTAAAAGACTTCCCTCTTATCCTTAAACTGTGACCCCTAGTTCTGGACTTCCCCAACATCGGGAATAATCTTCCTGCATCTAGCCTGTCCAACCCCTTAAGAATTTTGTAAGTTTCTATAAAATCCCCCCTATAATATGCTAAAATGCTATAATATTGATTGTAATATGTTGTACGTACAAATATTAAAATTGCATTAACCGAATCTTAAAATAAATATTCTTTCCCCTTCAATTGTTTAATTTGTTTAGCTTATGACATAAAAAGTGCATTGGAAAAGGTAGTGTCAGTGAAACATATCTCACGATAACCTGGCGATTTTAACATGTTGAAAATCCAGCAGCAACCAGAAAGACGCTACGACTCTTTGGGCAACTGAGGAGACTACTCACGACCATACAGGTGACACCCCGGCGCCTAAAAAAAATCGCCTGAGTGGGACAGCCCCTTTAATTGTCTTTTTCAATGTGTAACGTTGCCACAAGCTGTCATTGAAGCTCGGGAAAATTGCTTGACATCCAAGATAGTGGTACTTAAAAAAATAGCTGGAAAAAACCCACCAACATTGCATCAAAGGCTGCAATGTTCCTTATTAATGTTTCTGCACTGCTGCTTGTTGGTGCTAATTCTTCAATCACTCATTAGTAATTTGTATTTCTAATATAACAGGCACCTGATAACTAGCAGTGGTTCACAAAGAAAATATTCTGCAGAGCATTTTTGGCATCTGGTGTTGAATAATTAAATGCAGCACCCATAAGTAATGCACGGTACATAATGCATTCCAATCACCTACAACATTGTCCAGACACTGTTTCTCTAGATTGTGTTTCCCTTGTTAGATGTTAGATGCCGGATTATAAAACATCTCTGCTATACTCAGTCCTCAAATTGCTGAAAAGCGCGTTGTAAATACAGGAGATTTGAAAGTAAGAATTTTCCATCAATGACTTAAGTACAAATGTAAATACTTATAAAATAGATAATACATCCTCAGTAATAAATTTGGAAACGTTTATATTAATTTAATGTATTTTATTTCTGAATAAAGAAAACACATATACTTGGAATTATTTTCATTTCGTAGGGCGGCACGGTGGCGCAGTGGTAGAGTTGCTGCCTTGCAGCGCCAGAGATCCAGGTACGATCTGGACTACGGGTGCTGTCTGTACGGAGTTTGCACGTTCTCCCTATGACTGCATGGGATTTCTCCGGGTGCTTCGGTTTCCTACCACATTCCAAAGACGTACAGGTTTGTAGGTTAATAGGCTCCTACAAATTGTCCCTAGTGTGTAGGATAGAACCATTGATTGTTGGTCGGTGCAGACTTGGTAGGGCCAAAGGGCCTCTTTCTGCGCTGTATCTCTAAACTAACTAAAACTAAGTATAAAATCTCTTGTGCTTGTTGAATTCTATGCAGACTACATGTTATGGCCCTGCCCTCACTAAACCTCTTCAAAAAACTCAGTCATGAGACATCATCTCCCATGTTCAAAACCATGCTGACTATCCCTAATCAACCCCTGTCTATCCAACTGCATGTATACCTATCCCTCAGAATCTACTCCAATAACATTCATACCACAGAATTACTTTAGACTTTAGAGATACAGTGTGGAAACAGACTCTTCAGCCCACCAAGCGATCACTCTGTACACTAACTGTGGCGTGGCAGTAGATTTGCTGCCTTATAGTGTCCAGGATCCGGGTTCTATCCTAACTACTGGAGCTGTCTCTATGGAGTTTGTACGTTCTCCCCCTGTCTGCGTGGGTTTTCTCCGCGTGCTCCGGTTTCCTCCCACACACCAAAGACATACAGGTTTGTTGGCTAATTGGCTTCAGTAAAGATTGTAAATTGCCTCTAATGTGTTGGATATTGCTGGTGTATGGGAATCGCTGGTCTGCACGGACTCGGTGGGCCGAAGGGCCTGTTTCTGCGCTATATCTCTAAACTAAAATCTAAACTAAACTAAAACTTGTCCAATCTTCTGGTATCTCGCCAGGTTCTAACTATGATTCATATATCTCAGCCAGGGCTCCTTAAATTTCTTCATCAGCTTCCCACATACCCTTGGATATATCTGATCGGGCCTTGGAGACTTATCTACCTTCATGCATCTTGAATCATTTATTGAATAATTATGTGTGATGTTTGAAGATTCTCAACTATGAGCAGATTCTGTTTATTTCATTCCTGCAGTGCATCCATACATTCACTTACAAGTTGTTTCAGTGAAAAAGAATCAAAGACACATGGATGGGAATCTATGACCTTCTATCAAACACTAGTCACATCTTACATGGATAACATAGTAGAAAGAGAAAAGCAAATGCTGAAAGCGATTGAAAGACACAGGGACTGCATGCAGTAGAACTGAGGCCTGCTAGTAACTGTGAGGATATAGGTTATCGTTCGTGTGGAGATAAAAAGAAATCCCCACAATCTTAAATTATGCTGTTCAAGTGGACTTGGTGTGAGCATTGAACATAAAAAAGTATTGGCAGGAGGCGCAGGTGGCGCAGCGGTAGAGTTGCTGACTTACAGCGCCAGAGACCCGGGTTCGATCCTGACTACGGGTGCTGTCCGTACGGAGTTTGTACGTTCTCCCAGTGACCTGCGTGAGTTTTCTCCAGGAGCGCCGGTTTCCGCCCATGCTCCAAGCACGTACAGGTTTGTAGGTTAATTGGCTTTGGTAAAATTGTAAATTGTCCCTAGAGTGTGTAGGATACTGCTAGTGTACGGGGATGGTTGGTCGGCCCGCCCTCGGTTGATTCCGTGCTGTATCTCTAAACAAAACTAAAGGAACAGGCCCTTCTGCCCACTATGCCTGTGTTGAACATAATGTCAAGCTAAACTAATCTGCCTGCACATGATACAAAACCCCTCCATTCCCAGCATATACAAGTGTCGATCTGAAAGCCTCTAAAATGTTGCTATCCTGACTGCCTCCACCACAATCCTTAGCAGAACATCCCAAGCACTCACTACCCTCTGTGTAAAATACTTGCCCCACACATCTCCTTTAAACTTTGACCCATGCCTTTGTTATAGCCATTAGTGTTTGAATTCCACCCTGCGACTGTCTACCTTATCTATGCCTCTCATAATTTTATATACTGGATCTCTATCAGGTCGCCCCCCAACCTCTAGAGTAAACAATCCGTTTGTCCATCCTCTCCCTATAGTTAATATCTCTCATCCATCCTTCTGGTAAACGTCTTCTGCAACTTCCATGCACCTTCTATGATTTTTCAATACTTCATGTATTATCTTAGTGCAGCACTTGTAAAGCCTTGAAATTAAACAGTTGATTTGTAAACTGAGTTCTTCCATTTCTGATTAGTTTTGTGGACTTTGTGTGGGAAATTGCCATGATTTTGCCATTTTCCAGCATCTTTACCCAGAATTTCTATCATGTAAAGGCCATCTTATGGATTTTTACTTTTGCAAGTCTTAGACATATACAACATTGTAATTTCAGTTTAGTTTATTGTCACGCATACCGAGGTACAGTGAAAAGCTTTTGTTGCATACTATCCAGTCAGCAGAAAGACAATACATGATTACAAACAAGCCATTTACAGTGTATAGATACATGATAAGGGAATAACGTTTAGTGCAAGGCAAAGCCAGCAAAGTCCGATCAAGTATAGCCCGAGAGGGGAGAAGAGAGAGTAGCTAGGGTGCGACTTGCCTTTGATTATGCTGCTGGCCTTGCCGAGGCAGCGCGAGGTATATATGGAGTCAATAGAAGGGAGAAGGTTTGTGTGATGGTCTGGGCTGCGTCCACAATTTACTGCAATTGCTTGTGGTCTTGGATGGAGCTGTTACCAAACCAGGACATACTTAATAAAATTAAATAAAAGCATCTTCACTAAAATACAAATACTACATAAAGTAAACTTCTATGTAATAATTCCCATGCTTGAGTTATGTTTTTTTTTAATCAACTAATGACCAAATCTTATCAGTTTTTATTTTTGGTTTTTAGATTTTAGTTTGTGGAGATGCAGCATGGAAACAGGCACTTCGGCACCGACCAGCAATCACCCATACACCAGTTCTATCCTACACACAAGCCAGTTAACCTACAAACCTGCACATCTTTGGAGTGCGAGAGGAAACTGGAGCACCGGGAGGAAACCAACGTTAGACTTCTTGGCAGAAAAACCAGATCAATTTTTCAAGACATGGACACCTTTCACCGAATTCTTACAAGGATAGTAAGGTGCAACACATCTTTGGATTTAAATCCAACTATGGGTTGGGTAAGGTGGGCGGGTGGAGTCTAGGGGTCCTATCTTTTCACTTTTCACTTTTTCCCATTCTTGTTCTTTCTCTCTTCTTTTCCCTTATTTTCAGGTTAAAAGGTTAAAATTGAAGCTGTACAATAACTGTATAATTTTACATGCCGAATGTTTTATTCTTGTACAATTGCTTCTAACAAAAATAATTAAAGATAATTTTTAAAAAAGAACAAAAGAAAACCAACGTGGTCACAGGGAGAACGTCCAAACTCCATACAGACAGCACCCGTAGTTAAGATTGAAAAGGGATCTCTAGCGCTGTAAGGCAACAACTTTCCAGTAACGTGATAGTCTAGAACTAGACACCACAGCCTCCAGAATGGACATAAGGATGAATTTCTTTAGCTAGACAGTGGTGGATCTGTGGAATTCATTGCCACAGATGGCCGTGAAGGCCAAGATATTGGGTGTTTTTGAAGCAGAGATTCTTGATTAGGAAGGGAATCAAAGGTTGTGGGTTTGAAGGCAGGGGAATGGGGTTAGGAGGGAGAGATAGATCAGCCATGATTGAATGGCAGAGTAGACTCGATGGGCCGAATGGCCTAATTCTGCTCCGCGTGTAATGGTCTTACGGCATACATACTGTTGACTCTGTGAGCTTCACGTGAACAAGAAATTTCATTACATTCTGGTGTGCATGATAATAAACTAATCATAAACCAAATCTGAATCTAAATGAGATGATTATCCTGATATTGCAGCGCTGGGTGTAGCAAAATTCAGTTTCAATGACAAATTCTCTGAGACAGAAATCACAGATCAGGACAGGTTTACATTAATATTTAAAATACGGAGCCATGAATTCTGATGTATCGTTACATTCACTAAGCATTCAAAACTACTGAGTACACAATAAATTCTCATTATGTGTAGGAAGGAACTGCAGATGCTAGTTTAAACCAAAGGAAGACACAAAAAGCTGGATTAACTCAGCTGGGACAAGGCAGCATCTTTGGAGAGAAAGGAATGGGTGTCGTTTTGGGTTGAGACCGTTCTTAATGGACTGTAAGTGGTGGGGGGAGGGGGGAGGGGGGGTACATTATTGCCCACTGTAACTGAGTAAGGGATTACAGAGTATCATTGTATAAGTAGTAAAAACAAAGAACTGCTGATGCTGCTTACAAAGTGCTGGCGTAACTCAGCAGGTCAGGCAGCATCCCTGGAGAATGTGGATAGGTGAGGATTACGGTCGAGACCCTTCTTCAGACTCTCGGTCCGGAACTGGGCCAGGAATCACGGTGAGTTGACGGGGGAAGTGAGCATTGGCGGTGGCATTGGTCAGGGGCCGGAGTGCAGGTAAGGGTCGGCGGGGGTGGCAGCATCTTGGAAGTAGCTGATGAGGCCGTGTTGGCCGGTGGTGATGGTGGCAGGTGGTGGAGGCGGCCAGGAGTGTGGCGGTGCGGGCTGTCATCGGTAGTCCAGCCTGGATCCTAGAACCAAATATCATCATCAAGAGGTCCATAAAAACGGGGGTTTACTGTATGGACTTAGTGTAATAGTTTCATGAGGTGTGGTTTGCATGGACTTATTTTCCTTTCAGGAAATGTCCTGGTATCGTGGACAATAATTAAAAACAATATACGCAAGAGGATCAGTATGGGTTTTTTCGGTTAGAAATGCAACAGGGAAGGAATGCCCCTGGTCTTTGTTTTGGACAAATGCAGCATTTGGAACACTGCTCCTTTCACAATAATGCGTTCCACTGTTTATGTGTTGCACCATAAATATTGCAGGCTGTATCAAAGATGTGTTGTACAGGCATGTGGGTGAAAAATTTGAACAGACATAAAACAGAGCAGTGAAAAAAATGTGGAGAGAAAATAGACAAGTGGCCTTCTGCTCAAATCATCTGATCTGCTGCGTCAATTCATTTCTGTAAACTGCCGGTGTGGCAAAAAAAATCGTAGCTGCACTGTGAGGCGGATTGCTTGCACTAAACGTTATTCCCTTATAATACACTGTATCTCGGTACACATGGCAATGATAAACCAATACCAATACTGGCACAAAATGCTGGAGTAACTCAGCGAGACAGGCAGCATCTCTGGAGGGAGTAGGAACGGGTGACGTTTCAGGTCGAGACCCTTCTTCAGACCAGATTCGGTTTAAACCAGCATCTGCAGTTCCTTCCTACACACCAATACTGATGCCAATGGAAGAGGAATGATTGAATGTAACCTGGTAACGTAGACTTGAACTTTAGACAAACGAGTGTCCTGAAGGAAATGCACAAAGAGAGACTGTACAACAAATAATTATACTTCGTTATCAAAAAAGGAACAGGAATGGTTCGTGTAAAGAAGTAAGGAAGCGGATCAGAAGCTGGCCAAAATTATTATATTCAATTGGAAATAAAATAAACGATGAAAAAATCTTTGGAGACAAAATTCAGGCAGATTAATAACTTGAAACTCCTATCAGGAAACTATAATAACTGGTTACCACAATGTATATTATTAATCTTTGGATTAACACCAAAATGCTGAAAATAAATCAAATATATTGAAAATCTATTTTTTCTATGAATAAATTTTCTGATCACACCTCTATTAGAAAGTCGCGATGCTTTAAATGAGAAATGGCTGCAGATATCATTCCACTCTGCTTAATTAAGAGGGGAATTCCGTATAACATATGCATCGCTCATAAGGTATGTATGGCTGCGATGAGAACAGAAGGGAATATGAACTAAAATGCCTTTTTACTGCTAGAAGATATGGAATCCTATGTTTATGGGCTTTTTATTCACAAGCAGAATAATAATATGTGGAATCTGGAAGGGATATGGGGGCAAAGCAGGAACAGGGTACTGATTTAGGATGATCAGCAATGATCATATTGAATGGTGGTGCTGGCTCGAAGGGCCAAATGGCCTACTCCTGCGCCTATTTTTTATGTTTCTAAGTTTCTAAACCACATCCAACCAGATTTTCCGTCAGTTTTCTGTGCGTAGTATCCTACAACTCACAGAAACACCAATGAACGAAACAAGGAAAGTAAAATTACCCCCAAGTGTGTGCGATAGACACAAAATGCTGGAGTAACTCCGCGGGTTAGGCAACATTTCTGGAGAAAAAGAATAGATGGCGTTTCGGGTCGGAACCCTTCTTCAGACTGATTCAGTGCTAGGAGTCAAAGAGGGTTGGGAAGGGGTTAGCAGACCACGGAGTCAACGAGAGAGGGGTACTTCTGGAAGACAGGGCGGCACGGAGGCTCAGCAATAGAGTTGCTGCCTGACAGCGCTTGCAGCGCCGGAGACCCCAGTTCGATCTGTCAGTTGTGTGTACGCTCTGTCTGTAAGTTGAAAGTACGTTCTCCCCGTGACCTGCGTGGGTTTTCTCCGAGATCTTCGGTATCCTCCCACACTCCAAAGACGTGCAGGTATGTATGTAAATTGGCTTGGTAAATGTAAAAATTGTCCCTAGTGTGTGTAGGATAGTGTTAATGAGCGGGGATCACTGGTCGGCATGGGCCGAAGGGCCAGTTTTTCGCGCTGTATCTCTAAACTAAACAGCGAGGTGTGGGGCGGGATAGAGTTGGTTAGTGGTGGTTTCGTATTGTAGCTGGTGGAAAACAAGAAGGATGATGAGCTGAATGCAGATGCTGGAAGTGTAAAAGCTGAGGACGAGGGAACCCAAACCAATACATTGTCTGTCCATTCTCCCCACAGATGCTGCTTGACCCGCCGTGTTTCTCCACCACTTGCTCAAGTTTCCAGCGTCTGCACCTCCTTGCGACTCCGTGGAACTCAATTCTCGTTCTTTTTGAGAAGGGAAGGCGAGAGCAGAAGTCCAGGAAAGGGAGAACACGCGGGTAAGGGCTCCAGTATCCACAGCAGAAGGACAGCCATGTTTCCTGAAAGAGGTGGACTTTTCCGACGTCCTGGAGTGGAAGACCTCAACCTGACAGCAGATGTAGCTGAAATGGAGAAAGTGGATGGCATTCTTACATGGGACGGCACGGGAAGAAGTCCAATCAAGGTCCAGCCAGCATTATCAAGGACCAGTCACACCCCAGTCACTCCCTCTTCTCCCCTCTCCCATCACGCAAGAGATGCAGAAGTATGAAAACGCACACCTCCAGATTCAGGGACAGTTTCATCCCAGCTGTTATCAGGCAACTGAACCATCCTACCGCAACCAGAACTACTGTCTAACTCCTTGATGACCCTCAGACTATCCTTGATCGGACAATGCTGACTTTACCTTGCACTAAACATTATTCCCTTATCATGTATCTATACACTGTAAATGGCTCGATTGTAATCATGTATTTTCTTTCTGCTGACTGGATAGCACGCAACAGAAGCTTTTCATTGTATCTCAATACATGTGACAATCTACCACATTCAAGACCCTCAGACTATCTTTAATCGGACTTTACTGGACTTTATTCCTTTTACCACGAATCTGTAGACTGTGGACGCAACTGGTTTGCCAGCAACTAAAAGCTTTTCACTGTACCTCGGCACACTTGACAATAAACTAAACTAATCTAAAAGTGTAAGAAGTCACCAGTGACAAACAATCAGTTGAACATTATCCACTATACACATTCATCCACACATTAGGTTTCTTCGAAACTGAAAATAATCTCGGCCAAAACGCTTGCACTCATTTAATGTTAGTAAGCAAATGATCCTACCTGAGAAGTTTGAAAGAAGAAATTATATAGTTGTGCCAACAATGGCATTATTCCAATTTCTATTCAAATGAATTAAGATGTTCACTTTTTGACGTTAAGTGCCTGCAAGTTTGATACGTGATCTAAATGAAGAGTCGGGGAATTCTTACCTTTGTGGTTTTGACTCTGTTGCCAGAAGCACACATCCATCCTGAATTATCCGGTAACGTTTTGCATTCCTCTCCTTCTACACAAGGTTCCATCTCGCACCACCATTTCCCAATAACAATGGAAGCTTTGGAAAATCACAGAGCGGTTTGAAAAGTGAGTGACGGAATCATTTTACAAGGGAGAATGTTACTCTACAATAATCTACACTCTTGTATTAAACAGTCAGCTTCACATAGTTTTTTGAGAAGCCACAAAAATTAATCTAATGGTAGTACTAAGGCTCATGTTGTCGACCTCCCCGTGGTGAGCCCTGCCAACCGACCTCGGTCAGGTGAACGACAACAAACAGAGACAGCAGCTCAGTCGCCGCAGTTTGGCGCAAACCCGGAGCATGCGCCCTTTTTAGGGCAGGCACCTACGGATGTCGAACCGGATGGCATCACCCTGCTGCAGCTGAATTCTGCTGCCTCAAACGCAAGAAGAAGAAGCCAGAAAAGCATTTAAATTAAAAAAAAACAATAGCGAACGTAATTAGTGTTCCCAGTTTTGCACAGTTCTGTCTCTGTTATGCTGCAAAAAAAGAGAAATATTTAATGCAAAGATAGACACAAAAAGCCGGAGTAACACAGCAGGTTAGATTGGAGAAAAGGAATAGGAGATGTTTCGGGCCGAGACCCTTCTTCAGACATCAATGTTTAACATTTAACGCACAGTGGCGTCACCTTACAGTAGCAGAGATGCGGGTTCAATCCTGGCAACGGGCGCTGTTTGTACGGATTTTGTACATTCTCCCCGTGACCTGCGTGGGTTTTCTCCAGGTGCTCCAGTTTCCTCCCATATTCCAACTCATACAGGTTTGTAAATTAGTTGGCTTCTGAAAAGTGTAAATTGTCCTAATTGTGTGTAGGATAGTGTTAGCGTGCAGGGATCGCCAGTCGTCGCAGACTCGGTGGGCCAAAGGGCCTGTTTTCGAGCTGTATCTCTAAACTAAACGAAACCAAAGCATCTATCTAATTTCTAAGTGCTTCCATCATCTTATCAAATGTGAGTATGCGGGTCCTTAAACATCTACCAAACAGTTCCATCAGACAGGATCATTTGCATTCTTTAAATCACAGAGTTAAAGTTTGCCGAGCTCATTTTCTCTACTTGTGTCAACAGCGTATACTTACCTGAAGTTTATTCGGCATTAGGTAGAATTTGTACTGAGGATGCTGTTTTATAGTGAGCCACCTTAATATAGTGTGTCAAATCCATGCTAAACAATAGACTAGTGAAAGGGGGTTTTGTATATAATGTATGTCATGTGTTACTCCCCGGGGACATGAAAAAAATATATAGGGCACTTCACCATAACCACTGATTTTAAGTAAAGTAGACTGTCCATGGTGAGGATATCAAATTCCCTATTCCCCATCATTGACTTGAATGTTATCTAAACTGAATTGATCAAAAAGAAGAGAAATATTAAACAATATATTTACCCTCATCTTAATTATCACTCCTCTTATACCTATGTTTACATCACAAACTATTGACAGTTCCAAACTGACAAAATGGAGAAACTATTACCTCCGATGTTTAGGGCTGGACATTGACCAACATTGGCATTCCAGAGGCACCTGTATCTGTACTATCTCTTCAGTAGGTATCAGCACCTGTTCATCAGCTTAGACTTTAGCGATACAGCGCAGAAACAGGCCCTTCGGCCCACCGGGTCCGCGCCAACCAGCGATCATCCTTTACAATTTTTACTGAAGCCAATTAACCTGCAAACCTGTAGTGGGAGGGAATGCTGGAGCACCTGGAGAAAACCCACATGGTCACGGGGAGAATGTACAAAATCAGTACAGACAGCACCCATAGTCAGGATCGAACCTGGGTCCCTGGCACTGTAACACTACCGCTGCACTACCGTACCACCCTCATCTTTCAATAAAACTGTAACTATCATAACAGCATATTAATGAGAATATATTATTTTAATCCCATTTAACACACTGGGGTAAATTTGTTCTGATTTCAAAGGCAATGTGAACATATAAATATTTGGATTTAAACAAACCATTCCTGAGCAAAACACAAAGTGCTGGAGGAACCCAGTGGGTCAGGCAGCATCTGTGGAGGGAATGGACTGAAGACATTTCAGGTCCGAAATCAATAGACAATAGACAATAGGTGCAGGAGTAGGCCATTCGGCCCTTCAATGCCGTTCAATGGGATCATGGCTGATCATCCCCAATCAGAACCCCGTTCCTGCCTTCCCCCCATATTCCCTGACTCCGTTATTTTTAAGAGCCCTATCTAGTTCTCTCTTGAAAGCATCCTGAGAACTTGCCTCCACCACCCTCTGAGAAATTTAGAAATCTTCCAAAACAAAAATCATCTGTAAATTTCTACGTCAGCATCTCGTGCAAAATGATTTTTAGTGAAAATCCTATTTTAGAAAATGCTGGAGGCCAAGGCCTTAATCCAGGCTCAACCAGACTAGAGAGTTCTGATGCACACAATAGGCTATGGAGAGACGTTACTCTGCACAACCTCACTGCAGAAGTCAAGAATCAAGAGTGGTTAATTGTCATACGTATCAAAAAAGGAACAATAAAAATCTTATTTGCAGCAGCTTCACAGGTCTGTAGACACAGGACTCATAGATAACATATAATACTAAAACAGTTTAATACATTTTTTTTAAAACAGTATTAGTGCAAAGCAAAACAAAAGCCTGATATCCCTAGTGCAACCAAGAAAGTTCATTGTTCTTAGATTAATTAAAGCGTTTTTGTGGTTGCTGGGAAGAAGCTGTTCCTAAACCTGGAGATGATGGTTTTCAGATTCCTGTACCATCCCTTCCTGACGGAGCAGTGAAATGAGAGTGTGGCCAAGTTGGTGTGTGGGTCCTTGATGATGCTGGCTGCCTGTTTGAGGTAGCACCTCCTAAACATCCCGTCGATGTGGGGAGGTCAGTACCTGTGATGTGTCAACCACTTTTAGTATTCCCCATCGTTCGTGGTGTTTGAGTTGCTGAACTCAACAATATGACGCTAACAATATGCTCTCTACCGTAAAAATTCAAGCATTCATTGGCATACCGAATCTCCTCAATCTTCTGAGGAAATAGAGGCTTTGATTGCATCAATGTTCTGGGTCCAGGACAGGTCTTCAGAGATATGCATGCCCATAAATGTGAAGTTGTTGACTCTTTCCACCATTGACCCGTTGATGAATAAACATTCATGGAACTTTGGCCTTTCTCTTCTACAGTCAACAATCAGTTCCTTAGTCTTACTGGCATTGAGAGCAAGCTTGTTGTGCTGACACAATTCAATCAGACAATCGATCTCCCCATACGATACGATACGATAAAACATTAGTCATCCCCGGAGGGATGCTCTGACCAATCCCCTGGACTCTGACTCGTCATTGCCCATAATGAGGATACCTGCTAATCATGAACCCAAACTTCATGAGTTGGGGCTGTTTGCTACAGTCAACGTGCAAAAATGAAAAGTCACACAAGGGCGATCAATAAGTCAAGAATTGGAAGGACAGTACAACAAAACCTACAATACACCAGCGTTACTACGGTTGCTGGACACAAAATGCTGGAGTAACTCAGGGGGACAGGCAGCATCTCTGGATCAAAGGAAAGGATGACATTTCGGTCTTCAGACTGAATCAGGGGAGAGGGAGATAACGAGATAAGGAAATGCAAGGTGTGAAAATGAGACAAAGGGGATGAAGATCAAGGTACATGTAGAATAGATCATTGTTTGTTCGGAGAAGGTAACAACAAAGCAAACAGAGATAAAATGTAAACAAGGACAGTCAGACTTGGGAAGGGGGGGTGGGATGGGGAGAGAGAAGGCAAAGGTTACTTGAAGTTGGAGAAGTCACCTACTGTTGCTGTTTGTTTCGAGTTTGTATGTTCTCACTGTGACTGCATGGGTTTTCCCCGGGTGCTCCGTTTCCCCCCACACTCCAAAGAAGTACAGGTTTGTTGGTTAATTGGCTTCGGTAGAGAATTGTAAATTGTCCCTAGTGTGAAGGATAATGCTAGTGTACGGGGTGATCGCTGGCTGGTGCAGACTCAGTGGGCCAAAGGGCCTGTTTCTGCACTGTGTCTCTAAACTAAAAGATCTGCAATTCCTTCCTACACATTTTGTCTGCACACTGCAAAATCTCCTCAAGGTATGTCTACTTTGAAGAAGTTCTCTTGTTCTATTCCATTTCTCCAGAGATACTGCTTGACCCGCTGAGTTACTCCAGCATTTTGTTTGTATCTAGCAGCAAAACCCAACACAGTTATCAATTAGTACTCTCACTGTTGAATAAATAATTGTAGGGGACATATAATCTATCGTTAAGCATTACAATTCTCAACCGAATATACCCCCTTTGACTAAAGTGTAGCTCAGATATAAAATATATTCTCTCCACCATCCCCTTAATAACACAATACCTGCAACCATTATGCATTTGTCTTTCATTTGTTCCCATTTGTGATTTCCTGTGGGAAATAGAAACATATCTGTTCTGTTCGAATCAGCAACATTTTGTGAAGGATGGTGCAGAGCTAAAGGATGTCTCTGTGCCACCAGCCATTTCCAAATGACAATGAGACTAGAAAATAATGCCTTTTAAGACTGTGTGTGCACATGAAAGAGATGAACTTGAAAGGGGAACTGTGTTTTTTTTAAATCCAGCTGCACCTGCATTAAAATCACATTTGCCTTCTTTCGACACATCTCTTTAGGACATGGACTCCAGCAAGGTTGTGGTGTAGAGGCAGTACTCTGTGGGACTACTACAATGCTGAGGGTAGTTTTGTCCTGGCCGTTACATATAAGGACGGGATCTCATTAAAACCCACTGATAATCTGAACACCTATCAGATAATAGACAATAGACAATAGGCAATAGGTGCAGGAGTAGGCCATTTGGCCCTTCAAGCCAGCACCGCCATCCAATGTGATCATGGCTGATCATCCCCAATCAGTACCTCGTTCCTGCCTTCTCTGCATATCCCCTGACTCCGCTATTTTTAAGCCCTTTCTAGCTCTCTCTTGAAAGCATCCAGAGAACCTGCCTCCACCGCCCTCAGAGGCAGAGAATTCCGCAGACCCACCACTCTCTATGAGTGAGTGATGAGTGAATAATAAAAGGCCCAAACTGAGTGGACGAGGAAAGACTGTCTCTAGTGATGGGAGAGTGTAGGACCAGAGGGCACAGCCTCAGAATAAAAGGATGTACCTTTGGAATGGAGATAAGGAGAAATTTCTTCAGCCAGAGGGTGGTGAATCTGTGGAGTTCATTGCCACAGATGGCTGTGGAGGCCAAGACATTGAGTATTTTTAAAGTGGAGATTGATAGGTTATTGATTAGTAAGGGTGTCAAAGATTCAGTTCAGTTCAGTTTAATTTATTGTCACTTATTACAGATACATGATAAGGGAATAAGAATAGGGATTTAATAGTGTGGAGCGATTGTAATATGAGTTTGTAGATCTGCTTCTGTGGCTAGTACTCAAATGGTTGCCTGTGTTGGGCGCCATCTTGGAGGCAATCTAGAGAACATAAGATAATGATCAGAAGATGTAGGGACAGATTTCGGCCCATCAAGTCTACTCTGCCATTCAATCATGCCTGATCTCACTTAAACCACATTCTCCTGCCTTCTCCCCATAACCCCTGACACCCGTACTAATCAAGAGAAGGCAGGAGAATGAGATTCAGAGGGTAAAATAGATGATTGAATGGTGGAATAGACTCGATAGGCTGAATGGTCTAATTCTGCTCCAAAGTCTTATGGTCTCATGAGACATACAATGAACCACATCTATGTGCAACTGGTCCATCCTATTAATACAGAAGAATTAAATAGGACAACATTCAAATGGTTGTTTAAATATTATCACAGCTGAGATCTATTCTGACATTAATTCTATCTGAGTGTTTAACCCAGCATGACAAATTATAATAAGAGAAAACAAAACACATCAACAATAAGATTTAAAAAATCCACCATGAGGGTTGGAATGAGCTATTTTTCATCATAAGAGAGAGATGCAAACAAAATGACATCCCAAAGCAAAGTCCTAATGAAAATGTATTTTACTTAACTTTGATATCCAGTAGACAATCTTTAAAATGTCTCTTCAAATAAGCTCTTATAATGTGTACGTATGATATAATTTATAACGATTTGATGAGTTTTTCCACTCCAATTAATATCCAGTATTAATGTCCTTTCTCAAAGTATTTAAACACTGATTTTGGCATCTGTCCTATGGTGTGTGTTTAAGTCATTGGAATTGAGAAATTGTAATTTATTTTTGATTTGTTCTATAACAGTAGCTCTCCGGGCCCAACAATTGCAACTTTGTAATAGTTCTTTTTCTTGTCTTGCTCCACTTCCTATGACAACAAATTGCTCGGCTGAAACGTAGAAAGAAATAAACAGTTCGGTTTGGGAACAGCTCCATCCAAGAGCGCAAGAAATTGCAGCAAATTGTGGACCAGACCAGCGCACAAACCATCCTCCCTTTTATTGACTCCATTTATGACCTCATGCTGCCTCGGCAAGGCCAGCAGCATAAACAAGGATGAGCCATATCCTGGCCACTCCCTCTTCTCCCCTCTTCCATCAGGAAAAAGGTAAAGAAGTGTGAAAACGCACACCTCCAGATTCAGGGACAGTTTCTTCCCAGCTGTTATCAGGCAAGTGAATCATCCTACCACATCCAGAGAGCAGCGCTGAACTACAATCTACCTCTTTGGTTACCTTTGGACTATCCTTGACCGGACTTTGCTGGCTTTGCCTTACACTAAACGTTATTCCATTTAGCATAGAAACATAGAAAATAGGTGCAGAGGGAGGCTATTCGGCCCTTCGAGCCAGCACCGCCATTCATTGCAATCATGGATGATCGTCCCCAATCAATAACCCGTGCCTGCCTTCTCCCCATATCCCTTGATTCCACTAGCACCTAAAGCTCTGTCTAATTCTCTCTTAAATCCATCCAGTGATTTGGCCTCCACTGCCCTCTGTGGCAGGGAATTCCACAAATTGGCAGGGAATTCCACAAATGTATCTATAAACTTTCAATGGCTCGATTGTAACTATGTATTGCCTTTCTGCTGACTAGATAGCACGCAACGGAAGCTTTTCACTGTACCTCGGGTCACATGACACTAATATACTAAACTAAACTGAACTAAACTAAGCTAAACTAAAGAACCAAAATTGCAGGCAGCGTCAGAGAGATAGCTGAATATGTGCTTCTTAAAGATATCAGATAAGATATTCTTATCAGCCTTTCTTCTATAAAGATGTAATTAAATTCGTAATATTCCAAATTAAGGGGACAAAAGTTCTCAGACATTCATTTATTTTAAGCTGGGGGATTTGAGAAGGAGCTGCAGTCAGAACTGAGTGACTTGACTTTCAAGAGAAAATAAATGAGTCTGTGCACGCTGTATGGCATAGATGACCCTTAGATTAGCTACTGGTTTAAAGCCCAATCATGCTGAATAGACTGTGCCACCTTACTTCCACCTTTCATTAGGCCGACATTGGCTGCTGGCCAATGGGATTTTGAACATGGGGATTTCGGAGGTCATCGCCTGTAAGATTAGTTGGCGTCAATCCCCAGAGTAATGTGCAGCTAGCGGCTCAGAACACAAAAGTAACACGTTCTCGATATAACAGCCGCTCCTGATCGAGCAGAGGCAGAGCGCTCAGAAGCAACGATTCTGATTACAATGGCCCGTCTCCAATATCGTCGTTACTTTTTTGCCTATCTTTCATTCATTTGTTCTATATCTCTTTATATCACTGTCTATATCTCTAATATAGAGGTATAGACAGTTTCACTGTGATGTCACATGTGATGATGAAGTTAACAATTCAATTCAATTTTGATTAATTAAAAACAATTGTGCCTGTTCATCACAATGCAGGCAGCACACACACCGGCTAATTTTAATGATGTTAGTCTGCAGCCAGTATTAATCAGTCTGTGGGTCGACTGATTGCATCAGCAGAGGGCCAGTGTTGTGAGTAGCTCTCTCCAGTTGAAGCCAATCGTTCTGCTGAAAGCCAAACTGCATCTCGTGTCATTAAACTGGAGAGAGTGCAGAGAATGCCATTAAATCACAAGGAATGCAGAGAAGTCATGAGGCAGCTTTATATGACCTTGGTTAGGCCGCATATGGAGTATTGTGTGTGCTTCTATTCACCCCATGGAGAGGGGAAAGATTTAATAAGAACCTGAGGGGTAGCTTTTTCACACAAAGGGTGGTGGGTGTACGGAACAAGCTGCCAGAGGAGGTAATTGAGGCAGGGACAATGTTTAAGAAACAATTAAGACAGGTAGTGTTTAAGAAGGAACTGCAGATGCTGGAAAATCGAAGGTACACAAAAAAATGCTGGAGAAACTCAGCGGGTGCAGCAGCATCTATGGAGCGAAGGAAATAGGCAAAGTTTCGGGCCAAATCCCTTCTTAAGACAGGTACATGGATAGGACAGGTTTGGACGGATATGGACCAAACGCGGGCAGGTTGGACTAGTGTAGATGGGACGTGTTGGCTGGCGTGGGCAAGTTGGGCATATGGAACATACAGTTTCTATGCTGTATCACTCTATGGTTACAAAATTAATAGAACAAAGAAAGAGAAATGTGAATGGTGATGAGGATCCTTGATCACATACAGCCAAGCATATGTAGCCAATAATCACAGGTTTATTTTATTTATGTAGTTTTTAGGACATTGATGCGGGTGGGAGAGCAAACATTTATCCCCACTCTCCAAATATCTGCTGAATTGAATGGTTACTGGGCTGTCTGAGAGAGGAATAAAGTGTCAAGTACATCGGTAGTCTGGAATCACAAACAGGCAGTTCTGAATAAAGATGGCAGATTTCATTCCCTGAAGTATATTAGTGAAGCAGATAGGTTTTTACGAGTATTCTGGTTGCTTCGTGGTTATCCTGACTGACAATTTTAATGCAGCATCTTCCAGGGAAGATAGCACAGAGGTGGTATGTATGGGGGATAAGACAGTGAATGCAAATGGTCCCACAGACTGATGCCTGATTCATTAGGAAGCTGCCAGGGAGATTGACTCCATTGTCAAAGAACACGGAGAACTCTAACACCAATTTGGCATGTGCACGTAGGATTTTAGCCAACTTTCCAAACTATCTTTTACCTAACTTTAATATGTTGCCTGGCCCTCGGTGTTATAGTTTAACCTGCCGTATAAGCGCGGCACGGTGGCGCAGCGGTAGGGTTTCCACCTTACAGCACCAGAGATCCGCTGTACGTTCTCCCCGTGACCTGCATGGGTTTTGTCCGGGATCTCCGGTTTCCTTCCACGCTACAAAGACATGCAGGTTTGTAGGTTAATTGGCTTGGTGTAATCGTGTGTGTAGGATAGCGTTAGTGTGCGGGGATCATTGGTGAGCACAGATTGAGTGGGCCGAAGGGCCTGCTCCCATGCTGTTTCTCTTAACTAAACTAAACTAATTAAGCTATCCAAGTTAATTTTCAAGTTAGTGGAACTATGACATTCTGATTTGCATCAGCGTAACAGCACAATACACCTAGATAATCTATATGAAACAAAAAAAATCAATATTAATAACCCCAATGTGAATAATACCAGTGCAAACAAGCCCAAAGTCCTTAGTGCAACCAAAGACAGTCCATAGTTCATAGTTGAGGTTAGTGTTGTGTAGTTTAGTTTAGTTTAGCGACACAGCTCAGAAACAGACACATCGGCCCACCGAGTCCGCGCCAACCAGCAATCCCCGCACACTAACATTATCCTACACCCACTAGGGACAATTTACAATTTCACCAAGCCAAATAACCTACAAACCTGTATGGCTTTGGAATGTGGGAGGAAACCGGAGCACCCGGAGAAAACCACGGGGCGAATGTGCAAACACCGTACTGACAGCGAGCGGCCGTAGTCAGGATGGAAGTCTCTGGCACTGTAAGGCAGCAACTCTACCGCCCTGCACCTGTAGTATTCAAGACCCTATTAAATGTTGCCAATAAGCTATTCTTGAACCTGATGATTCCTGTTATGAAAGAATAGTTTGCAGATTCAGATGGCTGTAATTTTGGATGTGCATGAGGATGCATCATTTCACCAGTCCAGATTCTGCCTTTCGGTATGGTATTAGGATCACTGAGACACACAAGGAAACTGTCTTGTCTCTTCATCCCAACAAGTCCATGCCACCCATTCACACCAGTTCTACAATATCCCACCTTCACATCCACTCCCTTCACACTGAGGGCAATGTTATTTTTACAGAGGCCAATTAACCGACAACCCTGCACATTTTTGCAATGCAGGAAGAAACCGAGGCGGTCCAAGGAAGAGCAGGGAAACTCCAAACAGACAGCAACCGAGTTCGGTACAGATCCCGGGTCTCTGGTGCTGGGGGGCAGCAGCTCTACCGTCGTGCTGCCCTGTATGAAATATGTGATAATTAAAGAAAAATGTCACAACCTTCTGACTTAGGAATAAAATTCACACCTTTGCGCTATCTGTACACATTTTCTAAAGCTGCAGTGAACTTTCTAATAATTTTAACTGCACAGTTACTTACGCTGTTCCTTTATGTTAAGATTCGTAGTCAAGCTGCATAGCCCTATAAAACTGAGGCTATAAATGGAAAAAATGACAGACAAATAAATCTAGTGATTAATATCCTCATCTTAATGCTTGTTTGGTTTCTTTTGCCACAAAATATATCATATATCAAAAGGTTTAGTAAAAAAAAATCAATTTGAAATTCTTTGGAAAGATGACATGTTATTCCTTTGCACTATGAATTTAAATACAGTATTGATCATTTTATTTTCAAAGGATCCCTGCTCCTGTAAATTCAGGTTAATGGTTCTGAGAAATGAGAAGTTTAGTTATACGACTATTGTACACTGATTTCTGTTTGAATTACACATTTTATAGATCATGATTTCTAGCAATGAGAAAATTCACATGACCCACCAAGCATTAAAGGTCCTTGAGGAACTCAGCAAGTCAGCCGGCCTCTCTGGAGAACATGGATAGGTGACGTTTTGGGCTGAGACCGTTCTTCAGGTACCAGGTTCAGTCCATCTCCTCTTTCTCCCTCCCCTGAAGAAGAATCCCAACCTGAAACGTCATCTACCCAATGAGGGGGAAAGGTAGATTGAAAACATGAGCTTTAAACTCACCACTTGAAACTTACAAAATAGTGAAAGGCTTGGATTGAGTGGCTGTGGAGAGGATGTTTCCACTAGTGGGAGAGTCTAGGATTAGAGGCCATAGCCTCAGAATTAAAGGACCTTCTTTTAGGAAAGAGATGGGGAGAAATGTCTTTAGTCAGAGGGTGGTGAATCTGTGGAATTCTTTGCCACAGAAAGCTGTGGAGGCCAAGTCAGTGGATATTTATAAGGCAGAGATAGATAGATTCTTAATTAGTACTGGGGTTATGGGGAGAAGGCAGGAGAATGGGGTTAGGAGGGAGAGATAGATCAGCCATGATTGAATGGCGGAGTAGACTTGAAGGGTCAAATGGCCTAATTCTTCTCCTAGAACCTATGAACATATAAGGGTCCTGACCACGATACGTCGCCTATCCATGTTCTCCAGAGATGCTGCCTGACCCGCTGAGTTACTCCAGCATTTCATGTCTCTGATTGTTGAGGATGTTGGCCTGGGAGAGGCCACTGACATTCTTCATCCTTCGAGTAAACTTGCAGAGCCAACATTGATGGTGTTGTTCCAGTATTTTAAAAAGCCTGCTGCAGATACTCTAAGTATAAGAAATGTATTGGCGAGCAGGCACCACTGTTGTGATGAGCCTTTCTACTGGGGGACAGTGTAGTGCAGTGGGAGCAGGTTGGTGGAAAACCTTGTTGTTGTGTATTATAAGGCCATAACCCATGTGATAGGAGCAGAATTAGGCCATTCGACCCATCTAGTCCTCTCCGCCATTCAATCATGGCTGATCTACCTCTCCCTGCTAACCCCATTCTCCTGCCCTCTCCCCATAACCCCTGTACTAATCAATAATCTATCTATCTCTGCCTTATAAATATCCACTGACTTGGCCTCCACAGCCTTCTGTGGCAAAGAATTCCACAGATTCACCACCCTCTCCCACTAGTGGAAACATCCTCTCCACATCCACTCTATCCAAGCCTTTCACTATTCTGTAAGTTTCAAGTGTTGAGTTTAAGGCTCAAGTTTTCATATGCGTCACTGATAGCTGGTATAACTTTGCTCCTTTACTGAGATTCAGGAGGTTTTGGTTCTCGAGTGTAGTTGATATAAACCAGACAGCTTTCTATCAATTCTCATCATTACCTTTACTCTTGCAGAATGCACGCCTTCAAATCATTACTGTGCTCCGTATAAAGCATTAGATGGAGGTATTTCAGCCTTGTATCGAATGGTAGCAAATGAAAGCGAATGGTATGTTAGCTTTCATAGCAAAAGGATTTGAGTATAGGAGCAGGGAGGTTCTACTGCAGTTATACAGGGTCTTGGTGAGACCACACCTGGAGTATTGCATACAGTTTTGGTCTCCAAATCTGAGGAAGGACATTATTGCCATAGAGGGAGTGCAGAGAAGGTTCACCGGACTGATTCATGGGATGTCAGGACTGTTTTATGAAGAAAGACTGGATAGACTTGGTTTATACTCTCTAGAATTTAGCAGATTGAGAGGGGATCTTATAGAAACTTACAAAATTCTTAAGGGGTTGGACAGGCTAGATGCAGGAAGATTGTTCCCAATGTTGGGGAAGTCCAGGACAAGGGGTCACAGCTTAAGGATAAGGGGGAAATCCTTTAAAACCGAGATGAGAAGAACGTTTTTCACACAGAGAGTGGTGAATCTCTGGAACTCTCTGCCACAGAGGGTAGTCGAGGCCAGTTCATTGGCTATATTTAAGAGGGAGTTAGATGTGGCCCTTGTGGCTAAGGGGATCAGGGGGTATGGAGAGAAGGCAGGTACAGAATACTGAGTTGGATGATCAGCCATGATCATATTGAATGGCGGTGCAGGCTCGAAGGGCCGAATGGCCTACTCCTGCACCTAATTTCTATGTTTCTATGTTTCTATGTATCTTTTACACAAAACTTAACATTTTAAATATCTTGCCAAGTGTGTTTTATTGTCATATGTCCCAGACAGAACAATGAAATTCTTATCTGTAGCAGCACAACTGAACCATCCTACCGCAACCAGAGAGCAGTCCTGAACTACTATCTACTTCTTTGGTGACCCTCGGACTATCCTTGATCGGACTTTGCTGGCTTTACCTTGCACTAAACCATATTCCCTTACTATGTATTTTTACACTGTAATTGGATTGATTGTAATCATGTGTTGTCTTTCTGCTGACTGGTTTGCAAGCAACAAAAGCTTTTCACTGTGCCTCAGTACACGTGACAATAAACTAAACTGAACTGCAATGTTAAAGTGAATACAGCTTCAGGAATGAAATATATACAGGCTGCACAGTGGCGCAGCGCGAGAGTTGTTGCCTTACAGCGCTCGCAGCGCCGGAGACCCAGGTTCGATCCCGGCTACGGGTGCTGTCTGTACGGAGTTTGCACGTTCTCCCTGTGACCTGCATGGGTTTTCTCCGAGATCTTCGGTTTCCTCCCGCACTCCAAAGACGTACAGGTATGTAGGTACATTGGCTCGGTGTGTGTAAAAATTATCCCCAGTGTGTGTAGGATAGTGTTAATGTGCGTGGATCGCTGGTCAATGCGGACCCAGTGGGCTGAAGGGCTTGTTTCCGCTCAGTATCTCTAAACTAAACAAAACTAAATGATAGAGCATGATGCGGCACATCAGCTGAACCTGCCTGCAAGCCCTGCTGAGGGAAATGAGGCTCAAAACTATCAGGAAACACAATCCATCCTGCAGAGTATTGATTACATTTGTAAAAAGCTCCTCGCTCCACTGAAGCACAAAATGGGCAGAGGATGTTATGGTTTAGGGCCTTCCTTGCATATACGCTCCCATGGCACCATTCCAACATTGCAGTTTGGAGAGCATACAGTGACTGCAATGACTGATGGCCTTCATCAGTCAGAGTATAGAGTATAGACGTCAGGAGGTCATGTTACAATTGTATAAGACGTTGGTGAGGCTCCATTTAGTGTATTGTGTTCAGTTCTGGACACCATGTTATAGGAAAGATGTTGTCAAGCTGGAAAGGGCGCAGAGAGGATTTACGAGGATGTTGCCAGGACTCGAGGGCCTGAGCTACAGGCAGAGGTTGAGCAGGCTAGGACTCTATTCCATGGAGCTCAGGAGGATGAGGGGTAATCTTATAGAGGTGTATAAATTCATGAGAGGAATAGATCAGGTAGATACACAGAGTCTCTTGCCCAGAGTCGGGCAATCGAGAACTAGAGCACATAGTTTAAGGTGAGGAGGGGAAAGATTTAATAGGAATCTCTGGAAAATAAATGTGGCAGATGTTTTGCATCAGAAAATAATGTATTTCCCATAAAATATATGAAGTATGTGTATGATCTTCTCTTTCCTGTGATGCTTTGCCAAGACGAAGATGGGGAGATGGGTTAATTTTTCATCTTGGGCTTGCGGAATACGTGGGGTTGTCTAAAAGGTTGTTTTGTACCCTGTATTATTTTGTTCACGGACTGCAAAAACAAGGAGTTGAAAACAGAGTAAATGCGGTATTTTGCTTTAGTTTTATTTTTAGAGATACAATGTGGACACAGGCACTAGGAACCGCCGAGTCGGTGCTGACCTATGATCACCCGTGCACTAGTTCTGCAGACTAGGGCCACTTTAAGCCACTTAACCCATAAACATGCACGTCTTTGGAATGTAGGAGAAACCGGAGAAACCCCATGAGGTCACAGGGAGAAACGTGCAAACTCCGTGCAGACTGCACCCGTAGTCAGTATCGAACCCCTACAGACACACCCCTGGTCAGGTTCGTGTCCTTATGCAAGTGTGAGATTTTTGGTGTGCCTCACCTTACAGCTGGTGCCTCACAGTGCCAGAGACCCGGGTTCGATCCTGACTACAGGTGCTGTCTGTACGGAGTTTGTACCTTCTCCCCGTGACATGTTTAATTATCCTGAATGTTGTAATCGCATTTAAAAAACCCCCAAATTGAACAATACTTTGCAACATTCTGTAAATATGATGGATGCTAAAAAAAAATGTTGGTTTCCCAGGTTAATGCAACATGTGTGATCGATGATTACTGGCTTGGACAAATGCTACACTGCAAGCATTAAATGTACAAATGAAGTTTAATTTTAGTTTAGAGATACAGCGTGGAAACAGGTCACAATGATCACCTGTACACTAGTTCTATCGTACAGACTAGGGACAATTTACAGAGGCCAATTCAGCGACAAATCTACACGTCCGTGGAATGTGGGAGGAAACCAGGGTACCCGGGGAAACTGGTACCTTACAGCTGGTGCCTTACAATGCCAGAGACCTGGGATCAATATATTTATTTATTGCTCACATTCTATGTCGCTCTTCTAGGAAGATGCAAACTGCATTTTGTTGTCTCTGTACTGTACACTGTACAATGACAATGAAGTTTGAATCTGAATCTGAATCTGAATCTGACTACGGGTGCTGTCTGTACGTGTTTGCACGTGGGTTTTCTCTGGGTGTTCCGGTTTCCTCCCACATTACAAAGGGGTGCGGGTTTATCGACTAATCTGCTTCTGTAAATTGACCCTAGTGTGTAGGATGCGAAACCGTAACATAGAACTAGTGTACGGGTGAACAATGGTCGGCGTGGACACGGTGGGCTGAAGGGCCGCCTTCCAACCTGTATCTTTAAACTGAAATTGCATGTTAGAATGGGCACTGCCAATGGCCCTTGAAAGTCATGGAAAGTTTAGCGAGCAGTGGATGATGTATACTTGTCAAGAAAAAAATTCCTTTCAAGAACCCAGTAATAACATCTTGATTGCATTAACAACATAAATAAATTATTTCCCAGTATGGTATAATTTTTAAAAAGCCAGGTAATGACTTTAACTTTCCATTGTGTTCTATTGATTAATTATAATACAAATTAACAAGTTAAAGTAATTATGTTTAAAACGTAATGTTATTTCACTACAGCTAATTTACTGTTAGGAGTAATTCATAGATCACTGCGGTTCATGATGCTTTATGTCCCAGCGTAAGGCTGACACACTAATGCACATCTTGCTAAAACATGAAATATTTTTCACAGCAAGCTGCCAATAAAGGCTCTGTCCGTCACATTGTATTTTGACAAATCTCTCACTTAATGCAACTAATGCAACACTGGGTATCATTTTCAGAACCACTTTTCTTCCTTTGTGATGAGCGATGCATTTCAACATTTCGATATGACGATGAATAAAAAGACAAAATACTGTGTTGGAAATACAAACAAAAAATCTCAGAAATACTCAGCAGGAAAGGCTGGGAAGAAAAGGCTGCTAATGTTGCAGGCTTAGTTTAGTTTAGTTTAGTTCATAACTTCTCGGAGCAGGGCCCATCAAGTCCACTCCGCCATTCAATCACCACACTACGGTGGTGGGACTCATCTCCGGGGGGGACGAGTACGCCTACCGGGATGAGGCGGAGCAGCTGACAGTGTGGTGCGGAGAAAATAACCTGCTCCTCAACATCTTAAAGACAAAGGAATTAATAATAGACTTCAGGAAGAATAAAACGGACATGGCACCATTAATTATCAGAGTGAACTGTGTGGAGAGGGTGGGGGATTTCTGCTTCCTGGGAATCCATATTGAGGAGGACCCGTGGAGCGTGAACACCTCTGCGCTGCTGAAAAAGGTCCAGCTGAGACTGCACTTCCTGAGGGTGCTCAGGAAGAATAACATCACTCAGAGACTGCTGCTGTCCTTTTATCGGTGCTCCATTGAGAGCATCCTAACATCCTAACATACTGTGTATGCGTATGGTACACCAGCTGCACAGCGGCTCAGAGGAAAGCGCTCCAGAGGGCCATTGACAACGCCCAGAGGATTGTCGGCTGCCCTCTCCTTACCTTGGAGGACTTACACAGTTCCCGCTGCATCAAAAAATCCCAGAGTATTATAAAGGACATTTCCCACCCCGGACACTCCCTGTTTGAACTGTTGCCGTCAGGCAGACGGTACAGATCTACAAGGACAAGGACAAACAGACTTAAAAACAGTTTTTACCCCACTGCTATAAAAGCACTAAATGTAGCCGCCAAGGAACGCAGGGGCGATACAGACTAAGGGACTGTGGTACACTGTGAAATCGACAGAAGGATGGAGGGTTGGGTGTTTATGCGTGCTATTTTCATGATATTTATTTTAGTTGTTTATCTTTTTTTAATATTTTACCTTGTATGTATCGTTAGCTTTTAGAAATGTTTGAATGGTGCACTGACTGGCTGACATTTTTAAATTTCGTTGTACATGGTTCATGTTACAATGACAATAAAGAAACTATTCTAACTATTCGTGGCTGATCTATCCTTCCCTTCCAGCCCCATTCTCCTGTCTTCTCCCCATAATCCCTGACACCCTTTGGGTGGCACGGTGGCGCAGCGGTAGAGTTGCTATCTCACAGCACCAGAGACTCGGGTTCGATCCTGACTACGGGTGCTGCCAAATAAGTGAAGCCAATATTACTCATCTCTGTTCTAAATGGCCTCACACTTACTCTGAGTGGTGAATCTGTGGAATTCTCTACCACAGACAGTAGTTGAGGCCAGTTCATTGGCTATATTAAGAGGGAGTTACTAAAAGGGATCAGGGGGTATGGAGAGAAGGCAGGTACAGGATACTGAGTTGGATGATCAGCCATGATCATATTGAATGGCGGTGCAGGCTCGAAGGGCCGAATGGCATACTCCTGCACCTATTTTCTATGTTTCTATGTAATGGGAGAGGGGAGAAGAGGGAGTGACTGAGCTGTGAGATTGGTCCTTAGCGGAGGCAGGTTACAGGCAGCTTCAGGTTTCTACCTAAACCTATGTTGTCCCGACCTATAAACTTCTTTGCTACGGGTAAAAGTTTCTGATTATCTACCCTATCTCCTGTACGACTTTACATAATTTTGTATCCCTCTCCCAGCCTTCCATCCATCTACCCCTGATCTACTCTTCTGGATAGAAAACAAAGCTGGCCAGTCTAGTCTCTCCTCATAACTGAAACATAAAGTCCCATCCACTCAATGTCCGGGTGAAAGGTAGACACAAGGAAATGCAGATGCTGCTTTACAAGATAAGACACAAAGTGCTGGAGTATCTCAGTGGGTCAGGCAGCGCCTCTGGAGAACATGGACTGACAGCGTTTCGGGTCGGGACCCTTCTTCAGACTCCTAGTGAATCTGCTCTGTACCCTCTTAGTTTTAGTTAGGTTTAGAGATACAGTGCGGAAACTGGCCCTTCGGCCCATCGAGTCCGTACCAACCAGCGATCCCCGCACATTGACACTACCCTACACACACCAGGGACAATTTTACATTTACACCAGGCCAATTAACCTACAAACCTGTACGTCTTTGGAGTGTAGGAGGAAAACAAAGATCCTGGAGAAAACCTACGCAGGTCACGGGGTGAATGTACAAACTCAGTACGGACAAGCACCCGTCGTCAGGATCGAACCCGGGTCTCTGGCGCTGTAAGGCAGTAGCTCTACCGCTGCGGCACCGTGCCTCCCCATTGTGTTTCTCCACGATAGGCAGTATCTTTGTGAATATGCATTGTATGCTGCCAAAAACCTCAGTGTTCAATGTGCCTATTCTTTAAGTAAAAATTGAAAAAAGACATCCCGGATACTTTACTCAGACATATTTCCCATTATGTAGATATTAATGGGCACATACAACGATATGAGAAGTACTGTTCTCAAGATTTAATGTGAAAAGGTCTAGTGAATTCCATCAGATATGCCAGCACAATGACTTTTCTGAAATTGTAAGAAATCAGAATGATAAAATGATGCCATTTACTTTATTATGGAAGTATAAAATAGAATTTTCTCTAATATTTGTTAATCTGTAACATTAGAGCTTTTGCAGATGGATTCATCTAACTCGTTTGAAAAATACATTCTTACCAATTACCCCCAAGCTAGAAATCTTATTTAGCATTCATTACGATTGTACAGGATGTCAGTGAGGCTGCAACCAGAATACTGTGCACAGTTTAGGTCACTTTACGAAAGAAGATACTAGCATTTGAGGCAGACCTATGAAAATCACCAGGTTTCTAGCTATGATGAGAAGGTTCCTCTGTGATAAATGGCTAAAGAGGCTGCACCAGTAATAATAATCCTCTTATTGAAGCATGAAATGAAACATATAACATCCTGAGGGGGCACGATAGAATAGATGTTACGATGTGTCCATTAGTGATGGAGTCTCTATCGGGGGAACCTTGCAGCGAGTGAAGGAGGGGGGAGGGGGGGAGGGGAGGAATCATTTAAAATAAGATGGTAGGGATTTTCTTCTCACAGAAGATGGCAAAACTCTGGAATTCTCCAGCCCAGAGGGTTGGCTCGGCTAATTCATCGCATCTATTTAACACGGAAAGAGAGGGACAATTTTGAAAGATCAGGGAGTTGAGGAGCCGATTCCTGGAGCAGATTAGCCACGGTCACAGGGCAGAGGTTAGACAATAGACAATAGGTGCAGGAGTAGGCCATTCGGCCCTTCGAGCCAGAACCGCCATTCACTGTGATCATGGCTGATCATCCACATTCAGTACCCCGTTCCTGCCTTCGCCCCATATCCCCCGATTCCGCTATCTTAAAGAGTTTAGTTTGGAGATAGAGCGTGGAAACAGGCCCTTTGGTCGACCGAGTCCACCTCGACCAGCGATCACCCCGTACACTAACATTAACCTAAACACACAAGGGACATAGAAACATAGAAAATACGTGCAGGAGGAGGACATTCGGCCCTTCGAGCCAGCACCGCCATTCATTGTGATCATGGCTGATCGTCCCCAATCAATAACCTGTGCCTGCCTTCTCCCCATATCCCTTGACTCCACTAGCCCCCTAGAGCTCTATCTAACTCTCTCTTAAATCCATCTAGTGATTTGGCCTCCACTGTCCTCTGTGGCAGGGAATTCCACAAATTCACAGCTCTCTGGGTGAAAAAGTTTTTTCTCACTTGAGTCTTGCTGTACCTGCACGCCAACTTTCAGTGACTGGTGTACAAGGACACCCAGGTCTCGCTGTACCTCTCCCTTACCTAACCTAACCCCATTGAGATAATAATCTGCCCCCTTGTTTTTGCCGCCAAAGTGGATAACCTCACATTTATCTATATTATACTGCATCTGCCACACATTTATCTATTAGTACAGGTGTCAGGAGTTATGGGGAGACAATTTACTATTTTACCGAAGCCAATGAAACTACAAACCTGCACGTCTTTGGAGTGTATCAAGACAGCAGAACAACTGGAGAAAACCCACACGGTTACAGGGAGAACGTACAAACTACGTACAGGATTGAACCAGGGTCTCTGGTACTGTAAGGCAGCAACTTTACCACTGTATCCGTGTTGTTGGGCCATGTCGCCTACTCTGGCTTCTATTCCCCCCCCCCCCCCAAGTACTTTTGTGTGTGTAGATAGAGGCATCAATAACCATATATAACCATATAACAATTACAGCACGGAAACAGGCCATCTCAACCCTTCTAGTCCGTGCCGAACACATATTCTCCCCTAGTCCCATATACCTGCGCTCAGACCATAACCCTCCATTCCTTTCCCGTCCATATAACTATCCAATTTATTTTTAAATGATAAAAACGAACCTGCCTCCACCACCTTCACTGGAAGCTCATTCCACACAGCCACCACTCTCTGAGTAAAGAAGTTCCCCCTCATGTTACCCCTAAACTTCAGTCCCTTAATTCTCAAGTCATGTCCCCTTGTTTGAATCTTCCCTACTCTCAGTGGGAAAAGCTTATCCACGTCAACTCTATCTATGGTTACACAGAAAAGCTGGAGAAACTCAGCGGGTGCAGCAGCATCTATGGAGCGAAGGAAATAGGCAACGTTTCGGGCCGAAACCCTTCTTCAGACTGGTAATGTTTGTTGTGGTTGACAAGACATGGTGCTATCTATTCGGAAATAAACAATATTTTCTAGACATATTATAAAGTACACTAAACCAAAGGTCAAATAAGTTGGAATGCTCCTATCCATGAATTTAGCAAAGATCTGGAAATAATAGGTTTTAATAGGTAAAGTTGAAACAGTGGTAAGAAATATCCTTAATATAGGTTGAAAATACTCATGGGTACACTCTTGAGAAGGTTCCCGACCCAAAACGTCACCCATCCATCAAGTCCGTGGATATTTTTAAGACAGGGATAGGTAGATTCTTGATTAGCACAGGTGTCCGGGGTTATGGGGAGAAGGCAGGAGAATGGGGTTAGGAGGGAGAGATAGATCAGCCATGATTGAATGGCGGAGTAGACTTGATGGGCTGAATGGCCTAATTCTACTCCTATCCCTTATGACCTTATGACCATCCATGTCCTCCAGAGATACTGCCTGACCCGTTGAGTTACTCCAGCACTTTGTGCTCTATGCACATCTCCAGCATCTGCAGTTCCTTGCCACTTTTGGCAACACAATGGCTTCATAAAGTTACTTTGGAAATATGTCTTGCATCAAAGCTAATTTTCTAAAGCTTTCTTTTTACAGCAGGTTATGTTAATTTGTAACAATCTCTCTTGTAGATTAAGCAATTTATTCAATAATGAATAATGATGTTTTGCGATATATCTTAATCAATGTTGGATCAATGGACATGGGAGTAATTCTAAAACGCCTCATTATTCAGCCTGTGGGGCCACAGATGAGGAAGGAACACAAATAGATGATCTGGATTGTGTAAGAATAATTTGTCAACAATATTAATCGATGGAGTTGAGGCCTACATGCAAGCGGGGGGAGGATGCATGAATTCAACGAGCTGCTTGAGCAAGACAACCACATTTGATATTTTAGAGCCTTTCAACTGGATAATGATTGAAAGAGGAAAAGCTTTTGCAGACACAAGGAATTACAGATGCTGGTCCACAAAAGCAGACACAAAGTGCTGGTGTAACTCAATGGGTCAGGCAGCATCTCCGGAGAATGTGCAGGAAAAATGGTCCCAATGTTGGGGGAATCCAGAACCAAGGGTCACGGTTTACGAATAAGGCCATTTAGGATTGAGATGAGGAAAAGCTTTTTCACCCAGAGAGTTGTGGATCTGTGGAATTCTCTGCCACAGAGGGCAGTGGAGGCCAATTCACTGGATGATTTCAAGAGAGAGTTAGATATAGCTTTTATTGCTAAGGGAACAAAGGGATATAGGGAAAAAGCAGGAACGGGGTACTGATTTTGGATGACCAGCCATGATCATATTGAATGGCGGTGCTGACTCAAAGGGATGAATGGCTTTCCCCTGCAGCTATTTGCTATGTTTCTATGTTTCTAATATGGATGGGCAATATTTCAGGCCATAACCCTTCCTCAGACTCATTATTTAGCATCCTAAACATATAATTTTGATTAAAATCCATCAGGTTTCATTTTGAATGAATGAATGAATGAATGAACGAATAAGTTTATTGTCCAAGTATGTACACATACAAGGAACCCAAACAGAATTACATTTCACGGAAACAGGCCCTTCGGTCCATCTCATCCATGCTGACCAAGATGCCCCATAAATGCTAGTACTATTTACCCACATCTGGACCATATCCCTCCAAACCTTAATGTAGAAACAAAGAACTGCAGATGCTGGTTTATGCCAAAGGTAGATGCTAAGTTCTGGTGCAGCTCAGTGGGTCAGGCTTCACTGCCCCCACACCCCCTACTTTTAGGCTGAAGATGGATCCCGACCAAGAACGTCACCTATCCTTTTCCTCCAGAGATGCTGCCTATCTCCCTCTACAACTCCCCCATCCCTGTACCTGTCAAGGTGAATTAGCAGGCTTGAGTTGAAATTCCAATAAACAGCGACAATTGACATTAAAATCATGCTGAGAGCCAGTTGAGTGTCTAACTCTGAGATTCCTTGTCAGGCCTGACAGGTTGAATTGAAATTGAGGAATCTATGCATGCTGTTAAATGACAAGATTGAAACACATAGCCATACGCTCCATGCTAACTAAACATCTCATTCAAAATAAACAATTGCTTCATAACTTTTTACCATTCCCATATTTTATCCCTAAACTGAACTCCTCAACTAAACTAGTATTAGGATGAAATGTGTAAGAAAGAACTGCAGATGCTGATTTATATCGAAGGTAGACATAAAATGCTGGAGTAACTCAGCGGGTGAGGCAGCATCTCTGGAGCGAAGGAGTAGGCGATGTTTCGGGTCGAGGCCCTTCTTCAGACATCAGTCAGGGAAGGGCACGGGCCAAAGAAAGAATGTTTGCAGAGACAGTAAGACTATTGGGAGAACTGGGAAGGGGAAGGGGATGGAGAGAGAAAGCAAGGGCTATCTGAAGTTAGAGAGTCAATGTTCATACCGCTGGGGTGTAAACTACCCAAGCGAAATATGAGGTGCTGTTCCTCAAATTTGCGCTGGGCCTCACTCTGACAATGGAGGAGGCCCAGGATAGAAAGGACAGATTGGGAATCGGATGGGGAGTTGAGGTGCTGAGCCACCGGGAGATCAGGTAGGTTAAGACGGACTGAGCGGAGGTGTTCAGCGAAACGATCGCCGAGCCTGCCCTTGGTCTCGCCGATGTAGAGAAGTTGACGCCTGGAACAGCGGATATAGTAGATGAGGTTGGAGGAGGTGCAGGTGAACCTCTGCCTAGGTTCAAACTAGGGGGTTGATATTGCATTCCATTGATAAAATGTGACAGCACCTCTATGAAGATGGCACCTTCCTTAGTACTTCTCACTCTGGAGTTTAGAGATTGTCCAAAGTGTCATAAGAATGTAAAAATGACGAGTGCTATTTCACAGAAAGTGTAAATGTTATTTTCAATGGTACTGTGGAATCAGTTAAAATAATTGTGATGCCTCAAGCTGGTTATTTCCTTCTGATTCTCCACTTTGCCTTCAGACAAGTTATTTCCCAATTAATACAAATCAAATGAGTTCAGGGCTGGTTTTAACAATTGGTTTTTAAATTGGAAAACATATCCAAATGGCTTTGTGAATCTGGCCTTTAAAGATTTGTCTTTAACCAGACAAATATTATCATCATTCGATGAATATATTTTGTGGGTGCCTATTGCATGTCAAGCATGGCTTATGTGGGATAGAAGGAACAGATGCTGGAGAAGGGTTGCATTTGTTAAGAATGAGGGAGGCACGGTGGCGCAGCGGTAGAGTTGCTGCCTTACAGCACTTGCAGCGCCGGAATCCCGGGTTCGATCCTGACGACGGGTGCTGTCTGTACGGAGTTTGTACGTTCGCCCCGTGACTGCGTTGGTTTTCTCCGAGATCTTCGGTTTCCTCCCACACTCCAAAGATGTACAGGTTTGTAGGTTAATTGGCGCAGTATAAATGTAAATTGCCCCTAGTGTGTGTAGGACAATGTTAATGTGTGGGGATTGCTGGTCAGTGTGGTCTCAGTGGGTCGAAGGGCCTGTTTCTGTACTGTATCTCTAAACTAAACAAAATAATGGAAATCAACTTGGACATGCCTATTATCAAGATTTTGCATTAGGTAGTTTGGATTACCATGGTAGTTAGAAAAGTCTGGGTGCGCTTTTGACTTGCATGTATATTTAAAAAAATAAAGTTTACTCTTCGGGATACTGAGTTGGATGATCAGCCATGATCATATTGAATGGCGATGCAGGCTCGAAGGGCCGAATGGCCTACTCCTGCACCTAATTTCTATGTTTCTATGTTTCTGAAAATAGAATTTATTCACCATTCATTCATCCTACCTCTACTTCCTGGAAAGAAAACTTAAGGGTCTGTCCCACGAGCATGCGACTGCAAGCGGCAAGCGTGACCAAACCAAAAAGCGGGGGCTGCGCGGAGGTCCAGTGATCCCGCACGAGTTGACATGAAGTTCGAGCGAAGGCCTACGCCGTCAAGAAGCTGCGTATGGCGTCGAGACGCTGTGCACGCCCGTCGAGGCGGTGCGTACGGCCTCAATGTGGCTGCGGGCCAGCAGGCCGTTGCCGTGCTGAATTTTTGGACGGTGGCAGTTTTTCGGAACCCCAAGCGATGTCGGGACCAGCTCCGCACAACTCCATACGGCTCCGGCGATCGAAGTGGGACCGACCCCGCGAGGCCGTACGGCTCAAGCGACCACGTTAGGTCGCGCTTGCCGCGCTCGTGGGACAGGCCCTTTATGTGTTAGAGTTGCGCAAGAAAAAATGGCAGAGAGAAAACTGCTGCAAAGCAAAGCAATTAAGAACAATAGCTGAGGAATTGCTTGATGATTTGGACAGTCTTCTCAATGAATTATTTGATGTTACTTCTACACATAGGAGCAATACCTCAATCTTTTGATTCCTGTAATGAATGTACCAAGGAAAATCACCACCCAATTGAGTGAAGAATGATGTCCACTTATACAGGTGGGACCCAACGCGGACGGGCAACGTTGGGTTGCCTTATTTCACGAGATATAGGTCGTAGTCACCTGAACTTGAAACGGCTGAACAACCCCTGGTGATGTTGCTCCCACAGTGGAAAATAAAACAACAAAAAGGAAAATCAATCATCAAAAATCAAATAAAAGGATTAGAAAAAAACTTGGGACTGAACGAAAGTGTTTGCCCAATATTCCTTGGATTAGCCTGAAGAAACAGATTGCCTTTCTATTGTTTACTCCCATCATTTTTTCCAGAACGATTCTGCAGCAAAACACAATGTATAAAATTAGTTTGGGCAGATGCTGAAAATGAATCCGTCTGTATCTCCTGCCAGTTGTACTTCCTGCCTGATATTAGAAACAAAGAAAATAGATGCAGGAGGAGGCCATTTAGCCCTTCGAGCCAGCACCGCCATTCATTGTGATCATGGCTGATCATCCACAATCAGTAACCCGTGCCTGCCTACTCCCCACATCACATGATTCCGCTAGCCCCGAGAGCTATTGATTCCACTGAATCAATAATGATTCCACTGAAGCTGCACATCGTTTATGATGTAGAACTAGTGGCACTGTTCTGCCAATTTGGCATCTGATCACAGCCACTCTATCAATAATGCATCTCTCTGTCTATAATGCTGATTGCACTGGTGCTCCCTCTCTTTGGCCAACTACTGCAACAGTGCCGCTAACAAATCTGTATAGGGCACCTAAACTTCACCCCCATGTTTCATCATTTTGGTCATAGAGTCATAGAATCAGACAAACATCAGACCTAAAAGGAGCACACTTGGAGTCAAAGAGTCATACAGCATGGAAACAGGCCGTTCGGCCTAACTTGCCTACACCAACTATCTACACCTGCCTGGGTTTGGCCCATATCCCTCTAAACCTATTCTATGGATATTCCTGTCTAAATGTTTCTTTAACGTTGCGATAATATCTGCCTATCCTCTCATAATTTTGTACACCTTCTACAATTGGTGTGCAAATGTAGAATTTAAACCACAGTGAATTAATAATATACTGCTCACAATAGTGAATAATAACTAAAAAGGATGCAAAGTACTGGAGTAACTAACATTAAGGCAATGCAATTTTTGCCAGCTGGTAAATGATATGAAAATCAAGTCAATCTTCTGAAGAAGGGTATCAACCCGAAATGTCACCTATTCATTTTCTCCAGAGATGCTGCCTGACTTGCCGAGTTACTCCAGCTTTTTGTGTCTCTCGTCAATCTTCACTCAAATAGGTAGTGATTTTCTTTGGTACACGGGGTGCCAAGGTGGCGTAGCGATAGAGTTGCTGCCTTACAGCACTTGCATCGCCAGAGACCTGGGTTCGATCCCGACTACGGGTGCTGTCTGTACGGAGTTCGTACATTCTCCCCGTGACCTGCATAAGTTTTCTCCGAGATCTTCAGTTTCCTCCCATACTCCAAAGACGTACAGGATTGTAGGTTAATTGGTTTGGTATGTGTAAAAATTGTCCCTAATGTGTATGTAGGATAGCGTTACTGTGCAGGGATCACTGGTCGGTGCGGACTCGGTGGGCCGTTTCTGTGCAGTATACCTAAACTAAACAAAAAATTATATTCAGGTATTGCACTATGTGTAGAAGTAAATCAAATAATCCATTGAGAAGACTGTCGAAACCATCGACAAATTCCTCCACTATTGTTCTTGATTTTATTCCCCCTCTGTTATGTTTTGCATCAATTGTTTCTTTGCTATTTCTTTCTTGAAATACTCCAACACATAGGTTTTCATTCCAGGAAGCACAGGCAGGTGAACAGATGTAACTCAGTCAGTCAATCAGTCTGCAGTGGATGTTCTCTGCATCGCTGGTCAGCCTGGGCTCGATGGGCCGAAGGGCTTGGTTTCCATGCTGTTTCTCTAAAATCTAAAGACCTATTTCTCCCCCAGCTCAATAGTTGTGTAATTTGATTGATTGATTGATTGATTGATTCTTTTAATGATCACACAGCCAGGCTGGTGGAATTTGTTATGCCAATGCAGCACATAGAAAAAAATATACAAACATGACAATACTAAAGAACTTTAACATGAAAACATCCCCCCATTGATGGTTAAATTTGACGTTTGTGAATGGCCTTTATCATTGATAGTCACTCGGGGTCTGTCAGAAGTTAAAGACAGCGGTAACAAATTAAAATAAAGTTAAAAGAGTAACAATCTCACACACACACACACACACACACACACACACACACACACACACACACACACACACACACACACACACACACACACACACACACACACACACACACACACACACACACACACACACACACACACACACACACACACACACACACAACACAATCATAGTTATAAAGTCATACAGCGCAGAAACAGGCCCTTCGGCCCAACTCATCCAGGCTGACCTAGATCCCCCATCTAGTCCCACCTGCCCCAGTTTGGTCCATATTCCTTCTAAACCATTTATATCCATGTACCTGTTCTTTGGCAGGTAGACAAAAAATGCTGGAGAAACACAGCGGCTGAGGCAGCATAAGGAGGGGCTCGACTCGAAACATTGCTTATTTCCTTCTCCCCACAGATGCTGCCTGACCCGCTGAGTTTCTCCAGCATTTTCTTGTCTACCTTCGATTGTTCCAGCATCTGCAGTTCTTTCTTAAACATACCTTCTTTGGCAACCTGTTTTATATATACCTACCTTAGTTTGACACAAAATGCTGGAGTAACTCAGCGGGTCAGGCAGCATCTCTGGTGAAAAGGAATAGGTGACGTTTCGGACCCGAAACGTCACCTATTCCTTTTCACCAGAGATGCTGCCAGACCTGCTGAACTACTCCAGCACCTGTGTCTATCTTCGCTGTAAACCAGATCTGTAGTTCCTTCCTATGCCATATTCTCACCACCCGCTGTGTGATAAATGTATCCCTCAAGTACCTATTAAATCTTATAAACCTATGCCCTCTGGTTCGTGAGTCCCCTACACTAGGTTCCCATTACATCTTTCCCCTCTCACCTTAATACAATTATTTCGAAATCAATTAAAACATAAAATGATTTAATTATGTCAAATAAAGACTTCTACATAGGTTTCCCGCGGCAGATAATTTCTCCATTGATTTCCTGGGGCTTAAGCCGTACTTCTGATCTTACACACGTTCAGCATGCAGATTTCCCCAGCCTGTGAGCCTGTGATCTGTAGTGGCTTATGCATCCACATCAGGCTCCATAATGTGTTTAATCGGGCAGTGCTGAAGTTTATGGCTAGCCGGATGCTGAGCAGAGCCCCTGGGTACAGGAATGGCCCCGTCGTTGCACATTGTGGACCTCAGAAAATCCGTCCCACCCTTTCAACATACCGATGGCCTGATCAGTGTAATGCCCCTGTCCCACTTAGGAAACCTGAACGGAAACCTCTGGAGACTTTGTGCCCCACCCAAGGTTTCCGTGCGTTTCCTGGAGGTTTTTGTCAGTCTCCCTACCTGCTTCCACTACCTGCAACCTCTGGCAACCACCTGCAACCTCCGGGAACCGCACGGAAACCTTGGGTTTCCCACTTAGAAACCTTTCCTAAGTGGGACAGGGGCATAAGACACCAAAGTGCTGGAGTAACTCAGCAGCTCAGGCAGCAAGCGATGAGTGACGTTTCGAGTCAAGTCCCTTCTTCAGATTCCCGAGCCGAGAGATCACCCATCCTGTTTCTCCAGAGATGCTGCCTGAGCCGCTGAGTTACTCCAGCACTTTGTGTGCGTCTTTGGTAGGAACCCGCGTCCCCGGTTCTTTGTTTCTGCTTGAGTTACTCAGTGGGTCAGGCAGCATGCCAGGGGGAACACGGATAGGTGACGTTTTGGGTCGGGACACTTCTTCAGACTGATTGCAGAGGGGGAGAAGAAAGCTGGAAAATGGGGGAGAGGCAGGACAAGAGTGGGCAGGTGACAGGTCGACGTGGGGGGAGGGGAGGTTGCTAGGCGGAACAAAGGCCAGAGATAAGAATAGAAGGGGTAGGACAGGTTTGAAGAGTTGCAGATTGTAAAGCCAGTGGGAGAAAATTGGCCAACAGTCATGCAACACAACACCATACATGAAACATGAAATTAAACTGACGAGTGGAAAGTCCAAGATTGGGGTTGTGCGAAGATTGGGGAGGGGGGAGGGGGGACGGGGGGGGGGGGAGGGGAGGGGAGTCAGTTTCAGTCTACCCCACGACAGAAGGAGGAGGAGTTGTACAGTTTAATAGCCACAGGTAAAAAGGATCTCCTGTGGCGTTCTGTCGTGCCATTGGTATCACAGTTTATGACCAATTTTGCAGATAATACACTAGTTGGTCATTAATAGTTGGTGGTATTTATGAATGGAAACTATTGTCATGGATATACAGATCCATTGTAGCCATTAATAAAGTGTGACTGAAGGACTGTGATAAAAAGGACCATGCATTGTTGAGCTTTGTACTTTGGGGGTAATTTTCTTTAACTAAAGAAAAAGTTTTCTCCGAGATCTTCGGTTTCTTCCCGCCCTCCAAAGACATAGAGTATTGTAGGTTAATTGGTCTGGTATAAATGTAAAGCTGTCCCTAGTGTGTGTGTGGGATAGTTTTAGTGTGCGGTGATCGCTGGTTGGTGCGGATTTGGTGGGCCGAAGGGCCTGTTTCCGCGCTGTATCGCTAAACTAAACTAAACTAAACACACAGAAGCAATCTGGCCTTTTTTTTTAAATAGAGTTCTCTCGGTTTACAAAGTTTGAAAAATGTGAATCTTTTCACTGTTTCCAGTGGTGGCCCAGTCAGAGAAAGCCCATAGATATTCCCAGGGGTGTAAAGCAATTCGCAAAGCAAGCTCGTTACTCATACAGACAGCACATTAATAATATCAGGCAGAGATCTCTGCTTATGTAGGCCAAGAGAGAACGGGAGGGATGAGGGGAACTGATTCACTGGATTTAAATTCACATCCTTTTGCTCCTAAGGAATAAATAAATTGATCAGAGGACATTTGAAGATTAATCTTGGAAGAAGAATCTTAAGGCGGCACGGTGGCGCACCAGTATAGTTGCTGCCTTACAGCGCCAGATACCCAGGTTCGATCCCGACTACGGGTGCTGTCTGCACGGAGTTTGTACGTTCTCCCTATGACCTGCGTGGCTTTTCTCCGAGATCTCCGGTTTTCACCCACACTCCAAAGACGTACAAGTTTGTAGGTTAATTAGCTTGGTATATTGTAAATTGTGTACGATAGCATTAGTGTGCGGGGATCGCTGGTCGGAGCAGACTCGATGGGCCTAAGGGCCTGTTTTCATGCTGTATTTATAAACTAAACTAAACTAAAGACTTTTACACTGTGCAACAGGTAATCTGGAATCTGCTTGGCTCTGCGTACGTGTTTAATTTAAAACTAATAAGTACATAAATAATCTTATTAAACTACTTAAATGTGCAAGAGAGAGAGAGACACAAAATGTTTGGAGTAACTCAACAGGGCCGCATCTCTGATGACAAGGAATAGGTGACATTTCGGGTCAAGACCCATCTTCAGACTTAGAGTTGGGAGAGGGAAACTATAGATATGTAAAGGTACAGAACAAATCAAAGCCACACTGATGACCCGGGAAGGGTGGAGCCCACAATGGTCCATTGTTGGCTTTGGAAGAGGTAATAAGAAGGGATACGAACAGTGAAACTATCAAGGTGACCAGGGTGGGGGAGGGACGGAGAAAGAAGGATTCAAGAGTTATTTTAAGTTAGAGAATTCAATGTTCATATCGCCGGGTTGTAAGCTGCCCAAGCAAAATATAAGGTGCTGTTCCGTCAATTTGTGTGTGGCCTCACTCTGACAGTGGAGAAGGTTATAGACAGAAAGGTCAGTACGGGAATGGGAAGGGGATTTAAAATGTTTGCCAAGTGGGAGATGGCGTAGGCCAAGGTGGACTGAGCGTAGGTGTACAGTGAAACGATCGGCCAGTCTGTGCTTGGCCTCGCGTGCATGTACACGTGTACTGAAATGTGCATGTGTCCGACTTATCAAACTAGTAAAAAGTAAATGGGTACAGAAAACTGAATGAATTCAACTGAAAAGTAAAACAAAACACACATTGGAAATCTAGAATGAAAACAAATTGCTGAAACACTCCGCAGGTTCAGGCTGTATTTAGGGGGGGGAAGGGAAAGAGAGGTAACGTTTCAGACCCCCAGCGCAGTTTCTCTTCCCAACGATGTGATCTGACCCGCTAAGTATTTCCAGCGGTAGACGCAAAATGCTGGAGTAACTCAGCGGGTGAGGCAGCATCTCTGGAGAGAAGGAATGGGCGACGTTTTGGGTCGAGACACTTGAAGGTCGAGAGCCGAAACGTTGCCCATTCCTACTCTCCAGAGATGCTGCCTCATTCGCTGAGTTACTCCAGCATTTTGTGTCTACCTTCGATTTAAACCCAGCATCTGCACTTCTTTCGTACACAGTATTTCCAGCGCTTCGGCTTTTTATTTTATTCTAAATGAGCTGCTATTTTCAGCTTTCAAGTCTGAGACCGTGTAGAGATAATAGAGTGCACGATCTCCAGTCCAAATTCCTGGGGACTGTAATGTCTGGAGACAGCACTATCTGAACCACTATCTGAAGCACAGATATATTCAGAAGCTGGATAACTATATTTGTCAATCCGTAACATTCGTGTTTTTGTACATCTGATGCAACACGGTGGCGCAGCGGTAGGGTTGCTGCCTTACAGCGAATGCAGCTCTGGAGACCCAGGTTCGATCCTGACTACGGGTGCTGTCTGAATGGAGTTTGTACGTTCATCCCGTGACCTGCTTGGGTTTTCTCCGAGATCTTCAGTTTTCTCCCACATTCCAAAGACGTACAGGTTTGTAGGTTAATTGGCTTGGTAAATGTACAATTGGTCCCTAGTGGGTGGAGGACAGTGTTAATGTGCGGAGATCGCTGGTCGGTGCGGATCCGGTGGGCCTAAAGGCCTGTTTACACGCTGTATCTCTAAACTATACTAAACTAAACTGAGGGGGATTCTGAAAACAGGAGCATTGTAGTTGTGGATATGTACAGACAATGCATACATGGACTGGAGATCTTCCACTGCCTACATCTCAAATAACCCTTAAATTGGCCTAGATTAACATTGTAGATTATTCCAAATTGCATTAACCTACCTAAACCCTGTCCCACTGTATGAATTCATTCCAAGAGTTCTCCCGAGTTTAAAAAAAATCAAACTCGTGGTAAGCACGGAGAATGAACGAACGACCGAGAATGTCGGAGCTCGGGGACGTCTCTTAGTAGCTCGTAACGCTAACGGCAGGTACTCGGGAAGACTCGCTAACGACAGGTAAACACGGGAAGACTCGTGAAGATTTTTCAACATGTTGAAAAATGTCCACGAGAGCCCCGAGTACCTGCGAGTGGCCATTACCGTAAATCTCCGAGTTTGAATCAGGGCAAACTCAGGAGAGCTCTTGGAATGAACTCGTACCGTGGGACAGGGCTTTAAGGAAACTGAGATGAATTAATAAGAATAAGATCACAAACTAAATTGTAGAAGATGAATTTTAGTAGATGCTATTAGTAGACCAAAAAATCATCATAGAGGGATATGATTTTTATGTTCATAAGTTCTAAGAACAGAATTAGGCCATTCGGCCCATCAAGCCTACTCCACCATTCAATCGAAGCTGATCTATTTTTCCCTCTCAACCCCATTCTCCTTCTCCCTTCTCCCCATAACCCCTGACACCCGTACTAGTCAAGAATGTCAATCTCTGCCTTAAAAATATCAATTGACTTGGCTCCCACAGCCATCTGTGGCAATGAATTCTGCAGATTCACCACCCTCTGACTAAATAAAATTGATTCTCATCTTCTTTCTAAAGGTACGTCCTTTTAATTCTGAGGCCTTGGCCCCTGGTCCTAGACTCTCCCACTGGTGGAAACACCCTCTCCACATCCACTCTATCCAGGCCTTTCACTATTTCTGTACCTCTTGAAGTCTGAATTATGTAAAATTGAATCAAACAGGCTCAGAACAATAAGACGCTACTTCAAACTGAAGATGCAATTGGAAATCACAATTTTTTTAAAGATATAGTTTCCAATTCCATGAGCCAAACATCAATAGACAATAGACAATAGACATTAGATGCAGGCGTAGGCCATTTGGCCCTTCGAGCCAGCACTGCCATTCAATGTGATCATGGCTGATCATCCCCAATCAGTACCCCATTCCTGCCTTCTCCCCATATCCCCTGACTCCGCTCTCTTTAAGAGCTCTATCTAGCTCTCTCCTGAAAGCATCCAGAGAACCGGCCTCCACCGCCCTCTGAGGCAGAGAATTCCACAGACTCACCACTCTCTGTGAGAAAAAGTGTTTCCTCGTCTCCGTTCTAAATGGCTTACTCCTTATTCTTAAACTGAGGCCCCTGGTTCTGGACTCCCCCAACATCGAGAATATGTTTCCTGCCTCTAGTGTGTCCAAGCCTAGAGTCACAGGGTAATTATTGAAATGTAGAGTTATAAAACACTGAAATATATTATCCCTGTTTGGTTTATTTTGCTGAACTAGAATGACTGGCTGGCTCACACATGCATTTCTGTTTACTAACAGCTGCAGAGGAAAATGGAGCTAAAAGTCAGACACTTGCCACAACAACAGAACATGTCTAACACTATCCTTAGCAACCCTGCACACTGGGTCTTGTTAAATTATGTATAAAGGTATAAAATTGCTGCCAAAGTTCGAAAATGGTTTTGAAAATTCTATTACAATTCAAATAGGATAAATGCCCAGGGGACACCACCAAAGAATGATCTATTATTTAATGATATAAAATTATTTATATCTTCCTTTGATTCCCATTGAAAGCAATGTGCAATGGCTCAATTTAAAAAAAATATTCTATGCCTGTCCTCATTAAAATCATCTGTTAAAATATCTGGGTCTGCATTTATTTAATTATGACAATCTCTTGAAGCATTACATTGTGCTTTTATGCCTCAACTTTTAATGATCATATATAAATGGTTAATTAAAATCTCTACAAATCTTTGTGTTACAGCCATATATTTCGTGCCCATTATGAGGCTCCATAGCTATAACAAATTTACTTGACCTGCACTAAATTTCCAACACTAGCAGCAACCACATTTAGTGTCATAGAGCCATAGAGATTCATTGAATCATACAATGTGGAAACAGGCCCTTCGGCCCAACTTGTCCACACTGTCCAACATGTCCCAGCTACACTAGTCCCACCTGCCTGTGTATGGCCCATAGCCCTCCAACCCTGTCCTATCCATGTACCTGTCTACATGTCTCTTAAACGTTGCGATAGTCCCTGCCTCAACTACCTCCTCCGGCAGCTCATTCCACACATCCACCACCCTTTGTGTGAACTAGTTATCCCTCAGGTTCTTATTAAACGCGACAAACGCTTTTCACTGTACCTCGGTACACGTGGCAATAAAACAAACTCAAACTCAAACCAACAACAGGATCAAACCGCAGCAAATGTGTATAAACAAGGAACTGCAGATGCTGATTTTGCAACAACAAAAAAAAGTCAAAGTGCTGGAGTAACTTAGCATGGATAGGCGACGTATCGGGTCACAGGATCTGAAGAAGGTTGGTCTGAAGAGAATTGATTTGATTTTTCTGAGGAACATTTACTGTGTATCTTTTATCATACAATAACATTCTATTTCCAGAATATATCCTTTTTAACTAACAGTGTAAAGAGAGGAGTTAGACATTGGGACTTAAAAGACATCACCACAGTGTCAACAAGAATAAAAGAAAGAGAATATCAAATACGAGTTCACTAGCACAGATTCATATTTCTTATCTTCATCCATTTTTAGCACTCGGTGAATAGAATACAAAGGGCTTAATTTAAAGGTTTCATCTTTGTTTTAATGCTAGCCCAAAATGATCAGAAAGCTACTGGTTTAAGACAGCGCACATCAGTGAGGCAGTAAATGTCAGGACAATGAGATGTTATGAGGTCACATTGTTGTAATTTAAAATATGATTTACCACCTTCAAAAATCTATAGATCTTCAGCGTAAATGGCAGAATGAATAGCATGGATGAGGGGGGCTCGGAGACAGATCCATGCCCTATAACGCACCAGAGTTCTGACGTAACCACACAGCAGGACCTTCACAGTGAATGGTAGGGCTCTGGGTAGTGTTGTGGAGCAGAGGGATCAAGGAGTGCAGGCGCATAGTTAGCTGAAGGTGGAGTTGTAGGTAGATCAGGTGTTTAAAAAGGCCTTTGGCACATTGGCCTTCTTCAGCCAGAGTATTGAGTATGGAAGTTAGGAGGTCATGTTGCAGTTGTATAAGACGTTGGTGCGGCCACATTTAGAGTATTGGGTTCAGTTCTGGGCGTCGTGTTATACGAAAGATGTTGTCAAGCTGGAAAGGGTACAGGCAAGATTTACGAGGATGTTTCCAGGACCAGAGGGTCTGAACTATAGGCAGAGGTTGAGTAGGTAGGGACTCTATTCCTTGGATTGCAGGAGGATGAGGGGTGATCGTACAGAGGTATATAAAATCATGACAGAAACAGATCAGATTGGGTAGATGGACAGAGGCTCTTGCCCACGTTAGGTGAACATATTATTCACCTGTATATGGCCCATAGCCCTCCAACCCTGCCCTATCCATGTACCTGTCTACATGTCTCTTAAACGTTGTGATAGTCCCTGCCTCAACTACCTCCTTTATTTAAGTGGGGCAGGTGATGGGGAAAAGATTTAATAGGAATCTGAGGGGTAACTTTTTCACACAAAGGGTGGTGGATGTATGGAACAGAGGAGGTAGTTGAGGCAGGTACTATTCTAACATTTAAGAAACTGTTAGACAGACGCATGGATAGGACATGGACCAAACGCAGGCAGGTGGGACTAATGTAGCTCAGACATGTGGGCAAGTTGGGCTGAAGGACCTATTTCCACACTGTATCACTCTCTATGATTCTATGATCTCAGATAGGGTAATTCTTTGTGATAATCGGGAATGGATAATATTGATGTTGGCAATCCATAAATAAAATTTGGCAGATAAAATAGGCTGATCTTTTCAATCTTTCCATACCATCGCACAAACCAACCTCACTTCCATTGACTCCATCTACACCTCACGCTGCCTCAGCAATGACGAGTCTCACCCCGGCCACTCCCTCATCTCCCAGGTTGATGCCTGACCCGCTGAGTTACTCCAGCACTTTGCGCCTACATTGCACCAAATGTGCACTGTACTCTGAAGTCACTACTTTGCTTGCAGTAATTTTGATAATTATCTTTGCTGGGGAAAAAATGAGAATAATCCCAGTTACTGCCCAGTGTAAAGTTGGACATGTGTCGATGAACTAAACTCAGATGAAAGTTTCCATTCTAAGTCGGTCCAAACTTACCTGTGAAGATCAGCTTCTAGGGCGAGATTCTGAAAGCTTATTTTCAACTATGGAATGAATCTACAATTTATGTCACTGGTTGATAAGAAGAATAGAGGGGGGGGGGGGGGGGGGGGGGGGGAACTAGGACATTTATTATTGACTGAGGCTGGAGGACGAAGGAAAGGAAATCAAAGAGGATATTATTGACGGATAGAGGAAGATCGAGGGAAAGCCTTCAGAGTGCAAGTTATTGACTAAAAGAACAAGATTGAAGAAACCAAAGGAAGCTACTAAATCACAACGAAAGAAACCAGAGAACAAAATGAAAAAGAAAATTGTCGAGCAACATTTGTATGTAATAACGATAAAGAGAAAGTACAACTTTCCCTGATAACCAGATTTAATATGTGATCACTCATATATATTGGCAACGCCAAGCACAGATTTTCAGATAATGTGTTCAAATTTACTGCTATCACCGTAGTCAGGTATGTTTAAATTAAGTTATAAGCACGTAAACCCCCATGTAAAACGCGAGGTGCCTCTATATTCTTAATATGTTTTTATTATAGGGCGGCACAGTGGCGCAGTTGGTAGATCTGCTGCCCCACTTCAACAGAGACCAGGGTTCAGTCTGCACCTCGGGAGCTGTCTGTGTGGAGTTTGCACGCTCTCCCTGCGACTGCGTGGTTTTCCACCGGTTGTTCCGGTTTCCTCCCACGTCCCAAATCTGAAGAAGGGTGTCGACCCGAAACGTCACCCTTTCCTTCTCTCTGGAGATGCTGCCTGTCCCGCTGAGTTACTCCAGCACTTAGTGTCTATCCAAAGATGTGCTGGTTTGCTGGGTAATTGGCTTCTGTAAATTGCCTCTGGTGTGTAGGGAGTGGGCGCAAAAGTGAGATAACATCGACCTGGCGTGATTTTGGTGATCGACGGTCGATCGACACGTCACCTATCCATTTTCTCCAGGGATGCTGCCTGACCCGCTCAGTTCTTCAGCATTTTCTGTCGATCTTCAGTATGAACCAGCATCCGAAGTTCCTTTTTATGACATTTTGGCTTCCAGCCTTGCTCCCTTCTTGGATCAGGTGCAATATATGGAAACCTAAGAAAGCTGTGTTTATTTTATAGAAATAATGTGCAATTGCTACCCTCAAATTTAGACATATGAGATAATATGCGGCAGTAACAATAAGTAAACTCAGTATTACACATAGTTTAAAGGGGCACTTGATATGTATTGACATGGGGATACAAAGACTGCCTACCAAAATATTGATTTATCATAACACCGGGGAGCTTTGACTGAAGATGACAAGAAAATACGCACAGACTTTGGAACTATGCTGAGTCAGGAACAAAGGAACTTTTGTCTTTCATTTCCTTCAGGAATAGCAAAGTTCCAAGGGGGGTTAAGCATGTACAACTCTCTGAAGTCTTCTCCTTTTTTTGAGGCTCCTTCAAAATGCTAAAGTAACCCTTCTAACGACTACCACGGTGACAAAGCTATGAAGTAAATTGCAGCAAAAGGGAAAAGTCACAGCTGAGAAGATGGGATTTAGCTTCAATGATTGAACACCAGTGTGAGTCAGTGTGACCGCATCCCATTCACACCACCTCACACGGGGGTACAGATTACGTTTTCGATATGGATACGCTTGATAGTCAGCAATTAACACGAATACACATGAATTTTGAGATAAAATAGGGATGGTTCAAATAAATCTTTAGAAAATCCCTGCTTTTTACTTTACTTTTATCTTGCTTTAGACTTTGGACTTTAGCGATACAACGTGGAAACGGGCCCTTCGGCCCACCGAGACCACTCCAACCAACTATCACCTGTTCACACTGCTATCCTACACACTCGGGACAATTTATAGAGACCAACTAACCTAGAAATCCGCATGTCTTTGAAGTGTGGGAGGAAACAGGAGCACTCAGAGAAAACCAGTGCAGTCACAGGTGAGAATGTGCAAACTCCGTAGTCAGGATTGAACCTGTGTCTCCGGCGCTGTGAGGCAGCAGCTCTACCGCTGCGCCACCGTGCCCCCCCCACCCCCACCCCGGTTGTGTTGTAAAAAATGGGGAAAGTTCAAGGCAGATTTTAGAAAATCCCAAAAGACACACAAAGTGCTCGAATAACTCGGCGGGTGAGGTAGCAACTCTAGAGAACATGGATCAGTGATGTTTCGGATTAAGATTCGTCTTCAAACTGAAATCCCCGACAGTTTTTCACAAGGGAGCATAGTTCTATGTGATTGATGGGATGAGTTATGTTCAAAGTCATTCTGAGATAACAAGTGAGTAATCTTTACAGGTGAAGAACATAAACATGAATGCCGAATGTATCAAGAAAACTGGCATGAAACAAGCAAGCATCAGATATAGGTAGAATAGGCCAAACATATTCTTCCTAATTCCTCAGTGATTTTAAGTATTTATGCTTGTTTTGCTTTAATATACTACGCTGTAAGACTCTGTCAATGTTTGTTTTTATTTATCAATGTTTTCCCTTATAAACTTATTTGGCAAGGTGGAGTATGTCAGTTTTTCTGCCTATGTAATGTGTAGCAAGATATAACCTCCATCCAAGTCTGAGGATTACTCACTTGTTGCAAGTTCAAAACAATATAGCAACTAAAACAACTGGTTGATTTCCATTTTTTGCTGTAAATTTTTATGTTGTTTTCTGGTCATAAGTTCATAAATTATGGGATCTGAATTAGGCCATTCGGCCCATCATGCCTACACTGCCATTCAATTATGGCTCATCTTTATCTCCCTCTTAACCCCATTCTCCTGCCTTCTCCCCATAACTCCTGACACCTGTACTAAAGGGCCTGTCCCACTTGGAGATTTTTTCGAATACTGCCAGTGTCATATCAGTGTTGCCAAAAGATTTTGAACGTTCCAAAATCCAGCGGCGACAAAAAAAATGTTGCGATACTTGAAAAAAACGCACGTCATCACGTCGCGTCACGCCGCATCTCGGCGCAAACATCGGACAGGCCCTTCATCAAGACATACATCAATGAGGCGCTGGACAACAAATCCACACGTTTGCTTATTGGGAGATGTTGCATATTGCATTCCTGTCCATACAATACTCCTGATGTGGCCATAAACCTTCACCAACTGTTCATAGCAAACCAACATTTGCAAACGATAACCAAAAATGTACTCCCACTGTGCCACGAGGAACCAATTGGATCTGCACTTCAACTTTCAAAAATGCTTTCATCCAAGCGCAAGTACTGAAAAAACGATTTAATGTTCATAGGAGCAGAATTAGGCCTATTCGGCTCATCAACACACCTCCGCCATTCAATCATGGCTGATCTATCTTTCCCTCTCAACCTCATTCCTCTGCCTTCTCCCCGTAACCCCTGATACCCGCACTAATCAAGAATCTGTCAATCTCTGCCTAAAAAATATCCATTGACTTGGCCTTCACAGCCTTCTGTGGCAATGAACTCTGTGGCAATGGCATTTATACAGTAGGAATACAAAAAAAGCTCCTCCAACCAGGAGACACAAGAACTGTAGATGGTGGTTTACCAATAAAAACACAAAGTGGTGGAGTAACTCAGCAGGACAGGCAACCTCTGATCCGCTGAGTTACTCCAGCACTTTGTTGGGTTTTTCCTCCAAATTGGTATGCCTTGCAACAAAGGTCATAAGTGATAGGAGCAGCAATAAGCCATTTGGCCCATCAAGTCTACTCCGCCACTCAATCATGGCTTGATACACGTACCCATCAAGAAACTATCTATCTCTGCCTCAAAAATCATCGTGTAAGTAATGGAAATGGTGTCCATATGACTCGCTCCATCCCCAACAGCACGGGAAAATGGTAAAACATCAAAATCATCACAAGGTTAAACCTCATTCACCGACTTTTCACAATGACGATAAACTTGGATTTCTCCCCATCTCGGTGTTTTTTCTTGTGTTAATGGTCAAACATCAACCTCTCACTTCTGAGGTCTGAGGTTCCCACCTGCTTCAAAAAGGCATCAATAATACCAGTGCCCAAGAAGAGCAAGGTGACGTGCCTCAATGACTATCGACCAGTGGCACTAACGTCTGTGGTGATGAAGTGCTTTGAGAGGCTGATCGTGGCGGAAATCAACTCATACCTCGACAAGAACCTGGACACACTGCAGTTCGCTTCCCGCCACAACAGATCAACGGTGGATGCAATCTCACTGGCTCTCCACTCCGCTCTGGACCACTTGAACACCAAAAACTCATATGTCAGGCTGTTATTCATTGACTACAGCTCAGCATTTAATACCATCATCCCCTCCAAGCTGGTTACCAAGCTCTCAGATCTGGATCTCTGCGCATCCCTCTGCAATTGGATCCTCGATTTCCTCATTCACAGACCACAGTCTGTCCGTATAGGTGGAAATATATCATCCTCGATAACAATCAGCACGGGAGGACCTCAAGGTTGCATGCTCAGCCCCCTGCTGTACTCACTCTATACTCATGACTGCGTAGCCGTACATAGTGCGAACTCCATCATCAAGTTCGCTGATGGCACCACTGTTGTGGGACGTATCACTGATGGGGACAAGTCAGAGTATAGAAATGAGATCGACTGATTGACCAAATGGTGCCAGCACAATAACCTGGATCTCAACACCAGCAAAACCAAGGAACTGATTGTGGATCTCGGAAGGGGTAGGATGGGGACCCACAGTCCCGTTTATATCAACAGGTCGATGGTGGAAAGGGTCAAGAACTTCAAATTCCTGTGCGTGCATATTTCTGAAGATCTCTCCTGGTCCGTGAACAGTGATGCAATTATAAAGAAAGCACATCAGCGCCTCTACTTCCTGAGAAGATTACGGAGAGTCGGTATGTCAAGGAGGACTCTCTCGAACTTCTACAATGCGCAGTAGAGAGCATGCTGACCGGTTGCATCGTGGCTTGGTTCGGCAACCTGAGCGTCCAGGAGCAGAAAAGGCTGCCCAGTCCATCATCGGCTCTGACCTCTCTACCATCGAGGGGATCTATTGCAGTCGCTGCATCAAAATGGCTGGCAGCATCATCAAGGACCCACACCATCCTGGCCACACACTCATCTCTCTGCTGCCATCAGGTAGAAGGTACAGGAGCCTGAAATCTGCAACATCCAGGTTCAGGAACAGCTGCTTCCCCACAGTCATCAGACTATTAAACACAAGCTCTGAACTATAACAGCCTATTGCACTTTATCTGTTTATTGGTGTGTATGTATGTATATTCTATGGTATATGGACACACTGATGTGATCTGTATTTATGCCTACAATATCCTGTTGTGCTGCAGCAATGCAAGAATTTCATCGTCCTATCTGGGACACATGACAATAAGCTCTCTTGACTTGACTTGACTTGAATCTATCTATCTCTGCCTTAAAAATATGTTTTTGAATTTGAACTGATTTGCCAAATGTTTAATTAAACCGTGATACCGCAAGACTATTTCTTTGGTGGATTGGCTACTTCACATGTTTACGTGCCCTCAAGCTGAAGTCTCTGCGGGTTTATGAAAGGGAACCGTTCTTAACAACTTTTCACTGAATTTTGTTTTGAGGATGTAACTAATAGAATAGATAAGGGAGAATGAGAGTACATGGTGTACTCTGGACTTGCAGAAGGCTTCTGCTAAATTTAAAGCATGCAGGTTTATAGGTATTGGGACTTGGATGAGGCAGATGGTCTATGTGAAGGAAGCAAAGAGGCTCCATTGAGATTTAAATGTTGAACGAGTGGTGAATGTGTGTTCTAACATGATCTCTTATCTTTTATGCCTCTCTCTACAAACAAATCCAGATACATGAGGCTACTCACATGAGTTAATGAGATATAGGAGCAGAATTAGGCCATTCGGCCCATCGAGTCTGCACCACCATTCGATCATAGCTGATCTATTTTCCCCTCTTAACCCCATTCTCCTGCCTTCTCCCAGTGACCTTTGACACCCTTACTAATCAAGAACCTATAATTCTCCATTTTTACATTACCCAATGACTTGGCCTCCACAGCCATCTGTGGCAATGAATTCTGCAGATTCACCACCCTCTGGCTAAAGAAATTCCTCCTCATCTGCATTCTATGGGTACGCCAACGTCCTATTTCTTCAAAGGTTTATAGATGCATAACTCCATGGAGCAGACCAAAATAGATACTGTCCCGTGACAGGTTAGCATTCTATAGCAGAAATATTGTCTTTGAATAAAAAGAATAACTGTTGACAATTATATTGTCTCCTTGACAATGGCAGTTAAAGTATTTGACAGCCAGTCAAAGTACTCTTGATTTTCATGATTTTCTTGAACCATGGTTGGTACAGTTTTGTCTTACGATAGTGGCGTTTAAGAGGCTTTTGAATAGGCACATGAATATGCAGGGAATGCCGAGATATGGATCACGTGCAGACAGAGGAGATTAATTTAACTTGGCATCATGTACCGCACAGACACTGTGGCACAAATGGCCTGTTCTTCTTTAGTTTAGTTTAGTTAAGAGTTACAGAACTGAAACAGGCCGCTGGCCCACTGAGTCCACGCCGACCAGCGATCCCCGCACACTAGCACTATCCTACATGCTAGGGACAATGTACAATTTTAACCGAAGCCAATTAACTTACAAAGGAAGTTGTTCAAGGGCCTTGTAAGGAAACAAGGCCCTTGAACACATCAAGTCTGTGCCAACCAGGGATCACCCCATACACTAGCACTATCCTACATCCTAGGGACAACTTACAATTTTACCAAAGCCAATTAACCTACGTCTTTATATTGCGGGAGGAAACCGGAGCATCCCCAGAGAGCAGTCACAGGGAAAACCTACAGACTCCGTACAGACAGCACCCATAGTCAGGATCGAACCTGGGTCTCTGGCGCTGTAAGGCAGCTACTCTCGACAGCTGTGCCACCGTCCAATATTTGCCACAGAATATTTTCAGCATTTTTCTAATTTTATTTGTTAATAATATGCCTTTGTGATTTATCATCTATCATCTTCAAATAGCAAACAGTTTAATTGATGCAATCTCATTAACGTTATTGCTCTGTTTTTTAACATGCTTTCATTCTTTTGCAAAGACTGAAGCTATAACAACTCTTTGATTCTTATGCTTTCTACTTCTTTGTAGGGATGGTTCAATCAAGTACTTCCTCATGAATATACAGTCATTGTTATTTTCCACTATCTAGTTTTTGTTTCCAGATCAGGTTAGCGTCGGAGTTTAGTTTAGTTTAGTTTAGAGATATAGCGTGGAAACAGGCCCTTCTCTGTAGGGCCATGCTTGTCCACACTGTATCTCTAAACGTAGGCCCGGCTGAGTCTGTGCCGACCAGCGATCCCCGCACACAAACACCATCCCACACACAGTAGGGACAATTTACAATTATACCAAGCCAATTTGCCTGCAAACCTGTATGTCTTTGGATTGTGGGAGAAAACCGGAGAAAACCCATGTAGGTCACGGGGAGAACGTACAAACTCCGTACAGACAGCATGGACTCAGTGGGCCGAAGGGCCTGTTTCCGTGCTGTATCTGCACTTGGTCTAGTGTACACATACACATATATACACACACACACACACACACACACACACACACACACACACACACACACACACACACACACACACACACACACACACACACACACACACACACACACACACACACACACACACACACACACACACACACCATATATACACATACAAATGTGTGTCTGTGAATGTATGTGTGTGTATATTAAGTATATACACACATTGATCATTTATTATATTGTTTACAGTGTACTATATTTACCTGTTCTGTTGTGCTGCAGCAAGTAAGGATATCATTATTCTATCTGGAGCATATGACTATTCTTGACTCTTGACTGTTGACCCGTTCACACAAATCTATGTTATCCCACTTTCGCATCCACAGGTGTGGGAGGTTCATAACTTTACAGAAATAATTCCTAATTGATAGGAGCAGAATTAGGCCATTCGGCCCATCAGGTCCACTCTGCCATTCAATCATGACTGATCTATCTTTCCTTCTCAACCACATTCTCTTGCCTTCTCCCCATAACCCCTGACACCCATACCAATCAAGAATCTATCCACCTCTGCCTTAAAAATATCCATTGACTTGGCCTCCACAGCCATCTGTGGCAATGAGTTCCACAGATTCACCACCCTCTGACATAAAACTCCTCATCATCTCTGTTCTAAAGGAACGTCCTTTAATTCTGAGGCTGTGGCCTCTGGTCATAGACTCGCCCACTACCTGAGAGAAAATACTGCCGGAAGATGCTTAAGGGCCTGTCCCACTTGGCGATTTTTTCGGCGACTGCCGGCGTCATCTCAGTGTCGCCAAAAGATTTTGAACATTGACAAAAAAAAATATTGCGACACTTGAAAAAACACGGCGCGTCATATGTCATCACGCCACGTCATACATCATCACGCCACGTCATACGTCATCACGCCACGTCATACGTCATCACGCCATGTCATACGTCATCACGCCACGTCATACACCATCATGCCACGTCATACGTCATCACGCTATGTCATACGTCATCACGCCACGTCATACATCAGTCACGCCATAGAAACGTCATACGTCACTCACGCCACGTCATACGTCATACGTCATCATCGCCAAGGGCACATCATACATCAAATCACGCCACGTCAGAGAGTTCCAGAGTTCACCACTACGTCATCACGCCACACTTCATACATCATCACGCCAACACGTCATACGTCCATCACGCCACGTCATACTGGTCATCACGCCGCATATTTTCCTCGGTTTGGACCTGATATGTCACCAAGACCCTGTACAATGCAGTGAACCTGCCTCCTCCCTATACTCAAATCCTTTTGCAGAAAGCTAACATTGCTGAAAAAACACCCAGGTCGCTAAGTGGGCACAAGCCCTTTAGGAAGTCGATGCAAAGGTTCACAGGACATAGGCAAGGAATGTTCTTGGTAACCTTCAGTGAATGGCATTGTGATGAATGGCAGTGAGAGTTCACTCTCACCTTGGTGATGCTTGAGTGCGGCAGGATGGAGAGTATTTAGACCAGCTTCCAGCTGAATGACACCTATATATCCTTGTTGCTAGAGGGCAAAGTGCTGTAGCTGCTAAAGAAATCTGTTCCTCATGTCAAACATAAATCCCGATGGTAAAATGCACCAATCCACTTTTCACACAAGAAACATTCTTGGTGTGGTATGCTGGGACTGGTGGTCCAGGCATAGAAACATAGGTGCTGGAGTAGACCATTCGGCTCTTCAAGCCACCGCCGGCTTTCAATATGATCATGGCTGATCTTCCAAAATCAGTACGCCTTTCCTGCTTTCTCCCCATAATCCCTTGATTCCATTAGCCAGTCCTCTGTTAGCCAGTTTTTCCATCAAGCAATCCCACACCAAGAACAATGGATACATTATATGAGGTTGGAGGAGATACAAGTGAACCCCTGCCTCACCTGAAAGGACTGTCGGGCCTACGTGATCTCCCAGTTGCCAAACATTTTAACTCCCCTTCCAATTCCCACACTGACCTTTCTGCCCTGGGCCTCCTCCATTGTCAGAGTGAGGCCACATGCAAATTGGAGGAACAGCATCTCATATTTCATTTGGGCAACTTACAACCCAATGGTATGAATATTAATTTATCTCATTACAAATAACCCTTGCATTTCCTCCCTCCACCCCCCCCCCCCCCCCCCCCCCCCCCCCGTCCTACCAGTTACCAGTTCCACTGTTCGCATCCTTGTATCCCTTTGTTATCACCTCTTCCGCAGCCAACAATGGACCATTGTGGGCTCCACCCTCCCTTAGTCAGCTGTTTCTGGCCCTGCTTTGTTCTGGCCCTTTCCTACCTCCAGTTCCCTCCCCACCACTTTCAGTCTGAAGAAGGGTCCCGACCTGAAACGTCACCCTTCTTTATTCTCCAATGAAGCTGCCTGACCCGCTGTGTTACTCTAGCACTTTGTATCTTTCTTTGGTATATACCAGCAACTGCAGTTCCTTTCCACATAATTCTGCTTACAAATTGTTGCTCAATACTTTTCCAGTTTAGTTTATTGTCACATGTACTGAGGTACAGAGAAAAGCTTTTATTGCGTGCTAAAAGCCCTGTCCCACTGTACGAGTTCATTCAAGCTATAACAATACTTGGGAAATGCGGTAAGCTCGTAGCGGGTACGTCGGAGCTTGGGGACGTCTCTTAGATGCTCGTAACGCTAACGGCAGGTACTTGGGAAAAGCGGTAAGCTCGTGAAGACTCGTGAAGTTTTTTCAACATGTTGAAAAATGTCCACGAGAGCCCCGAGTACTTACGAGCGGCCATTACCGTAATTCTCCGAGTTCGAATCAGGGCAAACTCGGGAGAATGAACTCGTACAGTGGGACAGGGCTTTAACCAGTCAGCAGAAAGCCAACACATGATCACAATTTATAGTGCATAGATACATGATAAGGGAATAATGTTTAGTGCAAGGTAACGCCAGCAAAGTCCAACTTTTTGTTGACTCCTTTGACCCAAACATACTGTTTAGCACTCGTTAGTTTCCCCATTTTCTTTAGCAAGAATGCCACTGTACATCATGCAGGGCCTCCATCTCAAGCCAAAAGGCAAGGACGTAGCATTGACTTAGTCATAGTCATAGAGTGATACAGTGTGGGAACAAGCCCTTCGGCCCAACGCCCACACTTGTATGAACTGTTTTATTAGGAGGCGCAGGTGTGTGACAAATCAACAAAAGAATGGAAATATCAAGTCCAGATCTAGAGACACAGATGATTGGGTCTAACCTTATTATCTATTACATGCCTTTGCTTATGGCAAAACTTAAGTAATCAGTTATGCTGCCTTCTTAAAGGAGAAGCAGAGAGACAGATGTAAGATGTCCAACATAATTGACTTACAGACGTATGTGTAGCATCCCACTGTTATATGACCACATGGTGGCGCAGCAGTAGAGCTGCTGCCTTACAGCGCCAGAGACCCGGGTTCGATCCCGACCACGGGTGCTGTCTATATGGAGTTTGTACATTCTCCCCGTGACCTGCGTGGGTTTTCTCTGGGATCTCCAGTTTCCTCCCACACTCCAAAGATGCACAGGTTTGTAGGTTAATTGGCTTGGTACCATTGTAAATTGTCCCTAGTGGGTGTAGGATAGTGCTAGTGTACATCAATGTGTAAAATCCTCCATTTGTTCTACAGTGAGATATGCTGCTTTGACCTAATGAGACCTCCATTCTTCACACAATGCAAAGAAGTTGGAACATGTCTACTTTTTGGAATGCCACCTAAAGATGATGAGGGACAGCGATATGAAATTAGGGAATGTGTGAACGCTTGGTAAAGCTTAGGAGACCATCATGAGTCACACAGGTCCTTTGGCCCAACTCGTCAATGCCGACCACGATGCAATAGATGCAAGGAAGTTAGATGCACTGTAGAGTGAAATCCAACACGCCTACAACCTGTGAGTTGAAGTGGAGAGATGGGGCCGCCTAATCCAGGTGAACATTGAAGGGCTGATAGCTGGTGGCTCAGAACAACAGAAAATATTCAATATTTGTGTATAAATGTTCAGGAGGTGATTTCCGGGTGGTACACTGACGTGTGTCTAACACCAACACACTGATTTCCTCTGCTGCTCACTGAGACGCAAGAGTCAAGAGTGTTTTATTGTCATATGTCCCAGATAGAACAATGACATCCTTACTTACAGAATAAGTAAACATAGTACACTGTAAAACAATGTAATAAACAATAGGGGGGGGAAAGTGCAGTGCGTGTGCATATATATATATACGCATACTCACATACGCACACAGCGGCGTATATATATATACGCATACTGACATACGCACACACCGATTATGTTCACCCTAGATATTGTGACTTTGTTTTATACACCTTTGGGAGCACAGGCTGTCATCTTCAGCATTCAAAGTCTTCATCTTATCGAGTCCACACACAAGATTAGAAGTTGGTCAGCCAGAGCTTCTCGGCATCTGCATACAATGGTGTCTGTCTTGCGCTTCTTGTGCGTGGTGGTGGTGGAAAGATTGGTGGAGACAGGGCCGCGACGTGAACGCTCTTTCCTTGACCCCAGCATTCAAAGTGATACCAAGTTTACGCCTCCCAGTAATGGTGCCTCCTTCACTTCAAAGATTAGTTTTGAAGCAGCCTTTTTGCTTCAACTTTTAAGAAATGTTCACTAATTTCGACCTCTGTTGCTCAACCAACCCTGCTGTAGCTTTTATCTCAAATTTCCAAATGTGCCTTCAGTCCTGCCTAATTGTGTGATTTTTCCTGCTGTACATCCCTGCACTCCAATAATTCAGAACCCTGGTTGTTCTCTATTCCCTGAACTCAAACACCAGTAATAAAGTTTTCCACAAAGTTTGTGTCTTCTAGAATTCTCATGCATTGCAATTAAAAGCCTCCTAAAATATTAAATATCTTTCAGAGCTGTACTTTTGCATGTTTCAACTCTCCTGTGCTTTAATCAATGTAAACTTCATTATTACATCCAGAAATTTTAGTTTAGTTTAGTTTGGAGAGAGAACGCGGAAACAGGCCCTTCGGCCCACCGAGTCTGCGCCGACCAGCGATCCCTGCAAATTTTATCCTACACACACTAGGGACAATGTTACAATTAAACCCAGCCAATTAACCTGCAAACCTGTACGTCTTTGAAATGTGGGAGGAAACCGGAGATCCTGGAGAAAACCCACGCAGTTGACAGAGAGATCGTATAACAGACAGCACCCATGGTCAGGATCGAACCCAGGTCTCTGGCGCTGTAAGGCAGCAACTCTACCGCTGCGCCACTGTAACTAATGTAAATTTAATATTATTTTTAATGTGCAGGAGGGATGTTTTGGAGTTTGGTGTGGTATATATAATGTACACTGGGTTAGTTCTGCGTTAGGACCTTAGTCTTTGTATGCAGTACAGCATACTACAAACATGTTGATCCATTAAGTCGATAACTCACAAGTGTCTGTATTTAACCTAAGTGTTTGGGGCTAGGTACAAGCAATCTTTCATGAGTTTCCCAATTTAAATGTAAATCTGAGGGTATCCTGGGCAGTGAGATCGAGGAAGCTGTAGAGAGGTGAGAAATTAACTTAGACTTCTCATCAGTATGGTCACATCACTTGCACTGTCAACCTATTCATATGTACTGAATGCAAAGACAACTCCAATATCAGATGGCGCAGCGGTAGAGTTGCTGCCTTACAGCGCTGGAGACTCAGGTTCGAGCCTGACTTTGGGTGCTGTCTATACGGAGTTTGTACCTTCTCCCCTTGACCGTGTGGGTTTTCCCAGCTGCTCCGTGTTCCCTCCCACGCTCCAAATATGGGCAGGGTTGTAGGTGAAAGACTGTAGATTGTCCCTAGTGTGTAGGATAGTGCTAGTATACAGGGATCACTGGTCGGCAGACTCTGTGCCTGTTTCCACATTGTAACTCTAAATTAATCTAAACTAAACTGTTGGAAGCAGAAGATGGAGTCATAGTCGCACAGCACAGAAACAGGCCCTTTGGCCCAATTTGTCGATACTGACCAAGATGTCCGATCAACATGCTGTCTCTTCTGAAATGCTGAGTTACTCCAACACTTTGTGTTTTGCACATGATTCCAGCATCTGCAGTTCCTATTGAAACTTTGATTCGATATTAGGTTTCTATTGCATATCACAATACATAAAATGTACTAGTCTAGTTTAGTTTAGTTTAGAGATACAGCGCGGAAAGAGACCCTTCTACCCTCCGAGTTCACATCCACAATCCCCGCACACTAACACTATCCTACACATAATCAATAATTATACCATGCCAATTAACCTGCAAACCTGTACGTCTTTGGGGTGTGGGAAGAAATCGGAGACCATGGAGAAAACCCACGCAGGTCATGAGGAGAACATACAAACTCCATACAAATAGCACCCTTAGTCAGGATGGAACCCGGGTCTCTGGTGCTGTAAGGCAGCAACTCTACTGCTGCGCCACCGTGCTGCCCCAAACCTAAATATTAGGTTTCTATTGCACAGGACAACACATAAATGAATTAACATTAACCAGGTTTCTGTGTTGTAACAGTTAAGTGCTGGATAGTAATTGTTTTCCACATCGATTATTTATGCAGGAAAATTTGAAACACAAGATTCCTATAACATGGAGAGCAGAAGATGGCCGATGTTTCACTGAGGATGGTGGGTTGTTGCAAGATTGCCTTGTGTGAGTGTGATTTAGGCGTTGCTGTTTAGGGAGATGAGGAAGAGAAGATATTTATGTTGCATTCTGACATTTTAATGAAAAAACATATTTTTTTAAACTTCATCCATGATGATGTGTTTCACAGGAAATCCATACACTCACAAAAACACTGACATTGGCACTCCCCAATATAGCCTTTCATCTGCCTTCTGCTCTTCAATATTATAATCCCCCCTGTGGATCTGTATAAGTCTTGACAGTTAGATCTTTTCCCATAATATAACAGAAGGTATTAATTGTGTTTTACCCATTAGGTAGGAGAATATTTCACTGGCTTAATGTTCCAATTAACTAACTGGGGATAGACACTAATGCCCAAAACATTCATTGTATTGAGAGATTGAAAATCACCAATTCTCCATTGGGGAAATTTAGATGGCTGCATACAAATGATTACGTTTTATCCTACATTATATTCTTTAATGCAATGGTGTGCAGATTTTTTATGTGATTGTTGGCATTCAATTACCACTGAGCCAGCCTGGTGCCAGCTGCTGTTTTATAATTGGCGACTAAACAATGGGCTTGCTCACAGTGGGCCAAACTCGCGCTAACTCTTAGGCGACCCGCAAAGCCCCCTACTTCCGTACCACTTCACCAGGGTGGCTGAGTGGGTAACAGTGGGTGGCAGGCTTGGGCAGTGCCGCTCGAAGTTCAGACCAGATACAAAGTCTGTCTGGCCCTACATGCCTATCTTCGACAGGACCCGTTAGCTTTGATTTGACCCATTGGTTTTGAGTCTGAAGAAGGGTCTCGACCCGAACCGTCACCTAGTTCATCTCTCCAGAGATGTTGCCCGTCTATCCAATAGAATTGGATAGATGCAGCACGGTGGTGCAGTGGTAGAGTTGCCGCCTTACAGCGCCAGAGACCCGGGGTGATCCCGACTATGGGTGCTGTCTGTATGGAGTTTGCACGTTCTCCCCGTGACCTGCGTGGGTTTTCTCCAGGGTGCTCCGGTTTACACCCACACTCCAAATACGTACAGATTTATAGGCTAATTGGCTTCGGTAAAATTATAAATTGTCATTAGTGTTTGTAGTATCCTGTTAATGTGCGGGGATCGCTGGGTCAGCGCAGACTCGCTGGGCTGAAAGGCCTGTTTCCGCGCTATATTTCTAAACTAAACTAAACAAAACTAACGAATGCAAAAAAAAAAAGCTTTTCACTGTACACGTGACAATATTAAACCTCAACCTAAACCTTCACGATAGTTCAGGGAGTCAATCGGATGGACCACATCGCACACTTAATAATTCCAAGAAGTTTGCAAGTAAACTCCAGACATCTCGAACTAGTTTGCAAACACTTGCAGAAGAACATGATGTTAGAACCCCAGTGTGCAGCTATGAATGCAGCTATGCTTTACGTACCTTGGGCTAGTTTACCATGTACTTAAGATGATTAAAGCACAGGGAATATTTGCGAAGATGTTGCCAGGACTAGATGGCACAGTGGTGCAATGATAGAGTTATTGCCTTACAGCGCCAGAGACCCGGGTTTGATCCTGACCATGTTTGTACATTCTCTCCGTGACCTGCATGGGCTTTCTCCGGGATATCCAGTTTCCTCCCGCACTCCAAAGATGTGCAGGTTTGTAGGTTAATTGGCTTGGTATAAATGTAAATAGTGCTAGTGTGCGGGGATCGCATGTTGGCGTGGAACGGTGAAACTTGGAGTGCAAAAGGCAAAGGGGTCATATCGATGTGTAGAAAATCATGAGGGGAATAGATTGAGTTAATGCACAGATTATTTTACCTAAGGCAGGGAATAAAAAACAAGAAGGAATAAGTTTAGGGTGAGTGGGACATGATTTAATATGAACCTGAGGCAACTTTTTCACACCGAAGGTGGTAGGTATATGGAACAAGGTGTCATGAGGAGGTAGCGAAGGCAGGTACTACAACTGCATTTAAAAAACACGTGGATTGATAAGAAGGGTTTAGAGGTATTTACAACGATACGGACCAAATGCAGGCAAATTGGACCCATTTAAATGGGACAGCTTGGTTGGAATGGACAAGATGGGCCAAAGGGCCTGCTTCCTAGCTGTATGACTCCATGACTCAATGCCCTCTGTTTCGGAGTCAGATGAAGGGTGGTTGTTTAGGGACAAAAAACTATCCCTTATGCAAATTGCTCCAGAAATAATTCCGAAGTCTGAGCTTAATAGAAAAGTAGTCCAATAATAAGCATGAAGCTTGCATTAGCAAGCTGAGCGAGCAGCCAATCTGTGCCCTGAGGCACTGTTTCCACTGCCGAGACTGGAGAAATTTCACACCCCATTACAGAGCAAATCTACATATCCATCGCAGTCAATCAGATCATCCACAACCTGGCAATAAAGTAGATAGAGACAAAAAGCTGGAGTAACTCAGAGGGACAGGCAGCATCTCTGGAGAGAAGGAATGGATGACGTTTCTGGTCGAGACCCTTCTTCTGACTGAGAGTCAGGGAGGGGGACACCAAATGTATGGGAAGGCACAGAACAAAGCAGAGCCGGCATCGATGACTCAGGAAAGGTAGAGCCCACAATGGTCCATTGTTGGCTGGGGATGCGGTGAGAACAAAGGGGGGACCCAGCGTATGGGGAGGGGTCGCCGGGATGAAAGGGGGACTAGATGGAATACTTTAAAACTTTGACGTTGCCCAATATGTGGCGACTCTTTGCACACTTTGTACGCAAAACAAAGAATCTCACTGTGACATGTCACGTGTGATAATAATGTACAATTCATTCATTCATTCATTCATTCATTCATAACAAAGGACTACAAACCGAAGTTAGCAAGAGTTATCATGGCCAACAATGGACCATTGTGAGCTCCACTTTTCCTGAGTCATCGATGCAGGCTCTGCTTTGATCTGTACCTTCCCATACCTCCAGCATCCCCCTCCTTGACTCTCAGTCTGATGAAGGGTCTCGACCCGAAACGTCACCTGTTCCTTATCTCCAGAGATGCTGCCTGACCCGCTGAGTTACCCCAGCATTTTGAATCTATCTTTGGTGTAAACCAACATCTGGAGTTCTTTCTTAGAAATTAAGTAGGCTGAGGTGCTACTTAGAAAATGCTGAGGAGTGAGAAGGAAAAAGTGATTTTCATAAGGACATAAGGTCATCAGCGATAGGAGCAGAATTAGGCCATTCGGCCCATCAAGTCTACTCCGCCATTTAATCATGGCTGATCTATCTCTCCCTCTTAACCCCATTCTCCTGCCTTCTCCAAATAACCCCTGTCACCCGTAATAATCAAGAATCTATCTCTGCCTTAAAAATATCCACTGACTTGGCCTCCACAAAATTCTGTGGCAAAGAATTCCACAGATTTACCATCCTCTGACTAAAGAAATTCCTCCTCATCTCCTCCCGAAAGGAACAAACTTTAATTCTGAGGCTATGGCCTGTAATCCCAGACTTCCACCACAAGGCATCCAGGCCATCACGGACTACAGACCCTCCAACACCACCACCACATCCAGCGACGCCTCCTTCCTTGAGGAGCTTAATCACTTCTATGGCCGCTTCGACAGGGACAATCTAGAGACAGCCATCAAGGCTGTGCTACCTGCCGATCACCAACCCCTCACACTCACCCCCTACGACGTGTACGTGGCACTGAGTAGGACTAATGCACGTAAAGCTGCTGGCCCTGACGGCATCCCCGGGCGCGTGCTCAGGGCCTGTGCTGCGCAGCTGACAGACGTCTGGACTGACATCTTCAACCTGTCACTTGCCCAAGCAGTTGTCCCCACTTGTCTTAAAGCCACCTCCATCGTGCCAGTGCCAAAACACTCCACTGCGGCAAGCCTCAACGACTTCCGCCCAGTTGCACTTACCCCCATCATCACCAAGTGCTTCGAGAGGCTGGTCCTGGCACACCTCAAAAGCTGCCTACCCCCCACACTGGATCCCTATCAGTTTGCCTACCGCAAGAACAGGAGTACGGAGGATGCCATCTCAACGGCACTTCACTCCGCCCTCTCCCACCTCGACAACAGAGACACTTACGTATGAATGCTGTTCATCGATTACAGCTCAGCATTCAACACCATTATACCATCAAAAACTGATCACCAAACTAACCTGGGCATCGCCCCTCCTCAGCATTCAACACCATTATACCATCAAAACCTGATCATCAAACTCTTTCAGGAAATTCAGTCCCCCCCCCCCCCCCCCCCCCCCCCTCCCAGTTCTGTGGAGGTAAGACAACCTGGGCATCGACCCCAGGAAATCCCTCTGCAACTAAGGATACTGGACTTTCTAACTTTCAACAGAGCCCAGTCTTTCAAGTCTTTATTGTGATATAAAACAGTAAGATAGACAAGCAACCTCTTCAACCCAGCGCATCTTCACTAGAAAACTCCTCGTGAATGAGGCTTGACACCGGACATGGTCGAAGGATACACCTTCTCCCTCTCCTGTCCAAAACGAATCCCCAACTAAACTGTGTGCTGAGCCCCCTCCTCTACTCCCTCTTCACCTATGACTGCACACCTGTACATGGTACTAACACCATCATCAAGTATGCAGATGATACAACGGCGATTGGCCTCATCAGCAACAACGATGAGCTGGCCTACAGGGAGGAGGTCCAGCACTTAGCAGCATGGTGCGCTGACAACAACCTGGCCCTTAACTCCAAGAAGACCAAGGAGCTCATTGTAGACTTCAGGAAGTCCAGAGGCGGCACGCACACCCCCATCCACATTAACGGGACGGAGGTGGAACGTGTTTCTAGCTTCAGGTTCCTGGGAGTCAACATCTCCGATGACCTCTCTTGGACCCACAATACCTCTACTCTGATCAAGAAGGCTCATCAGCGTCTCTTCTTCCTGAGGAGACTGAAGAAGGTCCATCTGTCTCCTCAGATCCTGGTGAACTTCTACCGCTGCATCATCGAGAGCATCCTTACCAACTGCATCACAGTATGGTATGGCAACTGCTCTGTCTCCGACCGGAAGGCATTGCAGAGGGTGGTGAAAATTGCCCAACGCATCACCGGTTCCTCGCTCCCCTCCATTGAGTCTGTCCAAAGCAAGCGCTGTCTGCGGAGGGCGCTCAGCATTGCCAAGGACTGCTCTCACCCCAACCATGGACTGTTTACCCTTCTACCATCCGGGAGGCGCTACAGGTCTCTCCATTGCCGAACCGGCAGGTCGAGGAACAGCTTCTTTCTGGCGGCTGTCACTCTACTCAACAACGTACCTCGGTGACTGCCAATCACCACCCCCCCCCCCGGACACTTATTATTATTTATTCAAATCGTTTGCTGTGTCGCTCTTCCAGGGAGATGCTAAATGCATTTCGTTGTCTCTGTACTGTACACTGACAATGACAATTAAAATTGAATCTGAATCTGAATCTAAATCTATCTGCATCCACTCTATCCAAGCCTTTGGGTGCAATAGAATATGAATCTGCTCGTGTTATACGCTGTTTGATTGTTCCTATTTTATATTTGTGCTCTAAAAATAATTATTTTCCACCATTTTCCTCACTTGTCCAATTGCACGGGCGTGATATTTGGAATGTTTGAATTGCCACTTGCCTGCATTTGATAACACTGTGCCCCTATCACAAGGTAGCTGGAACACAAACTCATGCACTTGCTCATTCCATCTGGAATCATGGCTGTAGTTGTCTGACGTTATTGCATGCCAAGACAAGCAAGCCATCAGCCCTGGCTTGTACGCAATACATTTTCGTGATGCCAACTGCAAAATCCTACAAATGCTCTTGGATGGCGCAGCGGTAGAGTTGCTGCCTCACAGCGCCAGAGACCCGGGTTCGATCCTGACTACGGGTGCTGTCTGTACGGAGTTTGTACATTCTCCCCGTGACCACGTGGGTTTTCTCCGGGTGCTCCGGTTTCCTCCCACACTCCAATGACATGCAGGTTTGTCGGTTAATTGGCTTTAGCAAAAAATGTAAATTGTCCCTTGTGTGTAGGATAGTGCTGGTGCGAGTGGATTGCGAGTCAGAGCGGACTCGGTGGGCTGAGGGGCCCTGTTTCCGCAACGTATTTCTAAACTCTGACTCCTGTCTCTGACATCTGACCCCATACTCTTCTTGTCAGAAACCACAAAGGATCTGGAGGCAAAATATTGAGAAGGCCGGTGACAGTGAGCATTAACCTGTTTACAAAGATCCACTTGGCGGGTTCTCTTGTTCCAAAATGGTGCCGATGGCTTCTGACACTTGTCTTGAGACTCAGATCCTACACTTTAAGAAAGTGGTAGGGTGGATGGTGCAGTTGATGAGGCTGCCATTAAATGGCATCTGTCCTCTGAACTTTGCAAGCATCAGCTTGTTGCTGCTCCCTTTGGTGCCACTTCCTCAGATGCTGCTCGTCCTTGTGCTCATCCCCTTGGTCATCATCCTTCTCCAATGTGTACACGGTCCAGTGTGTTTGTTCTCTTATTTAGATGTAGATTTAGGTGCAGTGTTGAAACAGCATCTTCGGGCCCACTGAGTCTGCACCGACCAACAATCACCCCTTACACTAGTACTATCATTCACACCAGGGACAATTTACAATATTACCAAAGCCAATCATGCTTCAAACCTGTACGCCTTTGGAGTGTGGAGGGAAACCGGAGCACCCGGAGAAAACCCACATGGTCATTAGGAGAATGTAAAAACTCTGTACAGATGGCACCCATAGTCAGGATCCAACTCTGGTCTCTGGAGCTATAAACCAGTAATTCTACTACTGATCCATCCTGCCATCCCAATCTATCTATCCCTTTCATAATGTTAGATACCTCTATCAGATCTCTTCTCAACCAGAGAATTGGTATGCAGGTACACAAAAATGCTGGAGAAACTCAGCGGGTGCAGCAGCATCTATGGAGCGAAGGAGATAGGCAACGTTTCGTCCCGAAACGTTGCCTATCTCCTTCGCTCCATAGATGCTGCTGCCCCCGCTGAGTTTCTCCAGCATTTTTGTGTACCTTCGATTTTCCAGCATCTGCAGTTCCTTCTTAAACAATTGGAATGCAGGTATGTACAGTATCTGCTGAGATGCATTAAAGGACAAACCAGTACTATTAAAACAAATGGCTTCATTAAAATACCACAGATCAACGTGTAGAACTTGTAGCAGGTTATGAACCCAATATCACCACCATCCATGGTTAATGTAGTTAGTGCAGGAACTCATTTCATATATCTGGCAGAAATAGCCCCTGGATGATAATTATATGTATCTTTTTCTTTCTTTTGCCCGAAAGAATTTAGAAAAATTATTCAAAAATTGGATTCTCAAATAATAAATATCTATTAAATTGTTTTTTTTTGAATAACCTGGAGAAAAGATGGTTAACATGCCCATGCAAATTGTATTCTGTGCCTTCTCCACAGAGGTAATCAATAAGCAATTTATTAGCTTATTCTGGCGATCAATAAACACATCTCATGATGATGTTGAATCAAGAATGTTAAGAAAGAAGAAACGAGACACAAAAGGCCACGTCTAGTAAAAGGCACAGAGTCAGATTAGATGTTAAAATGGAAAACTACAAGATTGATATGAAATCTTGATATGAAAAAGGCTTGGATAGAGTGGATGTGGAGAGGATGTTTCCACTGGTGGGAGAGTCCAGGACTCAGAATTAAAGGGCGTTCCTTTAGGAAGTCTCTGCTTCAGAGGGTGGTGGAGGCCGGTTCTCTGGATACTTTTAAGAGAGAGCTAGATAGGGCTCTTAAAGTCAGGGGATATGGGGAGAAGGCAGCAACAGGGTACTGATTGTGGATGATCAGCCATGATCATTGAATGGTGGTGCTGGCTCAAAGGGCCGAATGGCCTACTCCTGCACCTACTGTCTATTGTCAGTTGTCTATTTAGGAAGGAGATGAGGAGGAATTTCTTTAGTCAGAGGGTGGTGAATCTGTGGGATTCTTTCCACAGAAAGCTATGGAGGCCAAGTCAATTGATGTTTTTAAGGCAGAGATAGATAGATTCTTGATTTGTACAGGTGCCAGATGTTATGGGAAGAAGGCAGGAGAATGGGGTTAGGAGGGAGAGATTGATCAGCCATGATTGAATGGTGGAATAGACTTGATGGGCCGAATGGGCTAATTCTCCTCCTATCACTTAGTTCTGTAAAGTTATATAATAAATTAATTGCCGCCAGATACTACCACATGTTCACTATCTACTTTGTGCAAAGACAAGACATACTGCTTCATCGAAACAAATGTCATCAGAACTCTTTCTCTGTATTTTCACTCACCATGAATTAAAACAAATTAATTATTTTATCTTGCTATATCTCAATAATCGTTTTTTCTCATTCTACCTTCACAGACACAGAGGAGTTTGCATGAAAATTTAATGATTATCCAGTTCATATTATCAGATATACCATTTCTTACCATGGAGCAAATCCACCATTAAGATGGTAGATTTGTCCATAGTGTGTTTACACAGGAATTTGCACGTACATCACTAAGTACTTCATTAGGGCGACACGGTGGCCTTACAGGCCAGAGACCCGGGTTCAATCTGTACGTTTGCCGTCTGTACGGAGCTTGTATGATCTCCCTTTGACCAGTTTTCTCCGAGATCTTCGTTTTCCTCACACACTCCAAAGACCAACAGGTTTGAAGGTTAATTGGCTTGGTTAAATGTCCCTCGTGTGTGTAGGGAAGTGTTAATGTGCAGGGATCGCTGGTCGGTGCAGACCCGGTGGGCCGAAGAGTCAAAAATCTGCGCTATAATTCTAAACTAAACTAAACTGAACTAAAGTTAAAGATTTAAGGGCCTGTCCCACTTAAAGCTATTTTTAGGCGACTGTCATAGTCGTAGAAAGTCGCCGAAAATCCGACGACTGGACCCGCCCTTCGACATAAACTTTGAAATAGAATCATTACTTTAACAACAAAAACAAAACCAAAGTCAGCATCGGCGACAACCTACGTTAACCTGGTGACAACTATGACAGCACTTACGTCAGGCGAAGTCAAACTACGCTCATTGGCGTCAAACACATACGCCTCTGTAGTTGCCTAAAAAATTGCCTAAGTGGGACAGCCCCTTTAAGGGTTGCTGTCGGTATTAAATGAATAGCTTCTTATTAGTTATTTTATGCTGGACCTCTTGGTTGACCTTTCGGGGTTGTAACATGCAAACAATCTATCTGCTTGCATTTGCAGTTGCTTCTGACAGTGAAAGGCTGGAAGGAAACTGCTTTCGACGGGCAAATTAAAACATAAAGTCAAATTCACCAAAACAGCCAGCGATTAGTTTGCACTTTATATACTAGTTTATGATAATAAAAGTGGTTTGCCAAAATGATATGGAAAGCTTATTGTTTGCGATTACATTTAATAAATTATAGATCCATATCACGCCTGGTTGGCATTTATGAAACTTCTGTATTTATGGTCACTGTTTACGCGGCGAGATTTATGTGAACAATGGATTTCATTGCACCCCGGTGTATGTGTCAATAATGTAAGTGGAACCTGGATGGAGACAATGAAATATTACTGCAGTTTGAAAAAGGAAAGCTACAATTAGTGTGCCGTAAATCTGGGCGATGGTCTGAATTGAAGTATAGATATGTCAGAGTGATGTTTATCTCTCTTGCTTTAAGTTCAATGGTCTAAATCTTCTTGGAAATATAGCAGCGAGTTCCTGACACAAAATATTATTAATGTGGAGGTCATCCCGCAAGTTCGTGGAAAGACGTGATCGGCACAAGCTGATCGGGCATGATTTGCTGGTCAGTTTCTGGCAATCTGCCATCTGCCTTGTCTGAAAAGAATTGCGCTACCAACAGCCTCTTTCAGTTTAGTTTAGTTTAGAGGTACATCATGGAAACAGGCCCTTCGGCCCACCGAGACCGTGCCGACCAATGGTCGCCCATACATAGGGTTGCCAACTGTCCCGTATTAGCCGGGACATCCCGTATATTGGGCTGATTTGGTTTGTCCCGTACGGGACCGCCCTTGTCCCGTATTTGATTGCCACTACTCGGGTCGAGGGGACTGTCGGGTCGGAGCGCCGCGTCCGGCCCCCCGTCACCCGTCCTGACATAGTGCAGCCCATGGAGTGCAGCAGCAGCACCACGCCCTTGGCCCCATCGGTCGGCAGCCCGGCCAGCTGTCCGACCTTCGGATCTTCGCTTACCGCCGACACCACCACCACCCCATGGCCGATCATCGGTTCATGAGTTGGATGGGGTGCCGGACTTTGCGCGCGACATCGCACGGCTCGGGCCAAAACTCCTCAGCTGGCTCACCGGCTGGGCTTTGTGTACAGACCAGCACCCGGGCCAACTCATCATTCACCCAGCCACGGCCGAGTCGGTCAACGAATTGCCGTCAGGAATTTGTCCCGTAATTTGATCTTTTGTCCCTCGTTTGGGAGTGAGAAAGTTGGCGACCCTACCCATACACTAGTTCTATCTACACATCAAGGGCAATCTACAGAAACCCACAAACCTGTACGTCTTTTATTTTTAAGAACCTGCTAGATTTTCATTTTAAATTGCCGATTAAATTCCCAAAAGAGATTTAGGTCTCATTCTAAACTACTTTTAAAGGAAACTGTTAACACAATCAAGTTACATTCCTGAAAATTAGTACATTCTTTTTAGAGTAATTTGTTCTGCAAGTTTATCCTCACTTTTCTGTCCTTCTCTCTCCTAATCCATCTTTACTTTACTTCAAGTGATTTTTTCTTTTGCATCTTTTTTCACTCCACTTTACACTTCTTCTCCATCATTTCTGTATCATATTCCATCCGTAAAGAGATTGACCATGGAGATACCATCTTGTTCTCGCTAACCTTAAACATTCCTGATGCTCTTTCACCTTTGAACTCGCTATTCCACCGTCACCACGTGCATCCATCAAGTGAAGTCATAAATCGTAGTAAAATATAGTTCAGACAAAGTTCCCACAGTACTTGATGTCTGACTCTAGAAAGATAACGTTAACGTTTAGGCTAGTTTGGAGATTTAGCGCGGAATCAGGCCCTTCGGCCAACCGAGTCAGCACCAACCAGCGATCCCCGCACATTAACGCATTCCTACTACCAAGGACAACTTACACATGCACCAAGCAAATTAACCTACATATCTGTACGTCTTTGGAGTGTGGGAGGAAACCGAAGATCTCGGAGAAAACCTAGGGGAGAATAGACAATAGACAATAGACAATAGCTACAGGAGTAGGCCATTCGGCCCTTCAAGCCAGCGCCGCCATTCAATGTGATCATGGCTGATCATCCACAATCAGTATCCCATTCCTGCCGTCTCCCCATATCCCCTGACCGCTATCTTTAAGAGCCCTACCTAGCTCTCTCTTGAAAACATCCAGAGAATTGACCTCCGCTGCCTTCTGAGGCAGAGAATTCCACAGATTCACAACTCTCTGTGTGAAAAAGTGTTTCCTCATCTCCGTTCTAAGTGGCTTACCCCTTATTCTTAAACTGTGGCCCCTGGTTCTGGACTCCCCCAACATCGGGAACATGTTTCCTGCCTCTAGCTTATCATATAAACAGGTAGCACCCGTAGATGGGATCGAACCCGGGTCTCTGGCGCTGCAAGCTCTGTAAGGCTGCAACTCTACCGCTGCCCCACCACAGCCACCTTGTGCGCAGACAGCATCTCCATTGTTAATAACCCAAACTTTAAACCTCAATGGTTCAATGGTACTTTTCTTGACACATGTGCAAAGTGCAAAAGCACTTCATGATATTAAACAGTTTTTTTTCTCATTTATTATATTCTTTAAAGAGTACTATGTTTATATATTCCGTTGTGCTGCTGCAAGTAAGAATTTCATTATTCCATCAGGGACATATGATAATAAATCACTCTTGACTCTTGACTTGAGTACTGCCATACCTAATCATGTCCTCGATTAGTAGATTGTGCAGGAATAGTCCACTGATCCTACATGCAAGAAGCGTCATGTTTTGGTGCCATTTTCAAAGTCATAAGGTCATAAGATCACAAGCAATAGGAGCAGAATTAGGTCATTTGGCCCATCAAGTCTATTCCGCCATTCAATCATGGCTGTTCTATCGCCCCCTCCTAACCCCATTCTCCTGCTTTCACCCCATAACCCCTGACACCCGTACTAATCAAGATCTATCTATGTCTGCCTTAAAAATATATTTTAAGAGGCCATTAACTTGGCCTCCACAGCCTTCTGTGGCAAAGAATTCCAAAGACTCACCAACCTTTGACTAAAAAAGTCCCTCCTCATCTCCTTCCAAAAGTCCTTTAATTCTGAGGCTGTGACCTCTAATCCTAGATTCTCCAACTAGTGGAAACATCTTCTCCACATCCACTCTATCCAAGCCTTTCGCTACTGGGTACATTTCAATGAGGTCCCCCCCTCATTCTTCTAAACTCCAGCGAGTGCTGGCCCAGTGCCATCAAACGCTCATTATATGTTATCCCGCTCATTCCTGGAATCATTCTTGTAAACCTCCTCTGGACCCTCTCCAGGGCCAGCACATCCATCCTCAGATATGGTGCCCAAAATTGCTCACAATACTCCAAATGTGGCCTGACCTGTGCCTTGCTGAGCCTCAGCATTACATAGTATTCCAGCCCTCTTGAAATAGATGCTAGTCCAGTCCATGCTCTAGGTATTATTAAGTGTGCAGATAATTGACGGACCATTTTTCCATCACCATAATAAATATTCTATGAGCGTTTAGTTATTAGTGTTAACTAAACCATCCCATAAACAGTGGGCACAGTTGCTGTAGCATGATTCAAAGTGACTTTAATTTTATGAGGAGACACAGCAATAGCAGACAGTTTGAGCTAAAGAGCCTTACTGTGCTTTAGCCTTAATACAAATAAAACATAAATGAGCATTTTGATTAGATTTTGCGTTAGCTCCTTCAGAGGTCAGTATTTATCTGATTAATTACAAAGACTGAAGACTCATTTTTGCTGCTGATTCATTTAAATCTAAGTTTCCAATTTAATGGTACAGGCCGAGACAGAGATCACGTTGCCTGAGATCTGACTCGTATTCCATTTAATACATCTCTCCGTCTGTGATTTTGAATTGGATTATTATTGATCTAATTTACTTGCCATCAACACACGAAGGTCTGGCTCTTGTTGTACCAGCCACTTTCCCCGGCAGACAGGAACACTTCACAGTCTGTGATCGCTCTTCGATTCGATTCTTGTTGCAGCATCTGTGCGCGGCGATCACTTCACACGTCCCCCCGTCTGAAAGGGAAGAGATAGAGATTACATTCTCCATCATAGACCTCTCTAGAGGCATACAGCACGGAAACAGGCCCTTCGGCCCGACTCGTCCATGCCGACCGTGATGCCCCATCGAAGCAAGTCCCACTTGCCTGCTTTTGGCCCATATCCTTCTAAACCTTTCCTGCCACAGTCCAGTTCAGTGTAACAAGGGGCAGTGAAAAGCTTTTGTTGCGTGTTAACCAGTCAGCGGAAAGACAATCCATGATTATAATCGAGCCATTTACACTATACAGATACACGATAAGGGAATAACGTTTAGTACAAGGTAAAGCCAATAACGTCCGATCAAAAATAGTCTGTTATAGTACCTGCCTCAACTACCTCATCTAATAAGCTTGTTCCATACCCCCACCACCCTTTGAGTGAAAAGAAGTTGCCCTGTGTTTCCTATTAAATCTTGCCGGCTCACCGTCAACCGATGTCCTCTTGTTCCTGATTCCCCTACCCTCTGGAAAAGACCATGTGCATTCATCCTATCTATTCCCCTCATGTACTTATGCACCTCTATATCATCGCCCTCAGTCTTGTGTGTTGCAAGGAGTAGATGCCTAGCCTGTAAATGCGCTAACAGTATGAAGACGGGTTCCGACCTGAAGCGTCACCTATCCACCTTCTCCACGGATGTTGAAAATAGACGCAAAATGTTGGAGGATCTCAGCGGGTCAGGCAGCATCTCTGGAGGAAAGGAATAGATGGCGTTTTGGGTCGAGACCCTTCTTCAGACCGCTCAGGCTGAAGAAGCGTTCACGACCTGAAATGTCACCTATTCACTTTCTCTAGAGATGCTGCCCGTCCCGCTCAGTTCCTCCAGCATTTTGTGTCAATCTTTGGTGCAAAGCAGCATCTGCAGTTCCTTCCTACACTTTCTCATGGTATGCAGCCTAACCCACTGAGTTACTCCCCCTATCTCATAGAAACTCATAGATAACTAACTACCTCCCTCTAACTCATAGAAACATAGAAAAATAGGTGCAGGGGTAGGCCATTCGGCCCTTCGAGCCAGCACCGCCATTTAATATGGTCATGGCTGATCATCTCAAATTCCTATGTTAAACTATGTATCCATTGTCTATTTCCCTGGCTGGCAATTACTGAGTTAACACCTTGCTACCACGGTAGTCACATCAAGTCGTTAATCTTTCTTATGCTAATATTGCAAACAATAATTTCTATGCTCAAAAGATAATTAATAATTTGATGCCAATCACTGCTGGAGATCTGGAGATTACTGACAGTGTGTAATTATACGCGAACATTATTATGCCTCATTTAAATATTGCACTAATTCTGACGCTCCTTGTGTTCTATGTTCTTTCTCATTATAAACAACTATAACAGATCCAGGGAGACTGTATGTGACACTAATCTCCAAGGATATGAATTAACAGAGATATAATTTTGAAATTACAGGTCTTTTTGCACCACTTCATTACAGCTAAATTCAAGCACCGTATGAAAAGACTTTGGTTTCGTTTATCCAATAAGTCAATTCGTGGTCGTGCTGTCTGCTTAGACTGACTTCATTGGCACCTCAGGAGAGTCTTCCGCATAAATGCACAATGGTAGCAAACGCCTTCACAACTGACTTTATTAACTAAATGTTTAAGAAAGAACTGCAGATGCTGGAACAATCGAAGGTAGACAAAAAATGCTGGAGAAACTCAGCGGGTGAGGCAGCATCTATGGAGAGAAGGAATAGGCGACGTTTCGGGTCAAGACCATTCTTCAGACTGACCTGAAACGTCGCTTACTAACTAAATGAATGGTTTTGTATTGTCTACTCTACATGACCTGTTTAACGCACTGATTGTCAATTGAAACGTCTTTGGCGGTTTAAGCCAGGTAAGTACAACAAGTCATTTTGATTTTCCTTGCCGGTGCAGAATGAATGACCACGGAGCATGGGAAAATTTGAAAGCCATTGATTTCTAAACAGAAGTCTTAACTTGCTGCCATTATTAGTGCGCTAACGTAAGGAGGAATGAAAACAGACTGCTGGATATCCTCAACAGGCCAGTCACCATCCCAAAGGGATGAGATGAACCGAGTTAACAGTTAACTGTTAAGAGAGAAACAGAGAGGGAAACAGAGAGAGAAGAACAGAGTTCTGGTTAATGACCTCTCATTTGAGCTGCAATGCTTTAATGGACAAACAAAAATAATGCAAGTCTCAATGTTTTGATGGAGACACAAGAAACTACAGATGCTGGGATCTTGAACAAAGAATAAACTGCTGGAGGAACTCAGCAGGTCAGGCAGCATCTGTAGAGGCAATGGACAGGGGGGGGACCATTCTTGGAATGGCATGGGGTGGGGGGGGGGGAGGGGGGGGGAAAGAGAGATAGCTGGAAAGGAGAGTGGGAGACAGTACAAAGTCTGGCAAGTGATAGGTGGATACAGGCAAAGGTGGGGTGGGGGGGGGGGGGTGATTGGAAGAGACAAAGGCAAGAGGTAAAAAGGAGGCAAACAGGTGTCAAATCAGGAAAGAAGAGGACACTAAATACAAAGCCAGACTGAGAGTTATGGATGGATGGAGACTTGGCGGGGGGGGGTGAAGAGGGTGTATAAAAGAGAAATGAGGGACTGAGACGAGAGGTGAGGATACAGAGGAGGGGAAAGGACCAGAGCGACAAGGGTGACGAGTTTTAATAATAGAATAAGCTGAACAGAGTTTACAGGAGTGCATGAGTATTATTTGTCACTGAACGGTAGACACAAAATGCTGGGGTAACTTAGTGGGACAGGCAGCATCTCTGGAGAGAAGCAATGGGTGACATTTCAGGTTGAGACCCTTCTTCAGACTAAGTGGCAGGGGAGGGGGAGAGTAGAGATATGGTAGGGTAAGGTGTGAAAAGGACTGATCAAAGCAGACAATGCTCATGGAAATGTAGAATGGTTCATTGTTAGCTGACAGGAAGGTGACCGCAAGGCACACAATCAGTCACGTTAATCAGGAGGACAGTGAAACTAGTCGGAGAACTAGGGTGGCGGAGGGAAGGAGAGAGGCGGAATGCAAGGGTTGCTTGAAGTCAGAGAAATCGATATTCATGCCGCTGGGGTGTAAGCTGCCCAAGCGAAATATGAGGTGCTGTTCCTCCAATTTGCACTGGGCCTCACTCTGACAGTGGAGGAGGCCCAGGACAGAAAGGTCAGTGTAGGAATGGGAGGGGGAGTGAAAGTGTTTGGTGACAGGGAGATCGCAAAGGCCTAGGGGGACCGAGCAAAGGTGTAGAACGGTGCACAGAGTCAAAAAGAGAGAGATCAGGGTGGGATTCTATGACAAATTAAATATAGAGATAACCATCGCAACCAGCAGTTAAGATACCCGTGGGAGTCAGTGAAGTTACCACAGAGATGGAAAGTGTGGACACTGAAAGCACGTTGATGAATTTGTAGCTGCAATGTTAGAAGGGAGTTAATGAGTTTATGTTTTGAGGAATATTAATATTGATTTTTACAATAAAAATCCATGTGTCTGCTTGACAGACCAAGAGGTTCAGCTAATTTCACTCACGTTACTCTGTTTAATATGCAACAAAGCACATTAACAAAATTTTGCTGAACAGATATCACAAAGATCTCCATTCATAGAGCTATGCATCTAATTGTCCAGATGAAAATTGTAATTTTAAATTATGACAGCAACAATAAAGAGTTAATACGTTTTATTTTATTATTCTGCTTCATGATCTATTATGTTGCTTTTTGATTTTAATATCAACTCTTTGATTTACAATTTGGTACAATGTTTTTTGTATAATTTTGAAAGATAGAATTCCCTGAGGCAACAGGTAATAATGAACTCAACTCATTCAATAGAGATGAATACAACAAAATACATCTGTGGGAAGCAGATTAGCAAAGAGATTTCAAAGCAGTCTCCAACTAATTGTTTGAAAAGAAAGGTTTTATTTTTAGGTTAATGTGTTTTAAAATCCTGAAATATGTTTTTGGAATTAAGGCATTTTGGAATTTGAAAATTTGGGTTAAGGTGAAGGGGGAACGGTTTAATAGGAATCTGAGGGGTAACTTTTTCACTCAAAGGGTAGTGGGTGTATGAAACACGCTAACCAGAGGAGATAGTTGAGGCAGGGACAATTGCAACTTTAAAGAAACAATTAGACAGGTACATGGACAGGAGAGTTCCCTTCCTTAACCCTCGAGCTGTCTCCTCCCATCCCCCCGCCCTCGGGCTCCTCCTCCTCCTTTTTCCTTCCTTCTCCCCTCCCATCCCCCATCAGTCTGAAGAAGGGTTTTGGCCCCAAACGTCGCCTATTTTCTTCGCTCCATAGATGCTGCTGCACCCGCTGAGTTTCTCCAGCAATTTTGTGTACCTTTGAGTTTTAGAAGGATTTTGGCCAAATGCAGGCAGGTGGAACAAGTGCAGATCGGTGTGGGCAAGTTGGGCAGGTTGTTTCCACGTTCTGTAACGCTATGACATTATATCCATATAATCCCATGGAAAAATAGTAACTACATAGAATGGATACCTAGAATCAAACTCCAGTGAGGAATCAATGTTTTGCAGGAGAGCATGGTTGGAATGAAGAAACAAGGAACTGCAGATGCTAGTTTGCCAAGAAAAGACACAAAATACTGGAGGAACTCAGCGGGTCAGATAGCACCCTGGTCCGAATGCCTGATAAATGAAGATCATTGACGTTAAACAGATCTTTATGTGGGAGCAGAAAAATCTCCATATTTCTGAAGCATTGTACATCCCCTTTAGAGCCATCCCAGTTCAGCAGATGGAGGCTTTGTCAAAACAGCAAAGATTACCATGTGAGTGGGAGATGTCTGAACATATTGCAATTTTGCAAGCGAGACTTTAAACTAGTTAGATAAGGCAGCATTTTATATTTTAAAAATATTTTGCTCAGACTGTGCAATTGTTTGGGATTCAGTCCCCTTTTCACATTATAAATATCAATCCTTAAATGATAGTCAAAGTCAAACTGTGTGGAAACAGGCCCTTCAGCCCAACTTGCCTATGCTGACCAACATGTCCCATCTACACTAGTCCCACCTGCCAGCATTTGGCCTAAATCCCTATGAACCTGTCCTATCCATGTACATGTCTAAATGTTTCTTACACGTTGCGATAGTGCCTGCCTTCTCAGGCAGCTCGTTCCACATACCTACCGCCCTTTGTGTAAAAACGTTACCCCTCAGGTTCCTATTAAATCTTTCTGCCCTACCTTTAAAGCTATGTCCTCTGGTTCTCAACCCCCCTACTCTGGGCAAGGAACACTATGCTTTCATCCCCAGCCTATTTCACTCATTATCACACTCAATCTTGGAGTAGTCTGTAGATTACTTTCCTTGATACTCTTTGAGAGTATTTCCTTTGAAAAGTACAATGTTGTGTGTTTTATATTCACCACACACAAATATATGGCTACCATAAATTAATCAGTTAGGGAGGCACAGTGGTGCAGCTGGTAGAGCTGCTGCCTCACAGCGCTGGAGACCTGGCCTCGGAGTGCTGTCTGTGTGGAGTTTGCATGTCCTCACTGTGACTGCCTCTGGGTTCCTGGGTTTCCCCACCGCATCACAAAGTCATGCAGGGCTTGGAGGTTAATTGGCCCGCTGTGAAATTGTCCCTAATGTGTCGGAGAAAGAGGGATAAGATTGAACTAGTGTGAACAGGTGATCGATGGCCAGCCTGGACTCGGTGGGTCAAAGGGCGTTTCTATGCTCTATCTAGAAATTAAAACTAAAACAAGAACAAAATCTACCGCTGCAGTGTATAATAATGTTAAGAAGATGTAAAAAAAACACCAAGTTTACTCATGTATCACATAATTATTTTTTGAAATGTATCTAATTTGCATTTCTTAGTGTCAAAACAGCTTTACAGCGTCAGTAAGATTCCAGAAACACTTTAATGTGTAGGTTTCAATTGAATTGGTTCGATTGGCTTCTAAGGTTGCTACTAAGGCAGTTTAGGGCCTGTGACACGTGGCGATTTTTTAGGTGACTGCTGGCATCATTTACTGACGTATCAGGTCACCGAAAAATTCACGGCTTGGTGACGTATTGACGAGTGGTGTTTCCTCAAGTGTCGCAACTAGTTTCCAATTGTGGGAGAGTCTCAGACTAGAGGTCATAGCCTCAGAATTAAAGGACGTTCTTTTAGGAAAGAGAGGAGGGGAAATTTCTTTAGTCGGAGGGTGGTGAATCTGTGGAATTCTTTGCCACAGAAGGCTGTGGAGGCCAAGTCAGTGGATATATTTAAGGCAGGGTTAGATAGATTCTTCATTAGTAGGACAAGGGGTCACAGCTTAAGGATAAGGGGGAAATCCTTTAAAACCGAGATGAGGAGAACTTTTTTCACACAGAGAGTGGTGAATCTCTGGAACTCTCTGCCACAGAGGGTAGTTGAGGCCAGTTCATTGGCTATATTTAAGAGGGAGTTAGATGTGGCCCTTGTGGCCAAGGGGATCAGAGGGTATGGAGAGAAGGCAGGTACGGGATACTGAGTTGGATGATCAGCCATGATCATATTGAATGGCGGTGCAGGCTCGAAGGGCCGAATGGCCTACTCCTGCACCTAATTTCTATGTTTCTATGTGTCAGGGGTTATGGGGAGAAGGCAGGAGAATATGGTTAGGAGGGAGAGATAGATCAGCCATGAGTGAATGGCAGAGTAGACGATGGGCCGAATGGCCTAATTCTGCTCCTATCACTTATGACCTTCTGACCTCAGGAGATTAAGGAGATTTGGTATTCTCTTGAGCTTCTACAGGTGTACAGTGGACAGCATATTGACTGGTTGCATCACTCCTGGTTTGACAACGGGGACTGGAAATGAAAGTTAAGCGCTGGCATGCAGTTGGAGACCTGCTGTGTGCCCGCGGAAACATCTGCCTGATTAGATTTGCTCAGCCTTTCGACTTTAGAGATACAGCGTGGAAACAGACCCTTCGGCCCACCAAGTCAGCACACTGGTATGTGTGGAACGGAGCTGGAGGACGCGCCGCCAGGAGCAAAGGAGGACCCAGCGTGGGGGGAATGCCGTGAGAGGCGGGGGAAAGGACAAAGGAGGACTCTGGGTGGGGGGACAGTGTGAAGGGGGAAGAACAATGGAGGACCTGGAGCGAGGAGGAACTGCCGTGAGGAGATGGAGGGAGAACAAAGGAGCGCCCAGCATGGATACTTTGTAACTTTCTCAGCGCCCTTTACATGGTGACTATTTGCATACCTTGGGTAGGCAAGCACCGAATTTCAATGTGACTTGTCACCTGTGACAATAAAGTATTCAATTTAATTCAATAAATTCAATAGTACTATCCCACACACCACAGACAATTTACAATTTTACAGAAGCCAATTAACCTACAAACTTGCACGTCTTTGGAGTGTGGGATGAAACCGAAGCAGCCAGAGAAAACCTGGTCACAGGGAGAATGTACAAACTCCATTCAGACAGCACCTGTAGTCAGGATCGAACCCGGGTCTCTGGCGTGATGAGGCAGCAACTCTACCGCTGCGCCACCGTGCCGCCCAAGTCAAGCCTTTAGTCAAAATCCAACTTTGAGCTTCTCCATTGAAATGAATTTCAGGTCATGAATTCACCGAATCGGTGTCAATAACAACAATTAATCTCATTGTTGCCATATGGAACTGCTAACGATCCTGTCACTCCTGTGATTTATGGCCTCGTCATTACATTCAAAACTTGGGGCACAGCAGAACAAACCGATCTGCAAACATCTCACTCCAGAATGCAGTAAATTGTTTCTAAAAGTTTATCCAAATTTTCTTGAATGTGACATTTGTTTTAGTTCCAGTCTTGCCATCCACACTTCAGCTAGCGTTGGAAGGAAATGATTTTCAGAGCATAAAGCTGTTTTGACACTAAGAAATGCAAATTAGATACATTTCAAATAATAATTATAGCATACATGAGTACGATTGGGGCATATTGTTTTTACATCCCCTACACATTATTATGAATAATTTCACAAACGTTTCTGATATACAACATGTCCAACATGGTTACATGGTTTAGTGCGGCACGGTGGCACAGCGGTAGAGTTGCTTCCTTATGCCCCTGTCCCACTTAGGAAACCTGAACGGAAACCTCTGGAGACTTTGTGCCTCACCCAAGGTTTCTGTGCGGTTCCCAGAGGTTGCAGGTGGTTGCCGGAGGTTGCAGGTAGTGGAAGCAGGTAGGGAGACCGACAAAAACCTCCGGGAAACGCACGGAAACCTTGGGTGGGGCGTAAAGTCTCCAGAGGTTTCCGTTCAGGTTTCCTAAGTGGGACAGGGGCATTACAGCGCCAGAGACCCAGGGTTGATCCTGACTATGGGTGCTGTCTGCATGGAGTTTGTTCGTTCTCTCTGTGACCTGTGTGGGTTTTCCCCGGGTGCCCTGGTATCCAAACTCCAAAGATGTACAGGTTTGTTGGTTAATTGGCTTCGGTAAAATTGTAAATTGTCCCTAGTGTGCAGGATCATGTAGGTGTACGGGGTGCCTGCTGGTCGGCACGGACTCATTGGTGCAAAGGGATTTATTCCACGCTGTATCTCCAAAGTAACATAGAATTTACCCCAAGGAGTCTGAGCTGACTCTATGTAAGAGCTATACAGTTAATCTATGCCCTCTCCCAGAGGCCACACAACTTGTTTCAGGCACTTATTCTGTTCTGTTTTGAACTTCAGATTGAATCTGCATCCACAACTCCTTCTGGCTATGTCTTGCAAATTCCAACTATTCAATGCGTAAAATAATTTGTTTACATGCTACATTTCGCCCATCACGTCATTCAGTACCTCCTGGTTCTTAACCCGAGGAATTGTTTCGCTACATCCGTGGAGGCATGGTGGCGTAGCGGTATAGTTGCTGCCTTACAGCGACAAGGACCCAGGTTCGATCCTGACTACGGGTGCTGTCTGGACGGAGTTTGTAATTTCTCCCTGTCACCTGTATGGGTTTTCTCCTGATGCTCCGGTTTCTTCCCACATTCCAAAGACGTGCAGGTTTGTAGGTTTATTGGCATCTGTAAATTGTCCCTAATGGAACTAGTGTACGGGTGACCTAATGCAAGTTAAACAAAACTGAAACATATAAGCCACACTATCTAATCCTTTCATGCTTTACGATATCTCTTTCAGATTCACTCATCGCCACTGTAACCAGTTGCTAACCATTTTAACTCCTCTTCCCATTCCCACGTTGACCATTCTGTCCTGGGCCTCCTCCATTGCCAAGGTGAGGGCACATGCAAACTGGAGGAACAGCACCTCATACTCCACTTGGGTAGCTGACAACCCAACACTATGAATGCTGAATACTCCAATTTTAGGTAACTCCAAACCCCCTCCACTCCTCCTTCTTCCACCACTCTCCTTTCTTCCCCTGTGCCCCTCCCTACACATATTTCCCCCTTCCAGCTCTTCCCCTGTGCTTCACCATCGGCTGGAATCCCTTTGTCACACACCTATTTCTGTTAGTCCCTGTCTTCCAGCTGCATCCTCCCCTTCCTCTAGCTTCACCTCCCATTCCCCAAATCTTCAATCCCCTTTGTGTCACACACCTTCAGTCTGAAGAAGGGTTTCCCCGAAACGTCATTTCCCTGGTCTTTATCCAACTAACCTCTCCTGCCCAGGTCAGAGAGCCCCCTTATTTGCTGTGATTTTTCCTGCTCCTCCTCTCTTCCAGCTTTCTTTCCTCCCCCTACAATCAGTGTGAAGAAGTGCCCTGACCCGAAACATCACCTATCCATGTTCTCCAGAGATGCTGCCTGTCCCTTTGAGTTACTCCAGCACTTTGTGTCTTATCTAGTGTCACAATGTGAGTACTGTGTCCCAGTAAAGCCCAGAGGCTACAACAATGAGGCTCAGGCCAAGAATCAAGAGGGTTGAATTGTCATATGTACCAAAAATGGAACAATTAAATTCTTACCTGTAGCAGCTAAACAGGTTTGTGAACATAATACACATAGATAAGATATAATAAAAGGTCTGTCACACGTATGTAATTTTTTCGGCGACTTGCCGGCACCCGTCATAGTGGCAGCAGGTGACTGAAAATTTTCAACATGTTGAAAATCCAGTGGCGACCAGAAAAAAGTACGCCTCTTTGCGCCACTACTCACAACCATTCAAGCGTCACGTGTCGACATGTCGCGCGGTGACGCCTGTTTCGTCGTGAATAGTCGCCCGAAGAGGTGTACCTTTTTTCTGGTCACCGCTGGATTTTCAACGTTGAATATTTTCGGTGACCTGCTGCGACTATGACGGGTGCCGGCAGTCGCCGAAAAAAAATCGCGTAAGTGGGGCAGGCCCTTTAAGAAAAAATTATAACCCCAACCCTAGCGTAAAAGCAACCAAAGATAGTCCATTGTTGATAGACAAAAATGCTGGAGAAAGTCAGCGGGTGAGGCAGCATCTATGGAGCGAAGGAATAGGTGACGTTTCGGGCCGAGACCCTTCTTCAGACTGGTCCATGGTTGATGTTAGTGTTTTGTAGTGTTCAAGAACTTGATGGTTGTTGGGAACAGCTATTCCCGAACCTAGAGTTTACAAGCTCCTGTACTTTCTTCCCGATGGCAGGAGTGAAATGAGAGCGTGGCCAGGGTGGTGTGGGTCTTTGATGATGCCTTTATGAGGTAGTGCCTCCTATGGATCCCTTTGACAGTGGGGAGGTCAGTGCCTGTTCTATGATTAGTTTAGAAGATACAGTGCGGAGACATGCACATCAGCCCACCAAGTCCAAGCTGCCCATTGACCATCCATCCACACTAGTTCTTAAGTTATCCCACTTAATTAACCACCAAACCCACACACATTTGGGGTGGCTGGGCAGTACCACTCTCTGTAAAACATGTTGCTATTAACCACATTTAACAAGATACAAAAGTTATGATACTGTTGTTGGGAGCTAATTCATAGGAAAGTATAAATTTATTTTATATATAATTAAAAAAATTATGTGCTCTAGTCCCACTCATTATGATCTTCCTTTCCAGCAGAACCGTTGAATAAACAGAGGCTGAGTTTCGGAGATGAGACACACTAGCACCTCTGCGACCAACCTCCCCCTCCTTCCTCCTTCCCACCCACCTTCTGGTGTGACAGGAATGATGATTCTCACTTGCCTTTTTAGAATTCACGTCATCTTTAAAATCATTTTCCCAATATTCATCTTCAATTCGAATTACAGGGGTAAAGGTTCTATCCTCAGAAAATTAGCCAACCTCCACACCACTCCTCCACCCCATTGCATTTATGACATTGTCACGGTCAAGGGCATGAACTGTTCATTTTCTTGGCAATCATCTGGGGTGACCACAGTGTCTGAAGAAGGGTCTCGACCCAAAACGTCACCCATTCCTTCTCTCCAGACCCGCTGAGTTACTCCAGCATTTTGTGTCTATCTTTGGTTTAAACCAGAATCTGCAGTTCCTTCCCACACTAGATATGAATGAGATTGATTTCATGAATGTTATTTTATATATGACACCCTGTGCTTTTATTTGTGATGCTAAGCATCTTTAAAAAAATAAACTGCTCCGTGACACATATAATTATTAATCACAGTACATATGATGCGAGGAGTTTGCACGTTCTCCCCGTGACCGCGTGGGTTTCCTCCAAGTGCTCCGGTTTCCTCCCACATCCCAAAGACATACAGGTTTGTAGGTTAATTGGCCCTCTGTAAATTGCTCTGAGTGTGTAGGGAGTGGGGTAACATAGAACTAGTGTGAATGGGTGATTGATGGTCGAAGGGTCTGTTTCCATGCTGCATGTCTAAATTAAACATAGAACAGTACAGCTCAGGAATAGGTCCTTCAGCCTACAATGGTTATGCCGAACATGATACTAAATTGAACTAATCTCCTGCACCTGATCCATAATCCCTCCATTCCCTGCATATCCAAAAATAGACACAAAATACTGGAGTAACTCAGCGGGACAGGCAGCATCTCTGGAGAGAAGGAAGGTTGAGACCCTTCTTCAGACCCAAAACGTCACCCATTCATTCTCTCCAGAGATGGTGCCTGTCCTGCTGAGTTACTCCAGCATTTTGTGTGTATCTTTGGTGTAAACCAGCATCTGCAGTTCCTTCCTACACCCTGTATATCCATGCGCCGCCAATCTAAAAGCCTCTTAAACGCCACTATCGTATCAGCCCCCTCCAGCACCACTGGCAGCGTGTTCCAGGCATCCACTACTCTGGGTAAAAAACATGTCCCACACATCTCTTTTAAACTTTGTCCCTCTCACCTTACAGCTATGCCCTCTAGTACTTGACATTTCCAGCCTGGGAAAAAAGGTTACATAGATACATACATAGAAAATAGGTGCAGGAGTAGGCCATTCGGCCCTTCGAGCCTGCACCGCCATTCAATATGATAATGGTTGATCATCCAACTCAGTATCCCGTACCTGCCTTCTCTCCATACCCCCTGATCCCTTTAGCCACAAGGGCCACCACATCTGACTATCTGGTCTATCTATGCCTTTCATCATTTTATATACTTCTATCGAATCGTGTGCATCAGCACCTTTTGGTGCCCGCGAAAAAGCATTGATAATGACCTTCCATTGCCCACAGCTTTTGGGAGAAATGACTGTTTACATTTGGAGAAGCTGCTACAGTGGCACTCTTTTAATATTTATTATATTATTCCTTCTAATTAAATTACATGCGGAAAAGGTATTTTTAAAAGGTGAATTAAAAATATATTTTGATGTACTTCAAATGATTCATAATGTCTCCAGTTATTGACACTTCAAACCGCTGGAAAAGGACTTTGAGATGTCAACTAAATGTCTCAGGATCCACTGCCTGAGGCCCGCTCACTACCCCAGCTCACGAGGTCACTATTCCTCCACACGGCACGATGGCGCACCAGTAGAGTTGCTGCCTTACCGTGCCAGAGACCCGGGTTCGATCCTGTCTACGGGTGCTGCCTGTACGGAGATTCTTCCCGTGACCTGCGTGGGTTTTCTCCGGGTGCTCCGGTTTCCTCCCACACTCCAGAGACGTGCAGGTTTGTAGGTTAATTGGCTTCGGTAAAAATTGTAAATTGTCCCTAGCGTATAGGATAGTGCTAGTGTATGGGAATCGCTGGTCGGCATGGACTGGGTGGGCCGAAGGGCCTGTTTCTACGCTGTATCTCTAAACTAAACTAAACTAAACTAAACTAAACTACACTACCCTAAACTAAATTAAACACACTATTTAATCTACACAGTCAAGAGGCGCACATGTGAGGTGGCAAAAGGTACAGTCTTGGTTAAGAATGACAGGCCCAATGCATATTGTACAGATACAGTCCAACACATTAAATCCATTAGGTTTAAGGATTAATAATGACTTTGTATGTGCTCTTGATGGATCCATTGCAACTGTTTCAAGATAGGTACTTTTGTTATTTTGCCCCTTTAGCGGATGCAATGTAGCAGTTTTATTGCTTAAAAAAAACCTCTGGCTGTCAAAATAACTCACTTCATTGTGATAATGACTGCGCCATAAATAGTTCATGGGCTGCAAGGTGCTTTAGGATATCCTGACAGGGATGTGAAAAACATTATATTAATGTGAATCTTTGTTTACTTCTTCTTTCGTTAGACCTAGGACATCCAAGGTCAGGAAAATCAGTGTGTGGTGGAATAGAAGATATATTTCACGACACACGCAGAAATATAAAACTTGCCGTGACGTTTCAAAATAACACGACTATCATTAGCATTAAAATGAGATCGGTAGCGATTATGATATGTTATGATACATTTCAAAGGAATTGGGTTGCTTTGGGCAATGTCTTGATGGTATAATAGTTGTATTGACCTGAGCATTTGTAGGAAAGGTCTTAGTGGATCAAAAGAGCTTCATTCTTAGTTTTAGATTAGTTTCGAGATATAGCAGGGAAACAGGTTCTTTGGCCGACTGAGTCCGTGCCGACCAGCGATTTCTCATTGAGGACTGAATCCTTACTTTCTGAGAAAGGGGCATATTTACTAATGGACAGGGAAGGTTGCTGACATAGAACCTATTTACTAACCTTCCTGCATGGTAACATGGCTTCCCTTTGGTACTATCCACAGCAACGCACTGTGATTACTCAGTAAAAATACTCAGTACAACCGAACAGTGAGAGGCCTGGATAGAGTGACAATAGAATGAATGTGGAGAGGATGTTTCCACTGGTGAGAGTGTCTAGGACCACAGGCCAAAGCCTCAGAATAAAAGGACGTACCTTTAGAAAAGAGATGACAAGGAATTTATTTTGTCAGCGGGTGGTGAATCTGTGGAATTCGTTGCCACAGACGGCTCAAGTCAATGGATATTTTTAAGGTGGAGTCAAGTCAAGTCAAGTCAAGTTTATTTGTCACATACACATACGAGATGTGCAGTGAAATGAAAGTGGCAATGCTCGCGGAACAACAAAACAACCAAACAAATTATAAACACAATCATAACACACATATTATTTTACATAATAAATAATAGAAGGAAAAACGTTCTGTACAGTTAGTCCCTGGTGAGAAAGGCGTTTACAGTCCGAATTGCCTCTGGGAAGAATCCTTCTCAACCTCTCCGTTCTCACTGCATGGCAACGGAGGCGTTTGCCTGACCGTAGCGGCTGGAACAGTCTGTTGCAGGGGTGGAAGAGGTCTCTCATGATTTTGTTTGCTCTGGAGTTGCACCTCCTGTTGTATAGTTCCTGCAGGGGGGTGAGTGAAGTTCCCATAGTGCGTTTGGCCGAACGCACTACTCTCTGCAGAGCCTTCTTGTCCTTGGCAGAGCAATTCCCGAACCAGATGGTAATGTTCCCGGACAAGATGCTTTCCACCGCCGCTACGTAGAAGCACTGTAGGATCCTCGGAGACACTCTGAATTTCCTCAATTGCCTGAGGTGGTAAAGGCGCTGCCTTGCCTTACTCACCAGTGCTGAGGCGTGTGATGACCATGTCATATCCTCAGAGATGTGGACTCCCAGATATTTAAAACAGTTCACCCTATCCACAGGATCCCCATTTATACTCAATGGAGTGTACGTCCTCGGATGATGTGCCCTCCTAAAGTCCATGATCAGCTCCTTCGTTTTTTTGATGTTCAAGAGGAGGCTGTTCTCCTGGCACCAGAGTGCTAGATCAGCCACCTCCTCCCGGTAGGCCTTCTCATCGTTGTCTGAGATCAGGCCCACCACCACAGTGTCATCAGCAAACTTAATTATTGAATTGGAGCTGAACCTAGCCACACAGTCATGTGTGTACAGGGAGTACAATAGGGGGCTGAGGACGCAACCCTGGGGCGATCCTGTGCTCAGGGTGAGGGACTTCGATGTATTCCCTCCCATCTTGACTACCTGGGGCCTGGCGGTGAGAAAGTCCAGGACCCAGGCACACAGGGAGGTGTTGAGCCCCAATTCCGTTAGCTTCCCGGCCAGTCTGGTGGGTTGACAGGTTCGTGATTAGTACGGGTGTCAAGGGTTATGGGGAGAATGGGATTCCTATTAAATCTTTCCCTTCTCAACTTACGCCTATGTCCTCTATGGGAAGCAAACAGAGCAACCGAAGGAAACCCATGCGGTCGCGGGAAGAATGTGCAAACTCCCTACCAGAGCACCCAAAGAACGTGCAAACTCCACACAGACAACACTCGAGGTTAGGATTGAACCCGGGTCCCTGGCACTGTGAGACAGCAGCGCTACTTGCTGCGCCACTGGGGCAGCACCATATCGTATTATTACATTATATTTATTATGGTAATAAATGGTGATAAAAACCAATTGTATGTTTTTACTATCACTACTAACCTGTCCCCCAAATTGATTATTTTTCCTGTGTTCTTGGTATCTTTGTAGTTTTGTCATTTTATATATATACTAATAACAGTAATAAACTAAATGAATTAGAAGATATCTTACAGAGGGATGGCCCTTAGATGAAAAATGGAAGGGGTAGGATGCTGGAACTGCCAGGACTAACTTTATACATGAGGAAAGGCACTACAAAACGGTACTCTGGAGACTTTGCGCCCCACCCAAGGTTTCCGTGCGGTTCCCGGAGGTTTTTGTCAGTCTCCCTACCTGCTTCCACTACCTGCAACCTCAGGCAACCACCTGCAACCTCCGGGAACCACACGGAAACCTTGGGTGGGGCGCAAAGTCTCCAGAGGTTTCCGTTCAGGTTTCCTAAGTGGGACAGGGGCATTAGGAAACAGTTGATGCCTGGATAACATTATGGTGAGCTGAATGGTCCACCATGTTTCTATGACTATGGGAGTGGAGGAGGATGGAGAAATTCAGCATTTCTTCAATGATTCTTACAAACATCTACAGGTGCTCTATGGAGCGCAAACCGCCTGGTTGCATCCAGAACCAGGGGCCACAGTCTTAGGATAAAGGGGAGGTCATTGAAGACTGAGGAGAGAAAAAACTTTTTCACCCAGAGAATTGTGAATTTGTGGAATTCCCTGCCACAGAGGGCAGTGGAGGCCAAATCACTGGATGGATTTAAGAGAGTGTTAGAAAGAGCTCTAGGGGCTAGTGGAATCAAGGGATATGGGGAGAAGGCAGGCACGGGTTATTGATTTGGGACAATCAGCCATGATCACAATAAATGGCGGTGCTGGCTCGAAGGGTTTCCTTCTGCACCTATTTTCTATGTTTCTATGTTTCTATCACGGTTTGGTTTGGTAACAGGCTGGCCAAGACCTCAAGAAATTACAGAGAATTTTAAATGCAGCTCCGTCCATCCCAAAGGCATTAAAAACGGGACTGTTGCAACGTTTCAGGGACATTTAGACAGGTACATGGACATGATAGGTTTAGAAGGATATGGGCCAAACGCAGACATGTGGGACTGGTATAGATGGGGCATGTTGGTTGGTGTGGGCAAGTTGGGCCGAAGGGCCTGTTTCCATGCGATATGACTCTTTGACTAGTGGAAGATGGCTCTGATGGACCACATGAACATTCGTTATTCCATGTCTCTTCTGGAGGAGAAAGCTTTCGCTGGCATCGTTCAGGCACACTAGTGTACTAATGATCAACTGAAGCCCATAGGGTTATTTGAATAGGGTGATATTAGCTGAGGACAATCCACATATTAGTTGAGATACTCAGAAGGTGAACCCGCCGTAGCAATATTCAGCTTCATAGAGTGATACAGCATAGAAACAGGCCCTTTGGCCCAACTTGCCCACATCAGCCAACATGCCCCAGTTACACTAGTCTCACCTGCCTGCATTTGGTCCATATCCCTCCAAACCTGTTCTATCCATGTACCAGTCTAACTGTTCCCAGCCTCAACTACCTCCTCTGGCTGCGACAGTGCCCTCCATAATGTTTGGGACAAAGACCCATCATTTATTTATTTGCCTCTGAACCCCACAATTTGAGATATGTAATAGAAAAAATTCAATATGATCATGGCTGATCATCTAACATCAGTACCCCGTTCCTGCTTTCTCCCCATATCCCTTGATTCCGTTAGCCCCAAGAGCTAAAGATGGAATAAAACCATCAGAAGAACGAGTCAAAGTGACTCCCCAGATAAACTGTCTAAATGTATCTTGATTTAGTTTTTACAAAAAGCTCAAAATAAATGCTGCGATGTTTAATTAATGAGGGGAAATTAACATTTAGAAAGCATTTCTGCTTCAAGATGGAATCAGTTGAAGAATATTCAGCTTAAAACATAGCAACAGCGCCAAGTTCCAGTCAGCAGTCGTCCCACAAGAGATGTGGAACTCCAACGGTGTGAAAGTACATTTCACGATTGTCTAGACCGCGACCATCTGGGAATAATTCACATTTTACATGCAATGTTTTAAAGTCATTAATGGGATGAATGGGAAATAAATTCTACCTCATTGCAAACCATTAGCATATCTCAAGTCAAATGACTGCAGCAATGAATGAGACATCCCTGGTGTAAATGCAAGAGTCCTCTTCATTCACTAAAGTTATACAAATTACAAGATTGCCGAGAGCACAACGTCGAACCATTAAGAAGTAAAAGGCAACTGGAACCACAAAGTCATAGTCATAGACTCATAGTGTCATGCAACATGGGAATAGGCCCAACTCGTCCGTGCCGACCTAGTTGCTTCAGCTTTTGGTCCCATTTACCATCTACCCCTTCAAATTGTCAGAGAGCCATACAGCACAGAACCAGGCCATTCAGCCCAACTTGTGCATGCCGACCAAGATGCCCCATCTACACAGATCCCACCTGGCTGCATTTCACGTTCATAAGTTCTAAACGTAGAATGAAGCCATTCGGCCCATCGAGTCTACTCCTCCATTCAATCATGGTTGATCTCTGCCTTCTAATCCCATTTTCCTGCCTTCTCCCCATAACCCTTGACACCAATTCTAATCAAGACATTTGGCCCATATCCCTCTAAACCAGGAGTTGGCTACCTTGTTCTGCATAGGGGCCAGGACCCACGTCTGTGAGCGGATGGCGGGCCACATCTATTGCTATAGTGTGACATTTGGTCTTGTTTTTCGCATTAGTTTTCACGTGTTTTTCAATTTGTTTTCTGCAGTTCCCAGATCAGCTCGTGTCCCCGGGACTGGCTGTAGCGCCCAGGTCGTCTGCGTGCCCCGGAACAAGCTGCAGTTCCCAGATCAGCTCGCGTTCACGGGACTGGCTACAGTTTCCAGGTGACAAAAACTAATTGAAAAAAATATACGCCTGCGGGCTGGATGATTTTGGGTTACGGGCCGGATCCGGCCAGTGGGCCGTAGATTGCCGACCCCGGCTCTAAACCTTTCCTCTCCATGTACCTGCCCAAATATCCTTTAATTGTTGTTATGTTACCTGCCTCAACTACTTTCTCTGACACCTCGTTCCATATACCCATGACCCAGTGTGTGGAAAAGTTGCCCTTCAGGTTCAAATTAAATATTTCCCTTCCCATCTTAAATCTATGCCATCTGGTTCTTGATTCCCCTACCCTGGGTAAAATACTCTGCATTTAACCAGCCTATTCCCCTCATGATTTCATACACCTCTATAAGATCACGCCTCAACCTCCTACACTCCAAGAAGAGGTTGGCGGCACTGTGGTGCAGCAGTAAAGTTGTTGCCTTATGACTCCAGAGACCCAGATTCAATCCTGACTATGGGTTGTTTAAGAAAGATCTGCAGATGCGGGAAAAATCAAAGGTAGATAAAAATGCCGTAGAAACTCAGCGGATGAGGCAGCATCTATGGAGAGAAGGAATAGGCGATGTTTTGGGTCGAGACCCTTCCTCAGACTTGCTTGTTTGTTCTACCCGTGACCTGCGTGGGTTTTCTCCGGATATCTCTGGTTTCCTCCCACAATCCAAAGACGTACAGGTTTGTAGGTTAATTGACTTGGCATAATTGTAAATTGTCCCCAATGTGGGTAGGATAGTGTTAGTGTGCGGGGATCACTGGTCGTCGCGAACTTGGTGGGCCGAAGGGCCTGTTTCCGCGCTGTATCTCCAAACTAAACTAAACTGAACTAAACTAAAGAGCTTTCAAAATTCCATATGCCAGGATATTCTATAGAGATTATTTTCCCCTCATTATATCCTTTTAGTAACTGCTGATTAGTATGTAGTCTTACGTAGCTCCAAGAGGCAGTACTGAACAGTTGCAAACCAGGATAATATAACATCAATGAGTAATTTGTCTCCAGTGGTAACTGGTATACAAATTACATCTCTCAGTCTATCACATTTTTGTCTAATCGTTAGAAGACATTTGGGCAGGTACATGGACAGGACAGGTTTAGAAGGATAGGGGCCAAACTCAACCAGGTGAGCCTAGTATAAATGGGGCATTTGGCATGGGCATGGTTGGCATGGGCAAGTTGGGCCGAAGGGCCTGTTTCCACTTTGAATTGAAACAATTCTGAAATATAGTGACAGAAGTTCATAATAATCATCCAAACATTATCTAGTCCCGATTATGTGCAATTCATTGTAAATATTTTCAGGCTGGTTGAAAAATACAGATTACTTGACACTTGTTTTATGTGTCATTCCTAATGTTTTATGTGTCACTGTGACATGTTTTATGTTCTAATATCACTGCATGTCATGTTGTCACTTGCGGGCGGAGCACCAAGGCAAATTCCTTGTATGTGAATATACTTGGCCAATAAACTTATTCATTCATTCATTCATTCATTCATTCTAGATTTTGATACATTCCCATTGCAGCAAATTGTTTTGGCAATTTTCAGTAATTTGGGAAAATAATGTTGAGAAAATTGACAATTTAGATAAATCATTTCCCAGTGCGTCAATCTCCAATTTTCAATAAATCAACCTAATCTTATGGATTTTGAAGGGTTTAAAAGCTTAAAACCGGCAAAAGCAAAGATTTAAATAAGCTTACAGTTGCTCAATATCAATTCGACAGAGGAAAAGCGTAAAGCAGCAAATTTAAAAAATGTAGATTTCAAATCAAATACGGATCAATGTTATTCACTGAAAAGATGATCTAAAAGTGTTGTAGCTTAAATTCTTACATTTACATTAATATCATTATGATGATATAAAGCGGCACGGTGGCATAGTGGTAGAACTACTGCCTTACAACGTCAGAGACCCAGGTTCGATCCTGGCTACGGGTGCTTGTCTGTAAGGAGTTTGTACGTTCACCCTGTGACCTGCGTGGGTTTTCTCCAGGATCTTTGGTTTCCTCCCACACTACAAAGACGTACAGGCTTGTAAGTAAATTGGCTTGGTATAAATGTAAAATTGTCCCTATTATGTGTAGGGAGGTGTTAATATAACCATATAACCATATAACAATTACAGCACGGAAACAGGCCATCTTGACCCTTCTAGTCCGTGCCGAACACTTATTCTCCCCTAGTCCCATATACCTGCGTTCAGACCATAACCCTCCATACCTTTCCCGTTCATATAACTATCCAATTTATTTTTAAATGATAAAAACGAACCTGCCTCCACTGCCTTCACTGGAAGCTCATTCCACACAGCTACCACTCTCTGAGTAAAGAAGTTCCCCCTCATGTTACCCCTAAACTTCTGTCCCTTAATTCTCATGTCATGTCCCCTTGTTTGAATCTTCCCTACTCTCAGTGGGAAAAGCCTATACACGTCAACTCTGTCTATCCCTCTCATCATTTTAAAGTCCTCTATCAAGTCCCCCCTTAACCTTCTGCGCTCCAAAGAATAAAGTCCTAACTTGTTCAACCTTTCTCTGTAATGTGTGGAGATCGCTGGTCGGTGCGGACTCGGTGGGCCTAAGGGCCTGTTTCCGGGCTGTACCTCTAAACAAAACTAAACTAGATCAACATGATAACAAGTAGCATCAAAGATTGACGAATAAAGGTCAGTGTGTCCATTTTGAGTCTGGTAGACGCAAGGAACTGCAGATGTTGGAATCTTGAGCAAAATCCAAAGCGCTGGAGTAATTCAGCGGATCGGTTAGCATCTCTGAAGAACATGGATGGAGTCCGTAGAACTGAAGCTGAAACTAAACTAAACTTTAGGTGGGAAAGGGAGATGGACAGGTGGCTGGTTGAGGTGGTGTGGACGAAAGCCTTGATTGTTTAATCGGCAGAACAAGCGACCGACTCTGTTGATAGGTTTGTACGTTGAGCATTCATTCATCCTAACCAACAGCACTGCTCGCACTCCCACACACAAATACGCACCCCATTTGTTGTGTGGGCACAGTGACAACATGGACTCAGAAATAATAAAAACCATTATCATGGCATGTACCAAGGGAAGGAAGAGAAGAGAAACAGATAGCACAATAGTTTTTTTTATCCTCTAGTAATAACATGAGTATAAAGAATATATAAAGGGTAACATTTTAGGCCACCAGAACGATCCCTGTGCTGTCATTATTAATATTTTCTTTATTATTTTATAACAAATGACTGAAAATATTTTGTAATAAGGTGAACCCTAGTTTTTATGCAACTCTATATATATTATGATCTCTAATACACAAAGTCGAGCCACAGTGATTCATCTATTCCCAAGCTTACTTAAAGTCTTATTTATCTCATCTTGCAGAAGAAGCATACATGAAGACCAAAATATCAGTTCTAAATACAGATTTCAATGAGAAGATAGTTGGACATAGCTTAATCTCCTGCATCACGATGTTATGTACATGCGTAATGGTTAATGAGGGCCATTAAAGGGATGGCCCATCGGCGCAGCTGTATAGTTGCTGCCTTACAGCTCCAGAGACCCGGGTTCAATCCTGACTACGGGTGCTGTCTGTGTAGAGTTTGCACGTACTCCCTGTGACCTGCATGGGTGTTCTCTGAGATCTTCTGTTTTCCTGCCACACTTCAAAGTGTGCAGGTTTGTAGGTTAATTGGCTTGGTGTAAATAAAAATGTGTGTGGGTGGGGTGGTGTTAATGTGCAGGGATTGCTGGTCGGCGGGGACTCGGTGGAACGAAGGGCCTGTTTCTGCGCTGTATCTCTGAACTAAACTAAACTAAACTAAACTAAATCAAAGGGTGTGAAAATGTCTCCTATCATTTATGAAAATGATCACGGGTCGGCGCGGACGGGCTGGGCCAAAGCGCCCGTTTCCGTGCTGTATCTCCAAAATAAACTCAACTGAATAAATCACTAGATCTTTGACTATTCACAGATTCAGGCAATGGTTCATGTGCAGGGAAGTGGTGCTGAGGTGGGAACCCACCCATGCTCTTATTGAATGGTAGCACAAGCAAGACGGGCTGAATGGCCTGTCTCTGCTGACTTGGGAGCTTCAGGATACTTCATGTGTCTCGTGTAATTATATGTCTTTATCTGCTTGAATTCCAAGCTCAGATTTCTGAGCAGAAGTTTGCGTATTGTTCAAATGCTCCTAAAGGTTTGAAGTAAATTTGATTAAGAGTGAAATTGGAGGTTATATATGTAAATATCAAGATAAAAGATCAAACATTGTGGGATATTGTGATTCTAATTATGTTGAAATTATCAAGGTTGTGGGATTTAAATGCTAATAAAGGAGTGCCTTAGAACATATATTAATTATCATTCCAGAGTAGAGAAATATTTCATTGAATTAATTTTGTCATGTGGATTTGTGTAAGGTGAGAGGGGCAAAGTTTAAGAGATGTGCGGGGAAAGTTTTTTATACAGAGTGATGGTTGCCTGGAACGTACTGCCAGGGGCAGATATCAGGCAACTAAATTATCCCACCACAACGCTAGAGCTGTCCTGAACTACTATCTACCTCATTGGTGACAGATTATCTTTGATCTGATGTTACTGGCTTTATCTTGCGCTAATCGTTATTCCCTTATCAAGTATCTGTACACTGTAAATGGTTCGACTGTAATCATGTGTTTTCTTTCCGTTGACTGGTTAGCACGCAACAAAAGCTTTTCGCTGTACCTCGGTACACGTGACAATAAAGTAAACTGAAGGGGTGGTGGTGGAGGCAGATACAATAGTGGCTTTTAAGAGGCTTTTAGATAAACATAGATATGCAATGAATGAGGGGGGGGGGAGGTAGATATGGATCACGTGCAGGCAGAGGAGATTAGTTTAACGTGGCATCATGTTCAGAACAATGTTGTGGGTTGAAGGGCCTGATCCTCTGCGGAATTGACCCATATCCCACGACTATTAATTTCTCTTCCGAGACTGGATGAACTGAAAGTGGCTGCTCAGAGCTTTTGTAAAGAATAGACTTGAAGGAAAAAAAGCACAAAGTGGGGGATTACTCAGCAGGTCAGGCAGCATCCCTGGAGAATATGGATAGGCGACCTTTCAGGTTGGGACACTTCTTAGTTTTGGAGATACAGCGCGGAAACAGGCCCTTCGGCCCACCGGGTCTGCGCCGACCAGCGGTCCCCGCACATGAACACTATCATACACACGCTGGGGAGAATTTCTACATTCATACCATGCCAATTAACCTACAAATCTGCACCTGTTTAGAGTGTGGGAGGAAACTGAAGATCTCGGAGAAAACCCGCGCAGGTCACGGGGAGAACGTACAAACTTCGGACAGACAGCGCCCATAGTGGGGATTGAACCCGGGTCTCCGGCGCTGCAAGTGCTGTAATGCACGATCGCCCTATTACTATTATGCTCTGTGTGTGATATTTAAATCATAAGGAAAAAAGTTCTATCATTTTGGTGCAAAACTTAGATATTTGATTTATTAATGAAGTTGATTTCCTTCTGCCAAGTATCAGATGGCTTATGAGTTTAGTTCAGAGATACAGCGCGGAAACAGGCCCTTCGGCCCACTGAGTTCACGCCTACCAGCGATCACCCCGCACACTAACACTATCCATCTCACTCGTGACAATTTACAATTAGACAAAGCCAATTAGCCTACAAACCTGTACATCTTTGGAGTGTGGTAGGAAACTGGAGATTCTGGAAAAAACCCACACGGTTGCAGGGAGAACGTAAAAACTCCACACAGACAATACCTGTAGTCAGGACCGAACCCAGGTCTCTGGCGCTGTAAGGCAGCAACTCTACTGCTGCGCCACCATGCAAACCTGAAACATTCTCTCTTAAACACATTGTCCTTAAACATCAATCAAAATTGTGGGACATTATTTACCTTTGATAGTCGTTGCATGAACACATTGAAATTTCCTCTCACTTTCTTTCACTAGATTTAGAAAGCCTCTGGCCTAGATCCAAGATCCTTACAATCAATTTTGAATCAAACATCATGCATGGAATTGATTTACTTTATTGCGAAATTTAAATTTAAAATGTTTGGTTGATTTTCAAAAAGCTTGGAATCTTTAGATTACACCGTGTACGTGAAGTGAAAATTCATGTCATAGAGTCATAGAGTGTTACACTTTGGAAACAGGCCCTTCGGCCCAACTTGCCCACACCAACCAACATGTTCCAGCTACAATAATCCCACCTGCCTGCGTTTGGCCCATGTCCCTCTAAACCTGTTCCATCCATGTACCTGCCTAATTGTTTCTAAAACATTTGGATAATCCCTGCCTCAACTACCTCCTCTGGCAGCTTGTTCCATACACCCTACCCCCCACAGATTCATATTAAATCTTTTTGCCTTCAACTTAATCCTTAGTTATTTCTTTTTAGCCAAAATCTGGCCATATAATTCAACATCGTAGAAAAGTGGAATCAAATAGTTGTAACCTATAAATACTATTAAAGCAAATACCAATAAACTTAGTTTAGCTATCTTGAGGTTTAAAAGTGCCAAATCTTTTGTTAATGCACTATATCAACACAGTTTTGTTTTCTTCTCACTGCTACTGAACAGATGTTGGCAGACTACAAGTGGAAAGCCATGTTGCTGCATTAGATTGCTGAGTCTTTCACTGAGGTAGCAATGGTGGTGGATGGATGAAAAGATCAATGTGAGTGAGCGGGCTGGAGTTCACCTCCCGTGCTGCAAGGGGGCGCTCTGGGTCGGCTACGGGAAGCTGAGCGATGGCCGTCGCTGGCGAAGGTCGGCACGATCATGGGCTGTTGTCGAGGAGGCTTTGGAGTGGGTCGAGTCAGCAGAGTGGGCGTCGCTCCAAGCGGATGGATCTAGCCTGCGGCAATGGAGCAGTGGTGGAGGACATAGACATATTGTCGTGCCAGGATGACCCAAGGACAACGGTGAAGACTAACATTATAAAAAATTGTGGACTTGAGAGGTGGACTTATAAAAGTTATTTATAAAAGTTTTATAAAAGTTATCTTTTTCCTGCACAAGGGATAGGATTTGATAACAAACAGCTTATTAACACGTTTGCTAACTGGTACACAATGTCAAGTCAAGTCAAGTCAAGTCAAGTCAAGTTTATTTGTCACATACACATACGAGATAGAGTATTCTGTTTGGGAGGAGTAAAGGGCCTGTCCCACTTTCACGACCTAATTCACGACCTCTACTGAGTTTGCCCTTGACTCATACTCGCAGCATGGTCATCACAAGGTCATAGGAGGTCATAGGTAGGTCGTAGGTAGGTCGTAGGTAGGTCGTAGATACTCGTGGCATCAAGTAGGTCGGGGCGTTTTTTCTAGCATGATGAAAAATGTCCCCGAGTAAAAAATGTCTTGAATTAGTCATGAAAGTGGGACAGGCCATTTAATGTAAAATGTTGGGTTCTATGTACTCCTGTTAATTCAGACAAGTACATTAAGAATGTAAGGATCATTTACTTGAAATACACAAGTATTTTCTTGTAAAGTATTCACTTTTTAAACTAACAATGCATCTAAAGAATACCGCATTAACGATTTAATAATGTCTGAAAACAAAAAAAAAACATTTTAGCAACATTATAAAAAATTGTGGACTTGAGAGGTACAAGATGGCACCTAAAACATGGCGACCCAGTGTGGTCTACTATCTCACAGCTTTATACTTAGTATGACTGTGCCCGTTGTATGGTAGGATTGTCACTGAACTGTATGCAAAATAAGAAATTCACTGTTCTTTGGTACATGTCGCAATAAATTAACATTGAACCATCAAGTATTATAAGACCTTAAGGCAAAGGAGCAGAATGGGGCCATTCAGCCCGAGTCTACTCAGCCATTCGATCAAGGCTGATTTATTTTTTCCTCAACCCCATTCTCCTGCCATCTCTCCGTAACCTTTGACACTCTTTATAATCAAGAATATATCAATATCCATAAAGTTTTGGTTTCCACAATCCCATTCTCTTGCCTTCTCCCTAGAACCCGACATCCTGATGTAGGGTCTCAACCGGAAAATCACCCATTCCTTCTCTCCAGAGATGCTGCCTGTCCTGCTGATTTACACCAGCATTTTGTGTCTATCTTCAATTTAAACCAGCATCTGCAGTACTTTCCTTCCCCTGACACTCGTACTGACCAAGAATCTATCAATCTCCACCTTTAGAACATCCATTGACTTGGCCTCCCCTGTCTTCAAAGGCAGCGAATTCCACAGATTCACCACCCTCAGGCTAAAGAAATTCCTCCTCATCATCATTCTAAAGGTACATCCTTTTATTCTGCAATTAAATTCCCTAGAGGGCACACTAAAGGGCCTGTCCCACTTGAAGATTTTTTCAGCGACTGCCAGCATCATTGACTGACGTATAAGGTCATCGGAAAAGTCGTGGCGTGAAGCGACGTGTCGCAGCATGGCGACATATTGACGCGCGGTGTTTCTTCAAGTCAACTTTTTTTTGTCGCCACTGGATTTTGACGCTGGCAGTCGCCGAAAAAATCGCCAAGTGGGACAAGAGGCCCTTAAAAGGCGCTGCGTTATCTGCCAGTTGCTGCAATAGAGTTCTCAGAAACTGTAGCAGAGTCCCCTTTTCGGTGGTCAGCTCTTAATCTGCTGACTTGGTACGAGGGTACTGGTACTGGTACCCGGTCTGTTTCCGCACTGTCCTCTGCAGAAATCTGTACCGTTGTTCCAATGACCTTACTGATCCTTCTATCATTTAAACCCTCCGCTCAGTCTGCCTAAACCTACCTGAATTCCCAGTTGCTGAACACTTTAACTCCCTCCTATTCCCACACTAACCTTTCTGACCTGCGCCTCCTCCATTGTCAGAGTGAAGCCCAATGCAAATTGGAGGAACAGCATCTCATATTTCGCTTGGGCAGCTTACACCCCAGCGGTATGAACATTGGCTTCTCTAACTTCAAGTAACCCTTGCTTTCACTCTCTCTCCATTCCTCCCCCTTCCCAGTTCTCCGACCATTCTGACTGTCTCTGACTACATTTTATCTCAGTTACCTTCTCCCAACTCACAATGACCTATTCTACATTTTCCTTGATCTCCATTCCCTTTGTCCTATCTTCACATCTTACACTTCCTTATCTACCTTTGTCTACCTTCCTTATCTTTGTATCTTCCTCTCCCCTGACATCAGTCTGAAGAAGGGTCTCGACACAAAACCTTGCCCATTCCTTCTCTCCAGAGATGCTGCCTGTCCCGCTGAGTTACTCCAGCCTTTTGTGTGTAAACCATCTTGACTCTTGGCTTGTCACGGTGTGCAAGTCATCCTGTATCTGCCATAACTCCTTACAGGCGCTTTTGCCACTATGTTATCATGAAATCCATCAGTAGTTATGTGACTGCTCCATTCCAGTTGTGTAATATTAGCTTTTAATTGGTTTCGGTAAAGCTTGTCGTGGAATTTTTCATAAATGTTTTCTGAAATAAAAACCAAAGCTGAACTTGCGGTTACGATAACAGATTCCATTTGTGCGTTGTCATTTAAACGTAGACATCCCAAGGGTCTTTGTGGGAGCATTGTCAAAAAAGAAAGTTATCCACAGAGATATTAGGGCAGGTGGCCATATTTCAATAGTGTCATAGGTTTTAGTTTAGTTTAGTTTAGTTTAGAGAAACAACGCAGAAACAGGCCCTTTGGCCCATCGAGTCAGCGCCGACCAGCAATCCCCCCACACTAACACTATCCTACACACACCAGGGACAATTTACAATTGTGTGAGACAGTGCTGGTGTACGGGGTGATCGCTGGTCGGCACAGACTCGGTGGACCGTCCGTTTCCGCTCTGTATCACCAAACTAAACCAATACCCCATTCGACAAGTCAACTTCACTAATAAATCAAATATCTAATATAACTGATAAATCAAATATCTATCAACGTATGCACCAAAATGATAGAACATTTGTGACATTCTTATGATTTAAATACCCCACAATGAGCATAGTAGTAATAATAGTTACAGACCGAAGGGCCTGTTTCCATGATGTAACTCTAGACGGAACTGGATTAGATTTTTGGGAAGAAATTAGAAAGTTTTATGGAGCATTTACTGCTGTGGCTGGAGGCTGTTTTCATTGTTACACCAGTCAAGATTTTTTAAAAGCAGCGTAGGAAGATGCTTTGATAGATTCAAATCAAGAAGTTCTTCGATGTTAATAATCAGTTGACGTGTTGGGTAAATGTACGAGCCGAGGAATTCCTCCCTCACAGGCAGTCGAACAGGCAAACTATGGTTATTGACACAGATGCCTATTAAGCAGTATCTTATTCTGCTGAATTACACCGAGTCACCTGCAGCAAGAATGAGTAGCTGTTTATCAAAGTGATAAACATGTCCTTCATTCTTCCCTGGCTTCATTTCTATTTTACAAAAGGCTAAGGGTTTTCAGGAGTCACTTATGTTTGGCCAGCAGGCAGACATCAAGCTATTTTGAACCATCTGTGCTTTAAATGAGCTCCAGTTAATGGACCTTCCCTTGACAGGTCAGCGTAATAGATTAACACTTGCATGAATGCATGGGCATATAAGCATGTCGTGGAAACATTCAGGCTGCACATTGCATGCAAGGGTTTTTGATAGATGAAGAATGTCCTACCTCTTTGGTCATTTCAAACATGCTGCTGAGGTTCATAGTTAATCACAGCAGATGCCCTTTTGTTTGAGTGTGAAGGAGGGCCCTGATGAGAAACGTCACCTATTCATGTTTGGTTTAGTTTACACCAGAGATACGGCATGGAAACAGGCCCTTCGGCCCACTGAGTCCATGCCAACCAACAATCACCCATCCATCCGCTCGTGCTATGCTGCACACTAGGGATCATTTTCAGAAGCCAACTGACCTACAAACCCGCGTGCTTTTGGAAGGTGGGAGGAAAGCGGAGCATCCTCCGCACGCGGTCACAGGGAGAACGTGCAAACTCTGTACAGACAGCACCCGTAACCAGGATTAGCATGGATAAGGTGAACGCTCACAGCCTCATTCCCAGGGTAGAAGATTCTAAAACTGGAGGGCATATGCTTAACGTGGGAGAGGAGATATTTAAGAGGGACCTAGGGGCAACTTTTGCCAGTGTCTGGAACGCACTGCGCAAGGAAGCTACAGAAGATACAATTTACAACTTCCAAAAGACATTTGGACAAGTATTAAGACAGGAAGGTTCTAGGCAGCTACAGGTCAAATGCAGGCAAATGGATCCAGTCAAATATGCCAACTTAGTTAGCATGGACAAGAAGGGCCTAAGGGCCTGTTTATGTGCTGTACATCTCTACGGCTCGATGACTAATCTTCGTACTTGGCCTTTAAAGAGGAAAAGCAACCCAAGAGTTGGCTGAAGAGGTGGGGATTATGGTAGAAACAAGGAACTGTGGATGCTGGTTTGTGTAAACCAGTTCCTTCTTTCTATACGGCTCCACTGCAAAATCTCCTCAGCCTGAAGAAATGTCCTAACATTGAATGCCAGATCTAACCATGTTCTCCAGAGATACTGCCTGACCTGTTGAGTTACTCCAGCACTTTGTGCCCCTCTAGGTGCAGATTACCTTTTGGAGAATGGAGGGGCGTTACTTCCTGGACCAGTTTGCAGATGCTGACGGTTTTCCTGAGCGGGCTTGTGGCTTAAATTGCAGTTGGTCCAATGATTTCACCAAAATCTGATATGTGCATTTAAAGAAGTACCTTACTACTGGTTATGGGGGAGAATGCAGGAGAATGGGTTTGAGAAGGAAAGATAGATCAACCACGATTGAATGGCAGAGTAGACTTGGTGAGCCAAATGGCCAAATTATGCTCCTGGAACTTATGAACTCAGTGGGTCAGGCGACATCTCTGGAGGAAAGGTATTGACGATGTTTCGGGTCGGGACGTCTGAAGTCTGAGGAAAGGTCCAGACCCGAAGCCTCACTCTTCTCCAGAGATGCCGCCTGACCTGTTGAGCTATTCCAGCATTTTGTGCCTGTCTTAAAATTATACAGTATATACCCAGAACACCGGCCAACTGCAATTACATATCTCTTGGTCGGGGGTGAGACTGCAAAGACTTTTCGCACAAGCCTGGATCTTGCAGCTTTTTAAGATTATTTACAGTTAACAATGCTTTATTTGTTCATTCAGAAATGCAACAAGAAACAAAAAAGCATTAGCAGGCATGGATTGTATCCCTTTCATTTCTAATGAAGAAGAAGGCAGCTTTACTGCCTGGGAAACTAAGCGTCTTGCAATAATATTAACTACCAGGAACAAATGGGTAAGATTAGTTTGTGGAATCAATACCCATCCATTGTAACTTTCATTACGGCAACCAATTATTATAACACACAACTTTTAAAAATATTTTCTCCTGCTTTATATCAAACAAGGATATATTTGTTTAAGAAGGAACTGCAGATGCTGGAAAATCGAAGGTACACAAAAATGCTGGAGAAACTCAGCGGGTGCAGCAGCATCTATGGAGCGAAGGAAATAGGCAACGTTTCGGGCCGAAACCCTTCTTCAACTGAAGCCAACATCTGTTTAACCCTTATTTGGAAACACAAAATAATGCTGTATTTTTTGAATGCATTATTAAATAATAAGAATCTAAATTTCACACCCTGTGGCAAAAATCATCTGAAAAAATAGTATTGATTTTGAACACAATTATTGTCAAAGGCGATGCTTTTCCTCAAGATATTTTTCCAATATTAAACTGCTTCTGCTTTATAAAAGTTATCTTTTTCCTGCACAGGGGATAGGATTTGATAACACACAGTTTATTAACACATTTGCTAACTGGCGCAGAATGTGTAAGAAAGAGTAATCTGTTTGGCAGAGTAAAGGGCCTGTCCCACTTTCACGACCTAATTCACGACCTCTACTGAGTTTGCCCTTGACTCATACACGCAGCATGGTCGTCACAAGGTCGTAGGAGGTCGTAGGTACTCGTGGCATCAAGTAGGTCGGGCGTTTTTTCTAGCATGATGAAAAATGTCCACGAGTAAAAAATGTTGTGAATTAGTCATGAAAGTGGGACAGGCCCTTTAATGTAAAATGTTGTGTTCTATGTACTCCTGTTAATTCAGACAACTACATTAAGAATGTAAGGATCGTTTACTTGAAATACACAAGTATTTTCTTGAGTAAAGTATTCACTTTTTAAACTAACAATGCATCTAAAGAATATTGCATTAACGATTTAATAATGTCTGAAAACGAAAAGAAACATTTTAGCAAAATTTATCCATCCTTTTTGGAGGTGATGGATAAGAAAGATTTAGAGGGATAGGCACAAAATGCTGGAGTAACTCAGCGGCTCAGGCGGTATCTCTGGAGAAAAAGGATGGGTGACGTTTGGGGTCGGGATGTTTCTTCAGAATTCAGACGTCCCGACCCAAAACCTCACCCATCCTTTTCTCCAGAGATGCTGCCTGACCCACTGAGTTACTCCAGTAGTTTGTGTCTTATCTTCTGCAGTTCTTTGTTTCTACACTAAGGTTAGGGGGATGTGGATCAAATGCAGGCAGGTGGGACCAGTGTAGATGGGGAATCTTGGTCGGCCTGGACAAGCTAGGCCGATGGGCCTGTTTTTCCCTTGCTGTACAAGTCAATGACTATGAGATGCAGCAAGGGCAGACAGTCTGTTTCAGCGTTGTGATGCACTTGGGTTGTCTACAGATATTTTGGGAGGAATTACAACCAAATCCACCAGATATCCAGATATGATTGGGGGCTAATGTCATGTTCACATCCTGCTCAAAATTATTGTCCACTGATTTCAAAGGAGAACAAAATAGGAGCCTGGAACCCCCCTCTCCCCTCCCCTGTCGCATTAAATTCAGCCAGTTTCTGATGGACATGAGGTTAAAATTGCTTATTTTAAAAATAATTAAGATGTCCTTTTTTTTGCCAAGAAGCAAATACAGCTCTGATTTTATAAAATGCAAACAAAGCAAGACAGTATATTATTTTCCGGTTATTTTCTTTAAATAATTTGTATAATTAGAGTCTTCACTCCTCACTATGAACTTTAAGTGAAAATGAATCACTTTGTTGGACACTGCTTACAAGTCCTTCTGTACAGATAAAGACCCACTTGAATATTGCACCATAGCTGACAAGCCACTAGTGCATGATGGATGGGGCTAATAAATAGTTTTTTTCATTGGCTGTAATAACCCTAAATTCTTTACTTACGCCATGCTGTCACAGTACTAATGCATTTTGTTCTCAAGGCAAAGAAATTATTGCATTTCATATATATCACCCATCGGAGCATGTGTGTCTCTTTCTGCAGCAAGGCTCAAAATTCAATAGCAAGCCTGTGTCGCACAGATTGCCTTTCAGCGGTTCAAACCGGCAAAGTGATATCAAATGGAGGATTATTCTGGGGAAATGAAAACCAGCTGAGTGGTCACCATGATAAAAATCATATTAAATGGCATCCCTGCTGAGTATTTAATGAGGTGAGTTTTGTCCTTTCTTCCACTGGCAGTCAAAATACCCATCAACATTTGTTTGCCAACATCTGAGAGTCAGCGTCTCGTTACTGAGCATTACCCTGAGTGTGGTCTTACACATGTGAGTCTCTAAAATGTCATGAATACCTTTGGGAACGGGAGACTGATAGCTCTGATCACTTACTGCTGCCAAAGTCAAGGAAAGCATTATATTGAGAAATTAGATTAGGTAACGTGCCTGCTTGCCCTTACTAGAGCGCGCCAGACTTGATTTAACTGTTCAGACATTCCGTGCACTTCAAAACAGAGCGGACAGCGAGACATCATCATATTTCATGCCTCCCTGCTTTGGAAATTATTTGTTCATTCTGCTGGATTGAAGCCTGACTCCACATAACTCCAGCAAGCTGGTGCTAATCACAATTGATTCACGTCCCACTGTCCTTCCTTCCGACCCGAGGACAGACCCATAGTTTAGTTTAGTTTATTGTCATGTGTATCAAGGTGCAGTGAAAGGCTTTTTTGTTGCGTGCTATCCAGTCAGCGGAAAGACTATACATGATTACAATCGGGCCGTCCACAGTGTAGAGATACAGGATAAAGGGAATAGCATTTAGTGCAAGACAATGTCCAGTAAAGTCCAATTAAAGGTAGTCCGAGAGTCTCCAATGAGGTAGCTGATAGGTCAGGAACAGCCTCTAGTTGGTGATAGGGTGGTTTATTTGACTGATAGCAGCTGGGAAGAAACTGTGCCTGAATCTGGAGGTGTGCGTTTCATATTTCTGTACCTCTTGCCAGATGGGAGAGGGGAGAAGAAGGAAGTGATTGGGGTGAGACTCATCCTTGATTATGCTGGTGGCCAGGCCATTGGTAAGATAGGGTAGACAAAAGTGCTGGAGAAAGTCAGCGGGTGCAGCAGCATCTATGAAGCGAAGAAAATAGGCAACGTTTCAGGCGACTTTGGCAACTGGCGAGAACAGACCTACGCAAGACAATTGCAAGTGAAGATAGGTTGAGACAGGAATGGACTCTGACAAAACTACAGAGCGGGAAAAATACAGTAATTTTGAAGGATCTGCAGAAGAATGAATACGTTTATTGGCCAAGTATTCACATACAAGGAATTTGCCTTGGTGCTCAGCTCGCAAGCGACAACATGACATACAGTGACAGATGCTGGGTTACACCAAAGATAGACACAGGTTCACAAGTTCACAAGCCCTCTGTGGCAATGAGTTCCGCAGATTAACAAAGTGCTGGAGTTATCTTCCACAGATTACCAAACTGCCTCAGCGGGTCAGGCAGCATATCTAAAAGAATAGGAATCGGTGGCGCGTTGGGTCGGGAAGCTGAAAGGTCACCTATCCACGTTCTCCAGGGATGCTGCATGACGTACTGAGTTACTCCAGCACTTTGTGTCTATCTTTTACTTAAATTCGGGGTCAAATCTAATACTGAGATGGTTTATGTAGCCTGTATGGTCATGGTGACACCTGTTTGGTCGTGAGTAGTCGCCCAAAGAGTCGTACCTTTTTCTGGTCGCCACTGGATTTTCAACATGCTGAAATTTTTCGGCGACCTACTGTGACTAATGACGGGTACCGGCAAATAGCCGAAAAAGTCGCGTGTGGGACAGGCCCTTGAGCCTGTACTGTGCCATGAGCATCACCTGCAACACCAAAACACCATAGGCTACAGACCAACTACTGCTAGATGAAATTAATACACAGATAGTCCGCAGATTATGGAAAGGTTCCACTCTCATGACCTCTCCGTAACGCAGACAGTTCACAAGTCGGAATGAGAGGACAAACCAAGTCCCCGCACTGCAGTAGATGCCTGCAAAACCATACCACTGGTCTATCGGGCAAGGAACTTGTCTAAGGAATGGAGGCAAAGAGAGCTGCGATGTATGCTACATGCTGAACTAATTGTGCCAGTTAAATCAGAACAGCTGAAAATAAGATGTTGTTGTCTCTCAGTGGTCACAAGGGGAAGGATGTCTCTTGTTGCGTAGTTGGATTCACGGGAGGTGGTCTTGGAGGGGGGGATGCTGCTCAACCTGGGGAGCATCCTGGGCAATGCAGCTCACCCACTGCATGATACATTGGTCAACCTGAGGAGCACCTTCAGCACCAGACTGATTCCACCAAGATGCAGTACAGAACACCACAGGAGATCCTTCTTCCCTGTGGCTATCAAACTGTACAACTCCTTCCTCTTCTGTCATGGGGTAGACCGACTCTGATCCCTCCCACCCCCCCAAACCTCTCCACTCTTCCCCTCCCCAATCTTTGCACATCCCCAATCCTTTCCACTCATCACTTTAATTTCATGTTTCATGTATTTTTTGTTTTATGATTGTTGTCAGGTCAATTTTCTCCATGGGATGAATAGAGTTCTATCGTATCATATCATGTCTATTGTATCGTTACATTGCCACAGGTCGGAAGCATTGAAAATAGTGATATCATTGAGGTCCCTGAGCTGTAATAATGAAGTTATGGAGCAACAACATAGGGTAGATTTTATCAACCATTCCTTGACATTAACTGTATGTCCAGGGCTATTGTTGATGATGAGCAAGGTTTTATTGTCCATGTTATTTCTCACACAGCATCGGCAAGTGAGGGGGTGGGGTGAGACGGGAGGGGTGAAAATTACATGAAAGGATCTTGGAAAAGCAGCAAGATCATCTAGGTTATTTTTTGGCAAGGTCACCACACTGTCAGATAATCTGCCTTTGAACGTCCAGTTAGAACCAGTGCTGTTTTTTCACAATGTGAAAGGATGTGGTAAGGCGACGCTGCTGAATGGTAAGCAACGTAATTATTCCCTCTCTGTTGAAAAAAATCGTTGAAGAAAATGGTTATATGGCACAGCAGAATTTTAATGGTGACAAAACCGTAAATTTTCTGGAGAAAATTGTTCAGCAGAACATGCTTTTCCAAAGAAGAACCATTGGGCTTCAATCAAAGATTGACACAAAATGCTGGAGTATCTCAGCGGGACAGGCAGCTTCCGTTGGAGAGAAGGAATGGGGTATGTTTCGGGTCGAGACCCTTCTTCAGAGTCTGAAGAAGACAGGCAGCATCTCTGGAGAGAAGGAATGGGCGATGCTCCAGGTCCCAGACTCTGAAGAAGGATCTCGACCCGAAACGTCACCCATTCCTTCTCTCCAGAGATGCTGCCTGTCCAGCTGAGTTACTCCAGCATTTTGTGTCTATCTTCGATTTAAACCCGCATCTCCACTTCTTTCCTACTCTCTGGGTTTGGAGGCGGTGATAGATTGGCCCACGCTTTCGCTTGAGACTACCACAGCTAGAGATTCGATGGAAACCACTGAACATGTATTATTCAGCAAAGCCCCAAGCATTCATGAGCACCACTGAGGCGACCCTTGCAGATGATTTCCTCGCAAGGACTTGGATCACATTGAACTTGAGGATCGGTTCATCAATTGGCTCATACCCGAACTGAAACAATCCTCCAAAGACTGGGCATTGCATTCGAGAAGATGCTCCTGGCTATCCCATATACATGGATGATTTTCGCAGGAACATGAAAGCAGTGTTTCAACAACTTCACTCATCCAACCCATGGCCCAGAGAGCCTTTGCACACTTCTAAGCAGGACATGAATCGTAACAGATAGAGGCAGAGAAATGGCGGATGGAGTTTAATCCAGGCAAGTTTAGTTTAGTTTAGAGATACAACGCGGAAACTGGCCTCAGGGCCCAATGAGTCTGCACTGACGAGCAATACCCGCATATTAACAACCACACACACACACCAGGGACAATTTTACATTTTATATCACACCTCTTAACTTACAAACTTGTTCGTCTTTGGAGTGTGGGAGGAAACCAAAGATCTCGGAGAAAACCCGCGCAGGTCACGGGGAGAACGTACAAACTCCGCACAGACAAGCACCCGTAGTCAGGATAGAACCAGGGTCTCCGGCTCTGTAAGGCAGCAGCTCCACCGCTGCGCCACCGTTACCGTCCTGTACCACGTTGCACATTGTGAGGTGAAACATAAGGGGAAAGGGTAGAAACAAAGAACTGCAGATGCCGATTTATACCAAAGATAGGCACAAAGTGCTGGAGTAACTCAACGGGTCAGGCAGCATCCCTGGAGAAAAAGGACGGGCAACGTTTAAGTGTACAGTTAATGGCAGAACCTTAAACAGCATTGGTGTACAGAGGGATCTTGGAATCCACATCCATTGTTTCCTGAAAGTAGCAACACAAGTAGATTGTCTGAACAAATCTGTATATTCTGCAGAGGGCTTTGTTATAGGTTAGAAAATGCAGATACACTTGACCGGCACTGCAACATAACATCATTAGCTCATTAATATATTTGCTTGGTATGTTATTATACTAAATTATCTCACCTGTTATCTCACACGTTCCTTCTCCAAATCACTCATGACTAGTTACCTTTCTTCATTTGCTATTTAATACTGAGGAAGCTATTCATTTATTCACACTGCCCTCAGTCTTCAGAATAATTGGCACCACTTGTCTTTCTTCATCTCACATCAATCTTGCTTGTCTCACTACTCAGAAATCAATCTGACTAACGATAACCCCTACAGCGGTTGAATAATTGGTATGATCTGTATGGATGGTTACCTGGCTGCTTAATCCACTGCACCTTCTTTAACGAGTAACATCAGGGAATTCTTTTCTTCATTGCAAATTTTAATTGAGGCGCCGGCATTGGCATTGTCGCTGAATTCTTTGCCCGCTTCTTGGCTCAGAGGTGATTCAGGATTACCCTTCTCTCTTCTTAAAGTACACACTGGAGATGGGACGGGGATAGTAGAAGATGGGAATAGAAAGGTAGAACTACCTTTGAGAAAGGTTCTCCCCGACTCTCAGTCTCTCCGAAGGGTCTCGACCCAAAACGTCACCTATTCCTTTTCTCCGGAGATGCCCCTTGACCCGCTGAGTTACTCCAACATTTTGTGTCTACCGTTGAGAGAGGTTGGCTCAGGATCCAGTCTGCAGGTTCTGAGGAACTCAGGACGTGATAGCAACTGCAACAGCACGGTGGCACAGTGGTAGAGTTGCTGCCTTACAGCGCCAGAGACCCGGGTTCGATCCTGACAACGGGTGCTGTCTGTACGGAGTTTGCACGTTCTCCCCGTGACCTGCGTGGGTTTTCTCCTGGTGCTCGACTTTCCCCCCACACCCCTAAGATGTACAGGTTTGCAGGTTGATTGGCTTGATATAAATAATAATTGTCCCTAGTGTGTGTAGGTTAGTGCTAGTGTAACGGGGATCCCAGTGGTGGTGAGATCGCCAGTGGTGGTGCTCCGTCCAGCGCAGCCTGTTGGCTTCGGAAGCCGATGTCTCCGGTAAGGAAGCGGCCGCTCCAGGTGTCCCAAGCCGCTGAGAGGGTTCTCCCGACGCCGGAGCACCATCATCTGGCGAGAAGGGCCTGAAACATCGGGCCGTCGTAGAGGCGACTGCGGAGGCCTCAATAGGCCCGACTATGGGTGGACATGGGGAGGGGGACTGGACTTTGTGCCTTCCCTCACAGTGGGAGCCATTGTGGGGGGATGTTTTTATGTTTTATGTTAAATTCCTTTATAATGTCATGTTGTGTTCTTATTAATGTGCTGCAATGGCAACTCGAATTTCACTACACCAATTGGTGTATGTGACAACAAACGAACCTTTGGACCTTTGAACCTTTGGTCAGCGCGGTCTCGGTGGGCTGAAGAGCCTGCTTTTACGCTGTATCTCCAAAACAAAAAACAACAAACTCAAACCGGGTGTTTAAGATGGAACTGCAGATGCTGGAAAATCAAAGGCACACAAAAAATGCTGGAGAAACTCAGCGGGTGCAGCAGCATCTATGGAGCGAAGGAGAGAGGCAACGTTTGCCTATCACCTTCGCTCCATAAATGCTGCTGCACCCGCTGATTTTCTCCAGCATTTTCGTGTAAACTCAAACTGGGAACTGCAAACCAATGCTGAATGAGCACTGATGCTGGTAACAGCTGGAGACAACCCGGATAAAGCTACGGTTTCTCAGGAGAGCCGCAAATGCATAATAGATGTCAGAATCGGTGCGACCAGGCAAACAATGTGACACCGTCCCAAACCAAACAGCAATGACCACAGGGGCTACAACAGGCACACTTAATGGAAACGCAGTCAACCAAGTCATCAATTGTGACATTCAAACTTCACCCTGGAGAAACACAATGATAAATATAAGGAAGGCACATTTACCCACAGCGTTAGGGAGTGGGAAACCTGGTACCCGCATCCAAGATCCAACATCCATAGTTAGACACTAAAAGCTGGAGTACTCCAGGCTTTAACCAGCATCTGCAGTCTCTTCCAATCTATATCCAAGCTGCATCCAAGACCGCAGGAAATAGCAGAGAATTGTGGACACAACTCAGACCTTCACACAAACCAACCTCCCGTTGACTCCATTTACACCTCACGCTGCCTCGGCATGGCCAGCAGCATCAAGGACAAGTCACACCCTGGCCACTCCCTCTTCTCCCCCTCTCCCATCAAGCATGACACACAGAAGTATGAAAATGGACAACTTCCAGATTCAGGGACAGTTTCTTCCGAGCTGTTGTCAGGCAACTGAACCATCCTATCACCAACTAGAGAGCAGTCCTGTGCAACAATCTACCCCATTAGAGACCCTCGGACTATCTTTGGTCGGACTTGACTGAATATTATCTTGCACTAAACGTTATTCATGTTATTCCCTTTATCATGTATCTGTACACTGTGGGTGGCTCGTTTGTAACCAGTCTTTCCGCTGACTGGTTAGCTCGCAACAAAAGCTTTCCACTGTACAGTTTTCAGCTTTTCACATGTGACAATAAACTAAACTGAACTCGTAAAAAGATCAATATTACAAAAAATATGTAGATGAAAATTTGCCCCTCAACTTTTGCCACATAGCAGATCATCCTTTGCTGTGAAAATTGCCCAACGAGCAAGCCCTTGGTTACGTTCCATAATACAGTATTATCTGGTTTCCTTGAGTAATTCCACAGTGACACTGATGATTTGGTGATTTCAGCAGGACATTGATGTGTTCCAAGTTCATCCGTTTCCTGGCATGTAGTCAAATAGGTGCGATCCTTGCAGCCTATTATAGACGTACATACTGCACAAAGCAATATACTGCAGGCGAGTACTGCTCCTGAATATATACACATTGTAGTAATAGGACTGTGTGTGGAGTGTCAGGGAAACCTCAATAGACTTGTGAAGAGTAAAAGGGCTGTCCCACTTGGGCGAGTTGGCGAGTTTAGAAGAGTTTGAAAAAATGACATGTTGAAGACCTCCTTCGACCTCCTTCGATTATGATCAAGACTATCTGCGACTACCTTCGACTTCCCTCGATTACCTACGACTAACATGCCGACCTACTACGACTAAACCTACGAGTAAAAAAAGGATCGATTTTTTCCATGGCAACCTTTTTTTACTCGCGGGCATTTTTTAACATATTGAAAAAAACGCTGCGACCTAGCTGAGGCCTCGAGTACGCGGAGACCACTCTCGAGCAAGGAGAGTTACGAAGACCTCCTAAGACCTCGTGTCGACCATGCTGCGAGTATGAGTCGAGGGCAAACTCGCCAGAACTCACGGATTAGGTCGCCCAAGTGGGACAGCCCCTTAAAGCACGCAAGGAGAAGAGGTGATGGAGAATGGGGGAAGAGGGGGTGTGTGTGTGTGTGAATGTAAACTTTCCAGGCCTACACAGGGTGGTGCAGACGGAGAGTTGCTACCTTACAGCGCCAGAGATGGTTCGATCATGTCGACAGGTGCTGTCTGTACGGAGCTTGTACGTTCAACTTGTGATCGCGGGGGATTTCTGGATTTTCTTTTCTAAATCCCTTTGCTCTTTACTGCTATATTAGAAAATACAAATCTTTGACCAGCTCCCTGAATATTATTGTATGTGACATATTGCTAAATAATGCCCGATAATTATGTTGCAAAGCGTCTTGGTCCTTTATTTACGCAGACTGAAGAGTCTGAAGAAGGGTCTCGACCCGAAACATAACCTTTCCATATTCACCAGAGATGCTGCCTGATCCGCTGAGTTACTCCAGCATTTTGGGTCCTTTTGATCGCACAAATTCACCCGCTGTTTGCGGTGTAGAATAAAGTGTGCCTGTTAATATTCTTTTCAAATATTTGTTGTCAATGGCCAGCAAATTCCACAGCATCCTCACATTTCAAACCTCCTCCTCCACCCATTGATGCATTCAATCCTTGGATACAATTACCTTTTTGAAAGGTTCACATATAGTGTATAACCATCCACTATATTCCCCAGGCAAAATTATTATTATACGCAACTGTATGGGGTTTATTACAATTGCATTTCAGTCACACTGAAATTAATGTCCCATTTACGTCCCTTCCAGGGAAATCCTAAGAATGGCTCTAGATGGTGGCACTACCCCCTCCCTCCATGCTCCATGTCTCAAAGATGGACACAAAATGCTGGAGTCACTCAGCGGGTAGGGCAGCATCTCTGGAGAAAAGGAATAGGTGCTCCATTTAAGAGGGAGTTAGATGTGGCCCTTGTGGCTAGGAGAGAAGGCAGGTACGGGATACTGAGTTGGATGATCAGCCATGATCATATTGAATGGCAGGTGCAGGCTCGAGGGGCCGAATGGCCTACTCCTGCACCTATTTTCTATGTTTCTATGTTTCTAAATTACAGAAAGATAACCTTAACTATTGCTTATTGGAAGCAATGTTACAAGCTTATTTTCAATTATTTATTCCAGTACGTATTGAGTGCGGGAGGTTTGCTGCTGGAGTTAACGTGTTTTTTAATGTTCAAATATTAGATTAAAAATATTATAGATTTTTCAAGGGAGAGTCAGAATTAGCTCTTAGGGCTAACGGAATCAAGGGATATGGGGTGAAAGCAGTGATTCTGGATGATCAGCCATGATCACATTGAATGGCGGTGCTGGCTCGAAGGGCCTAGTGGCCTACTCCTGCACCTATTTTCTACGTTTCAGGTTGGAACCCTTCCCCAGTAGCATGAACGATGATTTCTCTAATTAGATTTCTCTAATTTCCAGTAACTCCTGAATTCCCTGTAGTATTAAGTGCAGTTTTGGTCTCCTAATTTGAGGAAGGGCAGCGTAGGTTCAGAAGGTAAATCCCCGGGATGGCGGGACTGTCATACGAGGAAAGATTGGAAAGACTGGGCTTGTATTCACTGGAATTTAGAAGGATGAGAGGCCCCCTCATAGAAACGTATAAAATTATAAAAGGACTGGACAAGTGGACTAGATGTAGGAAAAATGTTCCCAATGTTGGGGAAGTCCAGAACCAGTCTAAGAATAAAGGGGAGGCCATTTAAAAGTGAGATGAGAAAAAACAATTTCACCCAGAGAGCTGTGAATTTGTGGAATTCTCTGCCATAGAAGCCAATTCATTAGATGAATTTAAAAGAGAGTTAGATAAAGCTCTAGGGGCTAGCAGAATCAAGGGATATGGGGAGAAGGCAGGCACGGGTCATTGATTGTGGATGATCAGCCATGATCACATTGAATGGCGCTGCAAGCTCGAAGGGCCAAATGGCCTCCTTCTGCACCTATTTTCTATGTTTCTATGACTATAACTCTAGCATTCACTGTTAACTCAAAAAAATCCAGCAGTGCGTTGTGTCAGGTTTGGGAATGAAATGACAATCAAAGCTTCGGCACTATGACAATCAAGGCCCTGCACATAGCACCTCCAGTCTTAGGTTAGATTATTCACTGCAGCTCCCTGCAATGAAGGCCGGCACGCTGATGCAACGGTGGAGCTGCTGCCTTTCAGCTCTTGCTGCGCCGGAGACACGGGTTCGATCCCGGCTACGGGTGCATGTCTGTACGGCGTTTGTACGTTCTCCCCGTGACCTGCGTGGGTTTTCTCCGAGATCTTCAGTTTCCTCCCACACTCCACAGACGTACAGGTTTGTCGGAGAATTGGCTGGGGTTTGTATACTTTGCGTAAGTGTAAATTTCCCCGAGTGTGTGTCGGCTTGTGTAAATGTGCGGGGACCGCTGGTCGGTGTGGACTCGGGCCTGTTTCCACGCTGTATCTCTAATCTAAACTAAAGTAAGCTCCCCTCATCGACTGCAGCCTTTAGAAAAAAATCAATTCTGAGCTGCTTGCTGTGATCGCTGGCTTCCTGATTAGCCCACAGCTCGTAGTAGCTTAAAATGCCACTTACAGCACTGGAGGCTATCGGGCCTGTTCAATACATGGGCAGGACCTCAGATATACTTGATAACATTGTGCTTTGCCTGCTACAGATTTCCACTCACATGTGCCCAGCCTGTGACCAGCAGGTTCCCTCAGCTCCATCTCATCTTTCACTTGTCAGCTTGGCAATGTTCACAAGTTCACAAGTGATAGGAACAGAATTAGGCCATTCAGCCCGTCAACTCCACACTGCCATTCAATCATGGCTGATCTATCTTAACCCCCATTCTCCTGCCTTCTCCCCATAACCCCTGACACCCACACTAATCAAGCAGTGAAGAAAGCGAATGGCATGTCGGCCTACATAACAAGAGCAGTTGAGTTTAGGAGCAAAGAGGTCATTCTGCAGTGGTACAGGGCCCTAGTGAGACCACACATGGAGTTTTGTGTGCAATTTTGGTCTCCAAATTTGAGGGGCATTCTTGCTATTGAGGGAGTGCAGCGTAGGTTCACAAGGTTAATTCCTGGGATGGCGGCGGGACTGTCATATCCTGAGAGAATGGAGCGGCTGGGCTTGTATAATCTGGAATTAAGAAGGATGAGAGGCGATCTTATTGAAATATAAGATTATTTAGGGTTCGCTGGAGGCAGGAAATATGTTCCCGATGTTGAGGGGGTCATAGTTTAAGAATAAGGGGTAAGCCATTTAGAACGGAGATGAGGAAACACTTTTTCACACAGAGAGTTGTGAGTCTGTGGAATTCTCTGCCTCAGAGGGCGGTGGAAGTCAGTTCTCTGGATACTTTCAAGAGAGAGCCAGATAGGGCTCTTAAAGATAGCGGAGTCAGGGGAAAAGAGTGTGTATTCCGATTTCTAGGCAAACATCTCTGCTTCACGTCACCATATCATTATGGGTTCATGTAAATGCTGACCCATTAAAATACAGGTATCAAGAGAAAATTGACCTCACGCTATGATGACCTGACAGAGACTGGATCCCTGCTACATGGTCTTCAGGGAAAATCCAGCGTTATGAAAATCTAGAGTAGTCACACACTTAGCTTAGCATTTAGCATGGTATCGGATTTCACAGAAGTGTTCTTAAGTGCTTTGCGGGTCATATTGAAATGCAGTATCTGTTATCTAAGCAAATGTCATTTTCTTCCATTGCAAAATGAATTGATAATAAAGATATATTATCGTTTAGTAGAGGAAATACTATTGGGCCTGGGCATTTTGTAATGTATTGCTCTGAGTGGGAATCCATTTTAACGTTACATGTCAAGGCAACAACCAACACTTAGAGAAACAAGGAACTGCAGATGTTGATTTATAAAAAAAATACACAAATGCTGGAGTAAATCAATGGGATAGGCAGCATCTCTAGAGAACGTAGATAGGTGACTTTTCCGGCCGGGATCCTTCTTTGGAAGACTTTATGTCTTTTTTAAACTAAATTAAATAGATATCAGTTTTCATTTTGGTATAGAAATCTTATGCAATCGTAGGGTTTTAAATAGTGATAGAATAAAATGTAAAATCAACTAAGGCTAGTAGGCTTGAGTTTAGTTTAGAGATACAACGCGAAAACAGGCCCTTCTGCCCACTGAGTCCATGCCGACCAGAAATCCCCGCATATGAACACCACTCTACACACACTAGGGACAATTTTACTTTTACACCAAGCCAATTAACCCACGAATCTGTACGTCTTTGGAAGAAACCGAAGCTCTCGGAGAAAACCCACACGGTCATGGGGAGAACGTACAAACTCCGTACAGACAGCACCTGTAGTCAGGATCGAACCCTGGTCTCCGGCTCTGTAGGCAGCAACTCTACCACTGCATCACCGTGCCACCCTATCAGCACAGGCCTGTCAGTAAACCTAGCGACAAGAACTTTGAATAACCAAAGCTTCAAATTATGTTGATACCACATTTGAATTACAGTCAGTTCATAATATATCATTTACATATCTTTCCTCTTAATATCTGAGGTAAAATGAACTGAGAATCATAATTTCATGAAGGTATTAGAGGCACCAAAAAAGTATTTTGCTTCAAGAAAAATAATGTGGGCAGCATGGTGGCACAGGAGACCCGTGTTCGATCCTGGCTACGGGTGCTGTCTGTACGGAGTTTGCAAGTTCTCCCCGTGACCTGCGTGGGTTTTCTCAGAGAGCTTCGGTTTCCTCCCACACCCCAAAGATGTATAGGTTTATAGGTTAATTAGCTTGGTATAAATGTAAACAATGTCACCTCGTGTAGGATAGTATTGATGTGCAGGGATCGTTGGTCGGTGCGGACTTGGTGGGCCGAAGGGCCTGTTTCTGCACCGTATCTCGAAGCTACACTAAACCAAACAGCACATTCACAACAAATAAAAGTTCCATTCAATGTAAATGTTCCACAATTTAAAGATCTGGGTTTGTGTCTGCCATTCAACAGGCACCTAAATATTATGATTCCTTGCCTCATATTATTTCATTTCAAGAGGCCTCGAGTTATTTTTATGCAAACCTTTTGGTATTACACTATGTTTTTCATTGTAATTGAGACACCGAGACTGACAAAAAGCTTTACATGAAGAGGTTGATCTTACTGAAAGCAGGTAATGTCGACTCATTCTCACAGGAGACAAGATGCTGGCTAAGCTTTCTTGATAGAAATACATTTTTAATGTTATATCAATCATTTAGATTTTTCTGCATTAAAAATCAATGACTGGGCACTTGTAATTACACTTGATGTCAGTGGAATACACTCGCCGTATCCTCAGATTGGACCAGAAACCCGCAGAAGTAAAGTCAAACCAATGTTAACAGCCTAATTTAAATCTTTGGTCTTTTACCTCAGGCAGAACCTTACAGTGCAGCTTGAGTAATTTTCTATTAGAGCTTCGGTTTCCTCCCACACCCCAAAGATGTATAGGTTTATAGGTTAATTAGCTTGGTATAAATGTAAACAATGTCACCTCGTGTAGGATAGTATTGATGTGCAGGGATCGTTGGTCGGTGCGGACTTGGTGGGCCGAAGGGCCTGTTTCTGCACCGTATCTTGAAGCTACACTAAACCAAAAAGCACATTCACAACAAATAAAAGTTCCATTCAATGTAAATGTTCCACAATTTAAAGATCTGGGTTTGTGTCTGCCATTCAACAGGCACCTAAATATTATGATTCCTTGCCTCATATTATTTCATTTCAAGAGGCCTCGAGTTATTTTTATGCAAACCTTTTGGTATTACACTATGTTTTTCATTGTAATTGAGACACCGAGACTGACAAAAAGCTTTACATGAAGAGGTTGATCTTACTGAAAGCAGGTAATGTCGACTCATTCTCACAGGAGACAAGATGCTGGCTAAGCTTTCTTGATAGAAATACATTTTTAATGTTATATCAATCATTTAGATTTTTCTGCATTAAAAATCAATGACTGGGCACTTGTAATTACACTTGATGTCAGTGGAATACACTCGCCGTATCCTCAGATTGGACCAGAAACCCGCAGAAGTAAAGTCAAACCAATGTTAACAGCCTAATTTAAATCTTTGGTCTTTTACCTCAGGCAGAACCTTACAGTGCAGCTTGAGTAATATTTCATATTAATAAAATAAATATGGCATATAAAGTACTAGCAAAGAAGGTGCCAAAAAATTTAAAGTAAATAACTATATTCAGAAAGAAACACAACCTCAAAGCATTAAAGATAGTCTAGAGTCAAGAGTGTTTGATTGTCATATGTACCAAATTTTTAAATGAAAATCTATGAAAACCCTTCCTCAGTCCCCCTGCTGTATCCTCCCATCCCCCAGCCTTCGAGCTCCTCCTCCTTTTTCCTTTCTTGTCCCTGCCTCCCCGCCCCCGATCAGTCTGAAGAAGGGTTTCGGCCCGAAACGTTGCCTATTTCCTTCGCTCCATAGATGCTGCTGCACCCGCTGAGTTTCTCCAGCTTTTTTGTGTACCTATGAAATAAAGTTATTTGATTCAAATATGCATTAAGGAATTTGGGTTAAGACCCATTCAAAAAAAAAGCTAATGTTGATATAAATCTTTGTTTGACCTTTCATATGAAATTAAGTAATTGATCGATTGATTGAAAAATACCAGTGCTTTGACAAAAGGTCTTGACCCGAAACGTCACCTATTCCTTCTCTCCAGAGATGCTGCCTGTCCAGCTGAGTTACTCCAGGTTTTTGTGTCTATTTTCGGTTTAAACCAGCATCTGCAGTTCCTTCCTACTCAGTCCTTCGGCCTGCTGAGTCCACGCCGCCCATCTTCACATTAGTTCACCCCTTCACATTAGTTTCTATGTCATTCCACTTTCCCATCCACTCCCTACGTGACAGGGGCGATTTACAGAGGCCAATTAATCTTCACCGTTTTTGGGGATGTGGGAGGAAACGGGGAGAACGTGCAACCTCCACAAAGTCAGCACCTGCGGATCGAGCCCGGGTCTCTGGCACTGTGAGGCTGCTCTGCTGTCAACTGTGCCACAGACCTGCTCCTGATGTGTTATTTTTCATTTTCTAATATGAACTAGTGTAGGAAGCAGAAGCATACTCATTGAGGAGAGAATGGAGGGAACAGGTGAGAAAATCAGATGGGCAACAATGATACGTTCCTCAATAAAAATAAAATGTTAGCCTGAGAGGACTATAAAGGGCTGCTGAGGTAGAAAACCTGAACGTTGTGAGGTTCTGCTTTTCCATACTGCCTCGGGGAGAAAGGTAAGGTTTGATTTCCTGATATGGACACTACATTCAATTGTTTATATATTATTTCAGAACTTTAGCATCTTTTCAGTAAGTAAATTCAATAACTGGTATGTGATCAAATCACAGCAGATTAAAAGATAGTGATACAGCATGGAAACAGGCCTTCAGCTCAACTTGCCCATCCCAACCAACGTGCTCCTTCCACATTAGTTCCACCTGCCTGCGTTTGGTCTATATCCTTCAGAACCCACCTGAGCAAATGTCCTTTAAACGTTGTGATAGTACCTGCATCAACTATCTACCTTGGCAGCCCTTTCCATTCACCCTCCACCTTTTGTGTAAAAAATGTTGCCCCTCAGATTCCTATTGAACCTTCCCCCCCCTCCCCTCATCTTAAAAGTATGTCTTTTCCCCTGCTCTGGGGAAAGGATTCTGTGGATCTACTGTATCCAATCCCCTCATGATCTTATACACCTCATCAAAGAATGAAGTGAAGGTTCCCAACCCAAAACTTCACCTGTTCAAGTTCTCCAGAGATGCTGCCTGATCCATTGAATTGCTCTGGCAATCTGTGTCCTTTTTTTTTGTAAACCAGCATCTGCAGTTCCTTTTCTTTCAGGTTCAATGGAGTTTGCTACTGAAGGGAAATTATGTTTAGATTCTAATCCATGATGACTTCCTGCAGTTGCCAAATTTCAGGAGTTTTGAATCAACCGTTCTGGAAAATTCTAATGAAACTGGCTGGTAATTGGATTTCCTGCTATTCTGGGCCGCTGAACCAGTGATGTGCATAACATTAATGTCTATTTGATTTCCACGTAAAAGTTGGTGAATACGGCCAAAAAGAAAATTCAAACAACATTAGCATGGCTTCTCTACTTCGAAAACAGGTACTAAAACAGGTCTTGAAAGATTCTTAACAGAATCTAAATTATCTATTCAGCCCATCTGCCAACACCATTCACAGAAGGGTATCAGATGAAAAGAAAATCACACTCCCAATGACAACATACAATTATGGTTGATAAAAGAGACTGCAGATGCTGGAATCCTGAGCAAACACAAACTTCAATGAGTCAGGCAGCATCTTTGGAGGGAAAAGGACAAATGATGTTTCAGTTTGGGACATTTCTTCTGTCTGAAGAAGAGACCCAATCTTTGTTTGTCTATTACTCACTCCATTCTCTCATTATAAATGTGCCCTTCAGACTCTGAGCCAAACATCCTTCCTGAGGTGTGACACCCAGAATGGCTTTAATTGATCGAGGTAATGCCTGACTAGTGTGTAGGAAGGAACTGCATAGGTTGGAACTACAGACACAAAGTGCTGGAGTAACTCAGCGGGACACGCAGCATCTCCGGATAGAAGGAATGGGTGACGTTTCGGGGCTGAAGAGGGGTCTCGACCCATTCCTATCCAGAGATGCTGCCTGTCCTGCTGAGTTCCTCCACTATTTTGTGTCTATCTTTAATGCCTGACTTGGGTTGTGTATGTCTGTGGCCGTAACATCTAGCCCCCCTATCACTGTTATTGATTATACCTGTCCACAAATTAGCGATCCATTTATGTACACGGTCTCCAAGTCTCTTTAAACTTCAATCTTATCACCATTTAGGGAATAATTCATTCTATTTGTTCAGGTCGAATATATGTTTGCCTTCACTGAAATCCATTTGCCACGGCATTGACCATTCATTGAATCTAATAATATCTGTTTGAAATTGTCTACGTGCTACCCACACTGTTTATAGCACTGAATGTTTGCATCATTGGAAAAATTGGTTTCTATCCTTTCAATTGATATATTTAGTGCACTGTTGCATAGTTGTGCACCAACACAACTCCATCTGAGGAATTCAGCAGAAGATGAGGTGAGGAACAGGCAGAGTTAGATGATGCTATGGAGACCAAATGAAGAGTCGTGGAAATAGAAACATAGAATGCATTTCGTTGTCTCTGTATAGACAATTTAGAATCTGAATGCAGGAGGTAGGAGTAGGCCATTCGGCCCTTCGAGCCTGCACCGCCATTCAATATGATCATGGCTGATCCCAACTCAGTATCCCGTACCTGCCTTCTCTCCATACCCTCTGATCCTCGTAGCCACAAGGGCCACATCTAACTCCCTCTTAAATATAGCCAATGAACTGGCCTCAACTACCTTCTGTGGCAGAGAGTTCCAGAGATTCACCACTCTCGGTGTGAAAAAAGTTCTTCTCATCTCGGTTTTAAAGGATTTCCCCCTTATCCTTAAGCTGTGACCCCTTGTCCTGGACTTCCCTAACATCGATGACATGGATATGTGGCTTATAGCACATGTCTAGGCCAAATACAACATCAACGTTGTGATTGCTTTGTGTTCAGTTCCAGATAGATGCCAGATCAGTCAATGTTTAAGGGATGAGGTTTGTGGGATGGCTTCCTTGTCTATCATTGGAGACATTTCTTCTCATCCAGAACTGACACTGACCAAGTTGACAGACAATTTAGCGACAGCTCTGGGGACTGGAACGATGATGATGAAATAGAGCTGGTTGCTGTCAGCAAAGATGTGGAAACCGATGCTATACATTTGGACGATTTTGCCAAAGGGCAGCGTGATGATAGATCCAGAGGTAATGGGGCGGCTGCAGCAAAAGATGCCCTTGCCTCATGAATTAGAATAGAATAGTTTCACTTTACAATGTAATTCAGGCATCAGTTAATCCCCTCTGCTATATTTCTAAGCTTTTGAAGGAGGTTATATATATTTTTATACATAAAGATAGATATAAACATGTGTGTGTATGCATATATATATATATATATATAATATACATGCATAGGTAAGTACACACACACACACATGCATAGGTAAGTACACACACACACACACATATTTATATATACAGACATACTGTATATATATAATATATATGCATATACACACATATCTATCATTTTATATATATATATAAAACTTTGTGTGTGCTGGCTCGAAGGCCGAATGGCCTACTCCTGCACCAATTGTCTGTTGTCTACTGTGTGTATATACTTTATAAATATGATATATATATACAGTATATATGTGTGTATGTGTATGTGTATGTGTATATACACATATGTATGTATATGTACACATATATATATACACACACATACACACACACATATATATATGTGTGTATGTGTGTATATATCAGAGTGTACGGGTCTCAGGGGTTGTGGGGAGAAGGCAGGAGAATGGGGTTAGGAGGGAGAGATAGATCAGCCACGGTTGAATGGCGGAGTATACTTGATTGGCCGAATGGCCTAATTCTACTATCACTAATGATCAGATTTTGTTGAACGCTTTGATTTTTAGCATCATTTCCTGAATTGCCGAATGCACGACTGTGAACAAGTTGGTTTCTTCCCTTCAGAAACTGCTAAATCTAGTTTAGGAATTAAAGCAAAGTCATTTGGTAAATATAAACCTCTCCTGTCATCTGCCCTGCCAAAAATCCATCAATTTCTATGAATCTTTGCGTTTGGGTTTTCGCAGTAGCTAAGGATTAAAGGCGTTCAGTGATAGAACAAAATCCAAATGAAAGTTCTACTGTGTTTACAATGATCTGGTGATTCATTAATTTGAAAATTAATTGCAAATGTAACTGCACGTAATATAATGGACATGTAGGAGGGGGAAACTTTAACATCCCAAGAACAATCATTGATATTTTGCAACTTGACAGACCTGTGCCTGGAGCACAATACCAATAATTGGAATAATGTCAGATCATACCTGATTCCTCTTAAGTCCCTTGCAAGAGGGAAGGGCGTACAAGGGCACGTCGATGGTTAGCTGTCACATTACATATTGGAGGTTGGAGTTTGCCTTTCAGATTTTTGCTTTTTATAGCATTTTTATATCATGCATCCATTTTCACTGCGTATATTCTGAGGTTCCCTTGCCAATACGATGAAGAGATTCACAGCAGCAACAACACTGGGATACAAGTGACCTCAAATGAAGATCGACGGCCATCTCATACACCAGGTAAACTGCAGATGCTGGAAAATCGAAGGTAGACAAAAATGCTGGAGAAACTCAGCGGGTGAGGCAGCACCTATGGAGCGAAGGAAATAGGCGACGTTTCGGGTCGAGACCCTTCTGAGATGCTGTCTCGCCCGCTGAGTTTCTCCAGCATTTTTGTCTACCTTCGATTTTCCAGCATCTGCAGTTCCTTCTTAAACATCTCATGCACCAGCTCCTCTTTGTAACCAATTATTCAGTCTCATTTCCATCATCTGTGTTGCGATATCACCAACAAACACATCTTCCCCTTCTCAAAGGTCCTTTCTTATTACTTAACTAGATGAGGATATTGATTCAAACTCAGAGAATGTCCATAGCGAGTCCGTAGGAGGCCGTAGATATGTCGTAGCGGCTCACAAATTCTCCCGAGTTTTCCCCTTGATTCAAACGCGGAGAATTACGGTAATAGCCAGCCGTAGGTACTCGGGGCATGAAGTAAGTCGGGACGTTTTATCAGCATGAAAAATGTCCACGAGTAAAAAAAATAGCCCCGAGTACCTACGGCTGGCTATTACCGTAATTCTCCGAGTTTGAATCAAGGGGAAAACTCGGGAGAATTCGTGAGTAACTCGGGAAAGTGGGACAGGCCCTTAAGAATGGACCCATGAGAACAAAAATGTATACGTTATCACCATTGATGGCTTAAAATTAAATCCAAGAAAACTTCTCTTTTGGTAAATGCGAAGTTCCCAGCCTGTTGCGAAAAGTCGGATGTCATTTTAATGTGGGGAAACTTGGTGTCATTAAATGCTTTGACCTACATTTGACTCGTGATCTCCCAGTGACGTGATTCATAACCTCCCTCTGAGGTGGCCGAGCAAGCAATTTAATTCTAAATGGGACTCTGTCACCTCCTAAGGACGACTAACAATGGACAATAATTGCTGATCTCACCAGCCACAGCTACATCCTTTAAGTTAGCGGTGATTTTGCTGAACTATTCGAAGACAAGGACAAATAAAATTGAATGTAACAGAACCTGGATTCAGGCCAACTTATTTCAACAGTTGTGGTCTCGGGAAACCACGGGCTGCTTTTTATCAGACACACTGCTTTTGTTTTCCATTTTCTGGATAACTACAACAATGTCCATCCAATATTGTTAACATGCAGTGTGCGTAAATGGAGAAAAGCAATATTAAACCAATACTGATTGATGTGAATATTGCAGGAAATGATGGAATTTTGGGAAGCTAGGGTGGCACTGTGGTGCAGCGGTAGAGTTGCTGCCTCACAGCACCAGGGACCCGGGTTCGATCCTGACTACGGGTGCTGGCTGTACGGAGTTTGTACATTCTACCCGTGGGTTTTCTCTGGGATCTCCGGTTTCCTCCCACATTCCAAAGACGTATAGGTTTGTAGGTTAATTGGCCATGGTAAAATTGTAAATTGTCCCTAGTGTGGTAGGATAGTGTAAGTGTGCGGGGATCGCTGGTCGGTGCAGGCACAGTGGGCCGAAGGGCCTGTTTCCTCGCTGTATGTCAAAACTAATCTAAACTAAACTAAACTAGATTACAGATGATCCGTGAATCATCTGTAGCCACAGGTGAAGTTCCAGAAGACTGGAAAGTGGTTAATGTTGCACGTTATTTAAGAGCAGCAAGGATAAGCTAGGGAATTGCAGGCTGGTGAGCCTGACTTCAGTGGTAGGAAAATAGTTGGAGTGGATTTTGTGGGCAAGGAGAGGACAGAAAAGGTCTGAAGAAGGGCTCTGATGCACAATGTTGCCTATCCATGTTTACTAATCCACATTAGTCAGGAAATGATGTTACGCAAACTGTTGGGACTGAAGGAAGATAAAGCCCCAGGGCCTGATGGTCTCCATCCCATAGTACTCAAGGAGATGGCCCTGGAAATCGTGGATGCATTGCTGATCATTTTCCATGTTCTCTCGACTCTGGATCAGTTCCTGTGGACTGGTGGGTAGCCAATGTAACCCTACTTTTTAAGGGAGAGAGAAAATGGGGATTTATAGATCAGTTTCCCTTACATCGGTAGTGGGGAAGATGCTTGAGTCAATTATTGAAGATGTAATAGCTGCTCATTTGGAAGGCAGTGACAGGATCGGTCAAAGTCAGCATTGATTTATGAAGGGGAAATCATGCTTGACTAATCTTCTGGAATTTTTGAGGATGTAATAGGTAGAATGGATAAGGGAGAGCCAGTGGATGTGGTGTATCTGGACTTTCGAAAAGCATTCGGCATGGTCCCACACAAGAGATTAGTGTGCAAAACTAGAGCTCATGGTGTTGGGGGTAGGGTATTGAAATGGATATAGAACTGGTTGGCAGACAGGAAGCAAAGAATCGGAATTAATGGGCCCTTTTCAGAATGGCAGGCAGTGACTAGAGAGGTTCTGCAAGGCTCAGTGTGTATATATGTGTATATCAGTGCTATATACATATACAATATATATTAACAATTTAGATGAAGGAAATTAAATGTGACATCTCCAAGTTTGCGGATGACACAAAGCTGGATGGCAGTGTGAGCTGCGAAGAGGATGCTTTGAGGCTGCAGGGTGACTCGAATAGGTTGGGTGAGTGGGCAGATGCATGGCAGATGCAGTATAATGTGGATAAATGTGAGGTTATCCACTTTGGTGGCAAGAAAAAGAAGGCAGATTATTATCTGAATGGTGTCAGATTAGGAAAAGAGGAGGTGCAATGAGACCCAGATGTGCGGTACATCTATCACTGAAAATAAGCATGCAGCCACAGCAGGCAGTGAAGAAAGCTAATGGCGTGTTGGCGTTCATAGCGAGAGGATTTGGGTATTGGAGCAAGGAGGCCCTACTGCAATTGGACAGGGCCCTGGTGAGACCACACCTGGAGTATTGTCTGCAGTTTTGGTCTCCTAATTTGAGGAAGGATATTCTTGCTATGGAGGGAGAGCAGCGAAGGTTCACCAGGTTAATTCCTGGGATGGCGGAATGGACATATGATGAAAGAATGGATCGGCCTGGCTTATGATCACTGGAATTTAGGATGCGAGGGGACCTTATAGAACCATATACAATTCTTAAGGGATTTGACAGGCTAGATGCGGGAAAAATGTTCCCCATGTTGTGGGAGTCCAGATCCAGGGGTCACAGTTTAAGAATAAGAGGTAGGCCATTTAGGAACCTTTTTCACCCAGAGAGTTGTGAATCTGTGGAATTCCCTGCCACAGAAGGCAGTGGAGGCCAATTCACTGGATGTGTTCAAGCGAGAGTTAGATATAGCTCTTAGGGCTAACAGAATCTAGGGATATAGGGAAATAGCAGGAATGGGGTACTGATTTTGGATGTTCTTGATAATATTGAATGGCGTTGCAGGCTCGAAGGGCCGAATGGCCTACACCGGCACATATGCTCTATGTTTTCTGGAGATGCCGCCTGACCTGCTGAGTTACTCCGGCTCTTTGTGTCTATTTTTTTGTAAACCAGCATCAGCAGTTCCTTGTGTCCAGAACATTAATCCTGTGATTCCATCACAGATGCTGCCCGACCTGTTGAACATTTACTTCATTTTGTGTGTTATTTTAGAACTCCAGTATTGGCAGCATTGTAGTTTTACTAAATCATTTTCCATCTCCCAGTCTCAGCTCAAAACACACTTGACATAAAAGAAGCAATCAAAGATAAACATAAAATGCTGGAGTAACTCAGCGGGTAAGGCAGCATCTCTGGAGAAAAGGAATTGGTGACGTTTTGGGTCGAGACCTTTCTTCAGGCTCGACGTTTCGGGTCTTTGAAACATCAGCTGTTCCTTTCCTCCGATATTTCGAGTCAGGTCCAGTGAGTCCAGAGATGCTGCCTGACCCGCTGGATTACTCCAGCATTTTGTGTCTATTTTCAGTGTAAACCAGCATCTGCAGTTCCTTCTTACACATGATCAAAGATACAGATCTATGCTTATTCATATAACAATTGCTCTTGGTAATATTGTATTGACAGCTAAATCTACAGTATCTCCTGCTGGAGAATTCTTGTCGAGGGAGTCTAGGCAGATTCTGTGTTGGGATTACTCAGTAAAGAAGTTAATTTACATGAACGAGAAACCGTGGAACTGTGCCATCTTCATAACAAGCAACTGAGTTCCATCGGAAAGCCTAATTAATCTTTAGAGCATTGACCTGCAATCACTAACACAGAGGGCTAATCCATGTATAATAGAATTATCTGCTATTTTTCATTTAGAAATGAAATTATAATAAATTATGAAGGACTTGAATTAATCCTTTCAAATGTTTAAGTCTCAAAACATATTGTAGTGTTTCCATTGTGGAGCTGAATAAGACTGCGACTTAATAACTAACGACTATCTAGATCATGATATATTTTTGTTTGTTGCAAAAAGACAGGTTATAGGATTATTTCGCTGTGCATATTCTCTTGATATTCACACTGAAATATAATTAATCATCTCCTGTCACACCTTTATTATGGCTTGCATCCTCCTGTGTATTTGCATTGTCTCCGGTTTCATTCAAGTCGGCCTGACCTTCATTTCTTCACTGCTCAATAAGACCTCAAGAGTATTTCACCAGACCAGCTGAATGGCTCAATGTTGTCGAAATCCTTTGTCAATTAGTACTGCCGTGCAAGAATGCAACATTTCATTTCGCGTGATGAGCATTTTGAATCACGGCTGAACACAGTTGACAGGTTCACATTGCAAAGTTCGTAAAAATACATTTTTCAAAATACTGCAAACAGCCGATTATTCTCGGTCATGTGCATAACCTTCTGATAGACATCATTTGCATTTAGTGATTACAGATGTTTCAACATGAATTGTTTGCTGAACTTCTGTAGCATGATTTGATTTGTCAGACACTTATGCAGAGTAGAAAGCCAAATCCTGCAAACTGGGGCACTCCAATTACGATTAGTGATTTAGTTTAGTTTAGTTGAGATATACGGCACGGAAACAGGCCCTTCGGCCCACTGGATCTGCACTGCCCAGCAGTCCCCGCACGGTAACACTATCCTACACACACTAGGGACAATTTACTATTTTACCTAAACTAATTAACCTACAAACCTGTACGTCTTTGGAGTGTGGGAAGAAACCGAAGATCCCGGAGAAAACCCACACAGGTCACGGGGAGAATGTACATACTCTGCACAGACAAACACCCGTGATTCAGGATCAAACCCGGGTCTCTGACGCTGGAAGGCAGTAGCTCTACCACTGTGCCACTGTGCCACCCCTTTGGTGCTGGAGCATTTCATTCTTGTGGTGACTTCAACATTATTCTTCATTAGATTCTTGATTAGTACAGGTCTCAGAGGTTATGGGGAGAAAGCAGGAGAATGAGGTTAGGAGGGAGAGATAGATCAGCCATGATTGAATGGCGAAGATGGGCTGAATGGCCTAATTCTACTATTCCTTATGACCTTATTATTTTCACTATGTGGCAATTAACTACAAGTAAATTTAATATTAAAATGTATTTACTTTAAAAACAAGACGTGGATAAATTTGAAAATCAAATTTGACTGATGTACACACACAACTCTCCCCATTGGATTGCAACCTTGTTATGTGTCTCAGTGACCCCTGGAGCTATGCCAGCGGGAGATTCATCTCCAGTTAGGGTCTCCCATGCTGGGCAGGTCAAAGGGTAGAGGCGAGACAAAGAGCGATCCAGGTTGGAGGTTGAGCACAGGGCTAACAACCCTGTCTCGTAAAACAAATATGTCACGGAAACAGCAACTGAAGGAACCAACACTACTGGGCGTGATGGACTTCCAGGGCTATCGACGGATGCTAGGATGAATGTAACCAGACAGCATCCCAAGAATAGCCCTGCACTGGACACCAGAAGGGAAAAGGAAAAGAGGGAGACCCAAAACCACCTGGTGTCGAACTGTGGAGGAGGAACTGAAAACAATGGACCTGACCTGGGGTAGTGTCCAGAAGCTAGCCCAGAACAGGCAGGAGTGGAGGACCATCGTTGCTGCCCTGCATGCCTGGAGGCATAATAGGCAGTAAGTAAGTAAGTACACACACAACTGATGTCATTAAGACAAGACAGCATTTCAGCAAAATTATTGAATAATTATTAAACTACTGACTAATTATAAGATTTATGCAGTGCATTTAAATAATAAAGGTACCATTGTAATCAAAGTGCACTAATTCATTGTCGACCTAAACTCTTACCATCGGAAAATAAATAATCATTTTAATTACAAAGAGTTATTACACATGCTATTACTCCAGTTTTACATCTCAACAGAGGGTGATAACTTGTGAAAAAGATATTCGACGGCCTATTTTTACCCGCAAGACAGCATGGTTTAAGGCTATGCCTTAATATTAAATAGCAGGCCATCTGAAACAATTTTCAACAAAATGGGAGAAATTTGGTGCAAGCAATTTGCGCTTGACATACTCAGCCTTAATCAATCCTGACTACTCCCAGCAATACTCCCTGGTCCCACCAGACAGTCTGTTCCTTAGCAACTGTAGACACACCAATAAAAGTGGAGAACAACTAACCATCATAGCACGGTCTTCTCAGGCGCCGTGAAAACTGTGTCACTGCACACCGAAAGCGCCAAATCAATTGGACTCTAACTTCACTTTAATTATTCTGACACAACCAATTCGTGGCAACAAATATGTCATATTCTGTAAACGGGTCTATTCTCCTCGGGCCCAGTTGCTTCTCTTTTCAAAACCAAGCATACTCCTCGACGAGCAATAATTCTACCTGTCCATTTACAGTTTGCAGTTCAGTTTATTGTCACATGTACCGAGGTACAGTGAAAAGCTTTTGTTGCCTGCTATCCAGTCAGCAGAAAGACAATACATTATTACAATCGAGCCATCTACAGTGTGCAGATACGTACATGAATAAGGGAATAACGTTTATTGCAAGTTAATCCGATCAAGGATAGTCCGAGGGTCGCCATTGATGTAGATAGTAGTTCAGCAGTGCTCACTGGTTGGGGTAGGATGATTCAGTTGCCTGATAACAGCTGGGAAGAAATTGTCCCTGAATCTGGGTGTGTGCGTTTTCACACTATTGTACCTTTTGCGTGATGGGAGAGGGGCGAAGAGGGAGTGGCCAGGGTGCGTCTCATCCTTGATTATGCTGCTGGCCTTGCCGAGGCAGCGTGAGGTATAAATGGAGCCAATAGAAGGGAGGATGTGGTTTGTGTGATGGTCTGTGCTGCGTCCACAATTCCATCACATCATTTTAAACTTACTCACCTATTGCAAATAAATGAGTCCCCAACCAGGTTGCTTCAATCGTTCCAACGGAGTTTTCCGCCCAGACTGACTGGTTGCATCATGGCCTGGTTCGGTAACCCAAACACCCATGAACTTTACTTCATTATACTTTACTTTAGAGATACAGCGTGGAAACAGGCCCTTTGGCACAGTCCTTGTACACAACGATCCCTGTTCACTAGCACTATCCTACACAGCAGGGACAAGTTACAATCTTTGCCGAAGCCGTTAGCCTACAAACCTGTACATTTTTGGGATGGGGGGGGGAAACCGGAGCACCCGGGAGAAAATCCTCGTAATCATGGGGAGAACGTGCAAACTCCGTACAGGCAGCACCCATAGTCAGGATCGAACCTGGGTCCTTGGCGCTGTAAGGCAGCGACTCTGCCACTGCACCACCTTGCCGCCGCAACAAAGGAAGCTGGAGATAGTGATGAACATTACCCAGTCCATCAGGGTACTGATCTCCTCGCAATCAGAGGGGTCTATGGGAGGCACTGCCAGAAAGAAAGGCTGCTAACACCATCAAAGACCACAACACCCTGGACACACTCTCATCTCGCTACTGCCAGCCGGAAAAAGATAAAGGAGTCACTAAAACTGTGACCTCCAGGTTCAAGAGCAGCTTCTTCTCAGTAACCATCAAGATTTTGAGCACTTCATAACACTAACCACAACCCTACTTCTGCAAATAAAATATAGCATGGGCTTCATTTAGGTTGCACTATGGACTTCAGTTTTGTGTAATTATAAACTGGTTACTGTCCATTACTGATTATTAATTTATTGCATTGTGTGTTATTGAGTTAATGGGCTTGTAAAGCTGCAGCCAGCGGCGGAAAACCCGGGGGTGGGTGGGGGAATCCCCCCCCATGTTTTGAGAGGTGGGGGACATCCCCCCCAGGTTTTTGTAATCCGGTTTTTAAAACCCAGTGAAATCTCCGCTCTCCGCGGGACAGCGCGGGTAGGAACGATGATCGAGGGCGCCGATTGGATGAGAGAGACGTCAGTCAGCAGGCAATGGGGGCGGGACATGATGATTCAGCGCGATGATTGGAGGAGAGAGGAGTAAGGGGGGAGGGACTGAGGATAGAGTGGTGATTGAAGGGGGGAGACGTGGCACAGACCTGCTCCTCATCCGCAGCCAGGATCTATCCAGGCTCTCCGTCCCCACCCGAGTGCCTCCCCTCCCCACGGGTGGCCAGGGAGGTCAGATGGGAGCTGTACCCCCAGGCCCACAGCCAGCGTAGAGAAGCTGCTCAAAACCCACCTCACTCTGCCTGTCCCGCCAGGTGAGCCTACAGCCCTTCCTGGACTTGTGGGAAATATGGCCAGCGCGGAGTAGTAGTGCTGGTGTCCCATCAGTCCAGGCATGGCTGTAGGTTAACCCGGCGAGACAGGCAGAGTTGAGCTGCATTTAGCGCTAGATTGAGCCTCCGAAGCTTCGTGTGTGAGTGTCCGCATGCGTGCGCGGCCGCCAGGAAATTGTGTCCCCCACTTTCATATGAAGAAAGACTGGATAGACTCGGCTTGTACTCGCTAGGATTTAGAAGATTGAGGGGGGATCTTATAGAAACTTACAAAATTCTTAAGGGGTTGGACAGGCTATATGCAGGAAGATTGTTCCCGATGTTGGGGAAGTCCAGAACAAGGGGTCACAGTTTAAGGATAAGGGTGAAGTCATTTAGGACCGAGATGAGAAAAAACATTTTTCACACAGAGAGTGGTGAATCGGTGGAATTCTCTGCCACAGAATGTAGTTGAGGCCAGTTCATTGGCTATATTTAAGAGGGAGTTAGATGTGGCCCTTGTGGCTAAAGGGATCAGGGGGTATGAAGAGAAGGCAGGTACAGGATACTGAGTTGGATGATCAGCCATGATCATATTAATGGTGGTGCAGGCTGCTCCAACACCGGAAATTGGAGGAACAGCACCTCATATTCCGCTTGGGGAGTCTGCATCCTGGGGGCATGAACATTGAATTCTCCCAATTTTGTTAATCCTTGCTGTCTCCTCCCCTTCCTCAGCCCTCCTGCTGTCTCCTCCCATCCCCCAGACTTCGGGCTCCTCCTTCTTTTTCCTTTCTTCTCTCTGCCCCCCCACCCCCCCCATCAGTCTGAAGAAGGGTTTTGGCCCGAAACGTTGGCTATTTCCTTCGCTCCATAGATGCTGCTGCACCCGCTGAGTTTCTCCAGCTTTTTGTGTACCTTCGATTTTCCAGCATCTTCAATTCCTTCTTAAACACAAAGGCAAACTGAATACTTTTGATTGCAAGGTTTTCTTGATGAACAAAATGTTTAAAAAGATGACAAGTGAAATCTGCTCTGCACTACTGATATACAGATTTTGCCAAAGGTTTCAAGTTATTAAACTATTTAATTAGTAACAAAGTTAAATAGATCAGAAACAGAACAAAAACAAGGCCTTTTTGTGGCTATTCTGCAATCCCTCAAAAGTGAAAAGAAATCACTTGAAAAGCTATCAATTGGCTCAAAATTAAGCCACAAAGATAATTGTCTTAGGTTTCAAAAGCAAATGAGATCACATGGTCTGTGTTGCTTACTATAAATCTACAAGCACCATTCTTAATTCACTCAAGTAATTTCTTCCTAATTGGAAAATTCCTTATGTATTATTGCGAAATCTACAAGAAATTACAGAGTATTGTGGACGCAGCCCAGACCATCACACAATCCAATCTCCCTTCCATTGAATCCAACTACACTTCATGCTGCCTCGGCAAGGCCACCAGCATAATCAAGAGCCAGTCTCAACCTGGTCACTCCCTCTATACCCCTCTCCCACCTGGTCATGCCCTCTATTCCCCCTACACCAGCATCAAGCAAGAGGTACAGAAGTGTGAAAAGGCATACCTCCAGATTCAAGGACAATATCTTCCCAGCTGTTATCAGGCATTTGAACCATCCTCCATCCAAAAGAATGGATCAGCCGGGCTTATACTCACTAGAATATGTGTGTTATGATTGTGTTTATAATTTGTTTGGTTGTTTTGTTGTTTGTCTTTTGCACAAAAGTCCGCGAGCATTGCCACTTTCATTTCACCGCACATCTCGTATGTGTATGTGACAAATAAACTTGACGACTTGATTTGAATTTAGAAGGATGAGAGGATATCTTATAGAAACATATAACATTCTTAAGGGATTGGACAGGCTAGATGCAGGAAAAATGTTCCCCATGTTGTGAGAGTCCATAACCAGGGGTCACAGTTTAAGAATAAGGGGTAGGCCATTTAGGACTGAGATGAGGAAAATCTTTTTCACCCAGAGAGTTGTGAATCTGTGGAATTCTCTGCCACAGAAGGCAGTGGAGGCCTATTCACTGGATGTATTTAAGGGAGAGTTAGATATAGCTCTTATGGCTAACGGAGTCGAGGGATATTGGGAGAAACGGGAACAGGGTACTGATTCCGGATTATCACCCATGATCATTTTGAATGGTGGTGCAGGCTCGAAGGGCCAAATGTCCTACTCCTGCACCTATTTTCTATGTTTCTATGTTTCTACCCTATCACCAACTAGACAGCAGCCCTGAGCTACAATCTACCTCATCGGAGACCCTCGTCCTATCTTTAATTGGACTTTACTGGACATTATCTTGCACTAAACGTTATTCCCTTTATCCTGTATCTGTACATTGGATGTAATCATGTAAGTCCTTTGGTTGACTGCTTAGCACACAACAAAAATCTTTTCACTGAACCTCGGGTATACGTGACTATGAAGTAAACTAATCTTAAACCAAAAACACTTTTTTTCTTAAACGAGCAAGCTGGTGCTGGCCAATTTTTGAAAGAATTGCTCAGTGGTTGAATGCTTCAATCCATTTTAGAAGTAACAAAATATCCAATTAGTTAAGAAAGCTTCTTATCCACTTGCAGAGCTGGACGTTTTAGTTTTACAACAGTCTAAAGGTTTTAGTAACTTCAGGAGAATTTTTTTTTTTTGAAAATGTAATCCGCTCTGGGCAGATTAATGACCAACACATCAAAACTTGGATCAATTCCCAACTAAGGTGAAGTCAATTCGAATAACGAAGTACAATTTGGATTGTGCTTCTTGTCTGCTCAGTGGCATAAAAAACGAGCAAGTTTGTTTAGTTTTAATTTAGAGATACAGCGCGGAAACAGGCCGTTCGGCCCACCTGTAAATTGCTAGTTCTAAGCCTCCCCCCAGTCTAGTTTCAGTCAAAAACCACTGAATCAAGCACTTGCGCAACTAATCTTTATTTTGACAAAACACAATTACAGTTCCAAACTACTGTACCTATTTCTTGTCCCCCCCCCCCCCCCCCCCCCCACCAGCCTGAAGAAGTGTTTCGGCCCGAAACGTTGCCTATTTCCTTCGCTCCATAGATGCTGCTGCACCCGCTGAGTTTCTCCAGCTTTTTTGTGTACCATCGATTTTCCAGCATCTGTAGTTCCTTCTTAAACATACTGTACCTATCCACTGCGAGTTCGATCCTCGTATCTGCCTGATCAAGCCCTCTAGGCCTCGCTCACACAGAGACACTCCAGAAGGTCATGCAGTCCTAAGCGCTCTCCCAGAAGATCGACGAAGGACATCGTGGCCGTGGACTTTTATAGGTCCGTGGATCTCAAGGAGCCGAACCACATGGGGGTGGTCTCTTTACAATCCAATTACAGATATCGATTAACCCCGTTCATAACAGACATTTCCCTAACCCAATAGTACAGTGTACATTGTACATTGAATACATTGTATTCAAACAGCGTTTTTCGGAGGAAGCGAACCTCGCAACAATTACCCTGATATGCAAGAAAACCAGACAAGGCTCAATACCTCATCCAATCAACATTCCGTAACATTGACTTTGCAACATTATTTACAATTATTTACAAGATGTATGTCTGGTTTGCAGTCATCCAATCCATTCTATGTGTTTTGCACCTAATTACCAGGGTCTGCAGATGTTCCCATTCTCTTCCTGAAGCTCAGATCTGGGCTCTGGACAAACTGGCACCACTCTGCAGCTTGTCCCAGTTCTACAGAGAGCACTTTCAAATTGACCAAATGGCCTAGCAGCCCTGAAGCCTTTACTCAATTTTAGAGTCCTAGCCTCTCCAATCTGGCCAGGATTAACACACCGAGTCCCCGCCGACCAGTGATCCCTGTACACACTAACACTATCCTACCCATTAGGGACAATTTACAATTGTTACCACAGCCAAATCAACCTACAAACCTGCACGCCTTTGGAGTGTGGGAGGAAGCCGGAGCGCCCGGAGAAAACCCATGTGGTCACGGGGAGAACGTACAAACTGCGTACAGACAGCAACAGTAGTCGGGATCTAACCCGGGTCTCTGGCACTGTAAGGCAGCAACTCAACCGCTGCGCCACCGTGCCGCTCCACACAGTGATCAAGACTCAAGATTCAAGAGAGTTTATTGTCATGTGTCCCTGATAGGACAATGAAATTCTTGCTTTGCTTCAGCACAACAGAACATAGTAGGCATTGACTACAGAACAGATCAGTGTGTCCATATACCATTATGTAAATATATACACACATAGACAGACATAGACATAGACATAGAAATTAGGTGCAGGAGTAGGCCATTCGGCCCTTCGAGCCTGCACCGCCATTCAATATGATCATGTCTGATCATCCAACTCAGTATCCCGTACCTGCCTTCTCTCCATACCCTCTGATCCCCTTGGCCACAAGGGCCACATCTAACTCCCTCTTAAATATAGCCAATGAACTGGCCTCAACTACCCTCTGTGGCAGAGAGTTCCAGAGATTCACCACTCTCTGTGTGAAAAAAGTTCTCCTCATCTCGGTTTTAAAGGATTTCCCCCTTATCCTTAAGCTGTGACCCCTTGTCCTGGACTTCCCCAACATCGGGAACAATCTTCCTGCATCTAGCCTGTCCAACCCCTTAACCCCAACATGAATAAATAAACTAAACTGATGAAGTGCAAATAACAGATAATGGGCTATTAATGTTCGGAGTTGTTCAGGGTGGGGCACAACGTGTGAGGGATATGAATAAAAAGTCCAGATCAAAATTTGTAATTTTATATTAATTAGCATAAATGTGCCCTGGAAGTGGTAATTTGCATATTGTTCCAGTTGTTTTTTTCATAGTTAAATTTGCGAAGGGCCTGAAAGCAACCTATATTGGAGACAGAAGAGCATGCAGCAATGTTGGCCTTTGGGCATGAACAGTTAATACTCATTTAGAGAGCATATTAACCAGCTAATGATGTGGAAAGCACGATTCGGCAAGTCCAATGGTTATAGTCCCAGCATCTAATATTAATTAATAACAACTCCCTTTTGTTTATACGTTGCCCGCTAGCTAATAGTGCTCATTGCCAGGAGGAACTAAAGACACAAATAATTATATAAGTTACACATTCTTGTGTAACTCTTGATTATTTAAATAACCTACAGCAATGGTAAGAGAATTTCACTTGGTGTGAAATTCAATTGCACTGCATAGTCTTTTTCAGAGCCACTCAACTGAAAATGGGCATATTTCAGTGAAATATGATATGACAATTTCTGGATCACTTCAGCCCATTCGGCAAATTTGACGGGACACATCCCTTGCACTCCGTGCTTCTACATCAAATGATATTTTGGTGTCAGGCACACACTAAATTATGAAATTGCCATGCAACTTTACTTTAGAAGTTGCACCAGGAAGGGCATTGTTGAGCACCCCTTCGATAAGTAGTCGTTATTGATTTACTGATTAGTACGGGTGTCAGGGGTTAAAAATTCCAATGTTCATAAGTGATAGGAGCAGAATTAGGCCATTCGGCCCAACAAGTTTACTCCGCCATTCATTCATGGCAGATCTATCTCTCCCTCTTAACCCCATTCCCCTGCCTTCTCCACATAACCTCTGACACCCATACTAATCACCATAATCTTTGTTGTGGGATGAAGGCAGGTGAATGGGGTTGAGAGGGGAAAGATAGATCAGCCATGATTGAATGGTGGAGTAGACTTGATGGTCCCAGTTGCAGTCGCTAAGCATTCTCTCATCTCCCTCCAAAACCTTGGGACTCACGTGGTCACTTGGTGAACTTGCAAACTCCGTACAGACATCACACGTGGTCAGGATGGAACCTGAGTCTCCGACACTGTGAGGCAGCAATTCTACCAGCTGCACCACTGTGTCACCCTGCTATTGCTAGCTGACGTGTGTCTTCAATTATCTGACTGTGCTCCAGCATCAGACAACTCGTGATGTCCTGCAGCAGAGTGCAAGCTTGTATTTATTGCTCAGCACACTCATCCTGAAGAAGAGTCTCGACCCAAAACGTCGCCTATTTCCTTCGCTCCATGGATGCTGCCTCACCCGCTGAGTTTCTCCAACATTTTTGTCTACCTTATGACATTAACTGATCTGTTGTCATGCATAACTGTTATGTTTCAGATGCCAGTTGACCATGTTTTATTCACAAAAGGTCAATTAGTTGTAAACAAGGCAGCAAATTCAGCTCGCATATCGTTCTTAATGTGGAGATGAGACACAGGGTTAGGACTGGCACTTTGGCGCAGCGGGTAGAGCTGCTGCCTCAGAGCACCAGGCACCAGGCACCAGGGTTCTATCCTGACCTCAGGTGCTGGCTGTGTGGAGTTTGCACGTTCTGCCTATTTATCCACACGAGCTTCCTCTGGATCATAGATCAAAGAATGACACAGCGTGGAAACTTGCCCACACCCAGCCCAACTTGCCCACACCGACCAACATGTCCCATCTACACGTCCCATATGCCTGCATTTGGCCCATATCCCTCTAAGCCTGTCCTATCCATGTACCCGTCCAATTGCTTCTTAAACGTTGCCATAGTACCTCTTCCGGCAGCTCGTTCCACCCGCCCACAACCCTTTGTGTGAACCGGATGCTCCGGTTTCCACCCCCATTCCAAGGATGCGCGGGTTTGTAGGTTAATTGGCCCCCGTAAATTGCCCCTAATGTGGATGCAAAAGTGGGATAACATGGAACTAGTGTGAACGGGTGACCGATAGTCGGCATGGACCTGGTGGGCCGAAGGGCCTGTGTGCATTCTGCAAATTACAATCAATCAATCTGCATTTTATGGCTCTGTTATAGTGCAATCAAAGTAGAAGTGCAGAACTATAATAAAGAAACAGCAGCCTTTGTTCTACAGGTTCAAATACATTTTATATGTATATTCCAATTCTGAAGGCATTAAAGATACTTTTCCCACTCCTTCTCCGATAGGCACTGGGATAATGAATCTGTATAAATGTTACCACCATTTTAATACTTGTCAACAACTGATTAATACTTGATGATAATTGCAGAATTATAAATTCCTTGCTTGCAATGAATTGCTCAATATTCTTCAACAATGCTCCCAATACACGGATGATGTACTGTAGGTAGGCAATAATACGTTTTAATTTCGTCATGTGCATATTAGTGCCAGAATATTTATGATTTTTAATATAGCAGATTGCTTGCTAATTAGGAGCCTGTCAAAGCCTGTTATGTTACGGCATTGCTGATTGAATTAGGAAATTCCTGGCCATTCAAGTACCCAGTGAGTTAGATTTAATATTCTATCTGATTCTTTAAAGGTTCAAAGGCTACTGTTTAATTGCATGATTGTTAATTCCTAATTTTTCAATTATTTTGGCTCGCAGGAGTTGTCCTTGAGAAAATGCTTGAACAACTGAGAACTTCAGTCCGAAGAAGAGTCTCGACCCGAAACGTCACCCATTCCTTCTCTCCAGAGATGCTGCCTGTCCCGCAGAGTTACTCTAGCTTTTTGTGTCTTTCAGATTAAACAAGCATCTGCGGTTCCTTCCTGCACATCTTCAACCTATGCTGGCTTTACCTTGCACTAAATGTTATTCCCTTAACATGTATCTATATAACATTTTAGGTGGCACAGTGACGCAGAGGTAGAGCTGCTGCCTCACAGCATCAGGAACCCAGTTCTGGGTGCAAACTGTACGGAGTTTGCACATTCTCCCTGGGACCACGCGGGTTTTCTCCAGGTGCTCCAGTTTCCTCCCACTTTCCAAAGCCGTGCGGGTTTGTAGGCACAAATGTCCCTAGTGTGTAGGGAATTGATGAGAAAGTGGGATTACATAAAACTAGTATGGCATGGGCTTGGTGGGCTGAAGGGCCTGTTTCCATGCTATATCTCTACACTAAACTAAACATGAATTCATATTTAATGCAGATTATGCTTTTATATAGTTTATTTACATTTAATTTAAAAATACTCTGAGATACTCTCACAACAAGGACCTTGTAATATTTCACCTTTTAATAGGGAGTAAGCAATATTTTCTTATCACCTTTGTATTCTGCAATATTTTATTTATATGGGTGTAGAAAATCATGAGATGAATAGATTGGGTTGACACAGAGTATCCTGCTCAGAGTTGGGGAATCAAGAACCGGAAGACATAGGTTGAGGGTGAAGGGAGAAAGAATGAAGAGGAATCTGAGGGGTAACTTTTTCACATAAAGGGTGGTGGGTGTATGGAATGAGCTGCCAGAGGAGGATGTTGAGGCAGGGACTATTATGTTTCAGAGATAATTAGACAGGTTCATGGATAGAACAGGGATATGGGCCAAACGCAGGCAACTGGGACTAGTGCAGCTGGGACATGTTGGTCGGTGTGGGCACATTGGATCGAAGGGCATGTTTCCATGCTATATCACTCTATGACTCTACTGACTGGAGACTAATTCTGAATATTTGCCATTTTAAACCATGCAAGGTACAAATAAGAGCAAGACCTATCACCATGAAAGATGGAGCCTGCATTGAATATAAGATGTGTGGGAACAATTCAGACATTAGCAAAAAAAACTCACAATTATTTATCTTATTTTGCAAAAATCTTCAGTTTGATTTATTTATGCTTCCAAATTAAGTACATTCACATGCGAGATCCACCCGAGTGTTCAAACTGAAACCTAGAATCACGGCTGTTTCTTTCAGAAGGACACAAAATGCTGGAGTAACTCAGCGAGGCAGGCAGCATCGTTGGATATAAGGAAAGGGTGACATTTCAGGTCACGATCCTATAGACTGAGCGTCAGGGGAGAGGGAGACGCAGAGATATGGTGGGGAAAGGTGTGAAATCAGGACATCAAAGGGGACGAAGCTCGAGGAAAATGTAGAATGGATCTTTGTTATTATTTCCGTCGCTCCATAGATGCTGCTGCCCGCTGAGTTTCTCCAGCATTTTTGTGTACCATGGATCATTGTTAGCTAGGAGAAGGTGACAACGAAGCATGCAAAGATAAAATATAATTAGGAAGACAGTCAGACTGGTCAGAGAACTAGGATGGGGGAGGGATGGAGAGAGAGGGAAAGTAAGGGTTATTTAAAGTTAGAGAAGTCAATGTTCATACTGTAGGGTTGGATGCTGCACAGCTTTCTCAGCTGTCAGATGAGATATTACAATTTAATCTCTCTTATTCCATGGTCCTAATGGAATTTCAGAACATTGAAGCAATATTTTCACAGAAAGAGTGATGACCTCAGCAACATTCTTCTCCCAAATCAAAAATAGACCCATGGCTCGCTTATTTATTTCATTACATATTGTTATGTATTTCTGGTACAGAAAGGTAAAATTAAAATGACAGCTTGAGAAGTTTTGGCTTATGAAAGTATAACATAAAAGTGGTTACATGTCAATAAAAAGCAACAAAGAATGTTTCATTTGTGTTTTTTAAATCAATATGGTATAAATTGGCCAAGACATTTAGTTTAGTTTAGTTTAGAGATACAGCGCGGAAACAGGCTCTTCGGCCCACCGAGTCCACACCAACCATCGATCCCCGCACACTTACACTATCCTACACACACTAGGGACATTGTACAATTATACCAATACAATTAACCTACAAGCCTGTGGGTCTTGGTAGTGTGGGAGGAAACCGGAGAAAACCCGCGCAGGTCACGGGGAGAACATACAAACTCCCGACAGACAAGCACCCGGAGTCAGGATTGAACCCGGGTCTCTGGCGCTGTAAGGTAGTAGCTCCACCACTGCACCACTGTGCCGCCCCCTAAACTGCCGTGTACACCTAGAGTGTAGTTTTGATAGAGTGCATCTTCCACAGTGTGGAACGGTTGGAAATTCAGTGAATATCTTGTACGTTAGAGAGCATATTGATCGGCGGCAATTTGATTGCCCAAAATTTTAGAAGATTACAAATAATTATGGATGCTGCCTGGACAATCATCGGTACTGACCTCCCCACCATCGAAAGGATCTATAGGAGTCGCTGCCTCAAAAAGGCAGCCAGCATCATCAGAGACCCACACCACCCCTGCTACACTCTCTTAGAACCATAGAAACATAGAAATTAGGCGCAGGAGTAGGCCATTTGGCCCTTCGAGCCTGCACCGCCATTCAATATGTTCATGGCTGATTATCCAACTCAGTATCCTGTACCTGCCTTCTCTCCATACCCCCTGATCCCTTTAGCCACAAGGGCCACATCTAACTCCCTTTTAAATATAGCCAATAAACTGGCCTCAACTACCTTCTGTAGCAGAGAATTCCAGAGATTCACCACTCTCTATGTGAAAAATGTTTTTCTCATCTCGGTCCTAAAAGGTTTCCCCCTTATCCTTAAACTGTGACCCCTTGTTCTGGACTTCCCCAACATCGGGAATAATCTTCCTGCATCTAGCCTGTCCAACCCCTTAAGAATTTTGTAAGTTTCTATAAGATCCCCCCTCAGTCTTCTAAATTCCAGCGAGTACAAGCCGAGTCTATCCAGTCTTTCTTCCTATGAAAGTCCTGACATCCCAGGAATCAGTCTGGTGAACCTTCTCTGTACTCCCTCTATGGCAAGAATGTATTTGCTCAGATTAGGCGACCAAAACTGTACGCTATACTGCAGGTGTGGTCTCACCAAGACCCTGTACAACTGCAGTAGAACCTCCCTTCTCCTATACTCAAATCGTTTTGCTATGAATGCTAACATACCAGTCACTTTCTTCACTGCCTGCTGCACCTGGATGCCTACTTTCATTGACTGGTGTACCATGACACCCACGTCCCGTTGCATCTCCCCCTTTCCCAATCGGCCACTCTTAACTCCTGCCATCAGGAAGTGGGCACAAGAGTGTGAAAACCATGACCACCAGGTTCTGGAGCAGCTTCTTCCCAACAACACTACAAAAAACACCAACTAAACAATGAATTACGAACTGTCTTCATTGCACTTGGGATCGGGCTTTTGGTCTGCACTAGTATTGCTTTTCAAAATGTTTTGAACTGTCTTTTATTTATTGTGTTATCTATGAGCACCGTGTTTACAGGTACCGTGTTGCTACTGTGTGTACGATCTTCATTGTGAAGATAGACACTAAGTGCTGGAGTAACTCAGCGGCTCAGGCAGCATCTCTGGAGGAAAAGGATGGGTGATGTTTCGGGTCAGAACCGGGTCTAGAGAAGAGTTCCGATCCGAAACGTCACCCATTCTTTTTCTCCAGAGACGCAGCCTGACCTGCGGTGTTAATGCACACTTCGTGTCTATATTCGGTATAAACCAGCAACTGCTGTTGCTTCCGATACAACCATTTCATTGTTTCGGTACGCATCACACTGTCGACACTTGAGCAAAGGAATGCAGTGAAGCAGGGGAAAGAAATACTGCTTGGTACTTACAGAATCGGGCAAGATAAATAAAGAAATAACAGTCGTGATCAGTTCAATTAAACGCCCCAACGTTAATTAAACGGAGTCATGGAATTTTACTTCCTCTTCCAGTAATCAGTCCTGTTAGAGTAGGTCGGTTGGGTAGAATGCTACCCTGTGTCATGTGGGAACAACAAGGTGAGCAGTAGCATTGAGCTCCAGATACAGACTTCAGAACTTGGGTATCATTTGGCATTACTATCGAGCTTTTGAGAGATTTAAGTTTACACATCCCAGAAAGTGGTCACCCCATAAATCTAAAGGATTGAAGTAAGTAAGTAAGTTTATTGGCCAAGTATTCACATACAAGGAATTTGCCTTGGTGCTCCGCCCACAAGTAACAACATGACATACAGCGACAGTTACGAATGACTCAGAAAACACTAAACATTATTAACAATAAAACATTCATGATAAAACACCATTGATCAAGCATGCAATATACCAGATCAAAGGGAGGCTACAGATTTTTGGCTGTTGAGTAGAGCAACTACTCCTGGATAAAAACTGTTTTTATGTCTGGCTGTGGCAGCTTTGACAGTCCGGAGTCGCCTTCCAGAGGGAAGTGATTCAAAGAGTTTGTGGCCAGGGTGAGAGGGGTCAGCGATGATCTTATCCGCTCACTTCCTGGCCCTTGCAGTGTACAGTTCATCGATGGAGGGAAGGTTGCAGCCAATAACCTTCTCTGCTGATCGGATGATTCGCTGCAGCCTCCGGGTGTCGTGCTTGGTGGCTGAGCCAAACTAGACCATGATGGAGAAGGTGAGGACAGACTCTATGAAGGGCCAGGGATTAGTGCTGGCTGGGGTCTTTCCAGTGTGTCATGCTGCTGATGGACAACTTTTGGTACTGGAGGTGGCAATGGTTCAGATATGCCTGGTTCAGTCTGATTCAGATGTGTGGCGCTGTAGTTTACTGTAGTTTACTGAACTGTGCCGAATGGCAGCCAAAAAGACTGGAGAGAGTGAAAGGAATTCAGTGGTCGATGGAGTCAAGGGAGAGTCGAGAGACTGAAGAAGGGTCTTGACCCAAAACTTCTATCTATGTTCTCCAGAGATGCTGCCTGACCCGCTGAGTTACTCCAGCATTTTGTGTCTTTCTGTGTATTAACCAGTCCTTAGTTTCTGCTTCTAGTGTTTAATTGTCTTTAGACTTTAGAGATACAGTGTGGAAACAGGCCCTCCGTGCAGACCAGCGATCCCCGTACACTCGCACTATCCTACACACACTAGGGACAATTTACAATTGTACCAAAGCCAATTAACCTACAAACCTGTTCGTCTTTGGAGTGTGATGTGGAAACTGAAGATCTGGGAGGAAAACTCACGCAGGTCACGGGGAGAATGGACAAACTCGTACAGACAAGCACCCGTAGACTGGATCTAACCCGGGTCTCTCGTGCTGTAAGGCAGTAGCTCTGCCGCTGCGCCACCGTGCCACCATTGCGTGGCGTATACGAGCTTGATTACTGCTGGGAAGAAGCAATTCTTGAACCTGGTGGTCACGGTTTTCAAGCCTACACCTTCATCCCGATGGAATAAAATGAATACAATGGATAGATTGAATACAATGAGGTGATGTGAAGACTTCATAAAACATTAGTAGTCCATGAATAGAGTATGTTCTGGCCACCAGATCATAAGAAGCACAGGAGGATGCAGATTAGAATTATATGAATCTTGCTGGTGCTGGACAATTAAAGTTGTGGGCAGGGATATATGGAGCGGGCTGCCAGAGGTGATTGTTGATTCAGGTGCTATAACAACATTTACAAGAAACTTGGTGAGGCACATAAGGGTGGCACATTGGCGCAGCGGTAGAGTTGCTACCAGAGACCCGGGTTCGATCCTGACCATGGGTGCTGCCTGTATAGAGCGTGTATGTTCTCCCCGTGTCCTGCATGGGTTTTCTCCGGGTGCTCTGGTTTCCTCCCACACTCCAAAGACGCATATGTTTGTAGCTTAATTGGCTTCGGTAAAAATTGTAAATTGTCCCTCGTGTGTGGGATGGTGCTCCTGTGTCTGTGGGGTAATCGCTGGTGGGCACAGACACGGTGGGCTGAAAGGCTTTTTTCTGGACTGTAGCTCTAAAGTCTAAAGATTGTGGGGGGGTTTTCTGGGATGAAGAATATCAGAAGAGACTTAACTTTGGTGAGATGTATTAATTATGAGGGACTTTAGCAGGGTAAATATGAAGGGCCTTTTTCCCTGAGCAGCGAGGTCAGAAACTGAACTGCACAGATTGAAATTAATTGTATTATTAGAGTGGATTTGAGGGAAAGTAATTTCAAACTAATGAGTGTTGGTGGTTTGCAGCTCACTGCCTGAATGTTTGGTGCACGACAGAGACCATCATAACATATAAAATATACAGGGATAAACGCTTCAATAGTTGAACATGCAGGGTTACAAGCCAAGTCTAGGGGAGTGGCTTTAGGCATTAGACTTTAGAGATACAGCGCGGGAACAGTGCCCTTCGGGCCCACTAAATCCGCGCCGACCAGCGATCACCCCGTACGCTAGCCGACATACACTAGGAATAATTTTGCAACTTACCAAAGCCAAACTTGTACGTCTTTGGAATGTGGGAGGAAACCAGAGAACCTGGAGAAAACAGACAGGGAGAATGTAGAAACTCAGTAAATACAAGCACCCGCAGTCAGGATCGAACCCGCGTCTAAGGCAGCAACTCTACCGCTAAGCCACACTGCCACCCGAGTGGGTTTAGTCTGAAGTCTACTTTTGTTTGGCATTACCAGAATGGGGCAAATTGCTCCCTTTTGTGTTGTAAGTTTCTATAATTTTATGAACCTTATATCCTCAATAAAAGTTACTGCAAAAAATGTAACAACATTAGTTTAGTCACATCACAGAACATTATTACAATCTCTCTGTGGACAATCATTTCATAAGTTCTAGGAGCAGAATTGTGTCATTCGGCCCATCAAGTCTACTCTGACATTCAAGCATGGCTGATCTATCTCTCCCCCTCAACCTCATTCTCCTGCCTTCTCCCCTTAACCCCTAACACCCGTACTAATCACAAAATCTCCACACCTGTCAACAGGTTAACTCACCGATACTTTCCTTTCAATGTTCATAAAAATGTACAAAATGTGCATGGTGGTGCAGCGGTTGATTTGCTGCCTTACAGCACCAGAGACCAGGGTTCGATCCTGACCACGGGTGCTGTCTGTACGGAGCTTGTACGTTCTCCCCGTGACCTGCGTGGGTTTTCTCCGGGTGCTCCGGTTTCCTCCCACACTCCAATGACGTACATGCCTGTAGGTTAATTGGCTTCGGTAAAATTGTAAATTGTCCCCAGTGTGTAGGATAGTGTTAGTGTGCGGGGAACGCTGTTTGGTGCGGACTCGGTAGGCCGAAGGGCCTGTGTCCGTGCTGTATCTAAAACTAAAAACCTTCGAGTTTATTATTCTGAACTCAGTGCAACGAAAAAAAAGTGTGAAATGTGCTGCGGTGAATTATCAGAGGTACCTGAGCGTTAAAATATTCACTAAGATTTAACGTTGACCTACGAAGCAGCTGGTTCAAATGTTATTTTTCATAAATGCCCAGTGTAATGTAAGATTGTCAACGTTAAAAACGTTTGTCAAATTTGTGGCAGTTTTGTGGCTGCAGAAATAAAGATGCCATTCCCAATATTCTCTTGTCAAACCTGAGCAAAATGGTCTGGCAGCCAAGAATGATTTACATACTATCTGCGGAGTGTAAATGGTCGCCATCTATCATTTGCAGGGTTTGTCAAGAAGGTCAGAGTAAGAATATAAAGAACAGCATCACAAATGTGTTTACAGCCATCAAAACGGAAGACTGCAAACAGAAATAAATATTTCCCCAGCTGCACGGTGTGTTTTAAATGACGTGCCACTTGACTATTAATCTTTGTCTGAGGCAGGGAAAGGTACAGGGCAAATGTAACATTGTGGAAACCCTCAATGCCAAGCCATTTTCTTCAGTGACTGACCCATCAGACTTGGAGATTGCTTCTAGTAACATCTAGCCAGTACCTACTGGCTCACATGAAGAGGCAACAATTGAAATGGATAATAACCTTACTGTGGACAATTCTCCCTTATGAAGTGAACTATCTCGATCATCATTAATGCTCTAATTATCTAATTTACCGCGTGATGGAGCAGACCAGTTTATACTTGGTTCCTCGTTACTGCGCTTGTAAAAAGGTCATGCCAAAAATCCTCAAACTCTTCGACTCATATTGAACAAATGCAACATTTTAGGCATACAGAGGCAGTCATTTCATTTATTATTAAAGGCTGAATAAATCTCAATGTTCTTATTTATATGTATCATTTCTATGACACTGGACTGACTTTCTGAGAAAAGCCAGGAGATGTAAAACAAATACCGTTATCGGAAGAATGTCATGAAGCTGGAAAGAGGTCAGAGAAGATTTACGAGGATGTTGCCACGATTCAAGGACCCTGAGCTACAGGGAGCAGTAGGGCAGGTTAATACATAGAAAATAGGTGCAGGAGTAGGCCTTTCGGCCCTTTGAGCCAACACCGCCATTCAATATGATCATGGTTGATCATCCAAAAACAGGACCCTGTTCCTCCTTCTTCCCCATATCCCTTGTTTCCTTTAGCCCTAAGAGCAGTGCATTGTTTTCAAGAGAGAGTTAGATTTAGGTCTCAGGCTAAGGGAATCAAGGGATATGGGAAAAATGCTGGAACGGGGTACTGATATGGATGATCAACCCTAATCATATTGAATGGCGGTGCTGGCTCAAAGGGCCGAATGGCCTACTCCTGCACCTGTTTTCTATGTTTCTAATTGAGCTCCATTGCCTTCAGTGGCAGAGAATTACACAGATTCACAACTCTCTGGGTGAAAAAGGTTTTCCTCATCTCAGTCCCAAATGGCCTATCCCTTATTCTTAAACTGTGACCCCTGGTTCTGGACTCCCCCAACAGCGGGAACATTTTTTTCCTGCGTCTAGCCTGTCCAATCCTTTGATAATGTTACATGTTTCTATAAGAACCCTTCTCATCCTTTTAAATTCCAACCCGGATCTCTGGCGTTGTGAGGCAGCATCTCCACCAGATGCGACACTGTGCCGCCAATATTTTTGATCATGTTTTCAGTTATCAGCAAACTTAATTATAAACTCATCTCCAAACCATTGATATACATAGTGAACAGATGGGGTGTCAGAACCGGATTCTGAATGTTAATTTTGAAACGCTCTGAAAATGATCCTCGACTTCCACTCTTTTTTTCATTAGCACCGATCTTTAATTAATTTTGTTATCTTCCTTCTAATTCTACACCTCTTAATTCTCTCCAGTTCTCTTCCATGCGATACACATGGACTTTCCTAAAGTCTAAAGATAGACACAAAAAGCTGGAGTAACTCAGCGGGACAGGCAACATCTCTGGGGAGAAGAAATAGGTGACGTTTCTGGGTCAAGATCCTTCTTCGAAGGGCCAAACTCCTGCACCTATTGTCTATTCAGACTGTGTCCATATCCATATTAGGACTGGGTTCCTAAAGTCCATATATATTACATCCGCTGCATCTTTTCTGTTATGACCTTAAAGTTATTTTTGAGATTAAAGATATAGTTTAGAGATACAGCGTGGAAACAAGTCCTTTGGCCCCACAAATCCGCACCGACCAGCGATCCCTATACACTAGCACAATCCTACACGCTCGATACAATTTGCAATTCTTACCGAAAGCAATCAACCTACAAACCTGTACGTCTTTGGACTGTGGGAGGAAACCGGAGCACCCGGAGAAAACCCACGAGGTCACGGGGAGAATGTACAAGCTCTGTTCAGACTGCACCCGTAGTCAGGATGGAACTTGGGTCTCTGGCGCTGTAAGGCAGCAACTTCACCGCTATGCCACCATGCCACCCAAGCAGTTTGCCTATCTGAAATCAATGCTGCTTATTTCCACTTGTGCTCATTGAGAAACATGTTAATTGCTTCTTCAAATAAAAATACATTAAAATTGTCTCGACCGATTAACTTTTCTATTATTCCCGGGTGAGCTCTGATTGCATTTACAGATGTGGTTTGTCCAGTAGGAAAGAACATTAAACCAATTAGGTCAATACTTCTCTCCACACAGTATAAAAGTCACAGAATTGCTGCCATGCAGTTAATATTTCACATTGTTAATATTATAAAGCATCTAAAGCTTTGTGCACTGGGATTTTTTCTGGAAATGTTTTTTCCAAAAGTCAGATATTTAAAGCTATATGTCAAAGCCTTTACCATACTGACTACAGAGATGAAAGATGCATGAGTTTTACGAAAGCCCTGTCAAAATTACATCTGTGAAGCCCTGTGTTAACATAAGATGTGCAGCTGAATGTGCGCAATGGATTGATGTGAAACGAGAATCAGACACATGGTCAATCTACACAGTGAAGTTGACACTCCGTTGGAGAAACCAGAAAGATCAATTTAGTTCATTCATTTAAAAATCAAAATACTGCAGATTCCAGATATCTAACATAAAATAAAACAACTAAATGCCAAAAAATACTCAGCGGGTCAGGTAGTATCTGTGGAGAGGGACACATGAGTTACTGTTTCAGGCTGATGACCTTTCATCAACATTGGGAGAAGTTAGAGATGAAGTCCATAAGTTCATAAGTGGTCGGAGCAGAATTAGGCCATTCGGCCCATCACGTCTACTCCGCCATTCAATCATGGCTGCCACTCCTAACCCCATTTTCCTGCCTACTCCCCATAACCCCTGACACTCATACTAATCAAGAAGCCATCTATCTCTGCCTTAAAAATATCCATTGACTTGGCCTCCACCGCTGTACGTGGCAATGAATTCCAGAGATTCACCAGCCTCTGACTAAAGCAATTCCTCCTCATCCCACTTCCTAAAGGAACGTTGTTTAATTCTGAGGCTATGACCTCTGGCCCTAGACTCTCCCACTGGTGGAAACATCCTCTCCACATCCACATCTACTCTATCCAGCTCAATGAAGCAAGTTTTAAGATGCAAGAAATAGAGGAAGGGATGAAGGGAACAAGATCTGTGATACATTTGGGGACCAGGGCAGAATGATTGACCTGGGTGGAGGTTTTTTAGCAGGGAGAGGGTGGTAAAGGTTTGACTGAAGGGGTTGTAAACAGTAGGAGATGATTGAATTCCAAAGTACGTTTGTGGAGATTAAGAACATAAACTAACCATTAGAAATGAGAAATCGTGACTAGAATGGTGACTATCTGAAAGTGTTGGATCTAGTGTTGATTCCTGAAGGTTGGAATGTGCCAATTTGAAAGATGCTTTTCCTCAGGCTTATGCTAAGTGTTATTGAAACAGTATAGGAAGCCAATTACAGAACGGAAGTGGATGGAAAATTAAAGTGAATGGAAACTAAGAAAATCAAGGCAACTTTTTTGACCTGAGAGTTAATTTACTAAATTATCCCACAGATTGTGAGGCGGATTGCAAGATGTATTGCTCATCAGACAACCATTATATCATTACTTACCTACTTTTAGTTTAGTTTAGTTCCATTTAGAGATACAGCAAGGAAACAGGTGCCGACCAGCGATCCCCATACACTATCCAACACACACTAGCTGCACATCTCGTATGTGTATGTGACAAATAAACTTGACTTGACTTGACTAGGGACAATTTTATATTCATGCCAAGCTAATTAATGTACATCTTTGGAGTGAGGGAGGAAACTGAGGATCTAGGAGAAAACCCACACAGTCATGGGGAGAACATACAAACTCCGTACAGATAGCACCCGTAGTTAGGATCAAACCCGTGTCGCTGGTGCAGTAATATAGGTACCAACTCCATTTCAGTGCCACTGTGCTGCCCCAACTGTTAACTTTTTTGCCTACTGCATCTTTTATAAAACAGATTGCTTAGCAGCATAGCAACCAGAGTCGTTGTCAACCAACTCATTCAATGTTCACCATCAATTGTCACAAGTTATAGAAGTAGAATTAGGCCATTCGAGTCTACTCCGCCATTCAATCTTAGCTGATCTCTGCCTCCTAATCCCATTTTCTTGCCTTCTCCCCTTAACCTTTGACAGCCGTTCTCGGCAAGAACTTGTCTACCTCCGCCTTAAAAATATCCACTGACTTGGCCTCCTCTGCCCTCTGTGGCAATGAATTCCACAGATTAACTACCCTCTGACTAAAGAATTTCCTCCTCACCTCCTTTCTAAAAGAGCGCCCTTTAATTCTGAGGGGTATGGCCTGAATTTTGGTGTTCTTAACTCCTGATTATGGATTTCGTTTTCAAAGAAACTGATATTGCGTGGGGTGACGCAATGTTATTAGTGTACAAACAAATAAATAAATATTCTCAACATGACTTTTTGTTTCGTTCTGCCCTTTAAATCTCTTTGAAACTTGGGCGGAATTGCATTAAACTCTTTGTAAGAACCTAAATTCATTCATTATTTACATTGTGCCTGATAAATCAAACAGAGATTATGATGGTCACCTCAAATAGAGGTTCAAACTAAATGTCATTCCCAAGAAGAATAAACCAATGAGTTAGTAATCATTAAATATGTACGAGGCATGGCGCACAGAATAGCACTTTCTGATTTGGTAACCTTGATGTTAGAGAAAAAAACCCTCAAAATTGTCTGCAATGTGGTTTTTCAAAAATCCTTCACCACTACTGGTGTATGATAGTCAATAAAGATAGACACAAAGTGCTGGAGCAAGTCAGCGGGTCAGACAACATCTCTGGAGAAAAAGGCTGGGTGACGTTTAAGGCCAGTGCCCTTCTGAAGGTAGTGAGTATATTGGCTGGTTGCATCGTGGCCTGGTCCAACAACTCGAATCCCCCAGGAACAAAGGAGAGATGGATACTCCCCAATCCATCACAGATACTGATCTCCCCACCACTGAAGGAAGCTATAGGAAGCGCTGCCTCAACACTCTGTCCAGCTTGGTAAAAGAAGCATTCCATCCTGGCCAACACACTAATTTCACTCCTACCATTGGAAAGAAGGTACAGGAGTCTGAAAACCGTGACCACCAGATTCAGGAATACCTTCTTCCCAACTATTATTAGGTTCTTGATCACAACACTAACCTTAACTATCAACTATGGACTGTCTTTGGTTGCACTAAGGACCTTAGGTTTTTTTTTGCACTAGTATTGGGGTAATTAATTTATTGTATTTGTATATATCATTATATTATCTATGTTTATGGAATCAAGGGATATGGGGAGAAGGCAGACACGGGTTATTGATTGGGGACGATCAGCCATGATCACAATAAATGGCGGTGCTGGCTCGAAGGGCCGAATGACCTCCTCCTGCACCTATTTTCTATGTTTCTATGTATATTGTGTTTTCAGGCCTGTCATGCTGCTGCAAGTAAGAATTCCTTGGTGCCTTTGTCACTACAGATGACAATTAAACGCTCTTGACTCTTGACATTAAAACTGATAGATTTATATTCAAAATACCAGCATGGCAAAATACATTTTAGCTTACCAAATTTAGCACTGATGCTGAAATTCATAGAAAAAGTGCTGTTATTCAATAGACAGGAACAGGCTTTGCTATGACATTTGTGTCGGAAGGAACTGCAGATGCTTGTTTACACCGAAGATAAACACAAAATGCTGGAGTAACGCAGCATCTCTGGATGGAAGGAATGGGGGACATTTCGGGTCGAGACCTTCTTCACATTCTTCTGAAGAAGGGCCTCGACCTGAAACATCACCCATACCTTCTATCCAGAGACGCCGCCTGTCCAGCTGAGTTACACCAGCGTTTTGTGATCATCTTTGCTATAACATATTTTCTTTTCCGGAGCCAGCCTTGAATTAAATCTACCTGGGATTTGAGCAGATGTCACGTATGTGATATTTACAAATAGCAGTTTGCTGCTGCAGAACATTAAGGTAAAATGATACATCTGGCCAGGAATACAGGAGAAAATGTAGATCAGTATGACTCAAATAATGGTATGGCATAAGACATTAGCTGCCTAATGGACCATCGCTGAAGTATTAAGTCATAAATGAAACTGAAAATTCATATTGAATTGTGACCATAATACTGTAGTCACCAGCTAATTTAACCCCTTCAACAATGTAATGTGTTTTACCATCCATCTAAAATTATCATTTCATAACAGATTTATTTTAATTTAGTTTAGAGAAACAGCACGGAAACAGGCCCTTCGGCCCACCGAGCCCGCACTGACCAGCGATCCCCACAGATTAACACCACCCTACACACACTAGGTACAATTTACATTTTTACCAAGCCAATTAACCGGCAAACCTGTCCGTCTTTGGAGTGTGGGAGCAAACACAAGATCTCGGATAAATCCCACGCAGGTCACAGTGAGAATGTACAAACTCCATGCAGGCAGCACCCGTAGTCAGATCGAACCCGGGTCTCTGGTGCTGTAAGGCAGTGGCTCTAACACTACGCCACCACCGTGCCACCATGTCATTTTATATATAATCTAACTAAGTTTTCCAAGTGATTGATCTAAAATTAACAGCGATCATTAAATGTGCGCTATAATGGGCTGTAACGAAGGACAAAGTTGAACCAACTTAAGCAATCCTCTTTCAGAGAGTCAACAAAAATGACTCTAGAACATAGAACATTGCAGCACAGGACCAGGCCCTTCAGTCCATAACGTTTGTGCCGAACTTGATGTTAAACTGATCTCATCTGTGTGTACATGTTCCATATCCCACATTTCACTGCACACCTCCATATGTCTATCTGAAAGCCTCTTAATCATCTCTCTGATATCTGCCTCCACCACCACCCCAGGCAATGCGTTCTAGGCCCCCACCACAAAAGACACAAAGACAAAAAGAAATATGAGATCTAGATTTCAACAAATCAAATGTGTTATTTACGAGGCTTGTAGATAGGTACGTGGATATGCAGGAGAGGGAGTGAGATAGATAATGTGCAGACAGAGGAAATTATTTTTCCTTAACATTACAGTTGCTACACGGACATTGTGGGCCAAAGAGCCTGTTTCTGTCCTGTACTTTTCTATGTTCCATGATCTAAATAGACATTGCAAATCTAAAAAATATTCTTTTTTCTAATTCTGTGAGAGAACAATTTCAATATATCATTAGTTAAATGATCCTGAGAAATCAAATAGTTATTAAATGCACCATATGCGAAATCTGCCTTAATGAGAAATGAAATTCCACAGATTTCACAGTTTAAGATTCGTTTAATTTAGATTATGGTTCAACTAAAGCCTGTGATTGTTTATTTTTAATCTATCGTTTATTTTGCATTGTTGGTAAAGGGTTGCACAGCGGTGGAGTTGCTGACTTATAGCACCAGAGGCCCCGGTTTGATCCTAACCGTGGATGCTTTCCGTATGGAGTTTGCACGTCCTCCCTGTGACCACATGGGTTTCCTCCGGGTTCCCCCGATTTCCTACTGCATCCCAATGAAGTGCGGGTTTGCCGATTAATTGGCTGCTGTAAATTGTCTCTAGAGTTTAGGATAAAACTAGTGTACGGGGAGATTGATGATCGGAGCGGACCGATGGGCTGAAGGGCCTGTTTCTGCGCTGTATCTCTAAACTACTAAAGTCGAAGATAGTGGAGAAGGAAAAGGAAATTCAAGGTTTGTTAATCACACTAAAAATTGCATTTTACTGGGCATAAGATCAAAGTGTTGAGTTAGAATAATATTGGAACAAGAAGCCTGCCAGAACTAATGCTTGGTTACATCCACTGCTATCCTTTATGAAGCATGACTGGCGGATTATTTTGCAAATGATTTGTCTTTAATCTGCCGTGGGGGAGAGTCAGGTTGCAATGTGGTGGGGGGACGAGGGTCATGTTCCCTGTGCTAAAGAGTGGAGCAATGTGAAGTGATGGCTTCAATGGCCTCCAGGGTCTCTGTCCAGAAGCTTGTGGGATTTTTTCCTACTTCCTTTCACTTTCCATTTCACTTAGGTGAGCAAATAAATAATTTGGAATAAAACAAATTCTTTGTATTTATACTGCTGGTTTATCTTAGAGATACGGCGCGGAAACAGGCCCTTCAGCCCACGGAGTTCACGCCAGTGAGCGATCCCTGCACATTTACACTCTCCTAATCACACTAGGGACAATTTACATTTATACCAAGCCAATTAGCCTACAAATCTGAACGTCTTTGAGGTGTGGAAGGAAAGCCGAGCACCGGGAGAAAACCTACGCAGGTCACGGGGAGAACGTACAAACTCCGTACAGACAGCACCCGTAGTCCGGTTCGAACCCAGGTCTCTGGCACTGTAAAGGAAGCAATTCTACCGCTGTGCCACCCTGCTGTGGCTGTTGCTATCATGTCCTGAATTCCTCTTTTTTTAAACAAAATACTAAATACACCTGCCCGGAATAGATAGGGTAAATGCACAGTGTATTTTATCCAGAGGAGGGGAATCAAGAGCCAGCGGACCAGAGGACATAGGTTTTAGGTGAGGGGGGGAAAGTTTTCATAGGAACCTGAGAGGTAACTTTGTTGACACAAAGAGTGTTAGTTGTATGGAATGAGTTGCCGGAGGGTTAGTTGAGGCAGCTACTGTCACAATGTTTAAGAAACATTTAGACAGGTACATGGATAGGATAGGTTTAGAGGGATATGGGCCAAACACGGGCAGGCACGGTGGCACAGCGGTAGAGTTGCTGCCTTACAATGCCGGAGACCCGGGTTCGATCCTGACTACGGGTGCTCTCTGTATAGAATTTGTACATTCTGCCCGTGACCACGTGGGTTTTCCCTGGGTGCTCTGGTTTCCTCCCACACTCTAAAGACATACAGGTTTGCAGGTTAATTGGCTTTGGTAAAAATAGTTAATTGTCACTAGTAGGACTTGTAGGAGGATGGTGTAATGAATGGGGATCGCTGGTCGGCACGGACTCGGTGGGCCAAAGGGGTCTGTTTCCTCACTGTATCTCTAAAACTAAAACTAAAAATACTAAAGGTGGGAGATGGGGCATGTTGGTTGGCGTGGGCAACTTGGGCCGTTTCCACGCTGTATGTCTCGATGACTATGAACTCTTTACTAGATCTCACTGTATTTAAAGCAACAATTGGCCACATTATAAGGTAGTCAATTAGATTGCAATAGATTCATAAAAATTAATTCTTGGTTTTTCTTGATATTATTCAGATTCAGATTCAGATTCAATTTTAATTATTGAATAGTGCCTTGAAAAATAATCACATCAGATCACGTGACTTATCAGCAAAAATAAACCAGCTCTGTTTATTTTATTGATATTTTGCTCCACCAGTTTTAGCACCTGGCATCTAATTCCTTTCATAGACTTCCTTTGGAACATTTATCCTTCCCGAGGGAACTTATTGATGAGTCTAATAATAAAACATAAGTGTTAAAACCTGCTGGTTTTATGCCTGGCCTACGTGAAAATGCTTACCTAACAACCCTATTATGGTATCATGTCAACGGCGTGTTTCGTGACCTGATCTCTGTGTAGCTTTTTTGGGGATTTCATCCGCTTGGGAAATGTTGTAACTTACTGGCAATTATTCCTACATAATGCAGTAGGAACATTTAATCCGGCATTACTGAAAACATCATAAGCTAAATGGGCGGTAGAGTTGTTGCCTCTGAGCTCCAATACCAGGTTCGATCCTGACAACGGGAGCTGTTTCCACATTCTCCCCGTGACCTGCGCTGGTTTTCTCTGGTTTCCACCCACATTCCAAAAACGTGCAGGTTTGTTGGTTAAACTGGCTTCTGTAAATTGGCCTTAATATGAAGGAGTGCAGACTTGGTGGGCCAAAGGGCCTGGTTCCATGCTGTATCACTGAAAAGTCACCTTGATTCCCCAACTGAACCCAATGTGCAGACGTGTCTGACCTTTATCTATGTTTTATGAGTACTGATTGATTCTTAAAGTCGTTTTGCCAAATATAATTGTGACTATCTAATGTATGAGTCTACTAAAGTATTAAGGTTGAATTATTTTTAAAGCAAGGAATAGTTACATTTTGTCAGGTTTAGATTCGTCATATTAATGATTCCTTTTGATGACAATGCAAGCTCCAATTTGTGGCAAGTTCAACTAAAGCCAAATTTATTTTCTTTATTAACCCACTGGGAGCGCTGATGATCCAAATTTTTTTTAAATTATTTTGCAGGAGCCAAATTGGATGATTTTATCCTGATTTTGAGGAAGAGTACATGATGGAAGTTTCATTGTTTACATTAGCTGAAGCAAATAAACCCTGAACTTGAAATCAGTTGCTAATCAATAGGATTTTATTGAAGTAATAAAATTACTTTGTTTTATTTTAAATAAAGTAAATAGTTTTACTTAATATAGAGTAAATTAAATTTAATTACTTTAATTAATTTTATGATAAATTCATGAATGGAAATAGGCTACTCATAAAATGATTTAATTTCCTACCCATTTAAACATCATTTGGATTGCAACCAATAGGTTATAACTACGTCCATGCAATGTGCAATTCTCCTGCATCATGCAGTTCCATGCATGCAATCCTCAAATGCTTAGAGCATACAGGGTATAGAATATAGAAATAATAGAAAATGGATGCAGGAGAAGGCCATTCGGCCCTTCGAGCCAGCACCGCCATTTACAAGGTCATAAGGAATAGGAGTAGAAATAGGCCATTCGGCCAATCAAGGCTGCTCCGCCATTCAATCATGGCTGATCTATCTCTCCCTCCAAACTCCAGTCTCCTGCCTTCTCCCCATAACCTCTGACACCCGTACCAATCAAGAATCTATCATATCATTCAATATGATCATGGCTGATCATCCAAAATCAGTACCCTGTTCCTGCTTTCTCCCCATATCCCTTGATTCTGTTAGCCTTAAGAGCTATATCTAACTCTCTCTTGAAAACATCCTGTGGATTGGCCTCCACAGCCTTCTGTGGCAGAGAATTCCACAGTTTCACAACTCTGAGTGACTAACTCTTTCTTCATCTCAGTCCTAAATGGCCTACCCATTATTCTTAAACTGTGACCTCTGGTTATGGACTCCCCCAACATTGGGAATTTTATTTCCTGCATCTAGCCTGTATAAGGAGTATATTCATCCCCATTCACCATCCATACCTACCCAGCTACGTTCAACTACAAACACGTTACGAGTGGGCAGTATGGATCTTGCAACAAAGATCAGGTATAAATAGATGGAAAATGTCCACGTGTTTATTATTTGAAAGCATCCTTCACTGCTGACAGTTTTATTGAGAATTCAGCTGGATGAGGCAAGGAGCTGCCAAAGACAGACACAAAATGCTGGAGTAGCTCAGTGGGTCAGGTAGCATCTCTGGAGAAAAAGAATGGGTGATGTTTTGGGTTGGGATCCTTCTTCGGACTGAGGTCATCTTTCGTAATTCAGAGTCTGAAGCAGGGTTCTGACCTGAAACATCGCCCATCCTTTTTCTCCAGACATGCTTCCTGACCCGCTGAGCTACTACAGTGCTTTGAGTGTACCATCAGCTAGATGAGAGTTCATTATGTACTTTGGAGCTGCAAGCTTTGCAGATTTTCTTTTCTCTTAATTACTTAGGTAAATGCTGCCGTGAGTTTTGGAACAACATAAGCACCCGAGGTCAGGTTGGAACCCAGATCTCCTGTGTCGTGAGACACCAGCATTACTAGCTGCGCCACAGGGCTGCCCTGAAAGGTAGATCTCTCTTCCTTTTACACACGCATTCGGGGAAGTGTAAATCCCTGAGCTAATATTCATCTCCCTACCAACATCACTGAAGTTATTCTAACTCAGTGGGTCAGGCAGCATCTCTGGAGAACATGGATAGGTGTCGTTTTAACATTGAAACATAGAACATAGAAAATAGGTGCAGGAATAAGCCATTCAGCCCTTCGAGCCAGCACCACCATTCAATATGATCATGGGTGATCATCCAAAATCAGTATCCCCATTCCTGCTTTCCCCTATATCCCTTAATTCCGTTAGCCCGAAGAGGTAAATCTTGCTTTTAGGTCGGCACCTTTCTTCAGGCCTACTTGGGACTAGTTTTCCACTACACATCTGATATTTGATTCCCTTGGCGTCAGCTGTGACTATTTAGAGCATTGACGACTAGCAGCAAGGAATAAATTTCCGAGCAATTATCTCCTCTTTTGGCATGTCACATTATTAATAGTTTTAGGTTAAGAGATACAGCACGGAAACGGGCCCTTCGGCCCACCGAGTATTGACAACTATCGATCTCCTGTTCAATTCTATATTAACATAGTTTTGCAATCTGCACACCAGGGGCAATTAACAGAGGACAATTAACCTACAAACATGCACATCTTTGAAATGGTGCAAGGTTGGTCTCTATAATGCCCAATACAGTTCCTGCAGCATTCTAACTAATTTTCTTTTAGGTTTTGGTGAAAGAACAATAAAAATAATAATGATGTCCCTCCAGTGAGTAGACTGGTTGAAAGCAATGCCGACAGGCTACTTATCTCGGTCAGATTCTAAGAAAGAACATACGGGTTGGACTCTGACATCAAGCCCCAAATTGGATGCTAGTGTTTACTCTTGAGTTGAGTAAATACTTGTAATGGCATATTAATTCAATCCGTTTGAATTTCTACGATATAAGCAATAGAAATATGTTTTTTATAAACTAAAAATAAGCTCCACTTGTCTCCAGTTAGTAGGATTATGTTATCATGCTGGGAAGAGCTAACAGGACTTTCCAGCAGCATTATATCAATCGCATGCTGAATTTGCTAACTGTTGCAATATTCTGCAATAAATCCAGCTGACCGTGTAACTGTATATCATCCTCATTGCTATCGCTGGAGCCAGTTAATCATTCTCCGATCTTCACATCTGGATGGGATTACAGACCAATTTAAGCAGGGTATTTGTATTTGAGAAAATATGGTGCAGTTATGAAGAAATACTAACTTCAGTCATTAGACTTTAGAGATACAGCCCCTCGGCCCAACGAGTCCGCATTGACCAGCGGCCACCCCATGCACTATCACTATCCTGTACACTAGGGACAATTTACAATTTTACCAAAGCCTATTGACCGACAAACCTGTATCTCTTTGGAGTGCGGGAGGAAACCGGAGCACTCGGAGAAAACCCACGCCATCGGAGAGAAAGCATACAAACGCCATACAGACACCCCGAGTCAGGAACGAACCCGGGTCTCTGGTGGTGTGAGGCAGCAACTATGCTGCATTGCATCTTCTACCAGTATTGTTCTGGACTTTTAAAGCTTTGGTTGCTACTGTTTATTTTTCCTTTACTATTTCAGTTAAAATAAATAGGAAAAAATGTGTCAAATAATTCCATTTTTACCTTAGTAGATAAAACTTTGTATATATTAAAATAGAGAGACATTAATCATTCCTCGGGTGCTGGGCATATTTCTGTTCATATTTTATCAAGTAAAATAAAATGAAAACCAATCCTGTATCCTGAGATTTCTTCTCATCAGAAGCCACATCACTTTTATGTTATGGCTCTGAAGAGATGCATTAGATTCTGCACATCTGCTCCTTATCCACACAGCAATACACTTTGTGTTACGTAGCCTAATAATCTTGCTTTTATAAAAATATGCGTCTACCAACACCATCTGCAGAAAAATACCAGGTCTATCAGGTGAGTGTGGAATTCTCTGCCCCAGAGGGCAGCGGAGGCAGGTTCTCTGGATGCTTTTAAGAAAGAGCTAGATAGGGCTCTTAAAAACAGCGGAGTCAGGGGATATGGGGAGAAGGCAGGAACGGGGTACTGATTGGGGACGATCAACCATGATCACATTGAATGGCGGTGCTGGCTCGAAGGGCCGAATGGCCTACTCCTGCACCTATTGTCTATTGAATGGTGGTGCTGGCACGAAGGGCCGAATGGTCTAATCCTGCACCTATTGTCTATTGTCTATTATCTATTGTTATGTACAATGATGTGTTGGAAAGAATGTTCACCTGGAGCTATTGTTACTCTTATTGTGACATAGTTTAGTTTAGTTAGTGTCGCGTGTACCGAGGTACAGTGGAAAGCTTTCCTGGTACGTGCGACCCAGTCAGCGAAAAGACTGTATGAGATTACAATCAAGCCGTCCACAGTGTACAGGATAAAGGGAGTTCTTAACCATGCAGTTCTAGAGCCAGAGACGTATACAGCATGGAGACTGGCCCTTTGGCCCAACTTGTCCGTGCCGACTAAGATGCCCCATCTATGATACCCATTTATTTGCCCAGTTATGCCCATATCCCACTAAATCTGTCCTATCCATGTCCCTCCCAAGTATCTTTTAAATTCTATTATAATACTTGCCTCAGCTATCTCATCTGGCAGCTCATATCATATATTCACCAGCCTCTGAGGGAGAAAGTTGCCAGTCACGTTCCTCTTAACCTGTTCACTGTCAAGTTTTTTTTCACTATTAGATGTAACATCTCCACATTTGCGGGTGGCAGTGTGAGCAGCGAGAGGATGCTATGACGCTGCAGGGTGACTTGGATAGGTTGGGTGTGTGGGCAAATCCATGGCAGATAAATGTGAGGTTATCCACTTTGGTGGCAAGAACAAAAAAGCGGATTATTATCTGAATGGTGTCAGATTAGGAAAATGGGGAGGTGCAACGAGACCTGGGCATGCTTGCACATCAGTCACTGAAAGTAAGCATGCAGGTACAGCACGCAGTGAAGAAAGCTAATGGCATGTTGGCCTTCATAGCGAGAGGATTTAGGTATAGGAGCAAGGGGATCCTACTGGAGTTGTACAGGGCCCACACCTGGAGTATTGTGTGCAGTTTTGGTTTCCTAATTTGAGGAAGGATATTCTTGCTATTGAGGGAGTGCAGCGTAGGTTCCCCAGGTTAATTCCCTGGGATGGCGGGACTGATGGCGGGAAGAAAGGAGGGATTGACCAGGCTTATATTCACTGTTATTTAGAAGGATAAGAGGGCATCTTATAGAAACATATAAAATTCTTAAGGGATTGGACAGGCTAGATGCAAGAAAAATAATCCCAATGTTGGGGGAGTCCAGAACCCGGGGTCACAGTTTAAGAATAAGCGGTAGGCCATTTAGGACTGAGATGTGGAGAAACTTTTTCACACAGAGAGTTGTGAATCTGTGGAATTCTCTGCCACAGAAGGCAGTGGAGGCCAATTCACTGGATGTCTTCAAGAAAGAGTTAGATATAACTTAGGGCTAATGGAATCAAGGGATATGGGGAGAAAGTAGGAAGGGGGTGCTGATTTTGGATGATCAGCCATGATCATATTGAATGGTGGTGCAGGACGAAGGGCCGAATGGCCTGCTCCTACACCTATTTTGTTTCTCTATTGGTCATGACCTGTGTGTGCCCGTGGCACTGAACAGGTTAAATCTTTCCCCTCTCACATTACATCCTCTATTTCTTGGTTCTCCCACTCTGAGTAAAAGACTGTGTATTCGCCCTGTGTATTCCCCTCAGGAATTTACCCACCGAATAAGATTAGCCTTAAAGCTAGAGAAACCAGAGTGAAACTTTTAAATTACTACATGCTGATGAGCTGAAAATTCAAACTTGTGTGCAGCACATCTTTGATGCTTTAATCTAATCTGTTATTCTGTGGTGCAGCCAGGTTTACATGATTCTTTGCAATGAGTATCGCCGTTCCTCGATTTGGTACAATTTATTCGACAATGCATGACGGCATTCAGTGGCAAAGATTTATAACACTTTAAAAGATGAAACATTTCTGATACTATTGTTCAAATCTCTTTTTTTAACGTTAATAATGTTCACACAAATGGAATATATCAAATTAGCTTTGAAGCCGCTATGCTGTCAGCGTGGAAATAAATAGGAAGAACTGCAAGATGCTGCTTTAAACTGAAGATAGTCACAAAATCATGTATACAATCATGAGAGGAATAGATGCACAGAGTCTCCACCATGGGGTAGATGCACAGAGTCTCTTGCCCTGAGTAGGGGAATTGAGGGCCAGAGGACATAGGTTCAAGATGAAGGGGAAAAGATTTAATAGGAATCTGAGGGGTGATCTTTTCACACAAAGGGTGGTGGGTGTACGGAACAAGCTGCCATAGGAGGTAGTTGAGGCTGGGACAATCCCAACGTTTAAGAAACAGTTAGACAGGAACATGGATTGGACAAGTTTGCAAGGATATGGACCAAGCGCAGGCAGGTGGGACTAGTGTAGCAGGGACATGTTGGCCGATGTGGGCAAGTTGGGCCGAAGGGCCTGATTCCACACTGTATCACTCTATGACTCTGTGACTAAAAAGCTGGAGTAAGTCAGCGGGACAGGCAGCATCTCCGGAGAGAAGGAATGGGTGACGTTTCGGGTCGAGACCCTTCTTCAGACTAGTGAAAATAACGTTTGCAAGAGACATTGCATGGGCTGACAGTCTACATTTGGTGAACAGTTTATAACAATCTGACGTTCAGGTTATGAAATGGAAGTCATTTAAAATGATGATGAAAGATCAGACAAAATAATTCTGACTCATTTACACTTGGCTTTCTACAATGAGTCAGCTGCAAATTCAGCTCAAATCCACATTTTATTCCGTAAATCACGAGGATTCTCCAATCTCAAGTAGTTACCTCCACCCCTGCCTCCTCTCTTTCTTGTATACACCCCGTACCCAAGGGTGCATCCATATCTCACACCCCTCCCCCCCTCCATCACACTTATCCTTTCACCTCCTCCATTCACTCATCTCCCATCCCGAGTCACCTCATTTTTTTATTATCTACTGTACCCTCCATCCTGTCCCCTTCCATCTACTGTATATTCCTCCCTCTGGCTCCACATTTCATAAGATCATTAGGTCATAAGATCATAAAAGAGATAGGAGCAGAATTAGGCCACTCGGCCCATCAAGCCTACTCCGCCATTCAATCATGGCTGACCTATACACGATTCTCCCTCCTAACCCCGTTCTCCTGCCTTCTCCCCATAATCTCTGACGCCTATACTAATCAAGAATCGGTCTATTTCTGCCTTAAATATATCCACTGACTTTGCCTCCACAGCCTTCTGTGGCAGAAAATTCCACAGATTCACCACCCTCTTACTAAAGAAATTCCTCCTTAACTTCTTCCTAAAAGAACGTCCTTTAATTCTGAGGAAGGAAGTGCTGGCACTGGAGAACGTCCAAAGGAGGTTTACGCCAATGATCCCAGGTATGAGTGGGTTAGCATATGATGAGAGTTTGATGGCGCTGGGCCTCTACTCACTGGAGTCTACAAGGGTGAGGGGGGACCTCATTGAAACTTACCGAATAGTGAAAGGCTTGGATAGAGTGGATGTGGAGAGGATGTTTCCAATAGTTGGAGAGTCTATGGCCGATGGTCACAGCCTCAGAATAAAAGGACATTGCTTCAGGAAGGAGATGAGGAGGAATTTCTTTCATCAGAGGGTGGCAAATCTGTGCAATTCATTGCTACAGAAGACTGTGGAGGCCAAGCCAATGGATGTTTCTAAGGATGAGATCGATAGATTCTTGATTAGTAGGGGTGCCAGGGGTTATGGGGAGAAGGCAGGAGAATGGGTTGAGAGGGAGATATAGATCAGCCATGATTGGAAGGCGCAGTAGACGGTGGGCTGAATGGCCTCATTCTGCTCCCATCACTCATGAACGTATGAACATAAAGTGGAGCAAGCTTTTTCCATGAAATGTCTGCATATTTTACAAGGTGAACCAGGAGAGAACAATATCTCAAGCTATTATTTCACATGTATAATCCATGAAATACATTTTAATCTTTCAATAAATTGTTTGAAAGAACTGCAATTGAATTTTAATGCAAAACTGTCCCATGTATTATTTTACGTTCAGATCACTTTTTGAATTTTTATTCCAGCAGAATTGAGGATAATATCAAGATTTTATAAGGATTGCCATTATTTTTGGTCTTGTTCAAGTGGCTATCTTGAATGAATCAGACAGCAATTAAACTGGAGAAAAGATACACTGAATGGTGGATTCAATACAATTCATTAAGCAAGTTTAGAGATTCTTTGTGACTGTCTCGAGCTGTGCATATACTGTGCAAACCATCTGTGGAGGGAATGGACAGGCAATATTTTGGGTTGGGACTTTTCTATGGACTGGCTTTAGTAGGGGGCAAAAAGCTGTAACGGAGAAGTGGGGGAGGGGTGGGGGGCATTTTCAAGCCTGACTATTGATAGGTGGAGGAAGGAACTGCAGATGCTGGTTTACATCGAAGATTGTCACAAAATGCTGGAGTAACTCAGCGGGACAGGCAGCATCTCTGCAGAGAAGGAACGGGTGACGTTTCGGGTCGGGACCCTTCTTCAGACTCAGGTGATGTTTCGGGTCGAGACACTTCTTAAGACTAGATTCTTCTTCTGGAGAAGGGCCTCGACCCTAAACGTCCCCCATTCCTTTTCTCCAGAGATGCAGCCTGGCCCGCTCAGTTACTCCAGCATTTTGTGTCTATAATTGAGAAGTGGATGCAGGTGAGGGGGAGTGGGGGGGGGGGGGTTGAATTGGCAGATAGGTGGAGTAACTTGCGGTGCGGTGGTAGAGTTGCTGCCTTACAACACCAGAGACCCAGGATCAATCCTGACCTCGGCTGCTATCTATATAACCATATAACCATATAACAATTACAGCACGGAAACAGGCCATCTCGACCCTTGTAGTCCGTGCCGAACACATAATCTCCCCTAGTCCCATATACCTGCGCTCAGACTATAACCCTCCATTCCCTTCCCATCCATATAACTATCCAATTTATTTTTAAATGATAAAAACGAACCTGCCTCCACCACCTTCACTGGAAGCTCATTCCACACAGCTACCACTCTCTGAGTAAAGAAGTTCCCCCTCATGTTACCCCTAAACTTCAGTCCCTTAATTCTCAAGTCATGTCCCCTTGTTTAAATCTTCCCTACTCTCAGTGGGAAAAGCTTTTCCACGTCAACTCTGTCTATCCCTCTCATCATTTTAAAAACCTCTATCAAGTCCCCCCTTAACCTTCTGCGCTCCAAAGAATAAAGCCCTAACTTGTTCAACTTTTCGGGAGAACGTATCTGTGTACGTTCTTCCTGTGACTGCGTGGATTTTCTCCGGATGTTCCAGTCTCCTCCCCTACTCTAAGGACATGCAGGTTTGTACATTGATTGGCTTCTTTAAATTGCAAATTGTCCTTAAGTGTGCAGGATAGTGCTAGTGTACGGGGTGATCGCTGACTTGGTGGGTTGAAGGGCCTGTTTCCATGATGTTTGTCTGAAATCTAAAGTAAAGTGACAAAGGCATGAGGTGAAAAGGAGACAAAAGGATGTAAGATAAGGAGAGGTATAGGAGGCGTGAAATGTAATGAGTGAATTGACACACTGAGGAATACCCATCAGCAACAGACTGGTTCTACCAAGATGCAGTACAGAACGCCACAGGAGATCCTTCTTCCCTGTGGCTATCAAACTGTACAACTCCTCCCCCTTCTGTTGTGGGGCAGACTGACACCCCTCACCCCCCCCAACCCCCCTTCCCCAATCTTCGCACATCCCCAATCCTTCCCACTCGTCACTTTGATTTCATGTTTCATGTATCTTGTGTTTTATGACTGTTGGCAGATCAATTTCTCTCCTGGGATAAATAAAGTTCCATCGTATTGTAACGTAATATATAAGGGAAACAGCAATCATCTAAAACCGTAATTCTTTCAACATCCAACCAGTGATCATATTTTGCATTTCCTTGTGTCGAGATGCAGATAGGTTCAAGGTGAGGGGGGGAAGATTTAATGGGAACCCGAGGGGTAACGTTTTTACACAAAGGGTGGCGAGTGTATGCAATGAGCTGCTGGAGGAGGTAGTTAAGGCCTGTCCCACTAAGGCGTCATTGGCGCGACATCATTTACGCGTCACGTCGCACGCATCATGACGCGCACGTGATGTGCGCATTATGCGCGCATGGTTCGTGGTGATGTAGGCGGTCGCGCGGGACGCCCTAGGATTTTGGGATGTACCAAATCTTTGCGTGCCATCTACGTGTTGCGCAAATGACGCCCAAGTGGGACAGACCCTTAAGGGTTTGACTGGTTCGACTGCCCCGACCGCGGGAGACAAAGGAGGGAAGAATGATAAGACTTTATTGCCTTCCATCACAGTGCGCTGTGGTGGATGTTTATGTTAGATTTCATGTAGTTGTGGGTCTTGTTGCTTTTTTCTTGGTCTGATTGAAAATGGCAAATCAAATTATTTGTATGTTCTTCTTACATACTTGGCTAATAAATGTCCTCGTAATCCTTGTACCATCACACCATTTAAGGAACATGTAGACAGCTGCATGGATAAGGTAGATTTAGAAGGGTATGGGCCAAACACAAGCAGGTTGGACTAGTGTAGATGGTGCGTGCTGGTTAGTTTGGGCAAGTTGGGCCGCAAGGCCTGTTTCCACGCTGTATGACTCTACGACTGGAACAGTCCCAGTGTGCTCCTTTTATGACTTGCGTTGGTGTTACAACCTCATTGGCGTCCGTCCGTCCGCACTAAAGGTTAATGATGAAGTTGGATGTGATTTGAGCAACCAGAAATCACAACCGAGCATCAGCTAACTTTTTATATCAAACGAACATTTGTGAAAATTCTAAGCTGTTGAATGGACCCGCACACATTTAAAAAATTCACCCGTGGCAAAGGGAAGAACAAATCTGAAATTATTGGCAGAAGAGCACTGTGTGGATGAACGAAGGCCCCCTGTTTCTGCACTGTAGGACTCTATGACACTGTAGGATGAGGCCGTTTAGCTCATCAAGTCAAGGTCAATGTCAAGGTTTCAAAGTCAGTTTATTGTCACGTGTACCAAGTAAGGTACAGTGAAATTAGAATTACCATACAGCCAGACTAAAAAACAAGCAACAAGACACACAACTGAATAAATGTTGACATAAACATCCACCACAGTGGATTCCCCACGTTCCTCACTGCGATGGAAGGCAAGCTTCTTCCTCCTTGATTCTCCCACGGTTGGGGCAGTCGAACCATCCGCAGTCGGGGTATGGAGGAGGGGAAAGACGCACATATTGAGTTTTGTTTAAATTGTGTTGGATTCTCCAACGTTGCATTATTTCACTGGTTCCACAGAACGCCACAGGAGATACTTTTCCCCTGTTGCTATCAAACTGTACAACTCCTCCCCCTTCTGTTGTGGGGTAGATTGACTCCCCCCCCATCCCCCCCACCTCCCCAAATCTTTGCACATCCCCAATCATTTCCACTCGTCACTTTAATTTCATGTTTCATGTATCTTGCGTTTTATGACTGTTGGCAGATCAATTTCCCTCCAGGGTAAATAAAGTTCTATCGTATCATTCTGATTGTTGTGATGCCCACATGGAATATTGGGCGAGGCGTGAGTGTGGGGCGGACATTACAGTTACGATCTGCTCGCTTTTTGTCGATTGGGAAATGCATCCGCATTCTTTCTCTTGGAAAGAATCACAATTGTTCATAAAATGAATTGTGAAGTGATAATTACAATAAATGGCCCGAGCTCCCAAAGACAAAAGACATTCTGTGAAGTTTCAAGATAACTCGCTGTAACCAACAGTGCACTGTAAAACAACGTGGGCAAGGCCAACAGGCTCTGGGAATGAATAGCTCGACAGATACAGCTCAAATCTCAAGAGGTACTGCAGGCATGTGCAGCAATATCTTAAGCGCTGTTTGCAATTCCGCTCACCAAACAATATTCAAAGTCCAGGTTTTAGAGAGAGTGCAGGCACCAGTAACCGGATTGATACCGAGCTCAGGGCTTCAGAAGCGTTGCTGAAGATCCTTGCATTTCTTTGTAAATGAGAGAAAGTACAAAGGGATATTGTTTAAGTATTCAAGGTCTTTAAGGGATTAATTGAACCTTGATGATGCTGAGAATTACAAGAAATTCTCAGCGGAAGGAGTTGAGGTTTGGAACAAAAGAGGCAGACGGATTATTACTGAGCTCAGAGATTTGTGGAAGGGACTATTGTGGAGTAAAGTCATATAGAGTTGAAAAGAAAGTTAAACATAAAATAATGCAGCACAGGAATAATGTCCATGCCGAACATGATACCAAGATTAACCAATTTCATATGCCTGCACATGATCCTTATCCCTCCATATCCATGTGCTAAACGTATCTAAAAGCCTCTTGAACACTCCTATCGTATGTGCCTCCATTACCACCCATGGCAGTGTGTTCCAGGCACCCACCACCCTCGGTGTAAAAAGTTGCCCTGCAGATCTCCTTGAAACTTTGTTCCTCTCTGCTTAAAGCTGTGTCCTTCAGTCTTTTACATTTCTACCCTGGGAGAAAGGTTCTGACTGTCTAACCTATCTATGTCTCTCATCATTTTATATACTTCCGTCAGGTTTCCCTGGAGCTTCCGGTGTTCCAGAGAAAACGGCACGGTGGCGTAGCGGTAGAGTTGCTGCCTTATAGTGCCAGAGACCCAGATTCAATACCGACTACGGCTGCTGTCTGTACGGAGTTTGTACATTCTCTCCATGACCGCGTGGGTTTTCTCGGAGATCTTTGGTTTCCTCCCACACAACAAAGACATAAAGGGCCTCTCCCATTTGGCCGTCATTTGCGTGTCACAAAAGATTTTGTGAATCCCAAAATCCTGGGGCCCCGCACACGACTGCGCGTCACTGCCTACGTCACCACGCGTAATGCACGCCATGCGCGCGTACTGCAACGCCGTACGTACGTCGTGACATAAATGATGTCACGTAAATGACGCCCAAGTGGGACAGGCCCTTAAGTGTTTATAGGTTAATTGGCTTTGTGTAAATGTAAATGAATCCCTAGTGTGTGTCGGATAATGTTAATGTGCGGAGATCACTGGTCGGTGGGATCTCGGTGGACTGATGGGCTCTCGATCTCTAAAACTAAAATTTCCGCTCTGTATCTCCAAAACTAAAAACAAATACAATCCATGCCTGTCCAACCTTTCCTTGTCTGTCCAACATAACAGCCTCATATCCAGGTATCAATCTGGTAATATGATGAATATTAAATAGTTATTAGAAGGCACAGCTATTGAGGTGCATTAGTGTTGCAGACTAAATGAAAATGTGGATGTTCAGAAACTTTGCATATCTTCAGCTACTTTGAACGCAGTTGAAGAATGCTTGGGATTCACTACGTATGTTTAAATTGAGCAATGATGTACAAAGTTCGCTTCAGGTTCAGATCACCCTCATTCTGTTCCACCTTGAGAACTAGTTCTAAACTGTATTAAAACAACTGTAAGGGAAATTCAGTGTCATACTCGTACATTCGGTAACTGTTTCTCCGAATATTTGTGCTTGATCTGCCGATTTCCCGGTTGCTAACCATTTTAACTCCCCACTCTCATACATAGAAACATAGACATAGACAATAGGTGCAGGAGTAGGCCATTCGGCCCTTCGAGCCTGGCCGCCATTCAATATGATCATGGCTGATCATCCAACTCAGTATCCCGTGCCTGCCTTCTCTCCATACCCCCTGATCCATTTAGCCACAAGGGCCACATCTAACTCTCTCTTAAATATAGCCAATGAACTGGCCTCAACTACCCTCTGTGGCAGAGAGTTCCAGAGATTCACCACTCTGTGTGAAAAAAGTTCTTCTCATCTCGGTTTTAAAGGATTTCCCCCTTATCCTTAAGCTGTGACCCCTTGTCTTGGACTTCCCTAACATCGGGAACAATCTTCCTGCATCTAGCCTGTCCAACCCCTTAAGAATTTTTGTAAGTTTCTATAAGATCCCCTATCAATCTCCTAAATTCTAGAGAGTATAAACCAAGTCTATCCAGTCTTTCTTCATAAGACAGTCCTGACATCCCAGGAATCAGTCTGGTGACCCGTCTCTGCACTCCCTCTATGGCAATAATGTCCTTCCTCAGATTTGGAGACCAAAACTGTACGCAATACTGACCTTTCTGTCCTGGGCCTCCTCCATAAACCACATGCAAACTGGAGGAACTGCACCTCATGTTGGGGTTGGACAGGCTAGATGCAGGAAGATTATTCCCGACGTTGGGGAAGTCCAGAACTAGGGGTCACAGTTTAAGGATAAGAGGGAAGTATTTTAGGACCGAGATGAGAAAATCATTTTTTACAGAGAGTGGTGAATCTGTGGAATTCTCTGCCACAGAAGGTAGTTGAGGCCAGTTCATTGGCTATATTTAAGAGGGAGCTAGATGTGGCCCTTGTGGCTAAAGGGATCAGGGGGTATGGAGGGAAGGCAGGGATGGGATACTGAGTTGGATGATCAGCCATGATCATATCGAATGGCTGTGCAGGCTCGAAGGGCCGAATGGCCTACTCCTGCACCTATTTTCTATGTTTCTATGTTCTGATGGGGTAGCTTACAAACCCCAGCGAAATGAACATTGAATACCCCAATCTGAGGTAACCGCTCACTAACCTCCCCACAACCCCCTGTTCTCCCCCACCCTTCCGTTTCTCCCCCCTCCCCTCCCCTGTGTCCACCTATTGCCAGTCATGCTTTGTCCTGTCTCTTCCCTCTTCCAGCTTTTAGCTGCTCCCCATGCCCAAAATTAGTATGAAGAAGGGTCTCAACCCCAAACTTCACCTATCCATGTTCTCCAGTGATGCTGCCAGACCTGCTGAGTTACTCCAGCCGTTTGCGTCTTAACCAACATCTGTAGTTCCTTGTTTAAGACGGAACTGCAGATGCTGGAAAATCGAAGGTAGACAAAAACGCTGGAGAAACTCAGCGGGTGAGGCAGCATCTATGGAGCGTAGGAAATAGGCAATGTTTCGGGTCGAGACCTTACGGTCTCGACCCGAAACGTTGCCTATTTCCTTCGCTCCATAGATGCTGCCTCACCCGCTGAGTTTCTCCAGCATTTTTGTCTACCTTCTGTAGTTCCTTGTTTCTTCATATTCATCATGTATCCTTTATCACCAAGCACACAATGCGATATTACTCTGAGCCAGACGGCAGGGCAATATATTTTGTCTTATGATTCAATTCATTATGAAATCTACCCACAGCTGGTGCTGGTAAATCAGTAATGTTGTCAGACATGCTTTTTTTTTAACAATCATACCAGTTTTCAATTTTACCAGGAGACAACTGAACAAAGCCATAGTTAATTGCTTGCAGTCAACTCAAGAATGCTCATTGTAGCCTTGAAGTATTCATGCAAACTTTTTGCTTCCTTTATGAAAAAGCAGGCGTTCTTTTGTTAATGAGGGGAGAAGAGGCAGATATCAATTTACTGCAACTTGGCATGCTGAAAAGATGTCAATGTGCAGTAATTGGCCTCCAGTCAAGCAGTGCTTTGATTTAGGAAAATCTCACCATGCTCTTCAAAATCTCTGCGTGGTCTCACTCTGTTACCTCCTTCAGCCCTGCAACCCGTCAAAATATCCATACCTCTCTACATCCGGCCTTTTGATCATCCCCACGTTTAACATGCCATCACGGGTGGCACAGTGCAAGAGCGGAGCTCGCTATCTAAACATGGAGGGGACGGGGGACACAATTTTTTGGCGGTCACACGCGGATGCGCACACACACACACACACGTGCGCGCGAGGCTTCGGAGGCTCAATCCAGCGCTAAAAGCGGAGATTTTTAAATACGGATCACAAAAACTTGGGGGGATGTCCCCAACCTCTCAAAACATGGGGGGGACGTGTCCCCTCTGCCCCCCCCCCTGGTTTCCCGCCCCTGGCACAGTGACACAGCGGCACAGCAACAGAGGTGCTGCCTCACAGAGCCAGAGACCCGGTTTCGATCCTGACCACATGCACGGAGTTTGTACGTTCTCCCTGTGACCGCGTGGGTTTTCTGCGGGTGCTCCGGTTTCCTCCCACGCTCCAAAGACGTATAGGTTTGTAGTAAAATTGGCTTTGGTAAAATTGCGCAGGATAGTGTTAGTGTGCCGGGATCGCTGGCCGGCGCGGACTGAGTGGGCCAAAGGGCCTGCTTCTGTGCCGTGTCTCCAAACTAAACTAAAATTCGCTGGCAGCCATTCCTTCAGTTACCAAGACTCCAAGCTATGATCCACCCTGCCATTGGGAATAAAGTATAGGAGTCTGAAAACTGTAACGTCCATGTTCAGGAACAGCTTCTTCCCAACGACCATCAAGCTATTGAGCGCAAAGATAGACATAAAATGCTGGAGTAACTCAGCGGGGCAGGAGGCATCTCTGGCGAGAAGGAATGGGTGACACGATGAACTCCAACTAAACTCAAAACGATGAACTGCCGCTGTTGCACTAGAGAGTTTAGTCTTTGTTTTGTTTTTACACGTGGGTTTACTGCGCTCTGGTTGTGGTAGGATGGTTCAGTTGCCTGATAACAGATAGGAAGAAACTGTTCCTGAATCCGGAAGTGTGTGTTTTCACACTTCTATACCTTTTGCCTGATGGCAGAGAGGAAAAGAGGGAGTGACCAGGATGCTACATCCTTGATGATGCTGCTGGCCTTGCCGGGGCAGCGTGAGGTAGAAATTGAGTCAATAGAAGGGAGGTTGGTTTGTGTGATGGTCTGGGCTGTGCCCAAAGTCAATCAACTTTGGCTTGCACTACATGTCTCTAGGCAACCTGATATCAGTGCAGTAAGATGATATTTGTCATGACTGTTTGCACAGTTGCAGTTCCTGTAAATGGTGTAAATCTCTACATAGCAGAATTGTTGTATTTTTAACCTCATGTACAGGGATTAAAACAATGATGTTAGTTATTCTTGACTTAGTCTTCATGTTCTATGCTATCTCTTTTTCACATCCACTCCTTACAATCAAAGAGGGCAATTCACAGAAGCTAAATAACCTGAAAACTCACTCACATCTTTGGGATGTGGGAGGAAACCCAGAGCATGTGGAGCAAACCCGCATGGTCACAGGAAGAACGTCCAAACTCCACTCAGACAGGATTGAACCCTGGTCTCTAGCAGTGTGAGGCAGCAGCTCTAGCAGTTGTACCACTCTGCCTGCCCATCTTAGTTTAATTTAGTTTAGATACAGCACAGAAACAGGCCCTTCGGCCCACCGAGTATGCGCCGACCAATGATCCCCACACATTAACTCTGCCCTACACACGCTAGGGACAATGTTTACATTTACCCCAAGCCAATTAACCTACAAACCTGTGCGCCTTTGGAGTGTGGGAGGAAACCAAACGTCTCGGGGAAAACCCAAGTAGATCACGAGTTTGTTTTGTTTATTGTCATGTGTACCAAGGTACAGTAGGAAGCTCTTTAGATGTTTAGTTTAGTTTTAATTTTGAGATACAGCCCGGAAACAGGCCCTTCGGCCCACCGAGTCTGCACTGACCAGGGATCCCGCACATCAACACTATCCAGTACTGGGGACATTTTTTTACATTAATACCAAGCCAATTAACCTACAAACCTGTGCGCCTCTGGAGTGTGGGAGGAAACCAAACATCTCGGGGAAAACCCAAGTAGATCACGAGGAGAATGCACAAACTCCGTACAGACAGCACCGGCAGTCAGGTCTCTGGCGCAGTAATGCAGCAATTCTACTGCTCTGCTGGGAGATGTAGGATGTCTTGGGTGATTATAAGAGAATTGTGGTGGAAGATCGATTGTCAGGAGGAAGGGTTGAGTTCTCGGTAGTTTGGGGAAGGCAGCCAAAGTTTGTGTGGGGGGGGGATAGGGGTCAGTATGAGGACCAAGGATCTTGGAGTTAGGGCAAGGGGAGAAGGGTGAAATGGGAGACCATGACAAGAACCGGCAAAATAACAAAAGGTAAGCGACCTTAGATAGGTCGCAGCACTGGTTGATAGTTCCTCATGGAAGAAACACAGAAAGGTAGAAGATAGGTGCAGGAGTAGGCCATTCGGCCCTTTGAGCCAGCATTGCCATTGAATACGATCATGTCTGATCATCCAAAATCAGCACCCCGTTCCTGCTTTCCCCCCATATCCCTTGATTCCGTTAGCCCTAAGAGCCAACACAGTATATCTAACTCTCTCTTGAAAACAGGTAGAATTGAAATTTCTGTTTAACCGAGATGTGGCGAAGATCATTTGAAAGCTCTGAGCTGTGAAACCGCAGCTGTGAAAAAAACCTGGTTGAGTTGTGAGGGAACAGCAACAGATAGCTCCTGGGTCAATGTCACCAAATATTGCATTGAATGGTGTCATTGTGTTCTGGATCAATGTGTAAAACAGCTCATCTTGCAGCACAGTGAATCACAGCGGGAAGAGCCCGCTTCAATATATGTAGTGGGACAACTTGACCTAAAAACCAGATAATCAGATTGTGCTCCAGGCCACGTTCATTTTCATATGCATAGCACTAAAAATGCAGTGATATATGACTGATTTGCTGGGCAGACACCAAGCTGAAGGTAGAATTGAAATATGTAAGCAGGAACTGCAGATGCTGGTGTAAACCGAAGATAGACATAAAAACCTGGAGTAACTCAGCAGGACAGGCAGCATCTCTGGAGAGAAGGAATGGATGACTTTTCTGATCGAGACCCAATTAAGATTTCTGTTCAACCAAGAGAGTTAGATAGCTCTTTGGGCTAACGGAATCAAGGGATATGGAGAGAAAGCAGGAACGAGGTACTGATTTTGGATGATCAGCCATGATCATATTGAATGGCACTGCTGGCTCGAAGGATCATATTCAGGCTCTGGGAGAAGGGGGAAGGTTTTAAAGTGCAACTGAGAAAAGGTTTATGCATCCACTCCACCAATACTTTTCTCCTTTTTTTCCCTTTTGGTGCCTTTCTCCCCTTCAATGCCTCTGCACTTCCTGTGATGATGTTAAATCTGCTAATATTTATAAATCTAGCTCCAACGCAAGTGCCACACGGTGGCACAGAGGTAGAGTTGCTGACCTACAGCGCCAGAGACCCGGGTCCGATCCTGACTACGGGTGCTTGTTTGTACAGAGTCTCCCCGTGACCTGCGTGGGTTTGCTCCGGGATCTCCAGTTTCCTCCCACACTCCAAAGACGTACAGGTTTATCAGTTAATTGGCTTGGTATTATTGTAAATTGTCCCTAGTGCCTGTAGGGTGGTATTAATGTATGTGAATCGCTGGTCAGCGTGGACACGGTGGGCCGAAGGGCCTGTTTCCGTGCTGTATCTCTAAACTAAACTAAAATAAAGGTTCCCATCTTGAAATATTCTCTGTTTATCTCCCCCAAATTCTAATTGTATTTAAAATTTCTAGCATTGCAACATTCTTCTTTTATTTATGAGTCATAGACATTGAATGAATTCTGTAAAATGCAAAAAAGACACAAGGTCAAACCTATAAAATTAACATGTCCTTTCATGTGGATTGACAGTAGATTTTCACATTTTTTAATAATTGTAGCTTACATTTTTTTTAAATTGAAATGAATGTGTGTATTTCTAAGGGTAAAGACATCAAAAGAGAGAATGAACAAATTTGGTTAATTCAATTTCTAAAATCATGAGAGGAATAGATCGGGTAGATGCACAGAGTCTCTTGCCCAGAGTAAGTGAATCGAGGACCAGAGGACAGAGGTTCAAGGTGAAGGGGAAAAGATTTAATAGGAATCTGAGGGGTAACTTTTTTTACACAAAGGGTGATGGGTGTATGGAACAAGCTGCCAGATGAGATAGTTGAGGCAGGGACAATTCCAACATTTAAGAAAAAGTTAGATAGGTACATGAATAGGACAAGTTTGGAGGAATATGGACCAAACGCAGGCAGGTGGGACTAGTCTAGCTGGGACATGTTGGCCGGTGTGGGCACGTTGGGCCCAAGGGCCCGTTTCTACACTGTATCACTCTACGAACTCTAATTTAATGTTAAATAAGAGTTCGTAGAGTGATACAGTGTAGAAACGAACTCTAATTTAATGTTAAATAAAACATGTTTTCTATTAAATTAAAAAATAAACTGATGCTGTAAATCTGAAACTACAGCAGAAAGTACAGGAAACACTCAAGAGGTCGGGCAGCGTCCACATAAAGAAAAACAGAGTTAATATGATCGGTCAAAGAGCTAATTTTCAAATTGACTTTGTAGATTTATGGGTGGAATCCATATCAGGATGAATTTCCATTCAACCTTCATCAAGGATAAACTTCCTGGTGAAAAGCTAGGCTGTGAAGCTCCTTGACTCGTTGATGAGAATTAAATCACAGTATGAATCACCTCTTTACAAGTTATAGTATTTCTGCTGACTCAGAGGATGGGAAGAAGTCTGAGCTCACAATTTTCCTTCCACTTGGTGCTGCACTGAGGTAGTTGCACTGGATAAACCAATCAGCAGTGGTATTGTCTGAAGAAGGGTCTCGACCCAAAACATCACCTATGCCTTCTCTCCAGAGATGCTGCCTGTCCCGCTGAGTTATGCCCCTGCCCCACTTAGGAAACCTGAACGGAAACCTCTGGAGACTTTGCGCCCTACCCAAGGTTTCGGTGCGGCTCCCGGAGGTTGCAGGTGGTTCCCGGAGGTTGCAGGTAGTGGAAGCAGGTAGGGAGACTGACAAAAACCTCCGGGAACCGCACGGAAACCTTGAGTGGGGCGCAAAGTCTCCAGAGGTTTCCGTTCAGGTTTCCTAAGTGGGACAGGGACATTACTCCAGCTTTTTGTGTCTGTCAGTGGTCTTCCTTCGCTCCATAGATGCTGCTGCACCCGCTGAGTTTCTCCAGCAATTTTGTGTACCTTCGATCTTCCAGCATCTGCAGTTCCTTCTTGAACACAGTGGTCTTGGTTAGCTTAGTTTAGTTTGTTGTCATGTGTACTGAGGTCCAGTGAAAAGCTTTTTTTGTTGTTGCTATCCAGTCAGCGTAAAGACTATACATGATTACAATCAAGATATCCGCAGGGTACGGATACAGGATAAACGGAATTTGGGGACAGTTTCTTCCCAGCTGTTAGCAGGCAACCGAACCATCCTACCACAACTAGAGTGCAGTCCTGAGCTACTATCTACAGTCTACAGTGACCCTAAACTGAACTGAATATAGTACCCAGTTTGCTCACAACTTTACCCCACAAATGTAAATCAAATTAATGGTCAGATAATATGTTACTTCAGGTGATAATGGCTTAGAGTGCACATTGACCAACATGTCGTCACAATGGGGCAGTAGTTAGAACTGTTAGAACCAGCATAACACCAGCATCTTGGATTTGATCCTGACTTCCAATATTGTCTGTGTGGAAATTGCAAGTTCTCCCTGTGACCACATGAGTTCCTTTCGAGTGCTTCTTGGTTCCCCCGACATTCTGAAAATATGCTTGTAGGTTATTGGAAACTGTAAGTGGCTCCTTAGTGGAGGGAATGGACAGAGAAGTTCATAAATTCATGTCATATGAGCTGAAGTAGGCCATTCAGCCCCTCGTGTCTACTCTGCCATTCAATCGTGGCTGATTTAACATTCCCTCTCAACCCCATTCTCCTGCCTTCTCCCCACAATCCTTGAAACACTTACTAAATACAAATCTGTGAATCTCCGCCTTAAAAATACCCAGTGACTTGGCCTCCGCAGCTGTCTGTGGCAATGAATTCCACAGATTCACCACCCTCCGACTTAAGAAAATCTTCCTCATCTCCTTTCTAAAGGTACGTCCTTCTATTCTGAAGCTGTGTCCTCTGGTTCTAGACTCTCCCACTAGTGGAAACATCCTCTCCACATCCATTCTATCCAGGCCTTTCACTATTCTATAAGTTTTAATGGAGTCCCACACCCCCTCATCCTCCTAAACTCCAATGAGTACAGGCCCTGGGAACTGTGGAGGAGTGTACGATCATGAGAGGGAGATGGGAAATAAAAGAGATAAACAGACAGGTGGATTTGCTATGGGAGTTCACTTAGACATGATGGGCCAAATATCTGTCTTCAATGATGAAAGTAAACATGGCATAATATACCAATTCTTCCACAAACTATGGTGAAGAATGTTTGTACCCAGCTGAGGGAGCAACAAACCTTTTCACTGTATCTCTGTGCACTTGATAATAATAATTGCAGAGTTGTGGACACAACCCAGACCACCGGGCAAACCAACCTCGCTTCCATTGACTCCATCTACACTTCACGCAGCCTTGGTAAGATCACCAGCATAATCAAGGGCGAGTCTCACACTCGACATTCCCTCTTCACCCCTTTCCCATCGGGCAAGGGATACAGAAGTGTGGAAACGCACATCTCCAGATTCAGGGACAGTTTCTTCCCAACTGAACCAAACTATCAACAGCCAGAGAATGGTCCTGACCTCCCATCTACCTGGTTGGAGAATCTTGACTATCCTTAATTGCACTTTGCTGGACTTGATCTTGCACTAAAAGTCATTCAGTTTAGTTTAGTTTTGCCTCGTGTACCGAGGAGCAGTGAAAAGCGTTTGTTGCGTGCTATTCAAGCAGCGGAAAGGCAATACATGATTACAGTAGACTGTCGAGCCATTCAGTGTACAGGTACATGAGAAAGCACGTTAGTGCAAGATCAAGCCAGTAGAGCCTGATCAAAATGGTCCAAGGGTCCCCGATGAGATAGAGAGTAGTTCAAGACTGCTCTCTGGATGCAGTAGGATGGTATTTGCTGGCATGTTGAGTGGCACAGTGGACCAGCAGTGGATCAGCCGCCTCCCAGTGCCGGATCCATGGTTCGATATGGACCTCGGGTGCTATCGGTGTGAGGCTTGCACATTCTCCATGACTGCATGAGTTTCCTCCAGTTTCCTCCACATCCTAATGAAGTGCGGGCTTGTAAATTAATTGTTCTCTATGGTTTAACACAGAACTAGTGTAAATGAGTAATCGGAGGTCAGTGTAGACTTGGTGGGCCGATGGGCTTGTTTCCATGCCGTATCTTTCAATCAGTCAACTCACTAATAGTCCAACAGTAGCCATGCTGAAAAAGTCTGAAGAACTCTGAAAAGTCTGAAACGTTGCCTATTTCCTTCGCTCCATAGATGCTGCCTCACCCGCTGAGTTTCTCCAGCATTTTTGTCTACCTTCCTTGTTGATGAAGTACTTTGGGGCAACATATAGATGTGCTATACAGATGTAAATTATTATTTTAATGGCATCTCAGCAAGTATTCAATAATGTAAAGATAACTGGCAGTGTTTCAGAAGATTAGACCCAGTCGGGGATTAGAAGAATATTTACTACAAAGTAATAAGGAATCGGCTTGACATACAACGATACAGAAGTGGCAAACAGTATCAGACTGGAAAATCCCACAGAGCTAATACTGGTTCTTTATCCATCATACAACGATGAAATTGATAGGCTTGAATAGAGCAGGAGGCAAGGTCACACTAGTAGGATGAGAACAGCTGGCAAATCCCACTGCTGAACTCGGAGCCCCGACGATAGATTTCTGGTCCCTCCGTCCTTTGTTTAATCTCTGTATTTCCTGATATCTTTATCCATCATTCTATTTCTTTGTTTTTCTTAGTGGAGCTGAAATGAGCAAAACAGCAGGCTTGAATTGAGTCTTTGTGCGATGCTTAAAGTTGAATTAATTCGTTTAGTGTTATTTTACTCATGTTGTTTAGTTCATGTTAGTTATGTGATAAGAGCAGGATTAGGCCATTTGGCCCATCAAGTCGACTCCGCCATTCACTCATGGCTCATCTAGATTTCCTTCTCAACCCCATTCTCCCGCCATAACCCTTGACACCCGTACTGATCAAGAATCTCTCAATCTCTGCCCTAAAAATATCCATTGAATTTACCTCCACAGCCTTCTATGGCAATGAATTCCACAGATTCACCACCCTCTGACTGAAGACATTTCTCTTCATTCTCCCTCCTTTTATTCTGAGGCTACGGCCTCTGGTCCTAGACTCTCCCACTAGTGGAAAAATCCTCTCCACATCCATTCTAACCAGGCCTTTCACTATTCGCTAGGTTTCAATGAGATCCCGCCTCATCCTTCTAAACTCGTCTGCATTTGTGACTTAGTCACTTGTTCGGGGGGGTAAATCAGCCACAAATCCTACGCTGCGCTAATTATTGCATCCCTTCAACGAATTTCCATTCACCACTTGCTGATTTTTTATCGTCCACTTTGTTTTCAATCTGCCTAACTAAATTATCATTAGTCCCCAACATTGATTAAACATCTCTCATGTGGAACCTCTCACTATCCTCTAATGATTCAAATCAACATCAAATAGCTTTATAACTTCCTGAAGGGAGATAGCCTAGCGATACATACATTATGGCTTCTTAATTCATGACAGTCATAAGCCCCTGACTTGTCTGAAGAAGGGTCTCCACCCAAAACATCACCCATTCCTTCTCTCCAGAGATGCTGCCTGTCCCGCTGAGTTACTCCAGCATTTTGTGTCTATCTTCGGTTTAAACCAGCATCTGCAGTTCCTTCCTACACATTCCTTGCAGATGCCGTTTTCAGAGATCCATTGGAATTCAAATTAAAACAGTATTTTGTCCAACATGATGTGTGCATTCACAGGAGTCTAGGGCTACCAGTGAAGCTGATATCATTGTCCCCTTTGATCTGTGTTCTCACATCTTACCCTTCCATATCTCTCTGTCGCCCTCTTTCTTGACTCAGTCTGACGAAGGGCCTCGACCTGAAACGTCACCCATTCCTTCTCTCGAGAGATGCTGCCCGATCCATCTGAGTTACTCCAGCAATTTGTGTGTTGTCATTGTTAATAGATCATCTCTTTCAAATTCCAAGCTCAAAGCCCCAGTCTATATCATTGTGGGTTTTTCTTTTTCGTTCTGAACTTAAAGTTGCACAGCTGCATTTATAGATCTGGTTGGCTGCTTGCATTTGGGATAGGAAGTCTAGGTCACAATCAAAGATCATAGAGCGGAGGAAGATGGTCCACTCCTGCGAAATCCAATGGACTGCCTTGTAGTACGCACTGGAGCGTAACTTCCGTCATTTCAGTAAACTTGACCAGGCCAGTTATGCCTCTCGCAGTGTAATGAGCGTTGCGGTGGAACAGTTTGTGCGTTTTTAAATGTTTTAAATGTTTTTTTTTTCTTTTATTTTTAAATGCAGTAAGCCGTCATCAATTTCCCCCATCACTGTCAGCACCGCCTTGGTCTCTATTTGCTGAAGTAAGTGTGTGTGTGGAAACTTGCGTGATTGTTAATCTGACTGGAAGTCAAATCTGCCTGGACACACGCTAATACACACAAAAACGTCACATACCTTGTACAGGGAGGAACTGCAGATGCTGGTTTAAACCGAAGACAGACACAAAAAGGCTGGAGTAAATCAGCGGATCAGGCATTCATCTCTGGAGAAAAGGAATAGGTGATATTTAGGGTCGACTTTTTCGATAGCTGCCATGACCAGTTTGATTTCATCCTTCGCCTTGCTCCTGGTCTCGACCCGCACTGATCTGCCGGACAGGCTGTGTGTGAGGATCATTGCCCCAGGATTTCTCATTACACCAACTTGATGCATTCCTGATTCCATAGTGATCCTTCTGTACAACACGCTGACAGTCAAGGGAAAGGGAAACGGGAGATATAGGCATATCTTCCATTCATTTGTCTGTAGTACCGTCTATATCTCTTGTTTCTCTTTCCCCTGACTCAGTCTGAAGAAGGGCCTAGTACCGTCTATGATCTCTTGTTCCTCTCGTCTGTCCCGTTCACTGACTCAGTCTGAAGAAGCATGTCGGCCGGTCAACCCGAAATGTCAAACCATGACAGCTATTCCTTTGTTTAACAAAAGTTGCCCCGTTTCCTTGAAATGCTGCCTGACCTGAAGACTGCCCGAAATTTTCCTTTTGTCCAGAAATGCTACCTCCTTTTGTGTCTATCCTTTAATCTCTCAGCCTGATATAGCAGAATCTCCCTGAATTAGCTTGACACCATGACGGAAGCCGGTTACCGAAATGGCGCTGAAGATTACCCATCACCTACTACGGCTTTTGCGTGGAGTGAACCATCTTGCTCCGATCTATGATCTTTGGTCATTATCTGCTTTCCCCACAGCACATCGCAAGCAAAAAGAGAAATGGGTTAGATCATTTATGGACCAAGGGACTAAAGAATACCACAAGATGAATCTGTTACTATTGTGGACGAGAAATAACAAAGGACTAGAAAACTGTGCGTAGACACCACACAGGATGATAACCATAAATTATGTGCATAACACAAGTAGACAATGGGATCAGTCAAAGTAACAATGGGAGCGAGATACATTTTGGAGCAGCATGATGTAGGTAGTTAGGTCCAATTTAAACTGAAAAATATATATTTTTGCATTGTGTTTAAATAATCTTCGGAAAGCTTGTAGAGTTTGAAAAATCTATACTTGTCAAAGAGAATCATTGCCCCAGGATTTCTAATTACGCCAACTTGATACATTCCTGATTCCATAGTGAGCCTTCTGTACAGTGTGCAGTTAGTTTAGGTCGTTTTGGGGATACAGCACGGAAATAGGCCCTTCGGCCCACCGAGTCCGCCCCCAACAACAATCGCCCATACACTAAAGGGCCTGACCCATTACGCAATTTTTTCGGCGGCTTCCCGGCACCCGTCATAGTTGCAGCAGGTCCCCGAAAATTTTGAACATGTTGAAAAACCAGCGGTGACCAGAAAAAGGCACAACTCTTTGGGCAACTATTCACGGCCAAACAGGTGTTACCACGACCATACAGGCGACATGTCGCGGGGTGAACCTCAATGGTCTAAATGTTGCCCAAAGAGTCGTACCTTTTTCTGGTCGCCGCTGGATTTTCAACGTGTTAAAAATCGTAACTGGGACAGACCCTTAATTCTATCCTAGACACGAAGAACAATTTCAGAAGCCATTTATCCTACAAACTTGCACGTATTTGGAACGTATGACGAAAACGGAGCACCCGGAGAAAACCCATGAGGCCACATGGAGAACGTGCAAACTCTGTGTAGACAGCACCCATTATTTGAGAGTTACATTAACGCAGCAACAATTTTACACTCTTCAAGGTCAACAGTCTGTGCATTCAGCTTAAACATACACTTGCCACACCACTGGATATCAGAACTGAAACTCATTCCGTCTCATTAGCCCTGGTATGGGAGCATTTCGTAATGTTCCAATTCTTTGAAATATCTTCGGAAACAGAAAAGACTGGTTAATATAATGCAATCACCACCGTGTACTGTGCCAGTTTGCTCCCGTGGTGACTGTTCTTGCCTGCAAGGTAAGTTCAGCGTGATGCCCTTTCCCCAGTCTTGTTTTCCATTTGTCTCAATAGGTAGCAAATCCTTTCTAGTGCCACTCTGATCGCGTTGCATGCCGGGCTAGGGGCAGGGGAAGAACAATTGGCTGCAGTTGCATTCGAAAATTGGAATTAGTAGAAATGAAAACTTTAATGGTTTATTATCAGTGTGATATACGATGCTCCCCTGTCATATATCACACTGTTTCAGATTGCTCTAAACTTCAGCAAAATCCTAGATAATAGAAGTCATTATTTGGAACTGTCCACTTTCATTTCCACACAATCATATTTTTTGAAAGAAACAATTAAAATGATTATTTCTCATATATTACATATATAATACACACACCATAGAATTTTTAAAAAATGGGTTAGTTTGGTTTAGTTTAGTTTATTGTTACATGTACCATGTAAAATCAAGGGATATGGGTAGGAAGCTGGAACGGGGTACTGATTTTGTATGATCAGCCGTGATCATATTGAATGGTGGTGCTAGTTGGAAGGGCCGAATGGCCTACTCCTGCACCTATTTTCTATGTGTCTATGTACCGAGGTACAGTGAAAAGCTTTTATTGCATGCTAACCAGTCAGCAGAAAGACTATACATGATTACAATTACAACAGTTTAGTTTAGTTTCATTTTAGAGATACAGCGCGGAAACGGAACCTGCAGCCCGCGCTCACCAGCGATCCCCGTACACTCGCACTACCATACACACTAGGGACTATTTACAATTTTCACCAAAGCCAAACTGACCTACAAACCTGTACGTCTTTGGAGTGTGGGAGGAAACCAAAGCATTGTAACTCAACAAAGAGAAGTTGTTGCAACACTGCCCAGTCCATCATCGGCTCTCACCTCCCCACCATCGAGGGGATCTATCGTAGTCGCTGCCTCAAAAAGGCTGGCAGCATCATCAAGGACCCACACCATCCTGGCCACACACTCATCTCCCCGCTACCTTCAGTAAGAAGGTACAGGAGCTTGAAGACTGCAACGTCCAGGTTCAGGAATAGCTGCTTCCCCACAGCCATCAGGCTATTAAACTCAACTCAAACAAAACTCTGAACATTTATAGCCCATTATCTGTTCATTTACACTTTAACTGTTTATTTCTTCATGCGTGTATCTATTTATATAATGGTATATAGACACACTGATCTGTTCTGTATTTATTCATGCCTACTATATTCTGTTGTGCTGAAGCAAAGTAAGAATTTCATTGTCCTATCAGGGACACATGACAATAAACTCTCTTGAATCTTGAATCTTGAAATGATGTTTGAAAGTGTTGTTTTTTGTGGAGTTACAATGAGATTAGTAGCAGAAGGGTTATGGGGAGATTGACAGATAAATAAAGCACCTTCCAGAGCTCATCCACACATCATTACTTAAACAAATAAAAGACTGATGAGCATCTGCCTAATTACAGCCAGCTGACATTTCAGATTGCCTGCACTTTCCATACATAGCCAAAAATATCAAAACGCAAGCTCTTCAGATTTTTAGTGTAGGAAGGAACTGCAGATGCTGGTTTACGTCGAAAATAGACATAAAATGCCAGAGCATCTCAGCGGATAAGGTGGCATCTCTGGAGTAAAGGAGTAGGTGATATTTCAGGTCTTCTTCTTCTTTCGTGTGGCGTGCACAGCCTAAAGTTGTAGGACAACTTGCTCTATTTGATCTTCCATTTGTGCATGTCAAATTGATTGCATTAGTCGAAACAGGGCAGATCAAGTGAAGGTTGCAATCTGCAGGTCGAGACCCTTCTTCAGACTGAGAGTCAGCGGAAAGGGAAATAAGAGATGTAGACGGTGATATAGAGAGATATATCAGACTCATGCCTGATGAAGGGCCTCTACCCGAATCGTCACCTGTTCCTTACCTTCAGATTCTTTTGCATCTTTACATGTTAGATGGAATTGGTGGGGTGGAAGATTGCAACCTTCACGTGTTTCGACAAATGCAATCAACCCGGCATGCACAATCAAATAAGATCAAATAGAACAAGTTGTCCTACAACTTTAGGCTGTGCACGCCATACGCAAGAAGAAGATGGAATAGGTCACCACTTTATAAAGTATTTTGCTTTAAGATTTTATGATTGCAATCTTATTTTGCATTTCCTGTACATTTGTCTTCCCTTTTACTGGAACTCCATACAGCAGTACAACCTCTCCCCTCCCATTTCATTACCACATCTGCTCTGAACGACATGGGATTTATTATCCTGCACTTTTCAAACACTGCTTGCCAAACCATCCACGCCAGACATTGTCGTAGCCGCCCTGTTCAGAGGCATCAAGATGGTACATCTATTTGTTATATCGTGTGGCTTTGAATCTTGGTTTGGCTATCCTTCAGATGCATTAATGTGACAGTCTCTAATCAATCATGCTGTCTCATTGCAAGCAAATGCTCCCCTTGTCATCGAGGACAAATATTGAGGAGAGGAAGACATATGCATCAACAAGGTCACCTTCAAGATCTGAAACAATTAGATTTCTAACGCAGCTCACGTTTAGGATTGGAGCAACATTTTAACTTGCTGGATTGTTGTTCCGATGCCTTCATATTATTGTTTAGTTTATCTAAGTTTAGAGCTATGGCGCAGAAACAGGCCCTTCATCCTGCCAATCCCATTTCGACCAGTGATCCTAGCACTATCCTACACACGAGGGACTATTTTTACCAAAGCCAATTAAACTACAAGTCTGTACGTCTTTGGAGTGCGGGAGGAAACCGGAGCACTTGTAGAAAACCCACGCAGTCACTGGGAAAACAGAAACTTCATACAGACAGCACCCGTAGTCAGGATCGAACCCGGGTCCCTGGCGCTGTAAGGCAGCAGGTCTATTGCTGCACCACCGTACCACCCAAAATTAGTGTGTGAAAGAATTTACAAACTCAAGGTAAAGCAAGCCTGTTATTACAATGGGATTCACGATAGATTGATCAATCCACCATGTCCTCGCTGACCATCAAACAAGTTCTATACTATCCCACTTTCTCATCCACTGCCTACATACTGGAGGCATTTTACAGAGGCCAATTATCCCAGAAACCTGCACGTCTTTGGGATATGCGAGGAAACCGGGGAACCTGGAGGAAACCCATGCAGTCACAGTGAGAACGTACAAACTCCACACAAACAGCAACCGAGGTCAGGATTGAACTGGGATCATTGGCACGATGAGGCAGCAGCTCTACCACCGTGCCACTGAGTTGCTCTATGATGAATCCAAGATCGAAGAGAATTGTTAAGACACTTTGCTTTCTTCTGGTACTTTAAATACAACGTACATCCAAATACCAAAGAATTATTTCAAGACAACATTATGGGCCTGTCCCACTTAGGTGACTTTTTAGGCGAATACAGGAGACTATGCGGTCGCCATATGGCCACAGGTGGTCGCCGGTGTGTCACCTGTATGGTCGTGAGTAGTCTCCTCAGTCGCCCAAAGAGTTGTAGCGTCTTTCTGGTGGCTGAAAAATTTACAACGTGTTGAAGCATTTTCGGTGACAGTGGCGACCTTGGGTTTGACGCCAAATGAGCGTAGCTTGACGTAGGTGATGTCATAGGTTAACGCCAGGTTAATGTAGGCAGTCGCCAGGATGTCATTGGTTGTCGCCAGGTGCTGACTTCGGTGAATTTCAATGTCGTATTCGCCGGCAGTCGCCTAAAAAATCGCCTAAGTGGGACAGGCCCATTAGTAATACAGTTCCAATGATAACATTTGGCTAGGATAGATAAGCACACGGTATTGGGGGTTCAGTATTGATGTGGATAGAGAACTGGCTGGCAGACAGGAAGCAAAGAGTAGGAGTGAACGGGTCCTTTTCACAATGGCAGGCAGTGACTAGTGGGGTACTGCAAGGCTCAGTTCTGGGACCCCAGCTATTTACGATATATATTAATGATTTGGACGAGGGAATTGAATGCAACATCTCCAAGTTTGCGGATGACACGAAGCTGGGGGGCAGCGTTAGCTGTGAGGAGGATGCTAGGAGGCTGCAAGGTGACTTGGATAGGCTGGGTGAGTGGGCAAATGCATGGCAGATGCAGTATAATGTGGATAAATGTGAGGTTATCCACTTTGGTGGCAAAAACAGGAAAGTAGACTATTATCTGAATGGTGGCCGATTAGGAAAGGGGGAGATGCAACGAGACCTGGGTGTCATGGTACACCAGTCATTAAAAGTAGGCATGCAGGTGCAGCAGGCAGTGAAGAAGGCGAATGGTATGTTAGCATTCATAGCAAAAGGATTTGAGTATAGGAGCAGGGAGGTTCTACTGCAGTTGTACAGGGTCTTGGTGAGACCACACCTGGAGTATTGCATACAGTTTTGGTCTCCTAATCTGAGGAAAGACATTCTTGCCATAGAGGGAGTACAGAGAAGGTTCACCAGACTGATTCCTGGGATGCCAGGACTTTCATATGAAGAAAGACTGGATAGACTCGGCTTGGACTCGCTAGAATTTAGAAGATTGAGGGGGGATCTTAAAGAAACTTACAAAATTCTTAAGGGGTTGGACAGGCTAGATGCAGGAAGATTGGTCCCGATGTTGGGGAAGTCCAGAACAAGGGGTCACAGTTTAAGGATAAGGGGGAAATCTTTTAGGACCGAGACGAGGAAAACCTTTTTCACACATAGAGTGGTGAATCTCTGGAATTCTCTCCCGCAGAAGGTAGTTGAGGCCAGTTCATTGGCTATATTTAAGAGGGAGTTAGATGTGGCCCTTGTGGCTAAAGTGATCAGGGGGTATGGAGAGAAGGCAGGTACAGGATACTGAGTTGGATGATCAGCCATGATCATATTGAATGGCGGTGCAGGCTCGAAGGGCCAAATGGCCTACTCCTGCACCTATTTTCTATGTTTCTATGTCTATGTTTCTATAGTTTATACATTTGTTATTCATGTTATTTTTCTTTAGAATAGTTTGACTTACTTTCCCATTAAGCAAAGCTCCACATGAAGTCTTCATAAGCTATAATGTATAAACAAACAGGCACACTTGAGGTAAGCAATACACTATAGGATCAGATGAGGTATGTTTGACTTTTCATCCGACTCAAGGGTTGCTGAAAATAATCATTACTTTTCTTTTTAATTCCTTTTGTAGTATTCTCTTGACACTAAAACAGAAAACATGCTGCGAGATTTACAGATTCTAAAAACTCCACAAAGCTCAAGTGACTATTTCATAAGGCAACTTTGCAAAGGAGCCAGTTTATGTCTGTAAAATAAAATCATTTGGACATAATTAACAAACTACAGCGATGCTGGATTAAAAAGTATGTTCATTTTCACTGTGTTGATGCATCAACATAACTACAGGAAGTATTGAGTTTCGCTGGTGGGGATTTTTTTAAATTGAATGAGATATTCATCCTCAGGTAGACTTTTTCCACAAAGTGCAATGTTTTTAATATTCTGTTATGTATAGATGAAAGTTCTATCTCCCATTTAGTTTTTGTTTTAGAGATGTAGCACTTCAGCCAGCGATCCCCGCACATTAACGCCACAGTACATGCTCGAGGGACAATTTAACATTTATATCAAGCCAATTAACCTACAAACTTTTACACCTTTGGAGTGTGGGAGGAAACGGAAGATCTCGAAGAAAACCCACACAGGTCACGGGGAGAACGTACAAACTCCGTACAGACAAGCAGTCAGAGACAAGTAGTCAGGATCGAACCCGGGCCTCTGGCGCTGTAATATATTTCGGAATGACTTGCCACGGGTGTTGTCTGTACGGAGTTTGCACGTTCTCCCTGTGAACGTGTGGGTGATCCGGTTTCCTCCCAGAACCTGGGTACGGGATTTAGTTTTAGTTTGGGCAGAAGCGCCTGCTTCCATGCTGTATGACTACGCCTTTTCCCAACACTTGGTTCAAATCCAGATCCATTGCAATTTCTTCAGTTTAGATTAGTTTAGAAATACAGTGTGGAAACAGGCACTTTAGCCCACCGAGTCTGCGCCTACCACTGATCACCCAGTTCTATCCTACACTGGATAGAAATTACAAACGTGGAAACATCCTCTGCACATTCACGCCTTTCACTATTCGGTAAGTTTCAATGAGCTCCCCCCCTCCTCCTCCTTCTCAACTCCAGCAAGTACAGGCTCCGTGACGCATTTATGTATAAACAGGTGCTTCATGGCCTTAGGAAGTAAAATACTCGATGAGCATCTGGAAACTGACTGCCTGCACGCAAGCCATTCTGAAATATATTGCTGGGTACAGTGGATACACATGATTACCTGTCTACGACAAATTGGCAATCACAAAAAGAAATAATTGAGACTTTTTTCCGAACATCTGCGAAGCATAATGCCACAGAATCTTTAAAGGTATAGTGCAAAAATGTGTTTCATTCCAAGAAAGAGAAAGGACATTAACGTTTATTAGAGAAAGATACCCTGAATATAACTGGCGTTACCTTTTCAGGAGGTAAGTGAGACAATGGATTATGTGTTTAAGAAGGAACTGCAGATGCTGGAAAATCGAAGGTACACAAAAATGCTGGAGAAACTCAGCGGGTGCAGCAGCATCTATGGAGCGAAGGAAATAGGCAACGTTTCGGCACGAAACGTTGCCTATTTCCTTCGCTCCATAGATGCTGCTGCACCCGCTGAGTTTCTCCAGCATTTTTATGAGACGATGGATGTGTTAGACTATGTGTAATCTTGCAAACATATTTTATTGCCGTTCAAATAATGTCATGTCAGCTACATGCAACTGATATCCAATCCATTAACGTGAGCTCAAGCAAAATATAATATTAAATTCAGCCAAAAGAACTCATTTATGATCTGCTAATATTATTCCAATTCAGTGTTATTTACGCTATTTTTTCATGCTGATGGTCTATAAGGATATTTAAATGACGAGAATAAAACTCTGGTGGTTTTAATTCATTGGTGTTCAAGCATCTAGCATCAGTGGTGGTGGAGGTAGATACGATAGTGGTGTTTAACAGGGTTTTGGATAGGCACATGGATATGCAAGGAATGGAGGGAATCTGCACTGAGTCTGCACCAACCAATGATCCCAGCACAATAACACTACCCTACACACACTAGGGAAATTGTTACATTAATACCAAACACATTAACCTACAAACCTGTACGTCTTTGAGGTGTGGAAGGAAACTGAAGATCTTGGAGAAAACCCACGCAGATCACGACGAGAAAATACAAACTCCGTACATACAATCACCTTTAGCCAGGGTCGAACCCGGGTCTCGGGCGCTGTAAGGCACCACTGCACCACCGTGCTGCTCCACATTCCTATTAAATTTTTCCCACTCTCACCTTAAACCTTTGCCCTGTAGCTCGATGCCCCTACCCTCTGTGCCTTCAGCCCTATCTATTCCCAAATCCCAGCCACAAGGGGTATAGTATAAGAGAAACTCATGATTAAGCCCTCCCTTCACCACCTCCAGTTTAATTCCATTTGGAATATTTTGGAGGACCAAGAGACCAAGAACCAAGAACAAGAACCAAGAATTGGATCACGTGCAGGCAGAGGTTCTAATATTAAACTTCTGGGGTTGTTACAAAAAAATAATTAATTATCGTGCTGTTTTTACCAATAGACATCATCAGAATTCTTAAATTTCGCTCCAGTATTGATATCATAATCCTTTTAAGTTATAAAAAAATATCGAGTTGGCTCCATTGTTTTTATGCATTCTGACTGATCTTAATCACGGCATTACAAAAGGAAAAGACCGATGAAGCTGGTCACTTAATCCACTTTATTTTTTCCATCTGGACTTGTGTTTAGTTTGGTTTAGTTTAGAGGTACAGCGTGGAAAGCCGATTAACCAACAAAGCTGTAGGTCTTTGGAGTGTGAGAGGAAACCGGAGCACCTGGAGAAAACCCACATGGTCACGGGGAAAAGGTACAAACTCCGTACAGGCAGTACCTGTAGTTAGGATCGAACCTGGATATCTGGTGCTGTAAGACAACAACTCTACCGCTGCGCCACCGTGTCACTTGCTTAGCTACTTGTCCTTAGTTAGGAATGCTTAACATGCAGCTCTAGGGTGGCACGGTGGCGCAGGGGCTGCTGTCCTACAGCACCAGCGAACCGGGTTCAATCCTGACTGTGGTGCTTGTCTGTATGGAGTTTGAACGTTCTCCCCGTGATCTGCGTGGATTTTCTCTGGGAAGTTCCGGTTTCCTCCCCATTCCAAAGGCGTCCAGGTTCGTAGGCTAATTGGCTTGGTATGAATGTAAATTGTCCGTAGTGAGCGTAGGGTAGGTGTTAAGGGCCTGTCTCACTTCGGTGACTCGGCGTGACGCCTGTATAGTCGTGAGCTGTTGCCTCAAATGTCGTGGAGAAGTCACCTTGCGTCATTTGCAAAAAAGTGCACCGCTCCACCTGTCTTCAGTTGACGCCATCAAGGTCATAGCTTGTCACGGGCTGATGTAGGGTGACTTCAGTTGTCGTAGGCTGTTGTGGGTGTTGGCGTGGGTTGATGAATTGGGACACCAGTTAACATAGCTTGTCGTAGCTTGACATTGACTAGGTGGCAGCCTGTCGTGGACATTGTCGTAGGGGGACGGTTTCTCGGCGTCACGCCACGACAGTGACTGTTTCCAGCTGTCGCCAAAAAAGTCACCTAAGTGGGACAGGCCCGTTAGTCTATTAGTGGGCCGAAGGGCCTTTTTCTGCACTGTATCACGAAAGTAAACTAAACACAAATTGCTAAACACACAGAAATCAGTGGGTCAGGCAGCATTTTTGGAAGGAATGGAAAGGTGACGTTTCAGGACGGGACCCCTCTTCAGACTGATTGTAATTGGGGTGGGGAGGGAAATCTGGATAAGAGTTAGAAGTTGGTCAACGCCTGGCAAGCAGGTGGAGAGGGAGTTGGATTGGCAGATGGGCAGATGAATTGATAAACTGTAAAAATCTGTGTTCTTCGATGCATTCAAAATATAGTTCCAAAATTCCATTCGATTGACTTCCATCAGAAAAAAATCCAGACACAGAGACCAAAATGTTACTGAGCTAACAGTAATAATGAGCTAACAGTAATAATGAGCTAACGGTAATAATGTCTGAAGAAGGGTTTCGGCCCGAATCGTTGCCTATTTCCCTTGCTCCATAGATGCTGCCGCACCCGCTGAGTTTCTCCAGCAATTTTGTCTACCTTTGAGCTAACAGTAATAATGAGCTAACAGTAATAATGAGCTAACAGTAATAATGAGCTAACAGTAATAATGAGCTAACCGTAATAATGAGCTAACAGTAATAATGAGCTAACAGTAATAATGAGCTAACAGTAATAATGAACTAACAGTAATAATGAGCTAACAGTAAGAATTAGCTACTAACTGAGGGAAAGTCTCGAGTGGATGGTGCACAGATATTTTGATAAGCTGGTGTATATCCAGATGTCAAAAGATTTTCAATTTGCCTCTTGGATATTTAACACAGAGTGAATCTGGAGCCCATTATATAAACCGCCCCATTTTCATTTCCATTGATTTCAAACTACGCTTGAATCATTAAGGAGATAATTTAATTTGTGCAAAAACTTCTTCGAAAGCGAATCAATGCCGTTCGTTATTTTTCCAGTCCTGCAACTGCAGATTTTTTACTGGTAGCTTCGGCGACTGGAACTAGTGCTAAGAAACTTCCTTTGTGATTGGAAAACTCACCCCTTATTGATCCTGAAAGCTGTGGGCTGCTTGGGAATGTAATGCCCCAAGGCAAATATAAATTAATTAAGAGAACCATCGGATCAAGATCTAGAGCAATGTCAAAGGGAGGTGAAGATTAATCCATGTATTTTATTTTGAGATATTCACTGAACCTAACGGTAGAGTAGAGCACAGGAACAGGCCCTTCGGCCCACAAAGTCCGTACTAACATGACTGCACGTTAAAGCAATCTCCTCTGCCTGCACGTGATCCCTATCTCTCTATTCCCAGCATTGAAAATGTGGGAACGTTTGTGAGCTGCCTAGGTGAGGCCTGTTGTATGATTTTACCAGGTTATATATAAAACAAAGCATTTCACTGTACAGTCCAGTTACGTTTGGTTCAGTTCAGCTCAGTTTATCGTCATGTGTACCGAGGTACAGTGAAAAGTTGCTTTGTTGCGTGTTAACCAGTCAGCAGTAATACAATACATGGTTACAATCGATCCATTTACAGGATACATGAAAATGGAATAACGTTTAGTGCAAGGTAAAGCCAGCAAAGTCTGGTCAAGGATAGTCCGAGGGACATCAAGGAGGTAGCTAAGTACATGTGACAATAAACTATGATTAACTCATTGCATCTACGTGCCTATCTAAAAGTCTCAAGTGCCACTATCGTATCTTCCTCCCCTACTCCCCCCTCCCAGCCCCCCACTAACAGCACTCTTGCACCCACCACCCTCTGTGTAAAAAAACTCGCCCCGCACACCTCCTTGCCCCTCTCACCTTAAAACTATGCACTCTAGTCTACGTTATTTTAATTCTGGGACAGGCAGCATCTCTGGGGAGAAGGAATAGGTGACGTTTCGGGTTAAGACCTTTCTTCAGACTGAGAGTCAAAGGAGAGGGAAATGAGAGATACAGGAGGTGATACATAGACATATAGGACAAATGAATGAACGATATGCAAAAAGTAACGATAATCAGGGAGAGAGAAGGTAGACAAAAATGCTGGAGAAACTCAGCGGGTGAGGCAGCATCTATGAGGCGAAGGAAATAGGCAACGTTTCAGGCCGAACCCCTTCTTCAGACCCTTGTTCAAGGAGAGATGGAGCACATAATGTTTATACGTTGATCAGACTGATCCCAAATGTCACCCATTCCTTCTCTCCACGGATGCTACCTGTACATGCTGAGTTCCTCCAGCATTTTGTGACTATCCGTGATAATGTGTTATACAGAGAGTGATAAATAGATACAGATACAGTGTATGGAACCTCTGAACTGGATAAAGAGACCAGAGGCGAAAAAATACATTTGGTAATCTAACCAGAGCATGTTGATGGATCTGCTTTGAATTTGAGTGCATTTACATCCCTGGTTACTGATGTGAAAGGATTAAGATGAAGGTGAGAGACAATGGAAAAACACTGGATCTGATGGCCTTGAATTTCCTATTCTACAGAGTGCTTATGTGTGTCAAAACAAAACCAAGTACTAGTCTGCAATGCACGGGAATTGCATTAGCTGGTGGCACAAAATCATTCCAATTTAAATTGCAACCTGACCCTATGTTTTTAATTTTAACAGATCTAAAAGCACTTTGGGGAAATGTGTAAAGAATAACACTCCTGGGCCTAATTGATCACACAATTTTCCCATCAATCAAATAGGATGCTGTTATTTAGCTTTCACACAACAGGTTTAAATCCCTGCATGATCACACAATTAAAATTCATATACTTAATTTGCTATTTCAAAAAGACCTATAACAAATTATAATTTGAGACTTCAGAGATAGTGTGAAAACAGACCCCGCCAAATCCATGCCGTACACTAGCTCTATCCCACACACGAGGGACTATTTACACTTTTACTGAAGCTAATTAACCTACAAACCTGTGCGTCTTTGGAGTGTGGGAGGAAACTGGAGCACCCGGAGAAAGCCAACGTGGTCTTAGGAAGAAAGTACAAACTCCGTATAGACAGCACCCGTAGTCAGGATCGAACCTGGGTCTCTGGTGCTGTAAGGCAGCAACCCTACTGCTGAGCCACTGTGCCGCCCAAAATGCCAGCGTGCCACCCCGATGTACTTGATCAAATGTACTTTAAAGCTCAGTTCCTAATATTTTACATTATAAAACCAACAGAAATAAATCAACTTTCTTGCCAATGCCCATTTCTCAAAATAAAATGCCCTTTAATTCTCCAAAGTCCAGTTACTATTCACTCCCTGAGGATGAGTTCTGAGATTTAGCTGGAGGTTCTGCTGATAAGTCAGAATGGGATGTTATCTAAAGCTCTGACTGATAACACAAAACTTGCATGCTCTCCAAAACACTCAGGGATATGTTCATTATTCATTCATTTCTTGTACACAATTAATTATTTTAAATGATGCGCTGCTGTAATTTGCAGCGGTTATTTGACTTGTTTGTTAGATTATAAAAAAATAAAGCATCATGGCTTGAAGCCAAGATAAACAGAGTTTAATTGGGTGATATTGTTCCAGGCATAAGTGGTTGACTAACAGTTTTATCAATGTATTGTGTTGTGTTACATTTGAGAACAATACATAACCACCAAGAGGCAACTTTGCCTTTGGACGCTGAATAATCAGTCAGCAATTACATCTAAGCAATGCAATTTTGTTGACTCAAGTTGAATAATCAAGCCCTCTTTCATTCTTTACTACAGGCTCCATAACCACAGACTGAGTGAAAAACAATTCCAATTCCTGCCACCTTATAAGCAACCTAGTACCAGAGAATATAGTCTAAACCAAAGATCCTATAGCCTCTGCTATAGGATCTTTGGTCTAAACAGCCCAGGTAATCTAACTGAAGGAACAGACGTGATGTGTAGGAAGGAACTGCAGATGCTGGTTTACACCGAAGATAAAGACACAAAAAGCTGGAGTAACTCAGCGGGGCCAGGCAGCCTCTCTGGAGAGAAGCAATGGGTAGACATTTCGGGTGGAGGCCCTTCTTGAGACTAGTCAGGGAAAAGGGAAACAAGAGATATCGACGATGGTGTAGAGAGATAAAGAACAATGAATGAAAGATATGCAGAAAAGTATCAACGATAAAGGAATCAGACCTTTGTTAGGAGTTTGTTGGGTGAAAACGAGAAGCTGGTACGACTTGGGTGGGGGAGGGATAGAGAGAGGGGGGGGGGGGGGGGGGGGGGGGGGGGGCCAATGCCAGAGAGAGGCTTCACACTTCTTTTAGCAAGTATTAGGGAGGTGTACATTCCAAAAGGGGTTCAGAAATGATCTAGGTTTAAAGGGTCAGGAAATAGATCTGTACCCAAGCCACTCCCTCTTCTCCCCTCTCCCGTCGGGCAAAAGGTATAGAAGTGTGAAAACACACACCTCCAGATTCAGGGACAGTTTCTTCCCAGCTGTTATCAGGCAACTGAACCATCCTACCAACAACTAGAGAGCGGTCTTGAACTACTATCCAACTCATTGGAGACTCTCAGACTATTTTTTGATTGGACTTTACTGGCTTTATCATGCACTAAACGTTATTTACGTTATTTATGGGAAAGAACTGCAGATGCTGGTTTAAATCGAAGGTAGACGCAAAATGCTGGAGTAACTCAGCGGGACAGGCAGCATCTCTGGAGAGAAGGAATGGGTGACGTTTCGGGTCGAGACCCTTCTTCTTCGAAGTTACTCCAGCATTTTGCGTCTATCTGTTAACATTATTCCCTATATCATGTATCTGTACACTGTGGATGAATCATTTGTAATCATGTATTGTCTTTCCGCCGACTGGCTGAAGAGTCAAGGGTGTTTTATTGTCATGTGTCCCAGATAGAACAATGAAATTCTTACTTGCAGCAGCACAACAGTAGACATAACACGCAACAAAAAGCTTTTCATTGTACCTCGGTGTACGTGACAATAAACTACACTGAACTAAACTAGGATCAACGTTACTACCATGGCAGCCAGACTAATAATTGAAAAGATAGAATCCAAAAGACAATAGACAGAATCCATTAAAAACAGATCCGTCAATAACTGCTCCAATGGATTATTAACCCATTCTTGAATGTTGCAGTCAGTAGTATCGAACTAATCAGGACTATCATCACAGTTCCATTGAACGTGTACAATATAACATGTATAATATAATGCTAACTCACACATCCTCATCAGAAAGAAAGCTTGATCACATTGATTCCTTTAAAATGCAACTAACAACTAAATACATTTTAATCAAATCCACAGTTACGATAAGAACTGCAATGGCACTTTTAAGTCTTGCTCTTTACTTATCACTATTTGAACAGCAATTCATCAAAGCAAACCTGTATATTAGTTTAGTTTAGTTTAGAGATACAGCGCGGTGAACAGGCCCTTCGGCCCACGATCCCTGCACATTAACACTATCCTACACATACTCGGGACAATTTACACTTATACCAAGTATACAAACCCGAGCCAATTAACCTACAAACCTGTATGCCTTTGGAGTGCGGGAGGAAACCGAAGATCTCGTAGAAAACCCACGCAGGTCACGGGGAGAACGTACAAACTCCGTACAGACAGCCCCCGTAGCCGGGATCGAACCCTGGGTCTCCGGCGCTGCAAGCGCTGTAAGGCAGCAACTCCACCGCTGCGCCACCTTGCCGCACAGTTTAGACTTACAGCGTGGAATCAGGCCCTTCGGCCCACCGAGTGCATGCTGACCATCAATCACTCATTCACACTACTTCTATGTTATCCAACATTCCTCCACAATTTACAGAGGCAGGCGAACCTACAAACCCGCATGTATTATGAGATGCGGAAGGAAACTGGAGTTGGAGTTCAGAGGGAGAGCGTGCAAACTCCGCACAGACAGCACCGGAGGTCAGGATCAAACTCCGGTGCTGTGAGGCAGCTACTAGCAGCTGCACCACTTTGTGCCCTTCCATATTACCTTAGAAAAGTAGATTAAAAAAATAAGTCAATTTAGGAGCATGAAAGCATTTTAATCTAAAAAAGGCACTCATTGTACTGAATTACAGAAATGAAATAAAAACATACATAGTTTGCTTTTAACAAATGAACAGCAAAAATCCCTTGAACACAGACGTGTTCAGTTCTCCACAGCACAAGGCTGACACATCTTTATATGGAAATAGAAATGATATTATTACATTGATGAAAACACATGTTGTTGTCTGTTGGGAGTTGAAATACAATTAAAACAGACTAAAACTAATTTATTTTACCTGCCTGATGACTTGAGAACACTGCAGATGATTTTGATGTCATTGAAAGTAAACATAGCTAGACTTCAACATCAGTTGCAAGGCAACATCAGTGCAGAAAAGACGGCTCGTGGTGGAGGAGGTGAGAAGACGGGAGGAAGCAGACTGACACGCCAAGGTCGTCTCAATGCCCAAGCAAGGCCAATGGACTAACTGGGAGAGCCTGGAAAAGAGGAAACTGGCATCCGGCAAATGGAAAGATCTCGGCTAAGTTTTGTCATCAGAGCCACTTTTGATGTTCACCCCAGAACCTGAAGCAGTGGTTCGGAGAAGAGCCCGCTTATTCCCTTTGCCAAGCACCTGCATCACTAAGGCACATTTTAACAGGATGCACTATGGGCCACGCCCAAGGGTGTACACTTGGCGGCATAACCAAGTTCTCAGACAGCTGGCATCAATCCTTAAACAGAGGCGAACGATCACAAATGCATCCCCACCAACATCAGCAGGAAATGTCCACTTCACAACATTTGTACCAGCAGACCAACCTCCAGAGCACCAGATAACACCAATGGATGCAAGCATTCTGCAGCCTGCTCGGGATTTGAAAATGGAAGCGGTCTTAGAAAAAAAAGCTTGTGTTTCCCCCAGACATTGTGGCTACAACACACTCCGGACAGACATGGTCCTGTGGTCCACAACAGCCAAGTTGGCATACGTTGTGGAATTGACAGCTCCATTAGTAGATGGTGTTGAAGAAGCTTATGAGAGGAAAAAGACCACGTTCCCTGAACTGGCAACGGAAGCTTCCCAGAATGGCTGGAAGACCAAGATTTTCCCTGACGAAGTGGGATGCAGGGGATTTGTTGCTACATCTATGACCAGGGTATTAAGGAAAATGGGGGTGAGGGGTCGCTCCCTCCAACAAGCAGTCAAATCATTATCAAATTCTGCAGAAAAAAAGCAGCAATTGGATTTGGATCAAAAGGAGAGACAGCAATTGGGCTGCAAGATGAAGACAGGAGGGTATGGAACTGAGGGGGTGTAACTGGGACGTCAGGTAGCACCGTTGAGCCCTCTGGAGATGTTGTGGGCTTATCAATGAAACATCAAAGAAGGAGGGTGCCCACCTGATGACGTTAGCAACCCCACCTTTCACCACCCCAATCCCACTGCAAATAGCAAGAGTGTCGACGTATTACAGGGATTGAAACATCAAGTCCTATTAGCTCTACCCATTATATTTTAGAGATACTGTATGGCGTGGAAACAGGCCCTTCGGTCCACCGAGTGCACACCAACCAGCAAGCACCCTGTTAACCAGCCCTATACTACACACACTAGGGACAGTTTACAATTTTACAGAAGACAATTAACCTGCAAACCTGCATGCCTTTGGAGTGTGGGAAGAAACCGGAGCACCTGCAGAAACCCCATGCATTCGGTAAAATTGTAGAGAGTGGATGAATGGATTAATTAATTAATTAATTAATTACTTTCCGTTCATTGTCCAAGTATGTACACATACAAGGAATTTGCCTTGGTGCTCTGCTCGCAACTAACAACACGGCACACAGTAAACAATTAAGAATAAAACATTAAGAATAAAACATTATAGTTTAAACACGTGAATGAAATAAAATACCAGAGCAAAAGGAGGCTACAGACTTTTGGTTATTGAGTAGAGCTACTGCTCGTGGGAAAAAAAGCTGTTTTTATATCAGGCTGTGGCGGCTTTGACAGTCCGGAAAAAGGAGGCGCAGTCCTCTTTCTTACAGTTTGGCTTTCTTCCCAACCAATTGTTCAAGCGCTTTTGATTGCAACATGCGCCTTAATTTAGTTCAACAAAGAAACTGACAAGTTACTAAAGAACTTCCAGAGATAAGTGCTTCAAAGAGTTTGTGGCCAGGGAGAGAGGGGTCATAGATGATCTTACCCGCTCACTTCCTGGCCCTTGCAGTGTACAGTTCGTCAATGGGGTGGGGGGGGAAGGTTGCAGCTAACAACCTTCTCAGCTGATCGAACAATTCGCTGCAGCCTCCGGATGTCGTGCTTGGTGGCTGAGCCAAACCAGACCATGATGGAAAAGGTGAGAATAGACTCTACGATGGCCGTATAGAATTCCTAGTGGGAGGTAGGATAGTGTTAATGTACGGTGTGATTGCAGGTCAGTGCGGACACGGTGGGCCGAAGGGCCTGTTTCTGTGCTGTATCTCTAAATTGTAAAGGCTAAAAAAATGAATCATTATGTTGAAACTGCACACTGAAATTACAATGATAATTTGATTGTTTACAATAACAGTACAAATTGTGGTGAACCTTATTGAATTAAATCAGGGAATCAAATATGATTCTTACTCTGTACGTATGCTATTCTCTCTGGAGAGGCCATCAAGATTCATATTTTCATTGAGATATTTAATTGAAGTCTTTCAAACTATTCCTATATACTGAAATAAAATAATGGCAATATGCAAATTGTAATTGTAACTGAATTTGCCTAGAATTAGAAAGTTTGTCAAAATGTGTACATTCTTCACCATTTTCAATTCCTCTAAACAGATTAGTATATTTGTGATTGAAATTTTATATATATATTTTTTATTGTCTTAAGTTTTCGGTAAAGAGAACCCGTGAATCAAATTTGAAGTAATAAATGCTACTAACATTCTCCAGTGTACAACTAAAGAATTGAACCAAAGAAACTATTTTTTTTAACTAAAGATAGACACTAAAAACTGAGTAACTCAATGTGTCAAGCAGCATCCCTGGAGAAAAGGGAAAGGTGACGTTTCGGGTTGAGACCTTTCTTCAGACTCAGGGGAAAGAGAAAGAGATATAGAGAAGAGGAAAAGATTAGTTAAGATTAGTTAAAACAAATGTAGGTCCCTTGCAGTCAGAAATAGGTGAATTGATCACGGGGAACAAGGACATGGCAGACCAATTGAATAACTACTTTGGTTCTGTCTTCACTAAGGAAGACATAAATAATCTGCCGGAAATAGAAGGGGACTGGGGGTCAAATGAGATGGAGGAACTGAGTGAAATCCAGGTTAACCGGGAAGTGGTGTTAGGTAAATTGAATGGATTAAAGGCCGATAAATCCCCAGGGCCAGATAGGCTGCATCCCAGAGTACTTAAGGAAGTAGCCCCAGAAATAGTGGATGCATTAGTGATAATTTTTCAAAACTCTTTATATTCTGGTGTAGTTCCTGAGGATTGGAGGGTAGCTAATGTAATCCCACTTTTTAAAAAGGGAGGGAGAGAGAAAATGAGGAATTACAGAATAGTTAGTCTAACGTCGGTAGTGGGTAAACTGCTAGAATCAGTTATTAAAGATGGGATAGCAGCACATTTGGAAAGTGGTGAAATCTGCATGGATTTATGAAAGGTAAATCATGTCTGACGAATCTTATAGAATGTTTCGAGGATGTAACTAGTAGCGTGGATAGGGGAGAACCAGTGGATGTGTTATATCTGGACTTTCAGAAGGCTTTCGATAAGGTCCCACATAAGAGAATAGTATACAAACTTAAAGCACACGGTATTGGGGATTCAGTATTGATGTGGATAGAGAACTGGCTGGCAGACACGAAGCAAAGAGTAGGAGTAAACGGGTCCTTTTCACAATGGCAGGCAGTGACTAGTGGGGTACCGCAAGGCTCAGTGCTGGGACCCCAGCCATTTACGATATATATTAATGATTTGGATGAAGGAATTGAATGCAACATCTCCAAGTTTGTGGATGACACGAAGCTGGGGTGCAGTGTTAGCTGTGTGAAGGATGCTAGGAGGCTGCAAGGTGACTTGGATAGGCTGGGTGAGTGGGAAAATGCATGGCAGATGCAGTATAATGTGGATAAATGTGAGGTTATCCACTTTGGTGGCAAAAACAGGAAAGTAGATTATTATCTGAATGGTGGCCGATTAGGAAAGGGGGAAATGCAACGAGACCTGGGTGTCATGGTACACCAGTCATTAAAAGTAGGCATGCAGGTGCAGCAGGCAGTGAAGAAGGCAAATGGTATGTTAGCATTCATAGCAAAAGGATTTGAGTATAGGAGCAGGGAGGTTCTACTGCAGTTGTACAGGGTCTTGGTGAGACCACACTTGGAGTATTGCATACAGTTTTGGTCTCCTAATCTGAGGAAAGACATTTTTGCCATAGAGGCAGTACAGAGAAGGTTCACCAGACTGATTCCTGGGATGTCAGGACTTTCATATGAAAAAAGACTGGATAGACTCGGTTTGTACTCGCTAGAATTTAGAAGATTGAGGGGGGATCTTATAGAAACTTACAAAATTCTTAAGGGGTTGGACAGGCTAGATGCAGGAAGATTGTTCCCGATGTTGGGGAAGTCCAGAACAAGGGGTCACAGTTTAAGAATAAGGGGGAAATCTTTTAGGACCGAGATGAGGAAAACATTTTTCACATGGAGAGTGATGAATCTCTGGAATTCTCTGCCACAGAAGGTAGTTGAGGCCAGTTCATAGGCTATATTTAAGAGGGAGTTAGATGTGGACCTTGTGGCTAAAGGGATCACAGGGTATGGAGAAAAGGCAGGTACAGAGTTGGATGATCAGCCGTGATTATATTGAATGGCGGTGCAGGCTCGAAGGGCCGAATGGCCTACTCCTGCACCTATTTTCTATGTTTCTATGTTTCTAGGTATAGAGAGATATAGAAAAAATGAATGAAAGATATGCAAAATGTAATGATAATCAAAGAAAGGTGGAGCCCACAATGGTTCATTGTTGGCTGTGGGGAAGGTGATATTGAGATATCCAGACAGTGAAACTCAACAGGATGACAGTGAAACAGAGAAAGAGAAAATAGGCGCAGGAGTAGGCCTTCCAGGCAGCACCGCCATTTGATATGATTATGGCTGATCATCCAAAATCAGTACCCCATTCCTTCTTTCTCCCCATATCCCTTAATTCCACCTCTCTCTTGAATACATCCAGTGAATTGTAGGAAACTAGTATGATGATTAGGGTGGGGGAGGGATGGAGAGAGAGGGGATGCAAAGGGTAGATGAAGTTAGAGAAACAAATATTCAATCAGCTGGGTTGTAACTTTTTAACATCTGAGGAACATGTTACTTTAAATGTTGGCATCTTTCAATCTGTGAATCATCAACATGAGAAATGTTTAACTGCAAGATGTTTATTCCTCCATTAGCCTTAAATTTAGCATGAACGCGGAGTCACTTAATACTAAGATGACTCATGCTATTCAGACCATGAGTTTCTGCTTGACTTACCGTTTTCGTCGAATCACCTTCAAAAAATAAAATGCCTCTGAAGGACAAATACCATACTTTTTAAACGATAAAATGCAAGAGATTTTAAAGTTTTTTTTTTTCCATTTCCCTATAAATGCACAGCAGGTCTAGGTTTCAGTTAGGTTTAGGTATATTATTGTCACATGTACCGAGGTACAAGAGACAAGAGACATTTATTGCCACATGCACCAATTGGTACAGTGAAATTTGTGGTCTCGATACAGCCATACGAATAAAAAAAACTGAAAAGGTTTGTTTTGCAGGTTTTCCATGCAGATCAGATATACCATATGTAGGTACAATCAGTTCAAAGTCAAGTACAAAAGGGCAACACCACGGTGGGGTTGCTGCCTTACGGTGTCAGAGACCCAAGTTCGATCCTGACTACGAGTTTGTATGTTCTCCCCACGGCCTGTGGGTTTTCTCCCAATGTTCCCGTTTCCTCCCAAAGACTTGCAGGTTTGTGGGTTAATTGGGTTCTGTAAATTGTCCACATTATACAAGGTAGGACTAGTGTGCGGCTGATCACTGGTTGGCCTGGACACGTTGGGCCAAAGGGCCTGTTTCCACACTGTAGCTCCAATAGATAGAGCAGAGGGGAAGGTACAGAGTGCAGAATATAGTTCTCAGCATTGTGGCACATCAGCTCCTTAAACAATGTCCAATGTCAAAGGGCAGAGGTGAATCGAACAGTACCCTAGCTTATGGAAGGACCACAAGAAGCCTATTAAAGAGGGGAGGGAAGATGCTGTTTCCAAGTCTGGTAATGCCAGCGTTCAAGCTTCAGTACCTTCTGCTGGACAGGAGCAGGGAGAAGGAGGAATGACCAAGGTGTGCTACCTATATTTATGTTGGCTGCTTTTTTCCAAGGCAGCGTGGTGCAGATGGAACCAATGGTGGAAAGTCTTGCGTGTGTGATGGACTGGGCTACATCTACAACTCTCTGCAATTCCTAGCAATTTTGGCCAGAGCTGTTCCAAGATGCTAGAGAAACTCAATTTACAATTATACCAAGCCAATTAACCAACAAATCTGTACGTCATAAGTCATAAAGTCATAAGTGATAGGAGTAGAATTAAGCCATTCGGCCCATCAAGTCTACTCCGCCATCCAGTATAAATGTAAATGCTCCCTAGTGTGTGTAGGATAGCGTTAGTATGCGGGGATCGCTGGTCCAGGATGGACTTTCCATCCTGGAAACTTTCCAATCAGGTTTCAGGGACCACCACAGCACAGTCTGCGTTGTTGAAGGTACACAACGACCTATTGACTCCGGCAACTGTGCAATCCTACTCAGGATTGCCCAGAACTTCCTCCAACTAAACGAGAGCAAGTCTGAGGTCATCCTACTCGGTCCCTCGGAATCCATCAAAACGATAGCAGGCAGCCTTGGTAGCCTTACCCCATTACTCAAACCGCACGTCAAAAACCTAGGCATGATATTTGACTGCACATTGAAATTTGACAAACAAGTCAATGCCATGGTAAAAGCTAGCTTCTTCCAGCTTCGAACGATAGCGGAAATAAAAACTTTCCTCCGATTTGACGACCTCGAAAAGATCATCCACTCATTTATCTCCTTCCGTCTTGATTACTGCAACGCCCTTAACACTGGCATCAGCCAATCATTCCCAGTCCCGCCTGCAGCTGGTCCAAAACGCCGCAGCGAGACTCCAGATGGGCACCCGAAAAAGGGACCACATCACCCTGATCCTGGCCTCTCTCCACTGGCTCCCTGTGTGGTTCCGAATCAATTTCAGGTTCCTTCTTTTTGTTTACATAGCCCTTAACGGGCTCGCCTACTTCACCTACATCACTAGTCTGCTTTCCCACCTCAACACCTCCAGGTCCCTCAGATCGGCTGACTTGGGGCTACTGACCATCCCGCGGTCCAGGCATAAGCTCAGGGGCGACCGCGCTTTTGCGGTTGCAGCACCTAGACTGTGGAACAGCATCCCTCTTCCCATCAGAACTGCCCCTCCATCAACTCTTTTAAGTCTAGACTCAAAACTTACTTCTACTCTCAAGCCTTTCTTGAAGTCCTCTGAGGGAGCGCTGTATGTATGTATTTATGTATGTATTGTTGATCTATGTACGACTGTTTGTAGCATGTTAATACCTGCACTTTGGTCAACGAGAGTTGTTTTTAAATGTGCTATAGAAATAAAATTGACTTGACTTGACTATTCCTGCGCTGTATCTCTTAACTAATCTAAACTAATGGCACCGACAAAGTTACATAAAGTACTCATCCCTTCTTCATTCCCCCCCCCCCCCCCAACCGGCCCCGGCCCCCCCCCCCCCCCCCTTGTGGGGCACAGTTCAGCATTTTAGCTCATTTTAAAACAATTGTGGTGACTGAGTAATCTACTAATATTTAAATAAGATTTCTTGTAGGTGAAGTTAATATCTCAAGAGCACAAATATCAAGGGTGCAGTCATGTGTGACTCATCTGTTCCAATGGCTATAATAAAAATCATTACTCAGAATATCAAAATTGCAGTATCTCCCCAGAAATAGCCTGATGGCTGTCTCAAAATTAATTATCTATGAAGATTCTAACAACAGTTTCTATGGAGTCACTCATTCGGAGTCAACTGCGTCTCAGAGGTCAGGACCAACGAGAGGACATCAGAAAAAGGGCAAAAGATTCACAACAACCTGAGCGACTGCAACAATGCAATACTGCACACTGTGGGTTACGATGAAACATAGAAACATAGACAATAGGTGCGGGCGTAGGCCATTCGGCCCTTCGAGCCAGCACTGCCATTCAATATGGTCATGGATGATCATCCAGAATCAGTACCCCCGTCACTGCTTTCTCCCCATATCCATTGATTCCGTTAACCCTAAGAGCTGTATCTAACTCTCTCTTGAATACATCCAGTGAATTGGCCTCCACTGCCTTCTATGGCAGAGAATTCCACAGATTCACAACTCTCTGGGTGAAAAAGCTTTTCCTCATCTCATTCCTAAATGGCCTTACCCCTTATTCTTAAACTGTGACCCCTGGTTCTGGACTCCCCCAACATTGGGAACATTTTTCCTGCATCTAGCCTATCCAATCCCTTAAGAACTGTATGTGTTTCTATAAGATCCTCTCTCATCTAAATTCCAGTGAATGTAAGCCCAGTCGATCAATTCTTTCATCATATGTCAGTCTCGCCATCCCGGGAATTAACCTGGTGAACCTACGCTGCACTCCCTCAATAGCAAGAATTAGTGGGAACCGATTTAGAGTATGTCTTACAGGATATTTGGACCTAATATCGTTGGAAATAAAAAATTGGGGAAATTAGAAAATACAAGAACAAGATTGTATTTTACTAAAGTGCTTGCTTGGCTCATTTTTATTTGTATTTTGTTCATTAATTGTGCCTTTTGACAGTAAAGTATTCATTCATTCATTCATTCATTCATTCATTCATTCATTTTGTGGCATTTATTATGGGTCTTATTGGAGTAACTCAGGCAGCAACTGCAAATGAAAATACTGACAACATTTTCGGGCATGTTGTCTGCCCATTTTACCTCCACAGATGCTGCCTGACTCGCTGAGTTCTTCCAATGGATCAGGCACCATCTCCAGAGAAAAAATAATGGCAACGTTTTGGGTTGGGACCTTTCTTCAGACTTTTCAGACACGTCTGAAGAAGGGTCCCGACCTGCAACGTCACCCATCATTGTTCTCCAGAGATGCTCCCTGCCCTGTGGAGTAACTCCAGCGCTTTGTGTCTATCTTTGGTATAAACCAGCATCTGCAGTTCATTGTTTCTATGAGTTCTTCCAACACCTTGGTTTTGCTCAAAATTCCAGCATCTACAATCTCTTGTGTCTCCTGGTGTTAAAATCCAGTCAACATGGTGCCCTTCCATTTTGCCTGCTCATCTTGTCTCTCTAGAAGGAAGGTTTGCAAGGTGCTTTTAGTTTAGTTTAGAGATACGGAGCGGTATAGGAAATTTCAGCCCACCGAGTCCACGCCGACCAGCGATCACTGTACATTTGGCCACTTGCTATTCCTCTTCAAACTCTGGTAGCTTCACCGTAAAGGTTTCTTCATTAAAGCTGTGAATGGAACCTTTAGCAGCAAACATCCCCACCATGACCTTACAATGGAGGAAGGCGACTGATGAACCAGCTGAAAATAAATTGACCTGGGCCATTACCCGATGATTAATAGTGTTTACCAAGGGAGGTATGGAACTAGTTTGCCCTTCTCCTGTTCCTCCTCCTCTACATTGTTGAAGTAATGCAAGTCCTAATTGCACAGTTGTAATATTGCAATTATTGTGGGTCCAAAGTACTGAAGAGTCGAAAGTCAAGTCAAGAGTGTTTTATTGTCATATGTCCCAGATAGAGCAATGGGATTTTTATTTAGCAGCACAACAGAATGTATACATATAGCCTTTGAATTATTGCTCCCGTTACGAAGGGATGAAGGGTCTTTTATTGCACATATTCGGACAGCCACATGAAGCATAGTAGAAAAACAGTAATTAGCAGCCTCAAGTCAGTCATGCAACTTAACAATGCACTTAGCTAATCATATTCAAGTATAAGTGTGACTCAAATGTCAATGACAACAATAGCAAGCCTCCAGATTCAGGGACAGTTTCTTCCCAGCTGTTATCAGGCAAATGAACCACCCTCCTACAACCAGAGAGCAGTGCTGAACAACTATCTACCTCTTTGGTAACCCTCGGACTATCCTTGATCCTACTCTGCTGTCTTTACCTTGCACTAAATGTTAACCCTTATCAAGTAAATGGCTCGATTGTAATCATGTTTTGTCTTTCCGCTGACTGCTTAGCATGTAACAAAACATTTTCATTCCACCTGGGCACATGTGACAGTAAACTAAACTAAGCTGATAGCAATAGTTGCTGGTGTGGTATTTCAATGTTACTGAACACCTGTACTATAACTTAACATGGAAGAGTATCATAAAAGCCATGGGAACATCACCTGATTGCTAGTCATGGAGCCGTATGGCACGGAAACAGGCCCTTCGGCCCAGATTATCCATGCCAACCAAGATGCCCCATCTACGTTGGTTCCACCTGCCCACGTTTTGTCAATATCCCTGTGAACCTTTCCTATCCATGTACTAAGCTATTCCCCACACATAAATACTTTTCCAACATGCTTCTCTGGAATCTCATCATTAAAAAGCTCACAGGCACTATCCACAAATGAGTATTGCAACAGTTGACAATTTTGGACTTTTCATCCAACCAGATATGCAACAAAATCAATGGTTTAATATTTGACTTTGTGATTATAGGAACATTTTCAGTTTTTCCTCACATACATGGAGAAACTGGTGAAATAGGGAAAGGTATTAGATTAGTATGGGTGTCAGGGGTTATGGGGAGAAGGCAGGAGACTGGGGTTGAGAGGGATTGATAGATCAGCCATGATTGATTAGCAGGAGACTTGATGGGCCGAATGACCTAATTCTGCTGCTATGACACGAACTTGCGAATACACAAAATTGACTGTGGAAATCTAAAGCTCGTTAGTCATCTTCCACTCCTCCACCAGGAGTATTGCTGTGAACTGTGTCACGCCAAACACCACATCTTTGTGTAGGAAGGAACTGCAGATGTTGGTTTAAACCGAAGATAGACACAAAATGCTGGAGTAACTCAGCGGGACAACATCTCTGGAGAGAAGGAATGGGTGACGTTTTTGGTCGAGACCATTCTTCAGACTGACTGACAAAACAGCACATCATTGTTCATTTGACATGAACTTTAACATTTACACCATATTCTCACCATATATGCCATTGAACATGCAATGCATGGTTGAAGGAGACATTAATTATTTAGCAATGTACTGAATTATAATTACCGCTCATCCTCTTTGTACAAAAACATTGTTTTGATGTGATTATCATTCAATCAGAAAGAACAATTCTAAGTATTTTAAATAATAAAAGAGAAAAAAAATGTTTTGCTCTCGATATGTCAACTTTTAACTTGGTCCTCACATGGGCCCAATGATTTATTTTCCTCTCTTAAAAATGTTAGTGACCTTGTAAAACTTTGAGCGTATTACTTCCTTGTTTACTCTCCGTCAGATTACTTCAATTATGGCAATAATTCAGTTGCTTACTAACACAGATGCCCCACGGAAAGATTCAGACAGCAAATCACATCAAGAAAGGGAAAATCCAGTGATGTTGCTTGTATCTGGAAGTGGTGGCGCTGTTAACAGCTGCGGCTCGCCTGCAGTCCGTCTGTCTTTACTTTTTCTGTTGTTTTTTTTGTCTTGTTTTGGTTAAGTTTTAGTTTGTTGGGTTGTGTGGGGGGGGGGGGGGGGAAACATGTTCTCTGTTTCTTCCTTCGGGGGAATGCGACTTTTTCGTGTCGTATCCCCCTTCTCTGCCTCCGCCTGCGCTGAGGCCTAATGGCGGAGCTGGCGGCCTCCAGCCTGCGACCGACCCCGAGGCTCCGGAGGCAGAGCCAGCCAGGACTTACCAACGAGAGTCTGGCCGTCTTCGGGGCTGAGGCAGCGGTGGCCCGACTTGCTGGTGCGGCGTTTTGGCTTTCGGCGGCGGCCTGGAGCTGATGCAGCGGGGCTCGGAGCTGGGGCGGCTGCCCGGAGCTGATGCTGTGGCGAGCCGTCTCGGAGCGGAGAGGGCGTTCCGGGCGGTGGCGACATCACCACGGAGGTCCGCTGGACTGGAGGGCGGCATCTCCGGCCTGGATCGATCGCCTCAGCGCAGAGGGAGAACAAGGAGGGAAGAGATGGAGACTAAGACTTTGCCTCCATCACAGTGAGGATGTGCTTGGTGAACTCACTGTGGTGGATGTTTAATTTGTGTTTATTGTATGTTTTGTTTTTATTGGTTCTGTGTATGACTGCAGGCAACAACATTTTGTTCAGACCGAAAGGTCTGAATGACAATAAAGAAATCTATATTCTTGAATTGAATTGAATTGAAAGATGCAGCAAGGAAACGGGCTAAAAGACTGTCTAAAAGCCTCTTAAATGCCACTCTTATATTTTCCTCCACCCCTCAGCCCCCCTCCTCTCCTCCCAACCCTAGCAGCATGTTCCAGGTATCCATTCAACCTAGAGTCTTACAGCATGGATCTGGCCCTTCAGCCCAACCTGCCCACACTGACTTAACATGGCCCATCTACACTAGTCCTATCTGTGTATCCGTTTTATTTCTAAAACGTTGCGATAGTCCCTGCCACAACTACCTCATCTGGTATTTCATTCCATACACTCCCCAAACTGATGCATGAATCGCAAGGAATCCTTTCTGCTCCAGCATCCGACACATCAAACGGAATAAAAACCTGAACCAAAAAACATTGCCTGAAACATAGAATTAATTCAAGATCCAATGACAAAGTTCACGCTGTTCTGCAGCCGTGCAGGACTAAACCGTTCGGAACACAATCCAAATCGCCAGAAAGAAACTGCAGATGATGGTTTACAGTGGAGATATATGCAAAATGCTGGAGTAACTCGGCAGGCCTGGCAGCAACTCTGAAGAGGGGCCTCAACCCAAAACGTCACCTATTCCTCTTCTCCAGAGCTGCTGCCTGACCCGCTGAGTAACTCTAGCATTTGTGGCTGCAATCCAAATTGTAATAGGATCAAAATGCTTTTACTGTTAGTTTAAGTTTAGAGAAACAGTATGGAAACAGGCCCTTCGGCCCACCGAATCTACGCTGACCAGAGATCCCTGTACACGAGCACTATCCCACACACTAGGGACAATTTACAACCAGAGCCAATTAACCTACAAACCTGTACATCTTTGGAGTGTGGGAGGAAACCTGAGTGCCAGGTCACGGAAAAAATGTACAAACTCCGTACAGACAGCACTCGTAGTCGGGACTGAACGCGGGTCTCTGGCGCTGCAAGCGTGTAGGGCAGCAACTCTCTTGCAATAATACCAGTGCACTGTTTGCATTCTGAACTACTGGCTGCACCTGTGCACCTACCTGGCGCAATTTGTGTATAAAGACCCCCCAGTTCTTTCTGAACGCCTTAAAATGACTTTGATTTCTACTACTAAGAAGACCTGGAGGCAAAGTCAGTGGATATTTTTAAGGCAGAGATAGATTTTTGATTAGTAAAGGAGTCAGAAGTTACGGGGAGAAGACAGGAGAATGGGTTTCGGAGGGAGAGATAGATCTGCCATGATTGAATGGCGGAGTAGACTTGATGGACCAAATGGCCTAATTCTACCCTTATGACCTTATGACCTTCCATCACACACAATCTGATTTTCGCATATCACACATGAATGTAAAACCTCAATTTCCGAGGAAAAAGAAATGGCAAACACCGAAGAAAGAATTTATTTGATGTTTGACAATTATTGAATTGTTGCTGTGAAAAAAATGGATGGATTTGATTGTTTGTCTCCTCCAGGCTCTTCTTCCCCCTCCTTTGATATGTTCACGTTCAATGTTTGAGTCGAGCGCTTTCTTTTCGCCTATTGATCTGAGGTGCTTTGCGATTTGACAGCTTTAAAGTTGACATCACTGAATTTTTTATATATCAATAAATAGACCTTGAAAAAAATCCTACAATGCTTTCAGTGCATTCTTCACATTACGTAGCCATGTATGCTGATTCCCTGCCTTTGAGGCTCAATGGTAGAGTTGCTGCCTCATAGTGCTTCAGAGCCAGGTTCCACCCTGACTTCGGGAGCTGCCTGTACTGAGTTTGTACATTCTCCATGCAACCTCGTGGGTTTTCTCCGGGTGCTCCGGTTTCCTCCCACCTTCGAAAGACGTGCAGGTTTGTAGGTTAATTGGCTTCTGTAAATTGTCCTTAGTGCGGCGGATAGAACAAGAAGGGTCGCACGGTGGTGCAGCGGTAGAGTTGCTGCCTCACAGCTGCAGAGACCCTGGTTCGATCCTGACTACGGCTGCTGCCTGTACGGCGTACTCTGCATTCTCCCTGTGACCGTGTGGGTTTTCTCCGGGTGCTCCAGTTTCCTCCCACATTCCAAAGACGTGCAGGTTTGTAGGTTAATTGGCTTCTGTAAAATTGTAAATTGTCCATAGTGTGTAGGATAGAGGTAGTGCACGGGCCGAAGGGCCTGTATCCGTGCTGTTTGGGAAGAAAAAGCTTAGAAAGATATATTTTTTAAATGGTCGGATACGAGTCGCATGTTTCGCTCGTGTTTGAACTGGTGGAGAAATGAGCAGCCAAGATGCCTTTCGCATCTACATCTGTCACACTATGCAATGGGACAGGCTTTCTATAAACAGACAAAATAGTGCCTGCTTTATGAAGCTTCGCATTATTTGAACAGAATGTCGCATGTCTGAGATGGTATATTGACTGACGGCTTGGTAATTTAATTGTCAATCCATCTTTTGAACACAGAAAGGCAGCGTAATATCAGGCTAGAGCCAGCTCACAAATACGGATTCTATGCTGTGTCGAGCAAATACCAGTTTTGTTAATATCATCTCGATTGTGTGCTTTAACAGAAACTGGGAATTGTATATTTGGGAAATAAATGAAAAAACATAAATCTATGCCACTGCAATTTTCATTCCCATTTTTCTTCAGATGCCTGATTATTCTGGGCTTGGATACCCTGGACTCCTTGATACTTGATTAGTGCAGGTGTCAGGGGTTATGGGGAGAAGGCAGGAGAATGGGCTTCAGAGAGAGATAGATAGATCAGCTACGATTGAATGGCAGAGCAGATTGAGTGGGCCGAATGGCCTAATTCTGCTCCAATCATTTATGACCTATCGACCAGTGATTATTTCAATCATATTCAGTCGGCTATTGTTTAGTTTTGTTTATTATTGTCACATGTACCGAGGTACAGTGAAAAGCTTATCGTTGCGTGCTATCCTGTCAGTGAAAAGACTGTACATGATTACAATCGAGATGCTCACGGTGTACAGATACAGGATAAAAGGTATAAATTAGTGCAAGATAAAGTCCGATTAAATACAGTTCGAAGGTCTCCAATGAGGGAGATGGATGGTCAGGACTGCTCACTAGTTGGTGAGAGCATGGTTCAGTTGACGTTAAGGGTGTCAGGGGTTATGGGGCGAAGGCTGGAGAATGGAGTTGAGAGGGAGAGATAGATCAGTCATGATTGAATGGTGGAGTAGATGATGTGCCGAATGGCCTTATTCTGCTCCCAGAACTGATGAACTTACAGTAGTTGCTTGTCCCTCTTTGAGAGATCTTAAGATTGTGAACGTTGACAATCTGTTCACTGTGAGAGCAAAGCGTAGCGGAATCTGCTCCTGCCCTTCCCTGACCTACACATATGTACAGCCTGTAGCAATGGTAACTTCACACTGATGAAAGGAGGGAATGCATGTTGATATTCCTCGCTCAGTGAACAGTGGCCAGCGGCTCCAAACTGCAGACACCCCGGGCGAAATCTGCCAACCCTGAACACGTGCGTGGGAAGGAACTGCTGAAGCTGGTTTAAACCGAAGATAGACCCAAAAAAAACTGGAGTAACTCAGTGGGACAGGCAGCATCACTGGAGAGAAGGAATGGGTGACGTTTCAGGTCGAGTCTCAACCCGAAACGTCACCCATTCCTTCTCTCCAGAGATGCTGCCTGTCCCGCTGAGTTACTCCAGCTTTTTGTGTCTAACTCCGAACACATCACAGGTTATACCGAGTGACTTACTAACCCGTAACAGTGCCATTCAATACAAAATTCTCTATTAGTCTTGGGTAACTACATGTATGGCACTTTAGTACAATATGAATGAATTAATACTTTATTGTCACACGAGGCAAGTCACAGTGAAATTCTTTGCTTGATTACCCAAGGTATGCAACTAGTCACCACATAAAGGCCCTGACAAAGTTACAAAGTATGTCCCAGACATACAGAAATAATGCAACAGAACATGGTTTATATTTACCACCATTCTGAGTATAAATTGAGCACGTATAAAACGTAGACAGAGGACACTCAGCCAACTGGTCCATGCTAGTGTTTCCATTCTACACCTCCTCAAATCATTCCTCTTCACATAAGACTTTACTGGACCTTATCTTGCACTAAACGTTATTCCCTTATCCTGTTTTAAGAAGGAACTGCAGATGCTGGAAAATCGAAGGTACACAAAAATGCTGGAGAAACTCAGCGGGTGCAGCAGCATCTATGGAGCGAAGGAAATAGGCAACGTTTCGGCCCGAAACGTTGCCGATTTCCTTCGCTCCATAGATGCTGCTGCATCCGCTGAGTTTCTCCAACATTTTTGTGTACATTCCCTTATCCTGCATCTGGACGCTGTGAACGGCTCGACTGTAATCAGGTATAGTCTTTTCGCTGACTGGGTAGCGCGCAACAAAAAAAAGGTTTTCACTGTATCTCGGTACACGTGACAATAATAAACTGAGTACAAAATGGTAAACTAATCCGTTTGACAGCATATACGTCCCCACCGGGAAACAAACGTTCAATTTATAGATATTCTGTAGGCTCCAGATCACAGAATTAATTAGATGTTCTTCAGGTCCTGGTTGAATTTCTGATCCTGACCTGAACAACAAGGTCTGAGCTCCCAGCCTTGGTCACCCTGGAATCCCAATGATATCATTCTTGCTATTGAGGGAGTGCAGCGTAGGTTTACAAGGTTAATTCCCGGGATGGCGGGACTGTCATATGCTGAGGGAATGGAGCGGCTGGGCTTGTACACTCTGGAGTTTAGAGGGGATCTCATTGAAACATATAGGATTGTTAAGGGCTTGGACACGCTAGAGGCAGGAAACATGTTCCCGATGTTGGGGGAGTCCAGAACCAGGGGCCATACACAGTTTAAGAATAAGGGGTAAGCCATTTAGAACGGAGACAAGGAAACACTTTTTCTCACAGAGAGTTGTGAGTCTGTGGAATTCTCTGCCTCAGAAGGCGGTGGAGGTCGGTTCTCTGGATACCTTCAAGAGAGAGCTAGATAGGGTTCTTAAAGATAGTGGAGCCAGGGGATATGGGGAGAAGGCAGGAACGGAATACTGATTGGGGATGATCAGCCATGATCACATTGAATGGCGGTGCTGGCTCGAAGGGCTGAATGGCCTACTCCTACACCTATTGTCTATTGTCTATTCTATATCTGTTAACAACACAGGCACTATGAGAATGCACCAAGGTGATTAGTTGACCGTTTTACAGCTTAAGATTCAAGTTACTTTTAAATTCAGTGTGATGTGTTTAAAATGCAGCAATTTCCATTTTACCATGGTGACTGGCAACTGATGCAATGATGAGTAACAAAGAGATCTAGTGCTTGACTTTTGGTGATTCAGGAATTGAGGTTCTGACCAAAGATAGACACAAATTGCTGGAGTAACTCAGCGGGACGGGCAGCATATATCTCACCTCATCCCTTGCTTCATGGAGCTTGCCTTGCTCTGTGTGGCCCTGCTTAGTTCCCAGTTACATTTGTACGGCTGAAGGACTCTGCAAACGCACCCTTGTTCTGGAATAACTGGTTTGTGCAGAAACCTGGCGTCAATAGGTAAGAAAATGTAGACACAAGGAACCGCAGCTGGTGATTTACAACAAAAAAAGACACAAAGTGCTGGAGTAACTCAGCAGGCAAGGAGATGTGTCAACAGATAAGAGCACGGCACCTCCCATCCCTATAACATTTAGAATGCAGACACACTTGAAAGTTCCAAAGACCAGTGAATTACTTTAGTTTAGTTTAGTTTATTGTCACGTGTACTGAGGTACAGTGAAAAGCTTTTGTTGCTGGCCAACCTGTCAGCGGAAAGATGATACATGTTTACAATTGAGCCATCCACCATGCACAGATCCAGGATAAAAGGAGTGACATTTAGTGGAAGATAAAGCCCAGTAAAGTCTGATGAGGTAGATGGGAGGTCAGGACCGCTTTCTAGTTGTTGACAAGATGATTCGATTGCCTGGGAATGATCACAACCATGAGAGGACCTCAACCATTAGTGAATCTACAAGAGGTTGGTGAGTCCATTAACTCGCTTTGTTGGAAGCTCTTGTGACTGAAGGTGTAATCAGTTGCCCGATGTTAGGAGACTGTGCTAGCTGGAGACAGAAGCTTTAAAATGCAACTGGCGTTAATCTAGCATTGTGCATCAATGATTGCAAGAAACAGCCTATTATAAATCTGGAAGGTGTTTCACCTCTTGCTAATAGCATCACCGTGGGGTACTTCATGAAGCCACACAGTGTGGTTACCATTTTGGGGATCAAAGAGCACTTACAGTATCCAAACAATGACCAATACCAAACCACATTTCATATTAATTCTCATTGTTTACATATTCTGTTGTGCTGCTGCAAGTAAGAATTTCATCGTTCTATCTGGGACACATCACAATAAAACTCTCTTGGCTCGACTCAAAATCATTCATAATATAAAAATCCTCAATTTCAAGAGAGAGTACAGAGGAGATTTACTAGAATGTTGCCTGGGTTTCAGCAACTAAGTTACAGGGAAAGGTTGAACAAATTAGGGCATTATTCTTTGGAGCGGAGAAGGTTAAGGGGGGACTTGATAGAGGTTTTTAAAATGTTGAGAGGGATAGACAGAGTTGACGTGGAAAAGCTTTTCCCACTGAGAGCAGGGAAGATTCAAACAAGGGGACATGACTTGAGAATTAAGGGACTGACGTTTAGGGGTAACATGAGGGGGAACTTCTTTCCTCAGAGAGTGGTGGCTGTGTGGAATGAGCTTCCAGTGAAGGTGGTGGAGGCAGGTTCGTTTTTATCATTTAAAAATAAATTGGATAGTTATATGGACGGGAAGGGAATGGAAGGTTATGGTCTGAGCGCAGGTATATGGGACTAGGGGAGAATATGTGTTCGGCACGGACTAGAAGGGTCGAGATGGCCTGTTTCCGTGCTGTAAATTGTTATATGGTTATATGGTTAAAATACACAAAATAAACATTTTGGAATTTCCCGTAGGTAATAAACATGAACTGCTGATGCTGATTTATACCAAAAATAGACACAAAATGTAGGAGTAATTCAATGGGTCGGGCAGTATAAGGTCATGTCATGTGATAGGTCACAAGGTCATGTGATAGGTCATAAGGGCATAAGAATTAGGCCATTCAGCCCATCAAGTCTACTCGACCATAAAATCATGGCTGAACTATCTCTCACCCCTAACCCAATTCTCCTGCCTTCTCCCCATAAGGAGGCCAATTAGGAAAAGGGGAGATGCAACGAGACCTGGATATCATGGTACACCAGTCATTGAAAGTAGGCATGCAGGTGCAGCAGGCAGTGAAGAAAGCGAATGGTATGTTAGCATTCATAGCAAAAGGATTTGAGTATAGGAGCAGGGAGGTTCTACTGCAGTTGTACAGGGTCTTGGTGAGACCACACCTGGAGTATTGCGTACAGTTTTGGTCTCCTAATCCGAGGAAAGACATTATTGACATAGAGGGAGTACAGAGAAGGTTCACCAGACTGATTCCTAAGATGTCAGGACTTTCATATGAAGAAAGACTGGATAGACTCGGCTTTTACTCGCTAGAATTTAGAAGATTGAGGGGGGATCTTATAGAAACTTACAAAATTCTTAAGTGGTTGGACAGGCTAGATGCAGGAAGATTGTTCCCGATGTTGGGGAAGTCCAGAACAAGGGGTCACAGTTTAAGGATAAGGGTGAAATCTTTTAGGACCGAGATGAGAAAAACATTTTTCACACAGAGAGTGGTGAATCTCTGGAATTCACTGCCACAGAAGGTAGTTGAGGCCAGTTCATTGGCTATATTTAAGAGGGAGTTAGATGTGGCCCTTGTGGCTAAAGGGATGAGGGGGTATGGAGAGAAGGCAGGTACGGGATACTGAGTTGGATGATCAGCCATGATCATATTGAATGGCGGTGCAGGCTCGAAGAGCCGAATGGCCTAATCCTGCACTTATTTTCTATGTTTCTATGTCTATGTTTCTATAACCCCTGACACCCGTACTAATCAAGAATCTATCTATCTCTGCTTTAATGTTGAAATTAATGGAATTATAATTAGTATTAAAGAACTACATAAGGAGTGCATTTATTAAAACTTCTTTGACCAACAGTAAATATTTTATTTGTAATCTTGTTATTGGATGAAGAATTCAATCAAATTTTGAAAGGGCTGCGTTAGTGAATAACGCTGAACAAATATTCTTTGTTATAAATGAGATCAGTTTAATATTATTCAAGAAGCAATGTTGGATGATGTACTGCATTGTGCTGCTGTTGAGGCTGTCAATGTTTAATTTAGGTTAGCTTAGTTTAGTTTAGAGATACAGCGCGGAAACAGGCCCTTCGGCCCACCGGACCGACCAGCGAGGGAGAATTTACATTTACACCAAGCTAATTAACCTACAAACCTGTACGCCTCTGGAGTGTGGGAGGAAAACGCAGATCTCGTAGAAATCCCATGGGATCAGGGGGAGAACGTACAAACTCCGTGCAGACAAATACCCGTAGTTGTGAATTAATATTCAGGAATATTAATTAATATTAATATTCTATTGAACTAATTCATCCCATGGACAATTATACTCACTGTTTCAAAAGGAAAATGGCAAAGGGAATGAATAGCTCATTTTGTGTAGCAACTGTTTTATCTATCTATCTATCTATCTATCTATCTATCTATCTATCTATCTATCTATCTATCTATCTCCCACTCCCTCCCTCCTCCCCTCCCTCCACATCCCCCCTCGTGCCATCCGACCGCCCCCGATCTCCTTTCCCTCCCAAATCTGTCCGTTTCCAGCTGCCTTTCTGGCTGTTGGGGAAACAGACCCAACGGGTCTGCCCTTGGTCTTGTTAATATATAAAACTCTCGTGCCATCCGACCGGCTGCCCTCCGGCTGCCTCTGCCTTTTGATTAGTTGACGGCTGCTCCTTCCTTTCAGCTTCCAACACACTCCGAAATAAAGTTGTAAGACAGGAACACTCTGAACTTTTCACTGCTGCAGCAGGCAGGGGAGGTGCAATTGGAATTTTTTTTACATCCACTGCTGAGGGAGGCAGGGCAGTGCTGGAATCTTACATTTGGGAATGGCTTCAGTTCCATTGGAGGAGACGGGTGCATGGTGGAATATTGGGTTGGGGGATCACACCATTGGGGGAGCAGATCCAACGGGTCTGCATTTGGTCTAGTTATACTTTAAAAATGTATGTCCCATTTTCTAACTCAATTGGTAAATATGTTCCCCAGTGCACATCTTAGCCAAATGATTGGTGTTGTCCAAGATATAGTCTACTAGTCACAGACATCCAATCAGAAATACGGGAGGCACTAACTAAGTTTAAGATTAACAAGATAGGAGCCTTACACTTTATATTTATACAGTATATGCATTCGCATTTAAACTCATTGCAATTGTGAAACTAAAAATGGAAATTGCTAAGAAATTGCAGTATCTCTGGAGAATATGACCAGGTAACATTTTGGGTCAGAAAAGAAGGGTCTTGACCCAAAACATCAGCTATGCATTTTCTTCAGAGATGCTCCATAATTTGGGCACCACATCTGAGGAAGGATGTGCTGGCTCTGGAGAGGGTCCAGAGGAGGTTTACATGAATGATCCCAGGAATGAGTGGGTTAACTTATGATGAGCATTTGATGGCACTGGGCCTGTATTCGATGGAGTTTAGAAGACCTCGTTGAAACGTACTGAATAGTGAAAGACTTGGATCGAGTGGATGTGGAGAGGATGTTTCCACTAGTGGGAGAGTAGGTCATAGCCACAGAATTAAAGGACGTTCCTTTAGGAGAGAGATGAGAAGGAATTTCAGAGGGTGGTGAAGCTGGAATTTCAGAGGGTGGTGAATCTGTGGAATTCTTTGCCACAGTGGACTGTGGAGGCCAATTCAATGGACAGGGATAGATAGGTTTTTGATTTGTTTTTTTCAATTGACAAATCTTCAAATTTTCAGGTTTGGACCAAAGCCTATTCCCAAACAACTATTATCTTGCATCTAAAATAGCCTGCATTCTCAAAGACGCACACCACCTTGGCCACGCTCTTATTTCACTCCTACACTGCGAAGAAGGTAGAGGAATTTGTAGGTTAATTGGCTTCGATAAAAATTGTAAAGTGTCCCAAGTGTGTACGATACTGCTAGTGTGCGGGGATCATTGGTTGGTGCGGATTCAGTGGGCCGAAGGACCCGTTTCCGCGCTGTATCTCTAAACTAAACCTATGTGTCGAGGAACATCTGTATTCACATACATGAACATATCTTCATTCGCATTCTTTCTGAAATATTGACAGGATTTCAAACAGACACTAACCACCCACAGGATATTTTACGACCAATATCAGTCTACTATCTGTTTCTGGATGTAAAACTGGGCTGGTCAGAAATGGAAATTAAGTCTGAAGAAGGGTCTCGACCCAAAAGGTTGCCCAATCCTTCTCTCAAGAGATGCTGCCTGTCCCGCTGAGTTACTCCAGCATTTTGAGACAATCTTCGAAGTTAAGTGATGCTTTGGTTTTTATTCCAGAGTCTTGCCAGTTTTACTGCCCATTGCTCCATTATTAAACAGGGAAGACTCTGCCCTCAAGGGGAATTTCATACTTGATAGGTTCGCTGATTCTATTTTCCCTTTGACTTATTCTACCAACCTGCAAGTAATGCACGGCAATGGTACCTTTGGTGAAATCTAAAATATTTATATTTGTTGTCAAATCTAGTAAGGGTCAGTCTAATGGGTATGTCACCTGCACAGTAGCTAGAATGTCTTGAAGATGTGGCTGACATCATAACTGCAGATTTCTTCTCTTTTCACTTTTCTCCAGAAGGGATTTTAAGTAACCTATCATGTTATGGAACAAAAGAAGGATTACAATGAGGAGGTGCTCTGATAGTTAGGAGATAGACACAAAAAAAGTATATCAGTAGGTCATGGCTACTCATGACTACAGACGGTGGTGTAGAGAGATATAGAACAAATGATGAATGATATACATAACGGTGAAGAAGGTGTCTCGACCCAAAACGTCGCCAATTTCTTCTCTCCATAGATGCTGCCTCACCCGCTGGTTTCTCTAGCAATTTGTCTACCTTTTAACTTTCTGTAATCAGTTCAAAGATTATCAGGCTTCAATGTTATATTTGTGTACTAAATGTCACATCCTTTGTCAGTGCACTGTGGACAGTTTGATTGTATTCATGTAGAACACAAGTTTTTCACTGTATCTCGGTACACGTGACAATAATTATAAATGCAATTAAAAATGAGTGTCTCTCCATTTACAAGCCCAGCTTCAGCTGACTAATCTACAGAGCACCCCAGGTAATCAGGAGAAGAGCAGGTTGGCCATACTGTGGAATGAAACACATGATAAAATGAGCTGGGAGTTGGCTGGAGTTAGTGGAAGCTCCTGTCAAACCACCTTCCATTTGGGCAAGAGAGTCACAAAATGATCAGAAAGCTACTGATTTAAGACAGCGTACATTAGTCAAGCAGTAAATGTCAGGACAATGAGATGTTATTAGGACCCATGGTTGCAATTCAAAATATGATTTACCCCCTTCAAAAATCTATAGATCTACAGCATAAATGGCAGAATGAATAGCATGGGTGAGGGGGGGCTCGGAGACAGATCCATGTCTTATAAAGCACCAAAGTTCTGACATAACTACAAAGCACTCAGATATGTGTTGGAAAGAACTGCAGGTGCTGGTTTACACTGAAGATGGACACAAAATCTTGAGTGACTCAGCGGGACAGGCAGCATCCCTGGAGAGAAAGAATGAGTGAAGTTTCAGGACGAGACCATTTAGTTTAGTTTAGTTTAGAGATACAGTGCAGAAACAGGCCCTTTGGCCCACCGAGTCCGTGCCGACCAGCGATCCCTGCACATTAACACTACCCTACACACACTCGGGACAATTTACACTTATACCAAGCCAATTAATCTACAAACCTGTACGTCTTTAGAGTGTGGGAGGAAATCGAAGAGCTCGGAGAAAACCCGCCTGGTCACGGGGAGAACGTACAAACTCTGTACAGACAGCACCCGTCGTCGGGATCGAACCCGGGTCTCCTGCGCTACAAGGCAGCAACTCTCCCGCTGCACCACCATGCCCACAATGGCCGCCTTACTTCAAACTCAGTATCTAAATAATTTTAAAATTGTTTTGACCTCCTGATCAAAGATACTAGAGGAGCTCCTCTAGTATCTTTGCTCCTGATGCAATGGGTTCAACAGGGGCAAGACGAGGTTACCCTTCGAAAAGGGAAAACTCACTAGTCAGGGAAAGTAGATTGGACAGGGAGAGCTCCCACAGGAAGGCCCTGTGGGAGGACTGCTGCAAATTCAGAGGCAGAAAGCTTTCTCGAGCATTCGAGTGGCCCTTCAATGTTCCCTTCTGATACCAGATCCTCTTCCACACTTTCCTTCCCTGGAGGGAAACCAACAGCAATCTTTATTCGTGATGCACAATTAAAATTGCAGTCAGGGCACCAAGACATTATTTAATATTTCAAGAAGGACTCTGCCCATATCTGCATCATTCTGCGCAGTCTGCTTACAAAGCCAGGTTAAAAATAAATGCACTAAATCATCAATTAAGCCAGGCTCATTGGAACTGCTTGATTTCCATTGCGTAGACAGAGTCTAGGAAATCTAATTAATATTATAAAAAATGAGACTGCAGATTGATAAACTGCTAGCTAATACTAAAGATAGACACAGAGTGCTGGAGTAACTCAGTGGGTCGGACAGCATCTCTGGAGAAAATGGATAAGTAATGTTTTGGATCAGAGCCTTTCTTCTCACTAATTATAGGGGAGAAAGGAGGGAGGGAACTGGAAGCGAGAGAAAATCCAGGACAAATAGGGGCCGGCAACATATGACCTCAAGCAATTTAAGTCCAATTAGAATAAATTAGATCAAATATATCTGTTCTATTCTTTCAGGATTTGCAACTTGAATTGGTGAAATAATAGGTCGGCCCTACATTAGAAACAAGGAACTTCAGATGCTGGTTTACACAATAGGACACAGAGTGCTGGAGTAACCTAGCGGGATCAGACAGCATCTCTGGACAGCATCTCTGAAGAAGGGTCTTAACCCAAAACGAGACCCATTCCTTCTCTCTAGAGATGCTGCTTGTCCCTGTGAGTTACTGTTTAAGAGGGAACTGCAGATGCTGGAAAATTGAAGGTAGACAAAAATGCTGGAGAAACTCAGCGGGTGAGGCAGCATCTATGAAGCGAAGGAAATAGGCAACGTTTCGGGACGAAACCCTTCTTCCGACTCAGATGAAGGGTTGGGACCCGAAACGTCACATATCCATATTCTTTCGAGATGCTGCCTGACCCATTGAGTAACTCTAACACGTTGTGTCTTCCCCTACATCTAATTGGATCTGTACTGTCTTATGATTTCAGAAATCAATCACAATTATGCAAGAGTTAAAAGGGAAATTTTTATATTAGACTTTTCCAATGAAATATTACCAGATTAAGAAATTACATCAGTTAGATTTTATGGATTAGAAAATTCTGAGAATAAACATCTTTTAGCAAGTATCAGTGATCCACTGTGTATGGACATGGAAATCATTTGCAGCTCTTTAAAGCTTTTGAAAAATATTGCCCCACTTTAGATTTTTGACATATATATATATATCTCCACTTTGCTAATAACTCGAGCGTTTGCTTATTTCAATAAATGTACAGTAGTCAACAATCAGAGATGGATGTTTGTAAATTAATGCATAAAATTAATGAGGCTTCCAGTGCTATTCATTCAGCACCAAAGCTACCATCGTGTGTGTTGTGCACATACTTCATTCCTTCCCGCACATGTTCATGATACATGTTCATAAAGAGGAATCTATTAAGCGGTCAGCAGGGGGATAATCTTTTAGTTTAGTGCTACAGTGCAGAAACAGGCCTTTCGGCCCACCGATCCCCGCACACTTACACTAACTCACCCACACACACACCAGGGACAATTTACACTTATACCAAGTCAATTAACCTACAAACCTGTACTTCTTTGGAGTGTGGGAGGAAATCTGTGTGCAAGATTGTTTCAGGGAGATAGCTTGAAGGAAAGCAGAATTTCCAAAGGAACCCATGTGCATTTTACACACATGTGTTTTGATACAAGATTGCTGGGTTTTTTTTGGAGATACAGCGCGGAAACAGGTCCTTCGACCCACCGTCCGCACCAGCCAGCGATACCCTACATATACGAAGCCAATTAACCTACAAATCTGCACGTGTGGGTGGAAACCGAAGATCTCGGAGAAAAACCCACGCAGGTGACGGGGAGAACAGACAGCACCCGTAATCGGGATCGAACCCGGGTCTCTAGTGCTGTAAAGCAGCAACTCTAGGGAAGTAGACTATTACCTAAATGGTGGCTGATTAGGAAAAGGGGAGATGCAACGAGACCTGGGTGTCATGGTACACCAGTCATTGAAAGTAGGCATGCAGATGCAGCAGGCAGTGAAGAAAGCGAATGGTATGCTGGCATTCATAGCAAAAGGATTTGAGTATAGGAGCAGGGAGATTCTACTGCAGTTGTACAGGGTCTTGGTGAGACCACACCTGGAGTATTGCGTACAGTTTTGGTCTCCAAATCTGAGGAAAGGCCTTCTTGCCATAGAGGGAGTACAGAGAAGGTTCACCAGACTGATTCCTGGGAAGTCAGGACTTTCATATGAAGAAAGACTGGATAGACTCGGCTTGTACTCGCTATAATTTGGAAGATTGAGGGGGGATCTTGTAGAAACTTACAAAATTCTTAAGGGGTTGGACAGGCTAGATGCAGGAAGATTGTTCCCGATGTTGCGGAAGTCCAGGACAAGGGGTCACAGTTTAAGGATGAAGGGGAAATCCTTTAAGACCGAGATGAGAAAAACATTTTTCACACAGAGAGTGGTGAATCTCTGGAACTCCCTGCCACAGAAGGTAGTTGAGGCCAGTTCATTGGCTATATTTAAGAGAGAGTTAGATGTGGCCCTTGTGGCTAAAGGGATCAGCGGGTATGGAGAGAAGGCAGGTACAGGATACCGAGTTGGATGATCAGCCATGATCATATTGAATGGCGGTGCAGGCTCGAAGGGCCGAATGGCCTACACCTGCACCTATTTTCTATGTTTCTACTGCTGTGCTCCTGTGCCATTCAATCATGGCTGATCTACCTCTCCCTCCTAACCCCATTCACCTGCCTTCTCCCCATAACCCCTGACCCGTACTAATGGCGCAATGGGCTAAGTGTTCGGCTGGCGACCGGAAGGTAGCCGGTTCGAATCCCGCTTGGAGTGCATACTGTCGTTGTGTCCTTGGGGCAAGACACTTCACCCACCTTTGCCTGTGTGTAAATGTAATGTACTTATGTGAAGCACTTTGGGGTCAATGCAAGTTGACTGAAAATGTGCTATATAAATAAGATTATTATTATTATTATTATTAATCAAGAATCTATCCAGAGATGCTGCGTCCGGCTGTGTTACTTCAGCATTTCTGTGTCTATCTTTGGTGGAAACCAGAATCTGCAGTTCCTTACTACACAATAATCTATCTATCCCTGCCTTAACAATATCCTTGGCCTCCACAGCCTTCTGTGGCAAAGAATTCCGCAGATTCACCATTCACCACCCTCAGACTAAAGAAATACATCCTCATCTCCTTCCGAAAGGAGCGTCCTTTAATTCTGAGGCTATGACCTCTGGTCTGGACTCTCCCATCCTCTCCACGTCCACTCTTTCCAGGCCTTTCAATGTTCTTTGAAAATGCGTCCCCATTACCAACCGACTTTATAACCATATAACCATATAACAATTACAGCACGGAAACAGGCCATCTCGGCCCTACAAGTCCGTGCCGAACAACTTTATTTCCCTTAGTCCCACCTGCCTGCACTCATACCATAACCCTCCATTCCCTTCTCATCCATATGCCTATCTAATTTATTTTTAAATGATACCAATGAACCTGCCTCCACCACTTCCACTGGAAGCTCATTCCACACCGCTACCACTCTCTGAGTAAAGAAGTTCCCCCTCATATTACCCCTAATGTACAAATTTACACCTTACCCCTTTATGTACACATATTTACAGAGCAAACTGGCCTACTCATTCAAATCCACTTTCCTGTCAAAACTCTTAATAATGATTACATTTAGTGTGGATGAAGAGCTAAACTAAATGCCGCACATCCATCCACACTTCACCTTATTTAATATCCCTCGGCAGAGGACAAAGAGATGACTGAAAGACATGATGTTTGGCACCTTCCTCTTCATTATTTTGCAATGTTTTGACTGCTTCTCGATATTTATGCCTCATTATCAGTTCAAGATGCCACATTAGCCTTTTTTAATGAAGTTCAATTAAGCATCATTAACCTTTGCTCCGACTCATAATTTATTGGACAAAAACAGAATGCGGGAGCTGAATGCGAAAGCTCTTGGCAAATGTATCTTGTCAAACAGAAATGGCCCTTGTGAATAATTGGCATCTATAAAAAGTTACAAACCATCGTGTTTTATAACATGCAGTGTGCAAACTAATTGATAGCAGACGTGTGCATTACAACAGAAAGTGGACACATGATTTGAAATCAATTTCTTTTACGGAAAAATAAAATATCAACCTCTGAACCATTGACAAATTTGAACATTGAATAGAAACCCTGAATATTGATTTCTCCAACCCCTGCATACCCTCTCTCTCCATTCCTTCCCCACCCAAATCGTACCAGCTTCAAAGTCGACTTGTTGAGTCTCAATACCTGTACTCGTTCGCACCTAGAACGCAGCCGTTTCCTTTATCATCATTACTTTTTCTCATAAGCATAGTGATTGGAGCAGAATAAGGCCATTTGGCCCATCAAGCCTACTCCGCCATTCAATCATGGCTGATCTATCTCTCCTTCCTAACCCCGTTCTCCTTCCTTCACCCCATAACCTCTGTCAGCCATATTTTTACAGATCTTTCATTAATTTGTTCTATACCTCTCTACTTCACCGCCTATAATCTCCCGTTTCCCATTTCATAGAAGCATAGACATAGAAAATAGGTGAGGGAGGAGGCCATTCAGCCCTTCGAGCCAGCACCGCCATTCATTGTGATCATGGCTGATCGTCCCTAATCAATAACTCGTGCCTGCCTTCTCCCCATATCCCTTGATTCCACTAGCCCCTAGAGCTCTATCGAACTCTCTCTTAAATCCATTCAGTGATTTGGCCTCTCTGGGTGAAAAAGTTTTTTCTCACCTCAGTCTTAATTGACCTCCCCTTTATTCTAAGACTGTGGCCGCTGACTCTCTGTCTGAAGAAGGGCCTCGATCCAAAACATCACCTATTCCTATTCTCCAGAGATGCCGCCTGACTCGCTGCGTTACTCCATCTTTTTGTGTCTGTCCCTAATACTTCACAGTCACTTACACAGAGCAAACTTTTAAACATAATGCACTCAAAGATAATAGGAATCCAAAATAACCTAATCATTTTAGTATCCAAAATCATCAGATTGAATCATATTTTAAGTTATCTTTTATTGCCCAATAAAACTTCACCACGCAACCTTCAATTAAGACAGGCCGAAAATGCAATTATGTTAGAAAAAAAATCAAATCCATTTGGAAAAATAAATGTATCTTTTACCATAAAACATCATATTAAATATATTCAATTTCAATTACTGCATAGCCAACGTATACAATAAAATATCCCATTTAATTTATAGGAAGAAAGCATTGCATAGTTTACCAAATTGAATTTGGATGTCTTTATTACATTAACGATTTCAATATACAAGCAAATGTAAAGTAAAATATTTACTTAGTGAAAGTCTAATGTTATTTTAATGTTAATAAATCAGATTATTCTTCGGCTACTCTATAAATATGGCAACGTGGCAGTATTTATTGCTAATGCGATTTTTCACCAGTAGGAAAAATAATCTAAATGTTAATCCTGTTCATTAACCGCTGTGTGGCTGTTATGTACAGTGAAGAAAAGTTACATTCTTTTGGCCATTTTGTAGCAGAGATGGGTGTTATCACAATAAGTAATGATTTAATAGTGCTGCAATTTGTTTGGGGAAACTAACCCACTATCTGCCTTAAGTGTTATTGCGACACGACGGATTATGTGTCTGTATTGCCCCGTCACATTCATTTAATCCGCACGTCTGCGGAATATAGATAATTGCTACATTTCTAGTTCCCAGAAAAACTGGAAAATAGATAAGAGTTTGGTGCTTGTGGATGTGTCTAAGAGTTTGGATAGAATTGCTACTGTATATTAACACTGCTTCACTTAGGATAGAATGTAACTCAACAGACTTGGTTCATCCTATATTGAATTCCTCGTGTAACTTTTTTTTGGAGATAGCGTGTTCGTGGGAGTTTTTTTTGAGGAATGGAAGGGAAAATCTGAAAATAATCACTCCTCTCTGTACCATGCTTCCCAGTAAGAGTCGCAATCATGCAAAGTTTCAAATCAATTCAAAGATGTACAGGCACTCCCCGATTTATGTAATGGGTAACTTACGTAAATTCGCACTCGTAAACAATTCTTAAAGTCCATTGGCGACCACGTGGTCTCCACCTTGGAGCTCCCACGTGGTCTCCACCTCAGAGCTCCCACGATGTCTCCACGTTAGAGCTCCCACGTGGTCTCCACCTCAGAGCTCCCACGATGTCTCCACCTCGGAGCTCCCACATGGTCTCCATCTCGGAGCTCCCCTGTCGTCTCCACCTCTGATACTAAATCTACGTGTCTGCAGGAGCACTTCCGTTTCTGACTTACGTAACATCCAATTTAGCCAAAGGTCGTGACGCTTATATAAGTCGGGGAGCATCTGAGCATATAACACATTTGGAAAGAACAGAAAACACCAAATTGTGGCTCGCTTGTGCATGATTACAAGACCTACACCAAACCCAAACCAATTAGGAACAGACGAGGGCATTCGATCCAATTTGTGATCCCAGCTACAAAGACAGATGTATACAGCAATTCGTTCTTCCCCCGCACAATTAGAGCATGGAATAATCTCCACCCTGCTATAGTTACCCAACCAGATGCAACTAAATTTAAAGTAGCACTTTCTTCCCAATAACCTCCCTCCGCCACCTCCAGTTTAAATTCCATTTGGAATATTTTGGAGGACCAAGAAACCAAGAACCAAGGACCAAGAGTCGTGTGGAATGGGAATATAACATGCAAATATTTCAAATACCAGAACACAGTTTAACTAACTTATACCCAATATAAGGACATGAGATTTCAAAGGTCGTCACTTATCATTTATTACACTAATATCCGACTATCTAAAAGCTATGAAATAAAAAATGGATATGACACATTTTACATCCACAAATGCAGTATTGATCAAGATTACAGAGTGAGAGTGTATGAAATGATGACTGAAGATGTGTATTCAAGGAGTGCTCACTGGTTAGAGCAAATGCATTCCTGTTGCTTACAGAGCTGCAGCCAATATTTATATTATTATCTTCCAAGATTGGCATCACAGAGATTTAACAAACCTAAAATGATGTACTGAACCATTTCCAAAGTCTGTTGTCCAGGATATCAGAAAGCAATACTCATTACTTCACAAAACATGAGAATGACAAGGCAGAGATAATAAACAGGGCAACCATTTGGGACTTTGTTTAGGCATTAAGGTTTATTTATCAAGACTAGACGCGGTGGCAATTGCAAATAGGACATCACATTTCTGTGGCAGAGAAGATTGACTTGATTGCAAGGAAATTGTTCTGTAATCATCTGCCAGCCCTTAATTGAGAAATTACAAGCTTAAAAGATAAAATTAGCATGTATGTGACTGGCAGCGAGGATGTTTTCATGAAGTGAGTCATGAATTGAAAAAAAATAAGATAAGCAAAATGCTGAATCCCTCTGATCAATGCTCATGTTTTCAGTGATGTTTGCATTTGTTGAAAATATACACGTTCTGCCCTTTTTCTGATTTTTTTTAAATTGTCATACGTACAGAAGGCTGTGGAGGCCAAGTCAATGGTTAAAATCAGGGATAGATAGATTCTTGATTGCTATGGGTATCGGGGGTTATGGGGAGAAGGCAGGAGGATGGGGTTAGGAGGGAAAGTTAGATCAGCCATTATTGAATGGCGGAGTAGACTTGATGGGCTGAATGGCCTAATTCTACTCCTATCACTTATGAATTTATGAACATCAGCTGGAAGCAACAGTAATGGAGGCAGATGGTTGTGACTCCACAGATAAACGGTATTGAATTATAAGGAGGTTGCAAATATTATTGGATTATCTCTGCAACAACTCCTGTTGATGATGTAATGGTTAACTCTGCAATTGGGTCGAACGTCGTATACAACTGCAACATGACCTCCCAACTTCTATACTCAATACCCTGACTGATGAAGGCTAATGTGCCAAAAGTCTTTTAGACCACCCTATAAATCTGTGATGCCACTTTCAACAAATGATGTACCTGCTCTGCTAGACTCCTCTGTTTTGCTGCACTAGCTGTCACTGCCTCTAAAAGGCTGGCAGCATCATCAAAGACCCACACCATCCTGGCCACACACTCATCTCCCTGCTACCTTCAGATAGAAGGTACAGGAACCTGAAGACTGCAACGACCAGGTTCAGGAATAGCTACTTCCCCACAGCCATCAGGCTATTAAACCTGGCTCGGACAAAACTCTGAACATTAATAACCCATTATTTGTTATTTGCACTTTATCAGTTTATTTATTCATGTGTTTTGTAGTCAATGCTTACTATGTTCTGTTGTGCTGAAGCAAAGGAAGAATTTCATTGTCCTATCAGGGACACATGACAATAAACTATCTTGATCTTGATCTTGATCACTCCCCAAAGTCCAACCATTCACTGTGTATTTCTTCAACATCTCAAAGACATTCAAGATGGTGGGTTAATAAGCCTTTGTATATCCCCCCTTAGTGTGTCAGTGAAAGGAGTTTGAGAAAGTAGAGAGAATAAAAAATGTGATTCATGTCGGATTGATGTAAATGGATGGCTGATAGGACTAGGTGGGCTCGAAGATACACACAGAAGGCTGGAGAAACTAAGTGGGACAGGCAGCATCTCTGGCGAGAAGGAATGGGTGACGTTTCGGGTCAAGACCCTTCTTCAGACTCTAAGATTGTTTTACGTGCTGTATCTACGGCCCTTGATCCATGGCAACTGAAAGATAGCTTGCACCTTTTAAAACGGAGGCCCGTTGTTACTACAGCCAATGAACCGGGTGTCATCCCTGCCTCAAAAATAATGACATGAAGCAGAAGATTTTCAGAAGCTCTGCTGGAAATCTTCGATGCAGTGGAGAGGAGAGATCTGGTGTAACTACAGGAGTCCAGGAACCCTCCTGATAAATCATTTGAAGGGAGTGCAGTCAGATTGACAATGGGAAAAAAAGTGACAAACTCAAAAGACCAGAGGTGCGATGGAAAAAGGTTCAATGGACTCACATTGGATTCACGCGGCAAGGTAAATGAATGCACCCTCAAATAGTGCAGACTGCAGCTATCCACAGGCTTGGCCCAGCAGTGGATGCTCACATCTTTTTCATTGCAAATTCACTTCTTTACCGTATAACTTCCTACTCCAACTATCAAAGTTCGTCTGGAGAATTTCACCATCATCGAGAGCCTGGTTTCTTACTTTGTGTCACTCCGTTACACACTGATGCTCACTGCCAACTCTGTGAAACACAAAGCCTATGCCTTTTCTCACAATTGAAAGCGTTTTATCATCACCTTGCCACCGTTCCAACATTGCCCTCCTGCACTCTCACCCTATTGAGATATCTTGAGGTATTCAGAGAGAGTTAGATTTAGCTCTTCCGGCTAACGGAATCAAGGGATATGGGAAGAAAGCAGGAACGGGGTACTGATTTTGTATGATCAGCCATGATCGTATTGAATGGCGGTGCTGGCTCGAAGGGCCGAATGGCCTACCCCTGCACCTATTTTCTATGTTTCTATCGAGATATTTTAATGTGCAGAGACCACCTAACACGACTAAAGGGCCCTATGTTAATGCTCTATGGACAAAGTTTTTCACTGTACCTCGGTACACATGACAATAAACTAAACGGAACTGAACTGAACACAGATGACATTACCAGATACAGCTGACGATGTCCACACAATGGCAAATTGATCAGACAAGCCGACAGTCAAATCCAAAGGGTTGAAATTGGGCAAGGATATTGAGGGATGAAAGAAAAGGAGATGCTGTGTTAATATGTACCCCTAAAATTACCATTGAGTGTTGGGTCAAATGATCTGGACCATTAGTCCTCATAGGAGCACCTGCAATCCACTTGCCATCTCCCTGGGCCTACGCTCATCCTTACAACATCTAGATAACAAGAGCATAAAACCAAAAGACACAGGTGCAGATTTAGGCCATTCGGCCCATTGCGTCTCTTCCGACATTCGAACATGGCTGATCTGTTTTTTCAACTCAACCCCATTCTCCTGCCTTCTTCCCGTAACTTTTACTGCCTTTACTAATCAGGAAACTATCAATCTCCGCTTTGAGAATACCCAACGACTTGGCCTCCACAGCCATCTGCGGCAATGACTTCCACAGACTCACCATCCTCTGGCTAAAGAAATTCCTCCTCATCTCTATTTTATTCTCAGGCTATGGCCTCTGGTTTGAGACTTCCCCATTAATGGAAACATCCTTTCCACAGATTCACCACCCACTAGCTAACGAAGCTTCTCCTCATTTCTTAAGCTACGTCAGATCCTTATTTATTGACGGTAGTTCAGTCCATCTAGTCTACTCTGCCATTCAATCATGGCTGATCTATCTTTCCCTCTTAACACCATCATCCTGCCTTCTCCCCATAACCCCTAACACCCATACTAATCAATTAGTTCCACCTTCATCTCCAAACTCCTCGGCCTCAGACTTGTCTCTCCCATCAGCAAGTGGATCCACAATCAATAAGGATCAACAACACAATATTCTCCTTCATAATTCTCAGCGCAATTCACAAGGATGGTGAATCTGTGGAATTCATTGCCACAGATGGCAGTGGAGGCCATGTCAATGGATATTTGTAAGGCAGAGATTGACAGGTTCCTGATTAGTAAATGGCCTGTCCCACTTCGGTGTCATTTGCGAGTCATTTACGCGACATCCTAAAAATTGGTTGGCACGTCGTGACGAGCGCATGGCGTGTGGCGAGGCATGGTGGAGTATGCAGTGACACGCGGTAACGCACGGCGCCCCAGGATTTTGTAATGGTCAAAATCCTCACGCGTCACCTGCGTGATGAATCCCTTGTGCACGCTGATGTACTGTTGGCGTACGCTGACGTACTGACGGCCTACATGTAGTGCGTGGTGGTGCATGGTTACGCACGGTGATTTACGAACATTGCCAATGCTAATTTATTACGCGTCACCATGTGTCAACGTCTGCAACTATGCGCTGCCCATACGCCGTCGGCGTGCCATTTACGCGTCATTTGAGCACCGCACCACGTGACCATGCGGGTATAAAGCATAGTTTTGAAAAATTTTCACTGAGAGAATCCTGGCCATGGAGATCAGACTAAGTACGAAACAACTTCGCAAATGGCTGCCAAAAGAAGCAGGGCCCTCAAGAGCACTGGGCACGCGACTGTCGTATTACTAGACGATTTTAGCGCGATAATCACGTGTCAGTCACTACCAGCCTGTCTCGTAAATGGCACCCAAGTGGGACAGGCTGTTAAGGGTGTCAGGGGTTATGGGGAGAATGGGGTTGAGAGGGAACGATAGATCAACCATGATTAAATGGTGGAGTAGACGTGATGGAGCGAATGGCCTAATTCTGTGCCGAGAACCTATGAACATTATCGGGGCCCTTACTCTACTTTCATGAATATGTGGTCAAATTCTGCTCCAACATAGTGAGCCAGATCCTGAACAAGGACCAGATGGAGTACAAGAAACAGTCGCTTTAACATTGGTCCAGTGTTCTATTGCTGCTCATTCTCCAACAAATCTTCATTATCTCCGCTGTCTAATCACACTAGTGCAAATAATGAAACAACACAGTTGCACTTTACATCGGAGCAGATAACAAATTACAGGAGTGTTTTGGGAAGAAGATTTTTGTTGACATTTGTGTGCGTGTGAGTGTGTGTCAACTATAATCTTCCTTGCACAGATTGACTGAAATTGCATTAAGACTGCAGAGGTATCGGATAAACAGTTCCATTTATATTTTACCTGGGCACAATCAGGCAAGGACAACTAAATGTTTTCCATTCAATGTGTTACGTTAAATCGCAGTGGCTATTGTTGTTTTTATTAAAGGACCATTTTTACTTGGTATTAATAGTTGATTGAAGAACATTGAACAAAGCCCCAGAATCACTTCTATTTCACTAGTATCAAGAAATGTTTATATCTACGTGAGCCAAACCTCTTAAAATCTCAGCTGCAGAATGACAATGTTGTACTAATCTTCTAGACAATATGATTATATGTGAGGGTCTAGTTTAGGTTAGTTTAGTTTGGAGATACAACATGTAAAAAGGCCCTTCGGACCATCTTTGCCAAGCCGAACCCTTCTTCAGACCCCTACATAAATTTTGATGTGGGAGGAAATCGGAGCACTCGGAGTAAACCTATGCGGTCACAGAGAGACGTGCAAACTCCACACAGAAAGCACCCGAGATCAGGATCAAACCCACTGTGAGACAGGAGGTCCACCAAAGTCTAACTTGAAAATTAACAATCAACCCAGGTGTGATATGCCTGCCGGTTGATGTTTCTATGAGTATAAAATGTCTTGTGCTTGCCAAGTAAGAATTTCATTGTTCTGTCTGGAACATTTGACAATGAACCACTCTTGCCTCTTGATGTATACGTTCACAGTGTGAAATGTGGTGACCTTGTAAACTTTCACGAGGAGGTCAATGCCTTTCATCTCAAGCAAGCATTGCGATCCTTATGAGCGGCATGGAAAAGGAAGCATGCAGGAGCCATCCTTGCGCTGTGAGCAAGCCAGGAGGAGATACTTAGTCTCTCTTTCCCACCACAGAGTCTGGTCTTGGGTCTGATGAAGCATCTCCACTATGCCATGTCAGTCGTTGAGCTGCCTACTTCAATGTGGAATCTTACATTTTTTGTTATAAGCAGCATAGAGGCACAATAGACCTGTTGCCTCAGTGCATTCGATCCTGAACTCAGGTGTAGAGCTTTGGTTGCATGCTGACCAGTCAGTGAAAGGACAATGCATGATTACAATCGAGCCATCCATAGTGTACAGATACACGATAAAGGGAATAACGTGAATAACATTTAATGCAAGATAAAGCCAGTAAAGTCCAATCAAAGATAGTCCGAGGGTCTCCAATGAAGACCAAGGGTGCTCCGGTTTCCTCCCACATGTGGGGTTGAAGCTTAATTGGCCTTTGTGAATTGCCCCTGGTGTGGATGGAGGATGGAGATCCCAGATGTGTGTGGTTGTGAGAGCTGACTTGCCCGTCCACAAAAATACACCAATTATTTACAGAGAGACAGATATCCATATGGCCATATGTGATATGCCAAGTGACAAATATGTTCGGTTTGGAAGCTCCCATCATCTCTCCAAAAATAACTCGCAGTGCAGATTGACACAACTTCAGGAGTAACTCAGTGGGACAGGCAGCATCTCTGGATAGAAGGAATTGGTGATGTTTTGGGTCGAGACCCAGTCTGAAGAAGGGTCTCTACCCCGAAACATCACCTATTTCTCCTATCCAGAAATGCTGTCAGTCCCGCTAGGTTATTCTAGCATGTTGTGTCTATCTTTGGTGTAAACCAGCATCTGCAGTTCCTTCCTACACATTACCCTGCAGATTTCTGATTTGAGGTATGTGTAGGAAGAAACTGTACATTCTGGTTTACACAAAGTGCTGGAGTAACACAGCAGGTCAGGCAGCATCTCTGGAGAAAGAAGATGATGTTTCAGGTCGGAACCCTTCTTCAGACTTATTCAGTTTTGAAGTAGGCCATTTAACATAGCCAATTGTCTTACATTTATAGTCATAGAGTGATACAGCATGGGAACAGACCTTTCGGCCTAACTTGCCCATACTGGCCAACATGACCCAGCTACACTGATTCCACCTGCCTGCGCTTGGTCCATATCCAAACTTATCCTATCCATGGACCTGTCCAACTGTTTCTTAAACGTTGGGTTAGTCCCTGCCTCCACTACCTCCTCTGGCAGCTTGTTCCATACACCCACCAACCTTTGTGTAAAAACGTTACCCCTTAGATTCCTATTAAATCTTTTCCCCTTCACCTTGAACCTATGTCCTCTGTATCCCGATTCCCCTGCTCTGGGCAAGAGATTCTGGGCAAGAGACTCTGTGCATCGACCCGATCTATTCCTCTCGTGATTGTATACACCTCGATTAGATCACCCCTCATCCTCCTGTGCTCCAAGGAAAATAGACCCAGCTTACTCAACCTTTCCCTATAGCTCAGACCCTCTAGTCCTGGCAACATCCTTGTAAATCTTCTCTGAATCCTTTCAAGCCTGGCAATATCTTTCCTGTAACATGGTGCCTAGAAAATGCGCTTCATATTTGGCTGATACAGATGAGAACAGGTTGTGATCATTTGAGCAGATAGTCAACCAACTGTTTGCAACTTTTAGTTTCAAACTGATTGCTGCTTTCGAACAGCCTGGTACTTCTTTTGCATTGATGCGTACTTCCACACAATATTATAACCCATCGAATAATCCCTACACACTACAACAAGGCCAAAACTTATATTGTTTATAAAACCTGGTCCCAGTCTGAAAATTAATGAGACCAAATATTCTGTAAGAGCTACTGTTAAATTTTTTATGATGCTTGATTGGACATTTATTTGGTGATTTCTTTTGTGAAGGTCACTAAATTTCAATGTTTAATAAATGAAATCATAATTTGGTGTGTGCTGAATTATGGCATCATTATCAAAAAGTTACATTTCTCGGACATCAGTTGGGGTAATTTGCTCATATTACCGTTATTGTTTTGCTGCACTGCTGCTGTTTTACGAACTGTCAGAGTCTCTTAATGTTAGCAAGACGTTTTGCATGAGACATGGTGGTCCTTGGGCAATACTGGGTTTGTATTCACTGGAATTTAGAAGGATGAGAGAGGATTTTATAGAAAAGGATTGGACAGGGTGGATGCAGGAAAAGTGTTCCCCTTGTTGCGAGAGTCCAGAACCAGGGGTCACAGTTTAAGATTAAGGAGAAGGCCATATAGGACTGAGATGTGGAAAACCTTTTTCACCCAGAGAGTTGTGAATCTGTTGTATTCCCTGCCACAGAAGGCAGTGGAGTCCAATTCACTGGATGTTTTCAAGAGAGAGATAGATGTCGCTTTTAGGGTAAAACGAATTGAGGGATATGGGGAAAAAGCATATTTTAGATTTTAGATGATCAGCCATGATCATATTGGATTTTCTATGTTTCAATGTTCTGTGAAATATTGTAGAAGAATATTATGTGTCCTCTCAAGAGGACAATAGTTCCAGGGAGAATATTACAATGGCTTGATAAATATTCATATCTACGGTAGCCAATGCATTGTCATATTTAGCATGGTTTTGCACAACATCTGATATTTAATACTTTAGACTTTGGACATACAGCACGGAAACAGGCCCTTCGGCCCACTGAATCCGCGCCAACCAGCGCCAACCCCCCCCGTACACTAGTACTAAGGAAAATTTACAATTTTAACAATGCCAATTAACCTACTTATGTCTTTGGAGTGTGGGTGGAAACTGGAGCACCCGGAGAAAACCAACACAGTCACAGGGAGAACATACAAAGTCCGTACAGCCAGCATCCATAGTCGGGATTGAACTCAGGTCTCTGGCAGCTCTGCCGCTGCGCCAATGTGCTGCCCGTTTTATTGAAATAAAAACAAACAGAAAATGTAGAAGACACTCAGTAGGTCAGGAAGCATGTGTGGAAAAGAGAAACATTTAGGTCATAAGGTGATAAAGACTAGAATTCAGCCATTCGGCCCATCTACTCTGCCATTCAATCATGGCTGATCCATCTCTCCCTCCTAACCCCATTCTCCTGCCTTCTTCCCATAACCTCTGACACCCGTACTAATCAAGAATCTATCTATCTCTTCCTTAAAAATATCCAGACTTCGTCTCCACAGTCTTCTGTGGCAAAGCATTCCACAGATTCACCACAATCACTAAATACATTTCTCTTCAACTCTTTCCTAAAAGAACGTCCTTTAATTCTGAGGCTTTGACCTCAAGTTCTAGACTCTCCCACTGGTGGAAACATCCTCTCCACATCCACTCTATCCAGGTCTTTCACTATTCTGTATGTTTCAGTGAGGTCCCCCCTCATTCTTCTAAACTCCAGTGAGTACAGGCCCAGTGCCGACAAACGCTCATCATAGGATAACCTACTCATTCTTGGAATAATGAAGCTTTTGGTAAATGTGCAGCTTTTTACATCAATTTAATCTGATTGTGGTATTTTTGTTCTTTGATGTATTAGAGAAACAGGGCTGTTTATTATATCTTTGACTATGTGAAGGTGAATATAATTATTTTGGAGTTCCAGGCACCATTTCTTCAACAAACCTCACGGTAAGCAGTTTCACCGCATATCAAAGAAGTATTGACTTCATAAGCAAGCTGACAGATTTTTGTTTGCAAATGCACTGATTGTTCACGTTGGGGGGTTCCTTAATTCCTGCATATCGATCTCCACACTTTAGGCATGATTTGTATTTTCAGTGGGAATGGGATCAATATTTTATGCAACAGAATGAAACCTAACAATCCATGTAGGTGAAACTGCTGTATTCTCAGCTGCAACAAGTTCTATCAATAATTACATGTCTCAAAACACACCGATTATATCTGACATGCCAAGCAGCCTGATCCTTGGAATAAAACCACATTTTTAAAAAAACGCACCAAAAGCTAATTAGTATTCACACTAGGAGGATTTTGCCAGATATTTCAATGAAAATTCACATCAGCAATTGTTCTCTCGTTTTCACACCTTACCCTTCCATATCTCTGTGTCCCTCTCTTCTGATTCTTAGTCTGAAGAAGGGTCTCGATCTGAAATATCACCTGTTTCATCTCTCCAGAGATGCTGCCTGCCCTGCTGAGTTACTCCAGCATTATGTGTCTATCTGGTGGACCTGGGACCTTTGGCGAAGTAAGCTAGGCAGTGGACACAAACTGCTGGAGTAACTAGTTAGTTAGTTTAGTTTATTGTCATGTATACTGAGGTACAGTGTAAAGCTTATGTTGTGTGCTAACCAGTCAGCAGAAAGACAATACATGATTACAATCCAGCCATCCACAGTGTACAGATATAGGATAAAGGGAATAATATTTAGTGCAAGATAAAGCTGGTAAAGACCGTTCAAAGGTAGTCCGAGGGTCTTCAATGAGGTAGATACAAGTTCAGGACTGCTCCCTAGATGTGGTAGGATGATTCAGTCACCTGATACCAGCTGGGAATAAACTCTCTCTGAATCTGGAGGTGGCATTTTCACCGGGTTAGCAGGTCAGCAAACTCAGCGGGTCCAGCAGCATCTCTGGAGAAAAAGGATGGGTGACATTTCGGGTCGGGACCCTTCTTCATCTCCTCTGACAGCTCGTTCCAAATACCCCTGTGCAATGTGCGATGTGCAATCATGCATTACATTCGATCCACTCTGTTAAATCTCTACTCCAACAGCAATATTTCTGGACACTGAACCACTGACCTGAACTACAGACAAATGAACCATCCTATCAACAACTAGAGACCAGTCCTGAGCTACTATCTACTTCATAGGAGACCTTCATATCATCTTAGATCTGACTTTACTGGACTTTATCATGCACTAAACGTTATTCCCTTTACCTTGTATCTGTACACTGTGGATGGCTCGATTTCAATCATGTTTTGTCTTTCCGCTGACTGGTTATCACACAACAAAAGCTTTTCATTGCACCTCAGTACACATGACAATAAACTAAATATATTAGTTTTATACATCCTCTGTCAATCCATCCTCTGTCAATACTTGTACATTCAAACATGTCGCGGGGTGACGCCTGTTTGGTGGTGAGTAGTCGCCCAAAGAGTCGTATCTTTTTGTGGTCCCCGCTGGATTTTCAACATATTGAAAATTTTCGTTGACCTGCTACGACTATGACGGGTGCCGGCAAGTCGCCGAAAAAAATCACGTAAGTGGGACAGACCCTTTACCAATCACCTAAAGATTGGTTATGTGCAGCAAACCAAAATAATATTTTTGATAGATTTGTTATGTTACTTCATTTGATTTGATTACTGCTTTAATTGGACGAACTAAATCGAACATACACTTAAAAATTAAAGACAATTCCAAACGAGCTGAAAACTCATTTGTGCCCATTGGGAGGTTACATTCGGATTGGCCCCTTTGCATTCTGTCCTGTCTTCCACAGTAGAAATAATTACATGTGGAAAACAGGGTGGCATGGTGGTGCAGCGGTAGAGTTGCTGCCTTACAGCGCCAGAGACCCTGGTTCCATCCTGACTACAGGTGCTATCTGTACGGAGTTTTTACGTTCTCCCTGTGACCGCGTGGGCTTTCTCTGGGTGCTCCGGTTTCCTCCCACACTCAAAAGACACACAGGTTTATATGTTAATTGGCGTGTAAAAATTGCAAATTGTTCCTAGTGAGTGGGATAGTGCTAGCGTATGGGGTGATTGCTGCTCGGCGCAGACTCGGTGGTCCGAAGTTTCCGCACTGCATCTCTAAACTTAACTAAATACTAAACTAAATATAGACGCAAAATACAGGAGTAACTCAACGGGACAGGCAGATCTGTGGATAGAAGAAATGTAGATATGTAGATACAAAACTTAGCTTCAGCGACGCTGCAGTTCTACCACTGCCGTGTGCGCAACTTTGGCACCTTTGAGGGGTGGGGCGGGATTAAAATCCTGCTTTCTCCTGCCTGTCCGAGATATTTTCTCGGGCTACTACCTGATGCTGAAAAATCGTTCCGACTGCCGTTCTTGGATGTTTTTACATTGTCAACGCCGACAACGGGACGGATCTCACGTAGGGGACAAAACATAAGGCAAGTCGTTTATCTATATTATTAAAAGTCTGTTCTTGACCGGTTTTGGCCAGCTGTGCTGCGATTTTCGAGAGAACGCCGCCATCTACAGCCATCATTTTTTTGGCCACGTTGCTCAGAGCCCCCCTCCGCCGCATGTGTGCCAAGGATTTTTCCCGTTGATTAAAAATGACAGAGATATTAATGTTTTTACAAAATTCCCCATTCTCTCTGCTGCCCCCGCTGGCAGCAGGGGGGAGGGACTATAAAACCAGGAAGTGGTGTGCCACACAGTCTCTTCAAGATGGAGGAAGGCAGAGGGTCATAGAAACATAGAAACATAGAAATTAAGTGCAGGGGTAGGCCATTCGGCCCTTCGACCCTGCACCGCCATTCAATATGATCATGGCTGATCATCCAACTCAGTATCCCGTACCTGCCTTCTCTCCATACCCTCTGATCCCCTTAGCCACAAGGGCCACATCTAACTCCCTCTTAAATATAGCCAATGAACTGGCCTCAACTACCCTCTGTGGCAGAGAGTTCCAGAGATTCACCACTCTCTGTGTGAAAAAAAAGTTCTTCTCATCTCGGTTTTAAAGGATTTCCCTCTTATATTTAAGCTGTGACCCCTTGTCCTGGACTTCCCTAACATCGGGAACAATCTTCCTGCATCTAGCCTGTCCAATCCCTTAAGAATTTTGTAAGTTTCTATAAGATCCCCTCTCAATCTCCTAAATTCTAGAGAGTATAAACCAAGTCTATCCAGTCTTTCTTCATAAGACAGTCCTGAAATCCCAGGAATCAGTCTGGTGAACCGTCTCTGCACTCCCTCTATGGCAATAATGTCCTTCCTCACGTTTATCACGTTTCTCTGAGCTGTGAATAACACTGAACACATGTCAACTCAAATGTAAGTGCCCTTAGTGGTTCTAAAATGCTTGCAGAATGTGTCTATTGGTTCTAAAGCTTGCACAAAAGTGTCTATTGGTTCTAAAGCTTGCAAAAAAATCTCTATTGGTTCTAAAGATTGCAAAAAGTGTCTCTATTGTTTCTAAAGCTTGCAAAAAGTGTCTATTGGTTCTAAAGCTTGCAAAAAAAATGTCTATTGCTTCTAAAGCTTGCAAAAAAATTGGTTCTAAAGCTTGCACAAAAAATGTCTATTGGTTCTAAAGCTTGCACAAAAATGTCTATTGGTTCTAAAGCTTGAAAAAAAATGTCTATTGGTTCTAAAGCTTGCAAAAAATTGGTTCTAAAGCTATTGGGTTCTAAAGCTTGCAAAAAATGTCTATTGGTTCTAAAGCTTGCAAAAAAGTGTCTCTATTGGTCCACAAAATCTCACTCGCAAGATGATTAAAATGCCCATTAATTTACGGGAATTATACACTAAATTCCTTCCATTTGGCCTCTAAATTCATGACGAGATTTAAAAATCATGTTATATTGTGAATTCATGTGTGAATGTTATTTGGATACAGGCTATATAAAAATGTTAACCTTTTCTTAAGAAATTGATAGATGTTTAGATCTAGTAATTGAATTTTGTAATTAGCTACAATTAGGTAACTAACTAATTATATGCTTTAATTTCGGGTTATCCAAGTAAGATTGTTTCATATTTGTTTCAGAATGCTTCAATCTATAATAACTGAAAATTTCATTCAGTTCTCTTAATTTTTAAGAAAGTTATGGGCTTTTGACTGTCCTCGATCACAGCTTTTGAGTTCAGTCAATGGAAAAGCAATAGGGAACAAGATGCTAATTTCCGAGTATGAAAACGGACATAACTTTTTTAATACTGAAGATATGAAAGTGAATTAGGTGTCAAATTAAACTTCTGTTTATGCTTTATCTGATGGGATAAATTACAGACATGATTTTTTAAATCTCAAAATTTTGTAACATTGCTAAGAAATGGGTGACGTTTCGGGTCGAGACCCACTCTTCAGATTGGGAGTCAGGGGAGAGGGAGACACAAAGATATGGAAGGGTACAGTGTGAAAACGAGACATCAAAGGGGCTGAAAATCAAGCAAAAATAAACTAAGCACATTTGTAAAAATAAATTACGTGGCTATATGGAGCATGCGGGAGCAGTGACAATCAATGCTGTTTGGTAAACTGATAGCAAAAAAACCTTTAGGATTCTCGAGGAAATATTTCCCTATCACACAGTATTGGCAATAATGACAATTTTGCAAGTCATGCAATGCCACTTTCTCTTCATTGTTCAGGGTATTGCTTTCATGAGGAACATTCACTGACGGTTTCATAAGTAATGTTCGTCTTGCAAAGAGCAATCTTGAAATAAATGTGTAATCCGAGAATTATTTCAAAGCCACTGTCGAAATAGTTCACTGAATCCTGAGATACATTTCTTCCTGCGGTCTCTGTTTTCCACAGATACAGATACAGAGACACAGCGCGGAAGCAGGCCCCTTGGTCCCACCAGCGATCCTCACACATTAACACCATCTAACCCGGGTCTCCAGCGCGGCATTCGCTGCAAAGCAGCAACTTTACCACTACGCCACCGCGACTGCGACAAGAATCACGAACACTTCGGTTTAGTTTAGGGATACAGCGTGGAAACAGACCCTTCGGTCCACCGAGTCCGCACCGACCTGGGATCCCCACACATTAACACTGCCCGACACAATCAAGGGACAATTTTTTCTTTATACCAAGCCAATTGACCTACACACCGGTATAGTCTTTGGAGTGTGGGAGGAAACCGTAGATCTCGGTGAAAACCCACGCGGTCACAGGGAGAAAGTACAAACCCCATACAGACAGCACCCTTAGTCAGGATTGAACCCGAGTCTCAGGCCACCATGCCGCCCCAGTGTTGGAGTGTTTAAGGGGGGTGGGATTGAAAGTTGTATGTAGGAGAAACACATAAGTGGGAGGAGAGTCAGTGCCAGGCTTCAGTTCACTCGTTAAATCAAAAGGAACGGTCTTATAAAATAAAATTTCCAAGCGACTGACTGCTACCAGTGGGAATTGAGTACGTTATCCATTAAAAAAATATAGGGATGGACACAAAATGCTGGAGTAATTCAGAGGGTCAGGCAGCAGCCCCGGAGAACATGGATAGGCAACGATTCGGGTCAGAAACCTTCAACGTTTGAAGAAGGGTCTCGACCCGAAACATCACCTGTCCATGTCCCCCAGCCTGCTGCCTGATCCGCTGAGTTGCAACAGCATTTTGTGTCTACCTTTGGTATAAACCAGCATCTGCAGTTTTACAATCAGTGTCATATTGTGTCAGGGGTTATGGAGAGAAGGCAGGAGAATGGGATTGAAAGGGAAGGATAGATCAGCCATGATTGAACATTGGAGTAGAATTAATGGGCCGAATGGCCTAATTCTGCTCCACCAACTTGTGAAATTATGAACATATAATAATACAGGGATAGATTCTATTGATCCCTTCGGCTTTTAGAACGTTCTTTTCATATTTAATTAGTGGTCATGTTTATAATGAGAAAATTGTGATTATACAAATGTTCTAAACATTTAGAAGGCAGTCTGCATCTTTAAAGTCAGGTTTAATGAGTTGCAAATGTAATAATTCAGAAGCTATTTCAATTTTTATTACAAATGCCTTAAAGAAAACATTGGCTTGAGAACTGAATTTTGCTTTGTGCTTTTAGATTGATGAATATATTTTCCTACATCTAACATCTACAAAATTGTGATATATAAATATGACTGGCATTATTCACGGTGAATATTACATATTTTTACAAACAATTCCTTTCATATTTTAATGGAGGCATTCAGGCGTTTATATTAAATGGGTTAGACCTATTTGGAAACAGGAAAGACATTGTCATTCACAGCAACAGTACACTGTTTAAAAGTTCGAGATTAATTCTGCTGGAGAGCTCCGATCTGGGTCAAGCCTTTAAACTAATGGGAATCAGCCCTTTAGAACTCAAAGACAATATTCACAACCTTGAGTCCATTGGGTTTGCACATCAAATCCTAGCTATCCCTGTCAGCAAAATCAATGTCCTTCAGATCCCACAGCCCAGCACCATGTGGTCTGGTGAGGAGAAGGACTATGTTGCTGGCTAGATGCTGCCTCTCATACACTTCTCTTTATGTACTGTCTCAGTGTAATCTACTCTTCTCACATAGAAACATAGAAACATAGAAAAAAGTGTAGGCCACTCAACCCTTCGACCCTGCACGGCCATTCAATATGATCATGGCTGATCAACCAACTCAGTATCCTGTACCTGCCTTCTCTCCCACATCTAACTCCCTCTTAAATATAGCCAATGAACTGGCCTCAACTACCTTCTGTGGCAGAGAGTTCCAGAGATTCACCACTCTCTGTGTGAAAAATGTTTTTCTCATCACAGTCCTAAAAGATTTCCCCTTTATCCTTAAACTCGTTCTGGACTTCCCCAACATGGGGAACAATCTTCCTGCATCTAGCCTGTCCAACCCATTAAGAATTTTGTAAGTTTCTATAAGATCTCCCCTCAATCTTCTAAATTCTAGCGAGTACAAGCCGAGTCTAACCAGTCTTTCTTCATATGAAAGTCTTGACATCCCAGGAATCAGTCTGGTGAACCCTCTCTGTACTCACTCTATGGCAAGAATGTCTTTCCTCAGATTACACTACAACCATTGCACTCTTGTATTGAAGATAGACATAAAATGCTGGAGTAACTCAGCGGGACAGGCAGCATCTCCAGATGGAAGGAATGGGTGATGTTTCGGGTCGAGACCCTTCTTCAGATTGAGCTTCAGGGGAGAGGGGGGGTTACAGAGATAAGAAAGGGTAAGAGATCAAAGGAGATGGAGGTCACGGAAGATGTAGAATAGACCATTGTTAACTCGGAGAAGGTGACAACAGAGATACAATGTCTTCAGGGAGACACTCAGACTGGTCGGAGAACTGGGAAGGGGAGGGATGGAGAGAGAGAGAGAGAGAGAGAGAAGAGCAAGGATTACTTGAAGTTAGAGAAGTCAATGTTCATACCACTGGGCTGGAAGCTGCCCTAGCGAAATATGAGGTGCTGTTCCTCCAATTTGCGCTGGGACAGTGTCACATGCTCCTAATGGGAGTAAACAGGATTAGAGTGGATGGGCAAAAAGGTCAACATGGATGTGGGCGAGCAAAGAGACCATTTCTATGCTCAATGACTCAATGATATTTGGAGCAGCGGTAAACTTGCTGCCTTACAGCGCCATAGACGGGATTCAATCCTGACTATGAGGGCTGTCTATACGGAGTTTGCACATTCTCCCTGTGACCGCGTAGGTTTTCTGTGGGTGCTCCGGTTTCCTCCCTAAATGTGCAGGTTTGTAGGGTAATTGGCTTTGGTCAAAAGTTGTAAATTGTCACTTGTGTGCAGGATAGGGGTGATCGCTGGTCGGCGTGGACTCGGTGGGCCGAAGGGCCTGTTTCTACAATAAAGTAAAGATAATAAACCACTATGTGAATTCATAAAATAGGCTGATTTTCAACAGTGGACACGTAAGGAACTGCAGACACTGGTTACAAATAAAGATACAAAGTGCTGGAGTAAGTGAAGAAGGGTCTCAACCCGAGACGTCACCTATTCCTTTTCTCCAGAGATGATACAAAGGTTGGATTTTCTCCAGAGATGATACAAATGGATACAAAGTGCTGGGTCAGGTAGCATCTCTGGAGAACATGGATAGGTGATATTTCAGGTCGAGACCCTTCTTCTTCTGAAGAAGAGTCCCAACCTAAAACATCAGGTGATGTTTCGGGTCAGCACTCTTCTTCAGAAGAAGGTTCCGACCTGAAACGTCTCTTCATGTACTCCATATATGCTACCTGACCTGCTGACTTACTCCAGCACCATGTGTCTGATTTTTAATTCTCTTGTCCGCCTGTACGGGAATCAGAACAGGAGGTGTTTAGAAATACTTGAAAGGACAGGTTAGAGTTCCCTGGGAGAAAGGATGTGTCATTCCATTTGAAGCCCATGTTTTAATCCCTGAAAATGACAAAAAAAAAAACACCTGACGTACATTCATTTGTTGTCCTACATTAATATTATAGCAGTTCTTTTTGAGTGAATATGCACTGAATGGTTGGACCTGTCGAGGTTTGAATCAGAACTCCATGTCTACAATTCTGTAGCCCTGTTGTTGCTCAGCTGAATTCAGCACCTACTTGGAGAGGCTAGGTGCCAGCTTTTCGAAACGATTCATCCTAACTCTAGTGTTTCGGAAGCAACTGCAGATGCGGGTTGACACTGAAGATGGACACAAAATGCTGGAGTAATTCCATGGGTCAGACATCATCTCTGGAGAAAAGGAATAGGTGACGTCTCGGGTTGAGACACTTCTTCAAACTAAGATGCTCCTGACCCACTGATTCATTCCACAGCGGCACAGTGGTAGAGTTGCTGCCTTACAGCGCATGCAGCACCATAGACCCGGGTGCTTGTCTGTACGGAGTTTGTACGTTCTCCCCGTAACCTTTTGGGTTTTCTCCGAGATCTTCATTTTTCTCCCACACTCCAAAGACATACAGATTTGTAGGTTAATTGGCTTGGTGTATGTGTAAATTGTCCCTAGTGTGTGTAGGATAGTGTTTATGTGCAGGGATTGCTGGTTGGTGTGGACTCGGTGGGCCAAAGGGCCTGTTTCTGCGCTATATCACTAAAGCTAAAACTCCAGGATTTTGCATTTATCTTCATCTTAACTTCAGGATGGTTTTAGAATTATATATAACAAGAGTAAGCACTAAGAGCACCATTGGAAGCAAATTTCTCCAGCAATGGCTACAGTTTAGTAGGTTGGGAGCAAAGCTGATGCGTTGATAAGGGCAGCATGGTGGCGCAGCAGTAGAGCACCAGAGACCTTGGTTCCATCCCGACTACGGGTGCTGCCTGTACGGAGTTTGCACGTTCTCCCTGTGACCGGGTGGGGTTTCTCCAGGTGCTCCAGGTTACTCCCACACTGCAAAAAACGCGCGGGTTTTAGGTTAATTGGCTTCTGTAAATTGTCGCTGGTCTATAGGATCGTGCTAGTGTACAGGGTGATCGTGGTCGGCATGGACTCTGTGGGCCGAAGGGCCTGTTTTTCTGTCTCTAAAACATGAACTGCAACTGAAAATTAAAATTAATACATCAAGAAGGAAGATGTACAAGGACTGAGAATTTGGAATGTATCTCTGTCAGTATGACAGGATTCCCATGTCCTTGCGATGGAACCCAGTTTAAAATTAAAATATAAAGCTCACTTTAACTTCTCATCATCCCACCCAACCGATTCTCCGTAGAATCCCCTTGTGTCCTTGCAACTGTCGAAGCCGTGCCTGAACGTAGCCAAAATGGTATTGCAACACTTATGCTATTGAGCTTTGATATCTAATTTTCAATTAAGGATCTGCCTGACTAGAGAGGGAATCTCCAGTGAATTGAAAGTCAGGAAAGGGAATCTAAATAGTTGATGAGCTGGGAAAGCAATTTATCTAATTTTAACGCCCTCCTTGCAATGCTCCTTTGCAGTGATATGGGGCAGAGAGGGGAAATACATCATCCAACTCCATCGTAGGAAATGGCGGTATAACAAGCCAAGAATGAGTAATCAATAAAACTTGTAAAGGCATTCGAGGGCTGTTGAGAGTTTATGGTTTGTGAAGATGTCAGTTTCCTTTTATACTCTCCCACATGCACTGGGTTATAGAAACATGGAAAATAGGTGCAGGAGTAGGCCAATAGGCCCTTCAAGTCAGCACCGCCATTCAATATTATCATGGCTGATCATCTAAAATCAGTACCCCGTTCCTGCTTTCTCGCCATATCCCTTGATTCTGTTAGCCCTAAGAACTATATCCAACTCTCTCTTGAACACATGGTATTATGGCCTGTTCGTGTTAAGGCTAACATTCACCTAACATCATCCATGAAAACAGGTAGCACGGTGGCGCAGCGGTAGAGTTGTTGTCTTATGGCTCCAGAGAACCCGGTTGCATCCTGTCCACGGGGGCTGTCTGTACGGAGTTTCTGCGTTCTCCCCGTGACCTGCGTGGGGTTTTCTCCGGTTTCCTCCCGCACGCCAATGATGTACAGGTTCGTAGGCTAATGGGCTTGGTATAATTGTAAATGATCCCCAGTGTGTGTAGGAAAGTGTAATAAGTGTGCTGGGATCGCCGGTAACAAACGTGGCCGCAAATCTCCACTAAAAAAAAAATCCTTTTGCAGGGAGATGTTCGGACTTTGACCCACTTCAGACCACAACTGCTGCACATGACATTAATTCCAAAGTAATCATGAAGAATCTACTTTAATAGCCATTAATTCTGTTGAATGGGAGCTTCTAAACAGTGGCAGATTCAGAGCTTAACTGAATCATAATGATGAATCGCAAATCTACAGTTTCTATCAGATTAGTTGCATTAATGGGCAATTAAAAAGGATACATTGGGGCAGAATTCAATCTTTCTTGAAGATGTCCTATTTCCAAGTTCGCCGCATGGGCTGGAGTGCATTGTACTATACTACTTCACATCACACGTTCTTGTTACACCTTTGACTGAACTGCCAAGAAGCGCCTAATTAGATTTTATTCCATACTGACTGACTTACAGGCTCTCGATTATTAACTTGCAGTTTATATTTATACAGTAGATTCAAAGGGACTCTCCGTGTATTGAAGTGTTCACCTTGAAATATTCACAGAATATTATTATTATTACTATATTATTTCCACATTATTTAGCTCATACCATTTAATGAATAAGAATGCAATTTAGAGCAAAACTGGATGAAAATTATGTGACAAATTATGCAATAAGAAAATGTCACAAAATCCACCCATGTGTGTTGTCTTTAAATTTTCAGATCTGAAAAAACCGTGTTCCATTTAAAATCAAATCTCTGCATCATGCCATTAGTCTACAGCACGTATTTTATTAACATAAAAGGTGTGAGGTTTTTTTCAAACAAAAAAGGAACTGCATATGCTAGTTAAAACCAAAGATAGATACAAGGTGTTGGAGTAACTCAGTGTGTCAGGCAGCATCTCTATAGAACGTAGATACACTCTGTAGGTGACGTTTTGTGTCAGGAGCCTTCTTCAAACTCAAAGGATTTTTTTTTAAATTTCACGTTTGACACCTTAGTTCAGTTTAGTTTAGTTTCGTTTAGAGATACGGCGCGGAAACAGACCCTTCGGCCCACCGAGTCTGCGCTGACCAGTGATCCCCACACATTAACCCTATCGTACACACGCTAGGGACAATTTACACATACACCAAGCCAATTAACCTACAAACCTGTACGTCTTTGGAGTGTGGGAGGAAACCGAAGATCTCGGAGAAAATGCACGCGGTCACGGGGAGAACGTAAAAACTCTGTACAGACAGCAACCGTATTCAGGATCGAACCCGGGTCTCTGGCGCTGCAAGCGGTGTAAGGCAGCAACGTTTTCACTGCGTCACCATGCAGCCCCTAGCAATACAAATTTTTGCATGAATAACAATATTTATAGGAATAACTACAAAATGGTAAGCTTTAAAAAATAGTTTTCCTTTAAATAAATGCACTCTTCTCTTCTTCCCTATGGCCAAAGGTAAAGTCAGGTGGTTGCTAATTTGCATGAAGTTGGTTTAGCTACCCGATCATTAGCTTGTTCTGATTTTGAAAAATATACAATCTGATGTGCAGAATTTAGCCTGGGTAACAGCAGCCACCAATTTACCCAATCATTAAACATGCTCAAAGCCAGCGATGAACATTGTCCAGTCCATCATGGGTACTGCCTCCCCACCATCAGAGGTGTCTGTAAGAGGCACCATCTCAAATTGGCAGCCAACATCATCAAGACCCCACATCACCCTGGCAACGCTCCCATTTCACTCCTGCCACCGGGAAGAAGGAGTAAGAGTCTGAAAACTGCAACATCCAGGTTCACGAACAGCTTCTTCCCAACAACCATCAGGCTGTGGTCGTGAGTCTGGGTTGAAAGGTGGTCGGAGAATCAGAGAGCAGGAGGAATTCCAGGGGGGGAGCAGCGAGAAAGGCCTGAAGACGGGTCTTGACCCAAAACTTCTCTCCGGAGATACTGCCTGTCCCGTTGAGTTACTCCAGCATTTTGTGTCTGTATTCGCTTTAAACCAGCATCTGCAGTTCCTTACAACAACCATCAGGCTATTGAACACTATGAATTCCAATTAACGCCAACTATGAACTACCTGGGTTGCACTAGGGATTCTGGGCTTTGTTTTCTATTTGCACGACATTAGATTTTTTAAATTTATTGAATTTTGTTTGCTTTTTTATGACATTATTTATTGAATACTGTGTTTGTAAACCTGTAGTGCTGCTGCTGCTGCTGCTGCTGCTGCTGCTGCTGCTGCTGCTGCATGCTGCTGCTGCAAGTAGGAATGTCAATGTTCCATCTCAGGACTTATGATGAAAAAACACTGTTGACTCTAATTCACTAATGTGCTTCATGGAAGGAAACTTTACACTCCCACCCAGTTTGCCCAATGTCGTTCTACTCAACTGCCTCCTCAGCGAGGGAAGTGAGTGCAGCCAACATCGTCTGGAATGACTTCCAGTGCATTTCTTGAAAGTATTTTAAAATTATGCTATGCACCTTTATTTTTAATTAAGCAGTCTTGGTGGAGCTTGTTGGCTTGACAGGGAGGGCAACAAATGATTAATGCACCCACTCACAAGATGAAGGGAGTGTTCCAAGATAATACAGAACTAGCAACTCGGAGGAATGATAGGTCTCTACGATGCATTGGCAATGTCATGGAGCTACACATTGCTGGAAGTTGATAAAGCCATCCGTTAATACTTCATGGGATGTGGCAACCTATCCACATTTGTGATTCTGTTGGCAGGGTCTGTCGCTTTCTCAACCTCTCACCTCTCTCTCCCTTTGCTCCCCTTCACTGCACCAACAAATCTCACTCTAAGCCCAAGTAACAGCAGTTTATAGCATACAATACAATATTTATCCCAGGAAGGAAATGAGTGTGCCAACAGTCATAAAACTTCACAAGATACACGAAACATGAAATTAAAGTGACGAGTGGAAAGGATTGGGGATGTGCAAAGATCAGGGATGGGGGGGTTATCATCCATGGGGACACATTATGGCACTCAGATTCAATACTAAATTCTCCAATATCAAGTAGACCGCTTGGTTTTGTAGCAGGTCTCCCTCAAGACTGCAAGAAATTGCATATAGTTGTGGATGTGGCCCTGGTCCATTGCACAGGCCAGCCTCCCCCAATCAACTTTATCTACACTGCACATTGACTTGGGAAAGCATCCGACCTAATCATCGACCGTTTGCATTCCCTTTATTTCCTCTTCCCTCCTCGCCCATTGGGCAGAAGATTCAAAAGCTTAGAAGCACGGACAACCAGATTCAAGAGCAGCTTCTTAGATATAGAGTCATGCATTAATACAGTGTGGAAACGGCCCAACTCGCCCACACCGGCCAACAATGTCCCAGCTACCCTCGTCCCACTTGCCTGCGCTTGGTCCATAATCCTCAAAACCTGTCCTATCCATGCACCTGTCCAACTGTTTCCTAAACGATGGGACAGTCCCATTCTTCCTCACTGGTATCAAATGACTGAACTGTCCTCCCTTAAGCTAGATCTTCCAGTACTTCTGATCTTCCAACCTACCTCATGTGGACCTTGCACTTTCTCTGTAATCATAACACTCCAATGCTGTAATGCTAAATTCTGAGATCTGTTATATTTTGTTGTTCTTGTCTGTAGCTTTATTGTACTCGTGATTTGACTGGATAACACACATTAACAAAGCTTTTACTGTGCCTCGGTACACATGACTATAATAAACCAATACCAATCTTGAAGTTCCAGGAATGTATTTTCTTTCACTCTCTCATCTCCCTCTATTTCAACTTCTCCAAACTGATCACCTGCAACAAACAAGCCTTCATTCAATCCTGCAGTCCCTCCTGGTCTTCTTCCTATCACACGTTCCTTTTGTTCTCTCCATCACTATCATCCCACCCCTTCAATTTAAAGTAAGATTGTTTTCCAACTAAAGATAGACACAAGATGCTGGAATAACTCAGCGGGTTAGGTAGCATCTCTGGAGAAAAAGGATAGGTGACGTTTCAGGTTGGGACCCTTCTTCACTCCAAAATGTCACCTATCCTTGTTCAAGAAGGAACTGCAGATGCCTTTTTCTCCAGGGATGTTGCCTGATCTGCTGTTACCTGTTACTCCAGCATTTTGTGTCTATTTTTGGTATAAACCAGCATCTGCAGTTCTTTGTTTCTACCCTTTGTTTTCAAACTAGTCCATGTTCTGATGAAAGGTCATCAACTTGAAACATTAACACTATTTCTTTCACTTCTTATGTTCCCAGAGCAGCATTTTCTGTTTTTACTTCAGCCTCCCAGTTTCTGCAGTTCATATTAATTTACACGAGGCCAAAATATAATCAGTAGGTAAATGATCCAATTAATAGGATCTTATGGCAATTATTTCTTTCTTTGCGTCATCTTCCAAAGGAAAACACCGTACTATGGACCCAAAGAGCCGGAGTAACTCAGCGGGTCAGGCAGCATCTCTGGAGTTCATGGATAGGTGACGTTTGGGGTTGAGACCCTTCTTCAGACTGATCATGGATCCTATTAATTGTGGTCTTGAAGAGGTTTTACAGGGATGTTGGTGCCACAGGGATGGATAATTGTCACAATTCAGCCAGGCGCTATTAGCATTGAAACATAAAAGCCATTGTTGCTGGTTTATTTGCTTGGTGTGGGGCAAAATGATGTAGTCGAATGTTTCTGTTCTAAAGGAATATGAGCGCCAACACCTGGTAAGAATTTTGGTTGAGATCCCGAGGACTATATAGCCTGGGAGCAAATATGACAGCTTTAAACAATAGTTAAGTGGCCATTCCATCATTTCCACATAGGGTTATTATGATTTAAATTAAATATAAAATAATAGTGGAAAGCCAATATTTTGGAATGGTTCAAAGGCTTGCCTTTTAATTTAAAATGTTTTTCCATATTAAATGGGAGGGAGGGAGGAAGCGAGAGCGGGAGGGGGGAGAGGGGGAGAGGGGGAGAGGGGGAGAGGGGGAGGGGGAGGGGGAGAGGGGGAGAGGGGGAGGGGGAGAGGGGGAGGGGAGGGGAGAGGGGGGGGGAGGGGGGGGAGAGGGGGGGGGGGGAGGAGGGGGGGGGGAGAAAGCGGGAGACACATAATGAAATCCTTGCCATTAATTACCACAGTGTAAATAATACAGATTTTTTTTTTCTATGCATTTTGTAAAATTAATAAACAGATGCTTGTGGAACAGAAGGCAGGAGAATGGGGTTAGAATGGAGAGATAGATCAGCCATGATTGAATGGCGGAGTAGACTTGATGGGCTGAATAGCCTAATTCTGCTGCTATCACAAAATATGATTTTATGATAATGCATACAAAACTCCTTTAATGAGTTAACGTGCATCTTGAAAATCCAATTGCAGAATGGTGCAGTTGCAGACGGCTTGGTTAGGAAGGAGGTAGATGGGATGTAACAAGAATAATGGGAGGTTATTCATTCTTTTTCTTTGCATTCCTTGTACGAAATATTGAGTTGAGTTGAGTTTATTGCCACGTTTCCTGATTTATAGTGAAAAGCTTTTGTTGCATGCTAAACAGTCAGCGGAAAGACAATACATGATTACAATCGAGCTGTCCACTATCGAGCCATGTACAGATACATGACAAAGGGAATAAAGTGAGTAACGTTTAGTGCAGGGAAAAGTCCGATCAAAGATAGTCCGAGGATCTCCAATGAGGTAGATAGTAGCTCAGGACTGCTCTCTAGTTGTTGATAGGATGGTTCAGTTGCCTGATGACAGCTGGGAAGAAACTGTCCCTGAATCTGGAGATGTGCATTTTCTGGGGTACCTCATAATAGTGGAAATAGATGGGGGAGGGGAGAAGAGGGAGTTACTGAGGTGCAACTCGTCCTTGATTATGCTGCTGGCCTTGCCGAGGCAGCATGAGGTAAGCAACATTTCAACTTCAGGAAAATGAAAACAGAATTAAATTGGCAAGTATTTCCATTTGGTTTTTTTTCAAATGGATTTCAGGAAAGTGAATTAAAAAAAATAGATCACTGTTTATGTCAATCCCTCAAAGGTCAGGTATTTTGGTTCACAACAGACAAGAGTGTGAAAAACCTGCTGACCATGGCATCCTATATGAACAAGATGTATTAAAGATGTATTAAAGCTTTATAACTCAGTTTAGAGATACAGCGCGGAAATAGACCCCATCAGCCCAATGAGTCCGCACTAACCACCAGCACACCAACATTATCCTACACACACTAAGGACTATTTACACATGCACCAAGGCAATTAACATACAAGCCTGTACATCGTTGGAGTGTGGGAGGAAACTGAAGGTCTTGGAGAAAACCCACGTGGTCACGGAGAGAATGTACAAACTCCATACCGACAGCACCCGTAGTCAGGATCGAACCCGAGTCTCCGGCGCTGCAAGCGCTGTCAGGCAGCAACTCTACCGCTGTGCCACCGTGGCCGCCCGTACATATAGCAATACATTCCAGTTTCTTTTTAAAACAGTTAAAGGACGCTACACTCGTATAAGTTAGAATAGTAAGAACATTCAAAATGTTCTAATAATAAATAGGAATTTATTGCAAAATTATAGTTGGAGTTTCAGTGATAATTTACAGTTCACAAGATTTTTCCACTAGTGGGAGGGTCCAGGATCAGAGGGCATAGCCTCAGAATAAAAAGACGTACTTATAGAAATGAGGTTAGGAGGAATTTCTTTAGTCAGAGGGTGGTGAATCAGTGGAATTCATTGCAGCAGACAGCTGCGGAGGCCAAGTCAATGGATATTGATATTCTTGATTAGTAGAGGGCCTGTCCCACTTAGGCAACTCTTTAGGCGACTGCCAGGGAATTGTGTTTTAATGGAATTCACCTATGACACCTGGCGACAACCTATGACAGCACCTACGACAACACTTACGTCAACCTATGACAACAAAAATTGTCACCACTGTCACCGAAAAATTTCAACGTAGAAAATTTTGCGGAAGTCGCCCAAAAAATCACCCAAGTGGGACAGGCCCATAAGGGTGTCGGGGTTTATGGGGAGAAGGCAGGGTAACGGGGTTAGGAGGGAAAGATAGATGTTTGAATGGTGCAGCTGAATGGCTTAGCTTCATTCTCCTCCGAGAACTTATGACAATTTGAATTTCACAGCACCTACATCAAAAAATAAATGCAGTCAGGTAAATGCAGTCAGGCATGTAAATTAATTTGTATGAATGTAGTAACTCAAGGTCCACTCCAGAGATACGAGCTCATATTCTCTGTGACTTTCAGGGCAGCTCTGAGGGAGTACTGCATGTCAGAGATACCACCTTTTGGCTCAAACATTACGCAAGGTCCCGGTTGCTCTTTCATGTGGAGATAAAATATCTTGAAGCCGTATTCATGGAGAAGCAATTGAATTCTCCCAGAGTCCTGCCAAATCGTCTACTGCAGCCATATCCTCAAAGATAACTTGGTTATATATTTCGGTGTCATTTGTCAAAGACTGTCATCTTTACAGAAACAGCAGTTGAAAAGAAAAAAATCACAGGCAGGGAAAAATCACGTATAATTGCTAGCAGTGTTGACATTCGGATACAATCTCATGGCATGAACCTCAATATTCATTTCAGTCCCAGCATGACTATACCAGTTCATGGTGCATCTTTGACCTTGGTTGGGCAAAAGAACTGCCCCCACCCAAGTCTCACCAGCTTCTTGTTCTCACCCAACAAACAGCTAACAATGGCCAGTTTCTTTTATCATTGCTACGTTTTTGCATATTTTTAATTCATTGTTCTATATCTCTCTACATCATTGTCTTTATCTCTCGTTTCCCTTTGCCCTGACGTTCAGTCTGAAGAAAGGTCTCGACCCGAAATGCCACCCATTCCTTCTCTCCAGAGCTGCTGCCTGTCCTGCTGAGTTACTCCAGCTTTTTTTTGTGTCTGTATTTGGCATGTTTTCAACATCAGTCTGTAAAGATTTAATAGGAATCTGAGGGGCAACTTTCTCACTCAGTGGATGGTGGGTATATGGAACGAGCTGCCAGAGGAGGTAGTTGAGGTTGTGACTAGAACAGCATTTGAAAGACTATTGGATAGATATACGGATTGGAAAGGTTTTGAGGGATATGGGCCAAATCCTAGCTAATGGGACGCGCTTAGATGTCCCTTAACATGATTGGCCTGGGTAATTTGGCTGAAGGACTCGTTAACGATCTGCATGGCTCTATGTCTCTGAATCTGACACAATTTCTCCCCATTTGCCTTTTGCCCAAATCACACTTCAAAGGACAACAGAGATTTACCACACATTGGACAGTTAAACAGCAGTTTATAGCCTACAGTGTTTTGTTTAATATATTATTTTATTTAATAAGCACTTGTTTGTTTAAAGTAGGCACAGGCTCAAGAATCCACTTAAATAATACTTGATATCTCTGAAAAATGTAATTACCGCGGCATTATTAAGCCTGAAATCCCTCAAAATATTATTGGCCACGTCGTATATTTGAAGTTAAAATGATCTTAACCTTGATCTACTACAAAGTCATTGGTTTTCCTCATTTCTTTGCTACTCTTCCAGCAGTGCTATAACATCACTGGTCTATTGAACCTCTCATCAAAGTGTGCTGCTCCTTCATGTTGCCTCCGATGCTGCCAATTTGGCCATGCCGCTCCCATTCCCCATTGAACTCCCAGCACTCAGTAGGGCGGCAGGGTGGGAGAGTTGCTGCCTTCCAGCACCAGAGACCCAGGTTCGATCCTGACCTCGGGTGACAATAGACAATAGGTGCAGGAGTTGGCTATTCGGCCCTACGAACCAGCACCGCCATTCAATGCGATCATGGCTAATCATCCACAATCAGTACCCTGTTACTGCCTTCTCCCCATATCCCCTGACTCTGCTATCTTTAAGAGCCCTATCTAGCTCTCTCTTGAAAGTATCCAAAGAACCAGCCTCCAAGGCAGAGAATTCCACACACTGACAACTCTCTGTGTAAAAAAGTGTTTATTCATCTCTGTTCTAAATGGCTTACCCCTTATTCTTAAACTGTGGCCCCTGGTTCTGGACTCCCCCAACATCGGGAACATGTTTCTGTCATGGTGCTGTCTGTACAGAGTTTGTACATCCTCCCCGTGACCTGCGTGAATTTTCTTCAGGTGTTCTAGTTTCCTCCCACACTCCAAAGATGTACAGGTTTGTAGGCTAATTGGATTGGTATATTTGTAAATTGTCCCTAGTGTGTGTGTAGGATAGTGTTAGTTAGTGTACGGGGATCGCTGGTTGGCGCAGACTCGGTGGAATGAAGGGCCTGTTTCTGTGTTGTATCTCTAAACTAAACTAAATACTCCCTTCCATCAAACCCCTCCAAATAAAACTCATTGGTCATAAACCCCCTTCCCTTCCTTTGAATACTGTGTGTGTGTGTGTGTGTGTGTGTGTGTGTGTGTGTGTGTGTGTGTGTGTGTGTGTGTGTGTGTGTGTGTGTGGGTGGGGGTGTGTGTGTGTGTGGGTGGGTGTGTGTGGAGACACAAGAAACTACAAACGCCCGTTTACACAAAAAAAAAGACACAGAGGGCTGGAGTAACTCAGCAGGCAGCATCTCCGGAGAGATCTTGGCTCGCTGATGTTTTGAGTCGGGACCCTTCTTCAGATTGTGTGATGGGGGAAGGGGGAGGTTGAAAGCTGGAACAAAGGTTGGGATGGGACAAAGTCCTGGTAAGTGATATGAGGAGGGGGGGGGGGGGGGGGGTTGATGGCAGAAAATGGACAAAAGCCAGAGATGAAAAGACATAGATTTTAAGAAGATGAGGATATTTTAATTATTTTACATAATATGTTGCGCGAGGTGAGGAGTTCTGATAACAAGAATATGTGAATAGTTGGCTTAACAAGGGGTGGGGGAGGTGGGGGGGGGGGGGGGGGGGGGGGGCAGGGGGGAGATTTAATAAGAATCCGAGGGGTAACATTTTCGGATTGTGATGGGTGTATGGAACGAGCTGCCAGAGGAGGTAGTTAAGGCAGGGACCATTGCAACATTTCTCTGGAATTCTCTGCCACAGAAAGTAGTTGAGGCCAGTTAATTGGCTATATTTAAGAGGGAGTTAGATGTGGCGCTTGTGGCTAAAGGGATCAGGGGGGATGGAGAGAAGGCAGGTACAGGATACTGAGTTGAATGATCAGCCATGATCATATTGAATGGCGGTGCAGGCTCGAAGGGCCGAATGGCCTACTCCTGCTCCTATTTTCTATGTTTAAGAAACATTTGGACAGGTTCATGGATAGGACAGGTTTAGAGGGATATGGGCCAAACGCAGGTCAGTGGGACTACTGTAAATGGGACATGTTGGCCAGTGTGGGCAAGTTGGGCGCGAGGGCCGTTTCCACACCGTATCACTCTATGGAAGGGGGGTACAGTCTAGGTATTCTTATTAGAACAGGTGTAGGGACTGTTATATTTGTCATTTACATTTTGTTTTGTTCAAGTGACAGGCTGGTGATAGTTAGTGAGCTGGATTCATCTTTGACAACTCACATGATAAATCGAAAAGCAAGTCAGATAGTTCCCAAGTTTAACATTAGCAACATCTCCATGGGCTGTATGGTATTTTGGAGTATTTAAAGGTTAGAAACACTGATAATTATGTTTCCTACAATATGTTAATGAATCGTTAGCAGGTCTTTAGCAGACAGATGGATGAGACTAATAAATGCCAATTGCACAGATCTGATCCTTGGGGTGACTGCACCAACATGCACAGTATTAATGTGGACTAAGAAACATTTGTTATATGTGAAGATTTCGATGGTGACTTTTCCCCGGCTGACTTCAGCAGAAGCATTGATTTCCTTGAAGTAGTAGTTGATTTTTATGTAAAAGAAAATTATCAATCTAAGTTCAAACAACCCTAAAGAAGCAGAACTGTAGGTTGTTTCTATTCTTGGCAAGCTAGACTTTGATGCAATTCCTGATGACAAGGACAGGGAGTTCAACCTCGATACATTTTTCTAACACAATTCCTGGGAGACAGGAAAACTACCAAATGGAATTACTGAAGGATGGTGTCACTGCCAGCAGTTAAAATTGCAGATAATGCCTGCCCGTTAGAATCCCATTTTGGAAGCACAACAGGAAGGAAGGATGTAATATTTAAGAAGGAACTGCAGAAGAACTAGGTAAATTGTGTACCTAGGAAGCAAGGATCAGCAGGTTCGGATGAAAACTGGGGCTGACCTTTGTGGCAGGAACCCAGGATTGAGATAATCTGTCATCATTCAATAAATCACAGCTGAATTATAATCTAACCACACACACACACACACACACCTTTGCCCCATTTACCTTAATACTTCCTTTAGACTTTAGAGATACAGTGCAGAAAAAGGCCCTTCGGCCCACCGAGTCCTTACTGACCAGCGGTCATCCTGTACACTAACAATATACTACACACTAGGGACAATTTAACAATTTTTCCCAAGCCAATTAACCTACAAACCTGTACGCCTTTGGAGAGTTGGAGGAAAGCGGAGCACCCGGAGAAAACCCACGCGGTCACAGGGAGAATGGGCAAACTCCATACAGACAGCACCCGTAGTCAGGATCGAACTCGGGTCTCTGGCGCAGTGAGGCAGCAACTCTACCGCTGCACCACGCCAACATTAGGTTCCCATTTTTGAAACAGAACAGTAAGAAAGGATCAGAAGGTTTAGCCAACCAATAGGGCTGGCCATTAGCCTGGGAAAGCAGGGCAGTGATAATCCCCTTCCATCGTTCAATAAATCACAGCTCCATACACCCACCTTTGTCCGATATTCCTTAATACTTCCAGTCATTAAAAAAAAAAATCAGATCAAGGCTTTAAACAACAATTGAAGGACCAATTGATAAAGAGCTCCAAATCCTTGGTAAGCAGAAGAGATTCTGAACAACTTTCCTGGAAGCATCATGTGCAGTTTTCAGATTATGTCTTCTAGTCCCAAACCTGTCCCGCACCCAAATGCTGAGTTCTACCAGCATTCTGTCATTGTTTACTGTTTTATAACTTGTGCAAAGTGATCATAGGCCTTAAGAGTTTAGCTTAAGTTAGTTTAGAGATACAGCGTGAAAACAGCCCACCGAGTCTGCGCCAACCAGTGATCACCCATTACACTAGTTCTGTACTACACACCAGGGGCAATTTACACAAGTCAACTAACCTACAAACCTGCACATCTTTGGAATGTGGGAGGAAACCGGAGCCCCTGAAGAAAACCCACATGGTCACACGGACAATATGCAAACTCTGTACAGACAGCTCCTGTAGTCAGGATCAAACCAGCGTCTCTTGCACTGTAAGGCATCAACTCTATCAAAATGTTAGCACCTACTTTAATTTAGAATAAGGGGTAGGCCATTTAGTAAGGAGATGAGGAACAATGTTTTCACCCAGAGAGTTGTGAATCTGTGGAATTCTCTGCCATAGCAGGTAGTGAAGGCCAATTCACTGGATGTATTTAAGAGAGATTTGGAGCTATATAGCTCTTTGGCTCTTAGGGCTAATGGAATCAAGGGATATGGGGGGGAAAAGCAGTAACAGGGTACTGATTCTGGATGATCAGCCACGATCTATTGAATGGCGGTGCTGGTTCGAACAGCTGAATGGCCTACCCCTGCACCTACTTTCTATGTTTCTAAACCAAAAATCCCTGTATAAAAACTATTTGGCCCCTGGGGTTATCATTTTCAAGCACAAATTATTTGGTCAATGTTAATTTTGGTGAATCTCCATCCTTGAAGCGCCTTCAATATGTTTGAGATGCAAACCTCTTCATCCACTGTAAGTCGTGATGAAGAGTAATTACTACGCATATCCACATCGCTCTTATTTCATTTACAATAATAGCATTATCAATCTTGACTTTGCTTCTGCCCACTTTTATTTTTTTATGTTGTAGCAGCCGTGTGCTGGATTGGTTAGGCTTTGCAACTTTCCCATGAACTCTTACTGCAGCTCGTACAATCTGTTTGGTCTCATTCTGTTGTCTGCCTATAATGAGTGGGTTGAAATGCATGATGACCTGCCAGACGATTTCTTTCTCTTGTGCACAGTCTCACAAAGACTGAGAGCAAAATCAATTAGAAACTGATTGAATTCTTATCTTTAGAGATTCGCAACTTTCGATTTGGTTTAGAAAGTGGGAAAACCTCCTCTGGGAAGACCAGCTTTTTAATTACATCAGAGCGTAGGCAGATGGAAACCATAAAGGGCCTGTCCCACTAGGCGATTTATTCGGCGACTGCTGGCATCATTGACTTACGTATCAGGTCACTGAAAAAGTCGCTGCGTGATGCGGCGTGACGCGGCCTGTTGGCGTATTGACGCGCCGTGTCTCCTCAAGTGTCGCAACATTTTTTTTGTCGCCGATGGATTTCTAAATGTTCAAAATCTTTCGCCGACTCTGATATGTCAGTCAATGACGCCGACGGTCGCCAAAAAATACATCAACGTGGGACAGACCCTTTAGTCCCTTAGTTTTACAAGGAGAGGGTGTGCAAAAGGTGGGAATAGGGTTGCCAATAGGACATCCCGCATATTGGGCTAAATTGGTTTGTTCCATACGGGACTGCCCTTGTCCAGTATTTGACTGCTACTACTCAGGTTGGAGCGCCACGCACGGCCCGCCTCACACGTCCCAACGTAGTGCAGCCCATCCCGAGTGCAGCAGCAGTGCCTTGCCAGTGGCCCCGTCGGTCGGCAACCCGGCCAACTGTCCGCCCTTCGCTTACCGCTTAACATTCACCCAGCCACGGCTGAGTCGGTCAACTAATTTCTGTCGGGAATTTGTCTCTTATTTTGACCTTTTGTCCCTTATTTGGGAGTGAGAAGGTTGGCAACCCGAGGTAGGAAAGGGGCTAAGGCTAATGGCAGGATGTCAGAGGCATTGTTTAACTCTGATCATAGTCATAGATTAATAAGGCATGGAAACAGGCCCTTTAGCCCAACTTGCCCACACCGACCAACATGTCCCATCTACACTAATCCCACCTGCCTGCACTTGGTCCATATCCCTCCAAGCCCGTCATATCCATGTACCTGTCTAACTGTTTCTTAAATGTTAGGATAGTCCCTGCCTCAACTACCTCATCTGGCAGCTAGTTCCATACACCCACCACCCTTTGTGTGAAAATGTTACCCCTCAGATCTTTTCCCCTTCACCTTGACCCTATGTCCTCTGGTCCTTGATTCCCCTACTCTGGGCAAGAGACTCTGTGCATCTAGCCGATCTATTCCTGATCTTTAGACTGCCGGCCTACACCATCTTGAAGCTGCGGTCTCTGGTAGGCCAAGCACCGAATCATCCTGACCATGGATCTGCACATCTGTACGGAGTTTTGCGTTCCCACGGAGGGCATGGGTCCCCGACCCCGGGCCCCCCCCCGAGGACTCTAAAGTTTTGCCTTCCCACACCCAAAGACGACATTTTGTGGTGGATGTTTGGTGTTATAACATTTTCCCTAGTGCATGTAGGTTGGTGTTACATTGCGCCGCAGCTGGCAAGTTCATTTGGGCGGCACTTACTGCACGTGACGAATCTCTGACTTGACTTACAAGTGAAGATAGCTGGTTGGCGGAGAAACTCAGCAGGACAAAGGGCATTATTTCCAAAGGAAAATCACTAACGTTTAAAGGGAAACACGGTGGTGCAGTAAAGAAAGTGAGCTCAGCCCAACAGCGCAAGATACCCACTTTCCATGTCCACTATGGATGCTGTCTGTACCATTTGGAATGGTGAAAACATGACCTGTGGGTTTTCCCAACCCCCCCCCCGAGATCTCTTGACTTTGGCTTCCCCACACACTCCAAAGACGTACAGGTTGGTATGTTAATTGGCATGGTATACTTATAAAATTGTCCCTAGTGCGTGTAGGATGGTGTTAATGTGCGGGGATCACTGGTCGGTGCGGACTCGGTGGGTGGCTGTTTCCATGCTGTATCTCTAAACTAAACTTACAGGTGAAGATAGAAAAGAATGCTGGAGAAACTCAGCAGGTGAAGCAGCATCTATGGAGCAAAGGAAAAGGTGACGTTTCAAGTCGAGACCCTTCTTCAGACTTTGTAAAGAAAGTGAGCTCAGCCCATTGCACAAATACCTGCCATCTTCATGTCCACTTATTTCTTTGTATCCATTGGGAATGGTGAAAAATTCTGGTGTTGACAACTGCTTTCCAAGAGGTTCTTGACTCCTGGCTAAAGAAAATGTGTACTAGACTCTGCATTGTGCAGTGGGAGTTCAATTTAAACAGAAGATAATATATTTCCCACTCATATTAGGCGTGGATATAAAAGGTATGTGTGCAATAGGTATATCAGTGATCAGTACTGGTCACCCAGCCATGAGTCATGAAACACACAAAATAATCGACCTGGGTTCCAGGTTCACAAGGTAAGGGGGGCACAATGGCAGCATCACAGCGCCAGAGACCTGGGTTCAATCATTTGTTGGAGTTTTGCATGTTCTCCATGTGACCGTGTAGGCTTCTCCTGGGTGCTCCAGTTTCCTCCCTCATCCCAGAAATGCTTGTAGATTAATCCACCTCTGTATATTGCACCCTGGTGTGTAAAGAGTGGATGAGATTGTGGGGTCATTTACAACTAGTGTGAACGGGTGATCACCGTAGACTGGGTGGGCCTTTCGTTACGATCATCTCTGTGGCTGGTCAAGAATTTAATCCATTACAGTTGCTATTGAAATGCATGATCTTTCTTCCTCTTTTAGAAGCTGATTGGAGAATCAGGAAGAGAAAAATGAAACAGGATTGCGGATTTCTAACGTTGTATGACTGAGTATGAGACAGGATATACATTGATCAACGTCAGGAATATGATGGGCGGAGAGGATATGAGAGATTGTAAAATTGTGTATATGGTGTGCAGGAGAGTGCTAGTGTACGGGGTGATCGCTGGTTGGCGCAGGCTCAGTGGGCCAAGGGGCCTGTCTCCGGGCTGTACTTCCGAACTGGAAAAGGACAGGAAGGCTGCAGAATGAAGAAGGGTCTCGACCCGAAAAGTCACCCATTCCTTCTCTCCAGAGATGCTGCTGCCTGTCCCGCTGAGTTACTCCAGCATTTTGTGTCTACCTTCGATGAAAGCTGGAAAGAACTGGTTAAGATTTTTCATATTCTTCCAGTCTGTTTCCCTACTAATTTGCTCAGCACAGAGCCGTAATCTTAGAGTTTGAGACATTAGCATGACAATTGTAAAGGGATATCAATAAACTTTCAAATCAGTACAATATTTATATCTTGTAATCTGCCTAAACATATTGCAAGATGACTAATTTGCTCTTGATAGCCTGTCTTTTTCAACTAAAATATTACAGAAAATTAATTTCCTTCATCCAGACTTTTGTAATCTGTACTAGTGGATCTACCAGAGGGTACTGTACGCCAGAGACATTAAAATAATTTATGGCCATTTAAGACAGTGAACGACAGAAGTAAATGTCATATTGCATTTGCTGCTACTATATTATCTATAATAAAGATATTTTGAATTGTTTTAATATTGCCAAATTGGCCTAATTTATCTATAGTGTCCCAATATCATGTTATCCCACAATTGCGTCAATGTGAATAGAGCGACATAGAAATTCAAGAACATTTCAGTAGTTATGAACAATCGTGTAAGATTTAATTAAGGATGTTGAAAGATTGATTCGCATCAATTGATTACGTTATGTTGCAGCTAATTTGATTAAGTTGGTATTATTTGTACGATTGTACGATTAAGAAAATGTATCTCTGTTTATTGTCATAGAGTTTGATTGCTTACTGCAAAGAAGAACAAAAGAGATTGCACGCTCCCAATGCACGGCGGCGCTGCCTCACAGTGCCAGAGGCCAGGGTTCGACCCTGACCTCAGGTGCTGTTTGTGTGGAGTCTGCACTGCCTCTCCCTGGTTTGTCCGGTTAATTTTCCTCTGTAATGACCGAGACACTACATCTAGAAAAAATAAGGTTCGTCTTGACTGACAAACCAGATCAATTTTCAAAAATATGGTTTCCTTTTATTGAATTTCTTCAACAACATAATGGTTGAACACAAACTCAAAACCGATGGTAGCGCTGGGTATGCGGGCGTACGTACGGACGGAAGGGTAGTTGGAAATATATCCGCTTCTTTTACACCTTTTCCAGGGTTTTTTTTTCCTCTTTACTTTGTTTCTTTTTCTTTTCCTCTTTCTTTCCCTTTTCTCCTATCTAGTTATTAGTTTACAAAATGTTAAAACTGAAGCTGTACGAAAATTGTATAACTGTTAAGTTGATCATTTTTCTTTGTAAAATTGCTTCTAACAAAAAAAATTTTTAAAAATTGTAAATTTTTGTTCTGTAAATTGTCCCCCACTGTGTACGACATGGACGAGAAAGTAGGATAATAATAATAATAATAAATTTTATTTATGGGCGCCTTTCAAGAGTCTCAAGGACACCTTACAAAAATGTAGCAGGTAGAGGAAAAACATGTAAGGGGAATGAAATAAATAGTAGAGACATGACTAGTACACAAAGTAAAGACAGACCTAGAACTAGTGTGAACGGGTGATCGATGGTCGGCGCGGGCTCGGTGGGCCTTAAGTTACGATGATGTCTGTACTTTAGTGTGTAGCACCTGGAATTAATTGAACTTGCGAAAGTTTCTATTGGGATGCAAGATCTTTCTTCCCTTTTGAGAAGCTGACAGGAGGATCAGGAAGAGTATATTGAAGCAGAGATGGGGATTTCTGACAGATGCTGTGTGGGTGACACTGGTGGGAATGGATATACATTGATCAGAAGGAGATGTCAAAAGTGAAGGAATATGATGGGCGGAGAGGATACGAGAATAGATAGGCAGCTACCATAAAGGAAAGCAGAAAGTCTTCTGCAGACACATGAATAATAAATGGCCAAAGCAGCAAGGAATGAGGCTGATTAAAGACCAAAAATGAGATCCACGCTCGGTTGTTAATGTGACAGAAGAACTAACTGAATGATTTTTACTCGCTTTATCAAGGAAAATATTGCTGCCAATTTATTTTAAAAGAGAACATTCAGAGCTACTTATTTACATCTAAAGATTAATCAGAAGGAAAAATCGAGTAGTGAGGGTAGGTAGGTCACCAAATCTGGGTGAATTGTGACCCGATTGGAAAAGTTGAAAGTGCAGCGATCCAGGGCGGCACGGTGGCGCAGTGGTAGAGCTGCCGCCTTACAGCGCCAGAGACCCGGGTTCGATCCTGACTACGGGCGTTGTCTGTACGGAGTTTGTACGTTCTCCCCATAACCTGCGTGGGTTTTCTCCGGGAGCTCCGGTTTCCTTCCACACTCCAAAGACGTACAGGTTTGGAGGTTATTTGCCTTGGTATAATTGTCAATTGTCAATTGTCCCTAGTGTGTGTAGGATGGTGTTAGTGTGCGGGGATCGCTGGTCAATCGGCATTAACTATCTATTTTTACAGCCTCACTCAAAATAGAATGCAGAGATAACCCCAATTGGCCATTCAGTTTTACCTGAACCACGGGCAAAATGCTAGAAATGAGTGCGCCGACCAGCGATCACCCCGTACACCAGCACTATACTACACACTACGGACAATTTACAATTTTACAATAGCCAATTAACCTACAAACCTGTACGGCTTTGGAGTGTGGGAGGAAACCGGAACACCTGGAGAAAACCCACGTGGTCACAGGGAGAATGTACAAACCCCGTATAGACAGCACCCACAGTCAGGATCGGACCCGGGTCTCTGGCGCTGTGAAGTGGCAACTCTACCGCTGCACCACGAAAAATAATAGCTATTTACACGAGCATGGATTAACGAAGATAATATAGCATGATTTGTTAAATCATGCTTAACTTGATGATGTAACAGGAGTTGGTGCGAAAAATGCTGTTGATGTGTATATGAACTTGCAAATGGAGTTTAATAAATAATAAGAAGGGTCTCGAACAGAAATGTCACCTATCATACAGTACTAACATACTGTGTATGCGTGTGGTACACCAGCTGCACAGCGGCTCAGAGGAAAGCGCTCCAGAGGGCCATTGACAACGCCCAGAGGATTGTCGGCTGCCCTCTCCTTACCTTGGAGGACTTACACAGTTCCCGCTGCACCAAAAAATCCCAGAATATCATAAAGGACATTTCCCACCCCGGACACTCCCTGTTTGAACTGTTGCCGTCAGGCAGACGGTACAGATCTACAAGGACAAGGACAAATAGATTAAAAAACAGTTTTTACCCCACTGCTATAAAAGCACTAAATGTAGCCGCCAAGGAACGCAGGGGCGATACAGACTAAGGGACTGTGGTAACTGTGGAATCGACAGAAGGATGGAGGGTTGCGTGCTTTGTCCGTGATATTTATTTAGTTGTTTATCTTTAATATTTTACCTTGTATGTATCATTAGCTTTTAGAAATGTTTGAATGCTGCACTGACTGGCTGACATTTTAAATTTCGTTGTACATGGTTCATGTTACAATGACAATAAAGAAACTATTCTATTCTATTCTATTCAATGTTGTCCAAGGATGCTGCTTAACTCGCTGAATCACTCCAGCATTTTGTATTATTTTTGATAAATGATACAATTATTAGTAAAATTGAGACCTATGGAATGAGAATGGTTGCAACACCATGGGGTTCAAAATTGGCTGAGAGATTAGAAACTTTCAACAGAGTTGCGAGATTCAAAGAGCCAGGCTAGTTAAATTTTAGTTCAATAGTCCACACTTTAATTTGAATTATGTTTTGTCTCAGAAATTGGTGCAAAGTTTCCATTAATCATATAACCATATAACAATTACAGCACGGAAACAGGCCATTTCGGCCCTACAAGTCCGTGCCGAACAACTTTTTACCCTTAGTCCCACCTGCCTGCATTAGATAAGTATTCTTCCTTATCTCAGTTCTGAGTGGCCGATCGCTGATCCTGAGACAACATCCCTCAACATTGCAAGCAGATTATCTTAAACATACTCCATTGGTTGTACACAGGTATTCCATGGAATTCTTACATGGTAGTACCTGGTTTAGGATCATAGTGGTTCTTATTGTTACACTGAGTATAGGAGCAAGGAGGTCCTACTGCAGTTGTACATGGCCCTGGTGAGACCGCACCTGGAGTATTGTATGCAATTTTGGTCTCCTAATTTGAGGAAAGGACATTCTTGCAATTGAGGGAGTGCAGCGTAGGTTCACCAGGTTAATTCCCAGGATGGTGGGATTGACATATGATGAAAGACTGGGCTTACATTAACTGGAATTTAGGATGAGAGGAGATCTTATAGAAACATATAACATTCTTAAAGGATTGGACAGGCTACATGCAGGAACAATGTTCTTGATGTTGGGGGACTCCAGAACCAGGAGTCACAGTGTAAGAATAAGGGGTAGGCCATTTAGGACTGAAATGAGGGAAAACATTTTCACCCAGAGTTGTGAATCTGTGGAATTCTCTGCCACAGAAGGCAGTGGAGGTAAATTCACTGGATGTATTCAAGAGAGAATTAGACATAGCTCTTAGGGCTAATGAAATCAAGCGATATGGGGAGAAAGCAAGAACAGGGTACTGATTTTGGATGATCAGCCATGATCATATTGAATGGAAGTGCTGGCTCGAAGGGCCGAATGGCCTACTCCTACCCATTTTCTATGTTTTTATTTCGCTATGTGGAGTTTGCAGGTTCTCCCAGTGAACACCTATTCTCCCCGTTTCCTCCGGGGGCTCTGGTTTCATCCCACATCCAAAAGATATTCAAATTTATAGATTAATTGGTCTCTGTAAAATGCCCCTGGTGTGTGGGGAGTGCATGCAAAAGTGGGAATAACATAGAACTAGTGTGAACGGGTGAGTAGTGGCCGGTGCGGTCTCAGTGGGCTAAAGGACCGTGTTTCAATGCTGTATCTTTCAATCAATCACGCAATCAATCGATCCAAGTAGGACAGATTTGGGCAAATCACTGGGAGACTCAAACTGGTACGTAATATTGAAAGTTGTTTTTAGGAATAGAGGCTTGTTTAAGTCTTAATTGTCAAGAGCCATTGAAATCGATGTCAAATCAAGTGGAAAGTTAAACAACCGGCAACCAAGTAGACCATGTAAGAATGATCAATGTGCGTTCCAAATTGGCAATGGTTGAGGATTAAGCTGGGTACCAATGCTCAAACTGCAACTTCAACTCCAGTCAGAGAGAGCTGTAGACCCAGAAGGGTCTTGACACAAAAGGTCACCCATTCCTTCTCTCCAGAGATGCTGCCTGACCCGCTGAGTTACTCCACCACTCATTTTACATGTGTCTTTTTGTGTAAACAAAGCAAGAACAGTTACAGGTCTTTGGATCAGGCATCACAGTGGTAACAATACAAAGATGCAGCAGGATTTGAAGTGATATAAGTCTGCAACACCACACTTGGCAACTGTGACAACTGGAGTAGAGAGATGAGGGTTGATGAGATGGGGCATCAGTTGATCCAGCCCATTACTTCCATGTCAGGTTGCAGAACAACACAGCAATGGGCCCTTCAGCCCTACACATCCATGCTGACCATGACTCCTATCTACGCTAATCCCATTTACTTGCATTATAAGACCATAAGGCACAGGAGCAGAATTAGGTCATTCAGCCCATCAAGTTTGCTTTGCCTTTCAATCATGGCTGCTCTATTTTGCCCAATCAACTCCATTCTCCTGCCTTCTCCCCGTAACCTTTGACGCACTTCCCAATCAAGAACCTATCAATCTCTGCCTTAAAAAAACCCAATGTCTTGGCCTCCACCACTGTGTGCGGCAACTAATTCCACAGGTTCACCACCCTCTGGCTGATGAAATTCCTCCTCATCTCCATTCTGAAGGTACGCACTTTTATTCTGAGGCTCTAGACTCTACCATTACTGGAAACATCCTTTCCATCCATCCACTCTTGGCCTCTACCCCTCCACCCCCTTCCCATCCACATACCAGCCCAAGAATGGGCAATGTGCGATTCAGAGTTGAATGGGTCAATGGTGCTTTCTCTAGGTAATGAGGTTTCCCAAACACCTCCACTTCTCTCTTTCATTTTGCTAAAGATTAGATATGTGTTCAGGGGACACTTGTTGTCAAAGAACAATTTCAATTCACATTCTTAAGTTTGGTAATTTGGGCAACATATAGTGAAGTGACCTCCATTGGTGCAAGATATGGAAAACAAAAGTTAGAACGCAATGCCCAAAAGATAAGTTATTTTCGCCAATGAAACCAAAAGGGACCGTTGAACAAGTTTGCAAAGTGATAAATCATAATTTGAGTGAAATAGCAACTAATTGTATGAAGAATAATAATTTGGTCTGATCAGAATCTCTGGCCTATTTCATGCTGAATTAAAAGGCAAAATCAAAGTGATAAAAATAAAACAGTTGTACTGATGTGCCTGTGTAGGAAGGAATTGCAGATACTGGTTTATACTGAAGATAGAAACAAGCAGCTGGGCTAACTCAGCGGGACAGGCAGCATCTCTGGAGAGAAGTGTTTCGGGTAGAGACCCTTCTTCAGACTGAAGTCTGGTCTTGCGCCCGTTCTGATATCAGACGAGGTTTGGATTTAAATCCTGTTGAAATAACAGCCTTTGCAGAGCAGTCTCATGACTTAATGGACTTTTTTTAGACCAGTTCATAAAGATGTCCCTACAGCCTGAATCAAGTCACAGTGGAAAAAAAACCACACACTTCACAATTTACTGGTTTTAACGTGCAAGCATTCAACGTACAAACGCAGAACAAGCCAAGTTCTGCAATACAAACTTTCCTCAGATTGATAAACACAAAGTTAACCAAAAATGAAATTAATATAAATGATTAAAAAATAGGTTCACAATTGAACCTCTTTAAATCATGAAATTTGAGAGATGGTTTTACTGGGACAAACTCCATTGTATTTCTGGCACTAAACATTTGATGGTAAAATATACCAGAAAGTATTAGGGTTTCTCGGTCAACCTTATTTTAATGCTACAAAACTCCATTAAATGCAAACAGGCATTATATAATTTGATATTAAAATTGCACAAACCCAACCTTTTCTTCAACATTGTATCTCCTACTTTATGATGTTCTCTAATATAATGACCATAGACCTAATTGCAATTTATAGACATTAATAGATAACGTAAATTTAATAAAAATGTTAAATGTCACAATAGTAAATGTCACAATTTTACATTTTATTTAAAAGCAATTCAAAACCACCATTCTAAAACAAGGTACAAATCACATCCCAATAACTGGCAAGTGAATAATAAAGACAGGAGGTAATTAAGTTGTCTTTTCATTAAGGCTACAATGTAGAGAAAAAAACACTTAAATTGGCACAAAAAGATCAATGTGAATTCTAGGAATTTATTGCTAATAAATCAAATGCTAATTGGTATGAAAATAACCGCACAGGCCTTAAACATTTATGGTGCTCGACTGGGCTACAAATAACACAGAGCGACAATGTCACATTTGACCCGAATGGCTGCTTCTGAGTTTCAGACACCAGGTAATCAAAAGGCCATGGATAGTTGACGTTTATGGCTCCTCGGCAAGGCAAAGATATTGTGAGCAGGAAATGCTGGAAACCTAAATTGTTAACAAAGACATCAATTATTGCTGATGGTCAGTAACCCTGACCATACTTCAATCAAACCACAGTCTCTGTCACCGGAGGCAGACGTCAGTTACACATGATTTTATCTCAGTATTGAGATAGATTAATTTTTTTCAGTTTAGAGGTACAGTGCCCTTCGGCTCACCGAGCCTACGCCGACCAGCAGTCCCCGCACACTACACTAGCCTACACAAATTAGGGACAATTGGGGTCAAGGAAAGAGTGGTCACGTCGCGGCCCTGTTTTCACCAATCTTTCCACCACCGCCACGCACAAGAAGCACCAGACAAACACCATTGTGAGCAGATGCCGAGAAATGTGTTCAGCTCTGGCTGAACAACTTCTAATCTTGTGTGTGGACTCGACAAGAAGAAGACTAGGAGCAATTGACATCTATACCAAGCCAATTAACCTACAAACCTGTATGCCTTTGGAGTGCGGGAGGAAACCATAGATCTCTGGGAAAACCCACGCAGGTCACGGGGAGAACATACAAACTCCGTACAGACAGCACCCGTAGTTAGAATCAAACCCAAGTCTCTGGCACTGTAAGGCTGCAACTCTACTGCTGCGATTGTTGTTACCTTTGCACTTCATGCTCCGTAAAAACTCATTGCTTCTTTATAAAGCGGAAGTACCAATTCACTGTTGTTAAATCCCGTACATTGAGGTCAAATCCCCTACATTGAGGTCCTGGCATGTGGGGCAGCACTGAAGGTGCTCCACTCATGTCTGTTCTGGGCCAGCTACTGAACACTACCCCAGGTCAGGTCCATTGTTTTCAGTTCCTCCTCTACAGTTCGACACCAGGTGGTTTTGGGTCTCCCTCTTTTCCTTTTCCCTTCCGGTGTCCAGTGCAGGGCTATTCTTGGGATGCTGTCTGGTTACATTCATCCTAGCATCCGTCGATAGCTCTGGCTATCCATCACGCCCAGTAGTGTTGGTTCCTTCAGTTGCTGTTTCCGTAACATATTCGTTTTACGAGACAGGGTTGTTAGCCGTGTGCTCAACCCCCAACCTGGAGGACCAGTGGATCGCTCTTTGTCTTGCCTCTACCCTTCGACCTGTCCAGCATGGGAGACCCTAACAGGAGAAGAATCTCCCGCTGGCCTAGCTCTAGGGGTCACTGAGACACACAAGCTCCACGACCACAACAAGGTTGCAATCCAATGGGGAGTAACCTGAAATATCTTCTGACCATTCCCTCCACAGATGCTGCCCAACCCACAAAGTCCGAAGAAGGGTCTTGGCCCGAAACGTCACCCATTCCTCTTCTCGACAGATGCTGTCTGACCCCCTGGGTTACCTTTGTGCCTATCCACTAGGTTCCTCCTCATTTAGTGTTTTACTCAAGATTCCAGTGTGTATAGTTTCTTGTGTCTTGAATTAATTCTGTCGATAAAACTGCCAAATCATAACCATCGACTAATTTTTTTTACTTTTATGTTAGCCCGCCAAGCAAAATATTTGACCAAAGTTATTGTATTGCAATTATTTATTTCCGTGTGCATCAATCTTCAGGTTATTACATCTCAATGAACGTGATTGTGGCCAATTTATCTCAGTAAGTATCTGCAGGAATGTTCTCGGTTACACTCTGTGCACAATTATAGCAGCAACGGATCGCCAATAAGTTGCTGAAACAAAACTCACTCTTCCAATTTTTTTCCCTTGTCTCGTGATAAATTACACTTAATGGGGTGCAGTTCCAGAGGCAGCAGTTCTTCGTGAAGGTGTTATTCCTTGTGAATCAAAGCTGGACAGCCAGAGTTAATAAGATTGACGGATGTTCTTGAGGACTCGTCCCACCCATCTCCAATGTTCACACCTCAATAATTCCCAACAAAATTCAATCGCAGAATGATTGGGAGAGAGATGCTTGCCAGATTGCATCTTCCACACCAATTACAATTCTCCCAATGCTACCCTGGTAGAAGAGGGTTGACAGACCAAAAATCAAGTATCAAAATTGGCAATGTTCTCAACTAGGCAACACAGTTACAGATTGATGTAGGCTCGGGAGAGTCTTTGACTGACTTCTGAGGTATACAATTCCTAATTCAGGACAATGGCTCCATATTTTTTACGAATAATTTTCCGACGATAATGAAATTACTTAATTTTCAAATCCGCCGGTTTATTCTCAAAGCTACTTCTGCCGAAAAATAATTAGGTTGTAATCCACTTCACAGAGTTTAATAATCACTTAAACACCATGTACATGCACTTCAATGCATCAGCTTTAGTTAACTATGTGCAAGTATGTGTAATTGACAGAATTGAATCCAAGCATGCTCTTCCAATGTCTGGATATTTGCTTGCCAATTTGCTGGATTCATTGCTCAATGTGTCAATGAATGTTTACTTCTTTTACAGCTTAATGAACCCGTTTCTTCAATCAAGTCTGGTATTCAAAGCAAGCAAAGTGGCACTGAATAAAATTGCAAATTACTGCAAAATACTACATGTGAAGTTGTTTAAGAAGGAACTGCAGATGCTAGAAAAATCGAAGGCAGGCATAAATGCTGGAGAAACTCAGCGGGTGAGGCAGCATCTATTGAGCAAAGGAATAGGTGACATTTTGGGTCGAGATCCTTCTTCAGACTCATGAATTTTTTCTTCCTTTACATCCTATCATGTTTTTGGGTGCGTTTAGTTTAGTTTTGGGATACAGCGCGGAAACAGGCCCTTCGTCCCATCGAGCACACACCAACCAGCGATCTCCGTACATTAACACTGCCCTACACATACTAGGGGCATTCTTTACATTTACTCCACAACCCACAAACCCGTACGTCTTTGGAGTGTGGGAGGAAATCGGAGCACCCGGGTCACGGGGAGAACGTACGAACTCCGTCCAAACAGCACCCATAGTCGGGATCGAACCCCGGTCTCTGGCATCGTAAGGCAGCAGCTCAACCGCTGCGCCACCGTGCTGTATTGTTTTATTGAGACTATTGACAGTCTGATTAAGTCAGAAACAATGAACTGCAAACGTCAATTTACAAAAAAAAGACACAAAGTGTTGGAGTAACACAGCGGGTCAGGCTGCATTCTGGAGAACGTGGATAGGTGACATTTCAGGTCGGGGCCCTTCTTCAGAGTGATGTGGTGGGGAGGGGGAAGGGGGAAAAAGCAGGAAGAGAGGAGGGACCAGGCCAAAGCCTGGCAAGTAACAGGTGGATACAGGTGAGGGGAAGTTTTGGATAAGCAGATGGTTTACAATGGCCTGAGATGAAAAGACTAAAGGAGTGAGATAAGGACAGAAGATTGTATGGCAGTGGGGTATTGATTGCATTTCTAGTGATCCAGAGGCAGAGACTGCCAAGCAAGAGATTCAAGTTCACATCCAACCTTGGCAGCTGTGGAATTTCGATTTGGTTAGGAATTTGGGGAACAATTAGTCTTAATAATGATGACAGAAAAGCAGCAGGTTCTGGCATTAAACACCTATTTGGTGCATTATTGAGCTTCAATGGAGGAGGAAATCTGTCATCCTTTTCCAGGCTGACCTGTGTGTGACCCTAATGGGGTGGAAATGTCAATGACTAGAGGGCAGAGCTTTAAGATGAAAGGGGCAAAGTTTAATGGAGAGTGGACAAAAATGCTGGAGAAACGCAGCAGGTAAGGCAGCATCTATGGAGCGAAGGAATAGGTGCTGCCTCAGGAGTTTCTCCAGCATTTTTGTCTACCTCCAGCACTTGCAGTTCTGTCTTAAAAGTTTAAAGGAAATGTGCAGGAAGAGTTTATTTAAATGTAGATAAGTGGTGAGTGACTGGAACTTGCTGCCAACGGGTGGTGGTGGAGGCAGATTCGATAGTGGATAGGATTTCCACCCTGGGAAAACGGTAGAAATCCTTCAAGTCCGAGAGTGATACAGTGCGGAAACAGGCCCTTCAGCCCAACTTGCCCACACCAGCCAACATGTTCCAGCTCCACTTGCCTGCTCTTGGTCCATAGCTCTCCAAACCTGTCCTGCCCATGTACACGTCTAACTGCTTCTTAAAGGTTGGGATAATCCCAGCCTCAACTACCTCCTCTGGCAGCTTGTTCCATAAACCCACAATCCCTTTGTGTGAAAAAGTTACCTCTCAGATTCCTATTAAATCTTTTCCCTTGTCCTCTGGTCCTTGATTCCCCTACTCTGGGCAACAGACTCTGTGCATCTACCCTTTGATCAGTCTGAAGAAGGGTCTCGACCCGAAACGTCACCATTCCTTCTCTCCAGAGGTGCTGCCCGCCCCGCTGAGTTACTCCAGCGTTGTTTGTCTACCCTGTGCATCTACCCGATCTATTCCTCTCATGATTTTGAACACCTCTATAAGAGTTACAAGAGATACCTCCATAGGCCCTTTCTTTGGAAAGTGAACCCAAACGCCACACACGTGACCAGTCCTAGTTGGCCTCTGACCCTAAACATTGTCAGCAGAACATATCAAAATTTCACTTGATAAACCGAAAAAAATATATATATAAATCATATATACAGCCCAGAACAATACACCTGTGATGCTTTCAGAATTGGAAGAGATGTATTAGATTAGATTCAGTATTAGATTAGAAGAGATCCAGGCTCGAAGGGCCGAATGGCCTACTCCTGCACCTAATTTCTATGTTTCTATGTATTGCACAATTTTTCAGCTGTTTGGTCACACACGTGACCAAGACTGTGGCCTATACACCTCTATAAGTGTGAATGCCATGGACCTATGGAACCAGACTCCAAACACAAGCACCACACTGTAACACCACTATCATGGCCCCGATCCAAAAAACATTCTTCAAGTTTCAGACTTAGTAATCTGTACACTCCACAGCATGTACAATATATCATAGAAATAACTTGTGAAACCAATTGAACAACTGCAATGAAAATGTAAATAAAAAGATAATCAAAAGCACTTTTCCAGTGTTGTAAGGACATGTGTTCTCGTAATAACTTAAACTGGTTCATTCGGATTAACGGAGGGCACTTTCTTTTCTTTTTTTTCCTATCAGCCAAGTTTTCAATTTATGAATTCATCTATATTTTATCTGCAATGTCATAAAGTCCAGCGATAAGCTGAACACAGCTTAACAGAAGGTCAAAACCTCGAAACATCTGATGAACAAAGAATCACTGAGCTACCCGAATCCTTGTTGACCTTCACTACTGTATCAATCAGACTAGAGAAAAAAAAATTAATCTTCAGTATATTTAAAATCAATAACGTGTTAGCATGCCGACATATAGAGCATTAGCTTTTAAATTTAGCACAAAATAAGCTCTGAATCCTTCACAGATAGTTCAGGGGTTTTGACAGCATACTTTCTCTGAAATATAATTCTCTATTTCTGCACAATTCCCTTTTTTTTTTGCATTGAAGCCATTTTTTTTCAATTACCTACAGAAGAGTTCAAAGAAAGGAAGCTGGAACTGTGGAAGATATTAATCAATTGTCTGAAGAATGGTGGGACAATGATCCATTTTGTAAGCATGAACAAACACCGCGGGCGGCACGGTGGCGTAGCGGTAGAGTTGATGCCCTACAGCGAATGCAGCGCCGGAGACCCGGGTTCGATCCCAACTACAGTTGCTGCCTGTACGGAGTTTGTACGTTCTCCCCGTGACCTGTATGGGTTTTCTCCGAGGTCTTCAGTTTCCTCCCACACTCCAAAGATGTACAGGTTTGTAGGTTAATTGGTGTGGTAAATGTAACAATTGTCCCTCGTGGGTGAAGTCTGCGGGGATCTCTGGTCGGTGCGGACTCGGTGGGCCGAAGGGCCCATTTCCGCACAGTCTAAACTAAACTAAACTGAAATATCCTCACAGTACAACAGTTAAATTATCAACACAGATCCTGGGGTAAATGGAAAATGGAGGCCCCTGCAGCTGATACTAAAGGCATTGGAGTCATACAGCATAGGCCCTTCGGCCCAACTCGTCCATATAAACCCAGATGCTCCATCGAAGTTAGACCCATTTGCCAGCGTTTGGCCCATATCCCTCAAAATCTCTGCACTACCTATTTGTACTCATGTATTGTGTAGGAAGGAACTGCAGATGCTGGTTTAAACCAAAGATAGACACAAAAAGCTGGAGTAACTCAGCGGGTCAGGCAGCGTCTCTCGTGAACAGGAATAAGTGATGTTTTGGGTCGAGACCCTTCTTCAGACCGAGTCAGGGGGCTCATGTATCAATATTGTATATTGATGTTTTTTGTGTTTTTTTTAATTTTTTAGAGATACAGCACAGAAACAGGCCTTCGGCCCACCAAGTACAGGCCAACCAAGGATCCCCGCACATTAACGCCACCCTACACACGCTAGGGACAATTTACACTTGTACCAAGCCGAATAATGTTAAACCCCTTTAGAGTGTGGGAGGAAACCAAAGATCTCGAAGAAAACCCATGCGACCATGGTGAGAACGTGCAAACTCCGTACAGACAGCACCCGTAGACCGGATCGCACCCGGGTCTCCAGGGCCGCTGGCGCTGTAAGGCAGCATCTCTACTGCTGTGCCACCATGCCGCCTGCCCGATTGTAATCATGCATGGATGATTTACCTGGCTAGCACATTTTGCACAATGCCTCAGTATACGTGTCAATATTAAACCAATATGGCGCCACACCAACCATATAACCATATAACAATTTACAGCACGGAAACAGGCCATCTCGACCCTTCTAGTCCGTGCCGAACACATATTCTCCCCTAGTCCCAAATACCTGCGCTCAGACTATAACCTTCCATTCCCTTCCCGTCCATATAACTATCCAATTTATTTTTAAATGATAAAAACGAACCTACCTCCACCACCTTCACTGGAAGCTCATTCCACACAGCCACCACTCTCTGAGTAAAGAAGTTCCCCCTCATGTTACCCCTAAACTTCAGTCCCTTAATTCTCAAGTCATGTCCCCTTGTTTGAATCTTCCCTACTCTCAGTAGGAAAAGCTTTTCCACGTCAACTCTGTCTATCCCTCTCATCATTTTAAAAACCTCTATCAAGTACCCCCTTAGCCTTCTGTAATACCAATAACAAAAACAAAAGATCAAAAATAAATTTCAATTGGACATTGCAAGATCAAAAATATTGTTAAATTTTCTTGATAGTTGAATGGAATAAATCTTCAGCTTGCATAGTTAATATACATCTTCAAAATTGGTTTGTGATGTAAATAAATGGATCATGTTTTTATATCGGTGAATTTAAGTAGACAAGATGATATCTGAAGAGAGAGAGCAGCTGTCTATTTTCCTTGGCAAGGAAGGCAAGACCTTTACAAACTAATCTGAGGGAATTATGATGAGGAATTTTTTTTTAATCTATCTGGTACAAATATTTTCTCTTGAAAATTAAAAATCTGGTAATAAAGCATCTGGGAATAAAAGGCCAAAGATGCTTTTTTATTATTCAACGTTTAAATCATAAACTCGGATGATTGATATCAATTTCTAAGCCTCGGAAAACAAAGTAGAATTGATTGTCACATGAACAGAACATTCTCCTTCAAACCAAATGTAAGAGGTAAATACAAAAAATCTTTTATTTTCCATATATAAAGCAACTACCATTTCATATATCACTTGGAAAGGAGATGTATATTGTTCAGGACGAGGCTTTTATCTACGACCTTTACTGTGAAGATTCATCAATTTAATTCACAATTTATACCCAACACATCTGCCATCACAGATGGGCTAGTAAATAGCATCTGTGACTTTAATACCCGATTAAAAAAAAAGTGAGCTGCCTACATGCCACCATAAATCAGAGATAAATCTTCTTTATTCATTACCTTAAATATGGCAATTAAGAAATAGACTTGCACATCTTTGCAATTCCTACAGCACTATTAAACATTGTCTCTATTTTGAAAACTGCTTGACATTCCAGACCAAAGTGTTGATGGTGCATGTATTAGTCTAACATTTGAGTGATGTTTTCAATGGAAACTGTGATTAAATACTTAATGAAGATCAGTTATAGAGTATTTTTAATTGGAACTTAATAATAGCATTTGTAACGGTTCCTTGATGCTCTATTGTTGCAGGTCCCCAGATAGAGTAAAATTCTTTCTTCTGGAGATTAGAGATACAGTGTGGCAACAGGCCCTTCGTCCCACCGAGTCCATGCCGACCAGCGATCCCCGCACACTAACACTACAATTACAATTAGCTTACAAACCTGTTTAAGAAGGAACTGCAGATGCTGGAAAATCGAAAGTAGACAAAAGTGCTGGAGAAACTCAGCGGGTGCAGCAGCATCTATGGAGCGAAGGAAATAGGCAACGTTTCGGGCCGAAACCCTTCTTCAGACCGCTTACAAACCTGTATGTCTTTGCAGTGTGGGAGGAAACCAGAGTGCCCGGAAAAAGCCCACGTGGTCACAGGGAGAATGTACAAAGTCCATACAGACAGCACACGTAATCAGGGTCGTACCCGAGTCTCTGGCGCTTTAAGTCAGCAACTCTACCGCTGCGCCACCTTGCCCGCCCAGTAAAATCTTACTATACTGACTGTATTATATGCCAGCACAATCATAAATATGTACAACAGTGCAAAAAGTGCTTGTAGTGTCAGAGTTCAATTTTTCAAAATTATACTGAACAAAAATGTTTGATTTATGGAAACAACCAATAAACTTATTTTTAAATCATGATCGAGAATCTTTTTTTTTCAGATGCAACAAAACAATCCTTGATTAGTTATAGTTGATTTACTGCTTGTTATTTGACTTTATAAGGCAATATTACAATGTTACAATAGCACTTAGTAGCAATGTCTTACACAAGGCAACTCGTGGCTGTGCTGTTTGTGTTATTTATTTTCTTTCTCAAGAGTCAAGAGTGTTTTATTGTTATACGTCCCTGATAGTACAATGAAATTCTTACTTGCAGCAGCACAACTGAATAGGTAAACATAGTGCACTGTAAACACCATAATAACAAGAGAGAAAAAAAAAGTTCAGTGTGTATATATAGACACATACTCACAAATACTCACAAATATTGGTCATATAAATATATATGCCTTTAAGCAATTCTCAAACAAATTAGACCAACATCAAGGAGCAAGCATCAGCCAAGGCCAAATACTGTAACTCAGAAGGTTGGAAGGAGAAGCTACCATAATATATTGTAAACGTCAACAATGAAACTTCAATTCAATACAAAACCCACAAACAACTAGCTGAGATCGACATTCTTGGTCGAAATGGAAAGGAAATAGAAGGCTTATAGGCCCGATCATTTTATCAGAAGCTCAAAATCAGTCCTTGGCTAATTATGTACATTTGAAATGCCTTCACTATATAAACACCGCAACCGATTTGCATACAACAGATCCCCAGCAAGAAGATAAATAACCACATGGTCTGTGGTGATATTGGCTTATCAACGCCGTCAGCAATGGCAGCCTCGCCAACAGTCTGTCTGTCTTTTCGTCTTTTTTGTTATTTTTAGCGTGTTTAAAAAGTTTGTGTTAATGTTCTCTGGTTTGTTTTATATGGGGGGGGTGGGATCGGAGGAAACCTGTTTTCAATCTCTTGCCTTGCCAGATATACGATTGTTTTCCGGATCGTATCTCCGGTCGCTCTGCGGCCTAACATCATGGAGCTTTTGGCCTTGCTCAAGACTGACTCTGAGCCCCACCGCGGGGCCATGGACCTTCCATCGGAGCCTTGCCAGGGATTGACGCTCCAACCGTGGCCCGCGGATTTCAACATCGAGGAGCTCGCAGTCTCGGGTAGAGACTGATGTCCGGAAACTCCAAAGTCGCAGAAGGTTCGACTAGCCCCGACCTGAGGTCCGATCACCCAGCGCGGGGAGCTGAGACCCCCCGATGCGGGAGCTTGATCACCCTGACAACGGAGGTCTCGACCGCCAGCCGCGGGAGCCAAGATCGCCCCGACAACGGAAGGTTCAAGTGCCTCGACCGCGGGAGAACTAAAGAAGGGAAGAAGATTGAACTTCTTTTGCCTTCCATCACAGTGAGGAATGCAGGGAGTCGCTGTGGTGGGTGTTCATGTTAAATATGTGTTTGGGTGTCTTGTTGTTCTTTATTAGTATGACTGTATGGCAAATCAAATTCCTTGTATGTTGCAAAACTTACTTGGCTAATAAAGGACTATTATGATTAATCATGGTTGATGGCACTTAATAATTTCTTACAACAGTGCAGGAGGATATTTTATATCATCTGAATGCATGATCAACTGGCCCATTGTAGTGTAGTGGAGTGTTGGAAGGAACTGGTTTATACCGAAGATAGACTCTGGTTTCCTACCACATCCCAAAGACATGCGGGTTTGTAGGTTAATTGGCCTCTGTAAACCAGTCCCAGTGTATAGGGAGTGGATGTAAATCTGGCATAACATGGAACTACAGTAACCGGGCGACCGATGGTCGGCATGGGCTCGGTGGGCCGAAGGGTCAGTTTCCACACTGTATCACACTCCAAGTAACACAGCGATCGAAGTGCAATGTAATTTATAACCAAATCGATGTATGTTTACACAATATTCTTGTTCACTGTCTCATTAATTAGAAATCAGTATCTGCAGACCATGTTTAAGAGAGAGTTAGTTCAAAGTTGACACAACTATTTGATTCATCACATTCATTTTACATCAGACGCACTTTAGTTCAAGAATACCTCAACACAATGTTGAACATAGTGGTCTGCCCTAAAATACTGTGCCATTTACTGGAAAGTTGATCTTCAGTGAAAACTGCCATGCAACTGAACAGTGCTTAGAATTTCCATTAACTGGGCCACGGTTAATAAAGGTCATGGTTTAATTATCTTCAATTAATCTAAACATGACTCCTCAACTTTCTTTACATTCATAACACAACCTCTGACCAACAGATTATTTGCATCACATCTACTTTGTGAGAAAGCAACGTAGAGCTTGTTTCAGAAGGAACTGCAGATTATGGTTTACACTGAAGATAGACGCAAAAGGCTGGAGTAGTTCAGCAGGACAGGCAGCATCACTGAGGAAGGAATGGGTGATATTTCGGGTTGAGACCCTTCTTCAAACTATTTGAAGAGGGGTCTCAACCCAAAACGTCACCTATTCCTTCTCTCCAGAGTTGCTGACATGTTGAGATTGTTGCTCAGGATAATTTGCATACTAGTGTTATTGTTTAGGTTTCTGTAATCAACCTTTAACATTCAGTTAAAATTCATTTTTGAGACCCGGCCTATGTGCTTATTATTATCGTTAATGTTATTGGTTCAATTCACTGTCTTTGCACAACTTATGAAAATCAATACTCAATTCTTCAGTTAATTAGATTTGTTTGCTGTGTAACACTGCCCAACATCATGAATTCATTCAAAGCTGTTGCTTTAGACTTTATTGAATGTCATGTTTTTGCTTTATAGGGTTAAAAGTTAAAATACATTTTAAAACGCATGGTACCTTCTCCCCATGACCTACATGGGTTTTTTCTGGGACCTTTGGTTTCCTTCCACACTCCAAAGACTTACAGGTTTGTAGGTTAATTAGCTTGGTAAAATTGTGAATTGTCCCTATTGTGTAGGATAGTATTAATGTACGGAGATCGCTGGTCGGCACCACTCGGTGGGCCGAAGGGCCTGTTCCGCGCTGTATCTCTAAACCAATCGCCACAACATAAAATGATTGGAAGAAAGTTTCCAAATTTCTAAACTGACGATGACTTGCATTCAAGAACAAATATTTTACTAAGTTTTGACTCAAAGAATTATAATCTATGCCAAAAAAAAGTCACAAAGTGCTGGAGTGACTCAGCAGGTCAGGACACATCTCTGGAGAACGTGGATAGGTGACGTTTCACAGAGTGTTGGAGTAACTCAGTGGGTCAAGCAGCATCTCTGGAGAACATGGATAAGTGACGTTTCACAGAGCGTTGGAGTAAGTCAGTGGGTCAGGCAGCATCTCTGGAGAACATGGATAGGTGATGTTTCACAGAGCATTGGAGTAACTCAGTGGGTCAGGCAGCATCTCTGGAGAACGTGGATAGGTGAAGCTTCGGCTCAGGACCCTTCTTCAGACATATAATAATTTGTGGATATCTTCATAGTCCTGTGGAAGTGCAGTTAAGAGACAAGCTAAACCTGGCCCAAATTGGCACATAAATAGGTCCCCAGTCTGTCAAGGTTGTTGGTGAAGTTTGCTCATGGGATTCTTGAAGCACATCATTTTTCTGAAGTGTAGTATTGGTAACCAAAATAATTAAATGAAGTTTGTAAAGTGCCAAGAATATATAGCAAACTAGGCCAAGCAAACAAGTCTTCATAATTTGGTTAGCGAACTAGGGTGATCCAAACAAAACAAAACTGGTGAACAATTGGGTTATAAATTATTTGGCACAAATTCCTTTTGTTCCGCTATGTAAATATTGTTTTGTAAACAGATTTTACAAACAGAAATAGAGATATAGAGTATTGCAGCACAGAAACAGGCCCTTCTGCCCAACTTGTCCATGCTGACCAAGATGCCCCATCTACGCTAGTCCTACTTGCCCATGTTTGGCACATATCCCACTAAACCTTTCCTATCCATATACCTATGGAGAGAAGGAATGGATGACGTTTCGGGTCGAGGCCCTTCTTCAGAGTGATGTCGGGGTGGGGGAAGGTGGGAAAAAGATAGAAAGTGGGCGGAGCTACTCGCCGACTTTCTCCGTATTCCATCTAATCCCCGCCCCCCAAACGACATCAGACATCAGGGTCTCGACCCGAAACGTCACCCATTCCTTCTCTCCACAGATGCTGCCTCACCCGCTGAGTTTCTCCAGCATTTTGTGCCTACCCCGTCGACTTTATCCAGCACCTGCAGTTCTTTCTCACACCATCCATTTATGTGTCCACAAGAAACTAATTGTTGATACATAACTGTAGACTTCAAACATTTTAGAATGAATTTTCCTTTTTTGTAAGGGTTGTGGTTTTAATTACAAATACAATGTGCCATTAGATTGCATTTAGTACTGCTAATTAATTGTAGACATGATGTATTACAACCCAAGCGGAAAATAGCCAATTAAACCCAAATGTTATAAAGGTAAAGGAAAAATGGTTACTAACAATTTCCCATCACTTAGCATTAAGCCGTGTAGTATACAGAAAACAATTTTGACATTCCCATCAAAAGCTAAAAATATCAGTTTGCTAATTTGCCACTTAACTCACACCAAATATGACAATATCTTATTTGAAGATATTTAATCATTAGTGTTCAACATCACTATGAGCTTGGTATTTGCACAACATTTTTAAGGATATTTGGAAATCAACAAAGTGGTATGGTAATTTAAAAATTCTAGAATTTTAAAGAATAGCATTAACAAATTAAAATGTTTTCACCTCAAGATTTAAGCACAGAATTAGTCATTTTCAGTTTTTTTTGTTACTGGAATAACCAGAATTAGTAATTTTCATAACTTTTTATTAATGGAATAAAACATTTATCAAAATAGCACAGAATAAAAATCGGGAGTCATTTTGCATAATTGCTTGCTAAATGTGTTCTAATTTATTTATAGTTTAAATGTGGTTCAATTTACTAATCATGTCATTAAGGAAGATATTTAAGTGGTGAAAACCACCTTTTGCCAGCCTCAAGGATCCACTTAATTGTCGTTGTTTGGCACAATTCCTTCAATAATCAATGCAAAAATCAACACCTTTCAAGGATCCATGATCATTTTAAAATCATCTTGCTCTTATCTGGCCAAGAACCAAAGAATAACACAAAAAGCTGGAGTCTCGACCCAAAACGTCACCTATTCCTTCTCTCCAAAGATGCTGCCTAACGCGCTGAGTTACTCCAGCTCTTTGTGTCTATCTTTGGTTTAAACCAGCACCTGCAGTTCCTTCCTACACATGAAATTGATCACCTTTGGGTGTTTCTAATAGTTGTGCTCAATTGCAAGGCTTTGAGAAGACTCCAAATATTAGGTTGAATATTTATTAAACAACAAAAGGGCACATATTTCACAGATTTCAGTTTAAATTTACTTAAGATTTCACTGCTGTATATCAAACATACATTAAACTTGCATGCTGTCTAGAAAACAAACTTTCAGTAAGTTTGAAAATGCATACCTCCAGATTCAAGAACAGTTTCTTTCCCAGCTATCATCAGGCAACTGAACCATCCTCTCATCAGCTAAAGTGTGGTCCTGACCTCCCATCTACCTCATTGGAGACCTTTGACCTATCTTTAATTGGACTCCAATGTTCTAGAGTTTATCTGTGCTTAATTGTATTTAAGTATAGTCTTTTCTCTGACTGGATAACATACAAATGAAAGCCCTTCACTGTGACTCAGTACACATAAACTAAACTCAATTGAATTCTGCTTCAGCACAGGTGGTGAATTAATATCAAATTAAAATAAGAACTCAGTAAAATAAAATATTTTCCAAAATGAGATCCAGATTCATAAAATGTGCTGGTAATTCAACGCCACTTCTTGAAAATAATCTGCAAGAGGTAACACAAGTAATACTAATTATGAATAGAAGGGATTGCTGCTGTATATTATTCCAATAGAACAGTTTTTCTGCATTTCAAGTAAAAACTGGAGGAGGTCTCATCTGTGTAGGGATCTTGAAAGTATTAGTTGCTGAGACAAGGGATAGGCCAAATTGCAATAAAGGCACACTGGTGCAGCTGGTAGAGTTGCTGCCTCACAGCACCAGAGGCCTGGGTGTGAGGCCAGAGGCCTGAGATCCAGTGCTGTCTGCGTAGAGTTTACACAGTCTCCCTGTGAGCGCAAGAATTTCCTCACACTTCCCAAAGATGTTTGGGTGTGTGGGTTAATTGGCCTCTAAAATTGCCCCTCCTGCCCAGGGAGGGGGTGCATAAGTTGGATAACATAGAACTGGTGAGATTGAATTTAGTTTATTTATTGGCACGTGTACTGAGGTACAGTGAAAAGCTTTTTTGTTGCATGCTATCCAGTCAGCGGAAAGATTATACATGATTACAAATCTACAATCAAGCCGTCTACAGTGAGTAAGTATATAAGTACAGGATAAAGGGAATAGCGTTTAGTGCAAGATAATGTCCAGTAAGTTCAATTAAAAGTTATCCAATGAGGTACATGGTAGTGTAGGAAGGGACTGCAGATGCTGGTTTACACTGAAGAGACACAAAATGCTGGAGTAACTCTGCTGGTTGGGCAGGATCTATGGAGAAAAGGAATAGGTGAAAAGTCCAGGATTGCTCTCTCGTTGGTGAGGACAGTTCAGTTGCCTGATAACAGCTGGGAAGAAACTGTCCTGGAATCTGAATAGGGGTTATCAATGGCCTCGGTGGGCCGAAGGGCCTGTCTCCATGCAGTATCTTTCATTCATGAAGGCTGAACTGGTAATCTCATTGCGTACCTGTTGGAGAATGTCTGGTTGTAACCCCTTAACTGACAGATCTAGATGCCAGGGGCTGATGTTGTTCACGGCAGATAACTGTCAACTGAGATAGACACAAAAAGATAGAAGGGTCTCGACCCGAAAAATCACCTATTCTTTTTCTCCAGAGATGCTGTCTGATCCATAGAGCTCTTTGTGTCTACCTTTGGTTTAAACCAGCATCTGCAGTTCCTTCCTACACAGATTGCTGTCAATGTTATGAATTCCTGATCCAATATGGTGACCTGTATACAGCTACGTACCTTAAACACATCAAATTATTTTCAGATGCACCCAGTCCCTTCAGCAATTTTAATCAAGGCACGTCCTCGTTTGACACATAAACATCTTAACAACTGAAGAATTTCACAGCAATGAGCAACTCAGGCACTCTTAGGCCTGAGGCTATGTGATATTGGGTCTCTTCGACCTCTAGTGGGAAGAGGTAATGAAAACTCAAAACAGCCATGAAATCTCTTCTGCCTGCAACTCGATTAAAATTAATTACACTACGAGAACGATATAAGAAATGTACGGAAAAGATCCATCTACACTTCGTGCCACCTCGGCAAGGCCATCAGCATGATTAAGGACAAGTCTCACCCCGTCACTCCCTCTTCTCCCCTCTCCCACCAGGCGAGAGGTATAGAAGTGTGAAAACATATACCTCAGAGACAGTTTCTTCCCAAATGTTATCAGGCAACTGAACCACCCGACCAATAACTACAGAGCAGTCCTGAGCTAATATCTACCTCAATGTAGACCCTCGGACTATCTTTAATAAGTCTTTACTGGACTTTATCTTGCACTAAACCTTATTCCCTTTATCATGTATCTGTATACTGTGAATGACTCAATTGTAATCATGTGTAGTCTTTCTGCTGACTGATTAGCATGCAACAAAGAGCTTTTCACTATACCTCAGTACACATGACAATAAACTGAAGACTAAGGAATTAATTTTTAAGAAGGAACTGCAGATGCTGGAAAATCGAAGGTAGACAAAAATGTTGGAGAAACTCAGCGGGTGAGGCAGCTTCTATCGAGCGAAGGAAATAGGCAATGTTTCAGGTCGAAACCGGTCTGAAGAAGGGTTTCGACACGAAACGTTGCCAATTTCCTTCGCTCCATAGATGCTGCCTCACCCGCTGAGTTTCTCCAGCATTTTTGACTAAGGAATTAACCTGTTTACTGGCAAGTTTTTTTACACCATTGCCAATGACCAGGGTATACTTAGCAGCAGCACTGAACAGGCTAAAGTGAACGAACAGTTGAAAGTGGGCGACTTAATGACGCATTCTTCATTCTAATGCACAACATAAAAGGAACAAACAGAGAGAACTGCAGTTGCAAATCCATCTTGGGGGATTTGATACAATTGTCAATACAGGGATATGACAGCAGGAGAATCAGGACTGAGAACCACCAGGTTATAAGCAAAGATCATAGAGCGGTCTTTGGTTATAAGCATCAATAAGAAAGATCAGAACAATGGCAGAGGAAGAGAGGTGGACTTATTGATTGAGGATTAAATGTCATCACTGTTGGCACAAGCTATAATAAGAGTTGAAGTGGCATTTAGACTATGGGTAGAATCAGAATACAGTCCTGGAGCTATCCAGCAGGGAAACAGGCCCTTCAGCCCAGCTGGTCCATGCTGACTTGTGGAGACTCACTAGGGAATTTAAAGTGGAATCCATGTTCCAAGCACCTGGAAGGGGGTTGTAATTAGACTGGAACGTGGCAAAGGGATTACTGTTATGTGGGAGGATTATAATGAGAGACAAATCAGCTTGTATCTATAAAGTAGAATATCACAATACAGCTCGTACTAGATGTAATATTGAGCCAATTGGCACATTTATCTTGTGGCAGTTGTAATGACAGGATGTTTTGAGCTAGGAATTTCCTACTTGCTAGGTACATTTAATCCGAGTGCATCTTTTCCAGCTACAACATGCCAAAGTTTGATCCAATTGGGTATGTGAGGCTGCCCGCATAGCTGGCTGTCGAAAAGTTCACCGAGTTCCGACTCAGTCAATAGCACCTGAGCCTGAAGATGAGCCTGAACCGAACCTGTCCATGTTCTCCAGAGATGGGGAGGTAGAGGTGGAGGGGTGGGGCAAAGGCTGGCAAGCTTCAGTCTGAAGAAGGGTTGCGACCTGAAATGTCAGCCATCATTCTCTCCAGAGATCCTGCCTGACCCGCTGAGTTACTCCAGCACTTTGTATCTGATGGATCCAGATAGGGCGGGGGGGGGGGGGGGGGGGGGGGGGGGGGGGGGGGGGGGGGGGGGGGGGGGGGGGGGGGGGGGGGGGGGGGGGGGGTGACTGGAAGGCGTCAGGTGGGGAATGAAGGGTAGAGGTAGTAACCAAATTTGGAAATGATAGGTGGAGAAGACAAAAGGATATAAATGGTGGGATCAGGCAAGGTGGTGAGTGAAATGTAGAACCGGAGGCAGGAATGGCGGGAACTAGGGAATGAGGGGGGCAGGGGAAGAAAAATAAGGGACCCTAGGTATTGAGAAAAATGTAATTGTATTTCATATTTTTTATTTCACCCTCCATCTTGTTAAATATTTGGACTGTTCAGTGAGCAAGAAGGGCCTCGGCCCAAAACGTCACCCATTCCTTCTCTCCAGAGATGTTGCCTGACCCGCTGAGTTACTCCAGCATGTTGTGTCTCTACCTTCGGTTTAAACCAACATCTGCAGTTCCTTCCTACGCAGTCCCTTTTAATATGTTCTCATTTTTGTCACATTGCCATTATAAAATGAGACCACAATTTGAAAGATTAATCACACCTTAACATCTGTCATGCCAAACATAGGCACAGTTTAAAATCTTGTGATTTATTGAAAAGAGGTGCACGTGATTCCCTTCCAAACACAATTATAATGCATCGCAAACAAATCCAGCTGGCAGCCACAGCAGCTACTTCTAATGTAAACCCATTATCAACATCCAAATGCACTCGTGAACACATATACTCAGGCCAGGCTTAATTGTATTAATCACAAGAATGTACTGCAAAAAGACCAATGTCTTCATAAGGTGCATCAAGATGCACCTCAAGGATAAGCCGCCTGCTCCACTCTCTTCACGCCCGTGACTTGCATCTCAGTGGTGCGAATACTGATTTTTCTCACTTTAAGTAATCCATCTCTCTCCGTCCCACCCCCTCCCCAAAGTCCTCATACTACTGTCGGACTATTGAGTTCCACTATCTGTATCTCATCATCACCTATTCCACAGCCCACAATGGTGAAAGGCAGCATTGCGATTAATATGAATATACAGTCAGCCAAAGTTATTTTACAGAACTCAAATCCATAAACTTTGAAATAATGAGAAAGTAAATAGTTGCAATGCGTCAAAGCTTCGGACAGATGTTAAAAATTAATTTATAGGTTTAAGCTTTCACTGTGTCCATTTTGATACATTTATCTGGATAGACGTTAACATTCAGCAGCATTCATTATTAGAATATTACACACACGGTGGCGCAGCAGTAGAGTTGCTGCCCTACAGCGCTTGCAGCACCAGGGTTCGTCCCGACTAAGGGGTGTTTATCCGTGCGGAGTTTGTACATTCTCCCCGGTTGAGAAGAAGCTTCTTCCCAGAGGCCATTAGGACTGTAAACTCCTATCTCACCAGGGACTAAATATACTGGACCACACTACTGCTTTTTCTTAAAATTGCTGGAGTTTTTCCCTTTTTCCTTCCGCCCACAATATTTAATATGAAAAAGAATATGTGATTCTGTTACATTCTGTTTGTAGTTTGTTTGGTTGTTTGTTTGTTTGTCTTTTTGCACAAATTCCGCGAGCATTGCCACTTTTCATTTCACTGCACATCTCGTATGTGTATGTGACGAATAAACTTCACGACTTGACCTGCGCGGGTTTTCTCCGAGATCTTCGGTTTCCTCCCTCACTCCAAAGACGTACAGGTTTGTAGGTTAATTGGCTTGGTATATATGTAAAAATTGTTCCTGGAGCGCCTAGCGTAATGTTAATGTGGGGATCGCTGGTTGGCGCGGACTCGGTCGGCCGAAGGGCCTGTTTCCATCTCTGTAGCTCTAAACTAAACTAAACTAAACAAAATAGTTGTAATTCACCAAAGCTTCTGACAGGTGTTGAAAACTAACGTAGAGGTTTAATCCCCTATGTCTGCCTTCCGCAAAGACCACTCCCTCCGCAACTCCCTTGTCAATTCTTCCCTTCCCTCCCGTACCATCCCCTCCCCGGACACTTTCCGTTGCAACCGCAAGAAATGCAACACCTGTCCCTTCACCTCCCCCCTCGACTCCATTCAAGGACCCAAGCAGTCGTTCCAGGTGCGACAAAGGTTCACCTGTATCTCCTCCAACCTCATCTACTGCATCCGCTGCTCTAGATGTCAGCTGATTTACATCGGGGAGACTAAGCGGAGGTTGGGCGATCGTTTCGCCGAACACCTCCGTTCAGTCCGCAATAACCTACCTGAACTCCCGGTGGCTCAGCACTTCAACTCCCCCTCCCATTCCCAATCTGACCTCTCTGTCCTGGGTCTCCTCCATTGCCAGAGTGAGCAACGTCGGAAATTGGAGGAACAGCACCTCATATTCCGCCTGGGTTGCTTGCGTCCGGTGGGCATGAACGTTGAATGCTCCCAATTTTGCTAGCCCTTGCTGTCTCCTTCCCTTCCTTAACTCTCGAGCTGTCTCCTCCCATCCCCCCGCCCTCGGGCTCCTCCTCCTCCCTTTTTCCTTCCTTCTCCCCCCCACCCCCCATCAGTCTGAAGAAGGGTTTCGGCCCGAAACGTCGCCTATTTCCTTCGCTCCATAGATGCTGCTGCACCCGCTGAGTTTCTCCAGCATTTTTGTGTACCTTCGATCTTCCAGTTCCAGCATCTGCAGTTCCTTCTTGAACATAGAGGTTGTCTATTTTGATGCATTTATATGGATAGATTTAAAAACTCAGCACCATACATTGAAGAATGCCGCACACACGTTAGAAACAAGATAGAAATATAGAATTGGCACTGAGCAGTAACAGCAGGGTATTGAGTTCAACACTGTTTTGTTTACACATTGCATTTGAGTAGAGTGACATAACCACTGTAGCTAACACATTAGGACCAATCAAGTGTATGTTTTATGGCACTATAATCAGTAGCTACCAAGATGTTTGTGTGACATCTTGACAGACCCGTATTAAACCTTAGAAATCATCTTTCCACATTTTACCGCAGCAGATTCAATTAAATCACGCTGAGTGGTTCAGCGCTGCATGCTGTTTACATTGTGCAACTCAAGCTTGTGAAATGGGCGCAAAGATGAAAAATGATCACGTCTAAATATATCTAAATTTATGTTGGTCGGTGCGACTGCGTGGCAAAGCAAACTGAAAACAGGAGGTAGTAAAATAAATCAGAGAAACGACAACAGAAACAGAAGTAAAACCACGCATTTGGTCGTGGCAAACAGGTAACTGTGCCTCCGAAGACAGGCACAAAAAGCTGGAGTAACTCAGGCATAGGTGACGTTTCGGGCCGAGACCCTTCTTCAGACCGAGAGTCAGGGGAAAGGGAAACAAGAGATATAGACAGACGGTGATGTCAATGGATATAGAACAAATGAATTAAAGATATGCAAAAAGGTAACAATGATAAAGGAAACAGGCCATTGTTAGCTGTGGCCAAGGTGAAAATGAGTACAGACAATGAGACGTATTACGCCTGATGAAGGGTCTCGAACGGAAACATCACCCATTCATTCTCTCCAGAGATGCTGCTTGTCCCGCTGGGTTACTCCAGCTTTTTATGTCTATCTCCAATTTAAACCGGCATCTGCAGTTCCTTCCTACACACAGACAATGAAACAATGAGAGGACAAGATGACTGAAGCTGGTACGACTTGGGTGGGGTGTTTGATCTCTATTGATCTATGGAATGGATATCAAATTTGGAAATAAAATGCAAGGAATTAATTAACATTGCATAATTCCATTCTATTGTAAAGAATTGATTCAGTTCTGCAACATTTTTCCTGATCTTTTTTTTTTGTTCCCACTTATATAACAGAGGATCAAAATGCACAAATCTTAAAAAGGAAATGTTAGTTTGGTTTACAACTACAGCATGGAAACAGGCCCTTTCGCCTACCGAGTCCACGCCGACCATCGATCACCCGATGACACGAGTTTTATATCATCCCTCTTTCCCGTCCACTCCCTGCACACAAGGGGTAATTTACGGAAGCCAATTAACCTTCAAACCCGCACGCCTTTGGAATGTGGGAGGAAACTGGAGCCCCCGGAGGAAACCCACGCGGTCCCAGTCTGAAGAAGGGTCTTGGCCCAAAACGTCACCCTTCCCTTCTCCCCACGGATGCTGCCTGTCCCGCTGAGTTACTCCAGCTTTTTGTGTCTATCATTGGTCCCAGGGAGAATGTGGCACAGAAGCCAAGATCTCTGGTGCTGTGAGACAGCAGTTCTTCCACTTGCACCACATGTATTAGTCAGTCCAAGTTCTCAGTTTAAGATAGTTCAGCAATTAAATCGACCAAAGAGAAATAAAATGTGATTAATTCCTTTTTATCGGAGATTGTGCCATTATTGCAACAGCAACATTTTGCCTGCGGGGTAGACAAGTTATAGACCATGCTTTGCACAATCAGTTTCTTGAAAATCTGAAGGTCAAAATCTTAAGCTTGAAATCGTTAATTATCATCGACCGCTGGTAAATTCAGATGGATTGAAGTCAAATTGCAATTTGCCGACATGAATTAGTACAGAAAAGTAAATCATATATCTATATTGCCACTGTAAATGCAAAGCACAAAGAAGCAAGAAAAAAATGTTAACCGAATACAGAAATCAATGCAAGCAAAATAATCAAGCAATGACCAGGGCAGGGCAGGGCCGGCAACAGATGACCTCAGGCAGGGAGGTTCCACGATAGGCTAATTGTTAGCTAGGGACAGTGTGAGCCCAAAAGGGAAACATGCAATGACTGAATGAATGAATGAATGAACGAATGCATGATGAACGAATGTATGATGAACGAATGAATGAGTGAATGAATGAATGAATGTTGAACGAATGAATGAATGCACGAATGAATGAATGAATGAACGAATGAATGAACGAATGAGTGAATGAATGAATGAAAACTTTTTTGTCACATGACTCCACTCCCTACACACTCAGGGCAATTTACAGAAGCCAATTACCGCACGTCTTTGGGATGTGGGAGGAAACCGGGGCTCCTGAAGGAAACCCACGTGATCACGGATAACATGCAAACTCCACACAGACATTCCTAGTGAAAGAAAACCAGTAACCATTTAATGATCAGTTAAGTTATTTTCCAAACTGTATTCGGGGACTATCAATGTAAAATGAGAAAACTGGCATGTTGCCTCTTATCTTACTGTTAAAAGAATTTCCCAATTCATCAGTATGTGTGGGTGGGTGGATGACTCAGTTTCATTCAGTAAATCAGCAAATGTTTCTAATTCGGCACATTTGGAGAAAATGACAGAAGATTTGAATGACAAGTTCACGCAAGTTCACCAGGGAAGAGTTGCCAGCGCAAACGACGAGCCTTTTAGATCATTCCGGTGACCAGGCAGATAGAAGAAGAGTCCAGTGCCTGAAACTACAGCCATGGTATCATGTGCTATACCATACAATTGTAGTAAAGATAGACCCGATATACGCGAGTAACTCAGTGGGGGCAGGCAGCAAGAAATAAGTGACATTTCATAAGATCAGAAAATCATAACCAATAGAGCAGAATATAGGCCATTCAGCTCATCAAGTCTACTCTGCCATTCAATCATGGCTGATCTATCTCTCCCTCCTAACCTCATTCTCCTGCCTTCTCCCCATAACCTCTGACACCCGTACTAATCAAGAATCTATCTATCTCTGCCTTAAATATATCCACTAACTTTACCTCCATAGCCTTCTGTGGCAAAGAATTCCACAGATTCACCAAATCACTAAATCTGAAGGGTTCTGACACGAAACGTCACCTATTCCTATTCTCCAGACATGCAACCTGAACCGCTGAGTTACTCCAGCATTTTGTGTCTATCTTCGGTATAAACCAGCATCTGCAGTTCTTTCCTCCACGTATAATTTGTAGCAGGCTGTTTGCCTCTGAAATTCCTTCCATTGATTTCTTAGGGATTATATTTGGAAGTGAGTTGATTAGTATGGGTATCAGGGGTTATGGGGAGAGGACAGGAGAATGGGGTTAGGAGGGAGAGATAGATCAGCCATGATTGAATGCCAGAGTAGACTTGATGAACCAAAAGGCCTAATTCTGCTCCTATCACATGATTTTATGATCTTATGAAATGTCACCTATTAGGAAGGAGAGGCAGTGGCATTTCTTTAGTCACAGGGTAGGGAATCTGCGGAATTCATTGCCACAGAAGGCTGTGGAGGCTAAGTCAATGGATATTTTTAAGGCAGAGATTCATAGATTCTTGATTAGTACGGGTGTCAGGGGATATGTGGAGAAGGCAGGGGAATGAGGTTAGGAGGGAGAGATAGATCAGTCATGATTGAATAGCGCAGTAGATTTGATGGGCCGGACGGCCTAATTATGCTCATGGCCTCATAGGAGAAGCGTCCACGTGGCGGGGCTGGAAACTGGAAGTATCACGAGCCAATTCCTCTACCACCATCATCTATTGTAACAAATGATGGCTCCCACTGATTGTCGCCGGAACCTTGCTTCCTATTCAGGTCAGACGATGCTAGCGATGTCAACATTTGGAACATGGAAGATGGATAGAGAAGAAGAAGACTATGCTACTATCATTTCTGAACGTATGAATTGGTAAATCACATTTATGCTGGTCTAACTATATAGTGTGTTTAACCCGAGCAATCACAGAGTTAAAAATGAGGAACAATGGATTTGCAGAAATAAATCCGACTTAACCAAAACCATTTCAAAAGTTTTAAAAAGACAGTAAAACATGGATAATGCAAAAAAAAAACAAGTTTTAAGTCAATAGTTTGAGATATAAAACAATAGATATGTCATTTATATGGGGAAAACTTCAGGAAAACTACAAAAGGCTGAAAGCAACTATATGATAGTGTTCACACAAATAGACGGTTTCATTCCCATTAATGTCATTTAGTTGATTTAGTTTAGTTTTGTATATTGTCATGTGTAGCGAGGTACAGTGAAAAGCTTTTGTTGCGTGCTAGTGCTATCTAGTCAGCGGGAAGACGATACATGATTACAATCGAACCATTTACAGTGTGCAGATGCATGATATGGAAATAACATTTAGCGCAAGGTAAAGCCGGTAAAGTCAGATCAAAGAGAGTCCAAGGGGTACCAATGAGGAAGATAGTGGTTCAGGACTGCTCTCTGGTTGTGGTAGGATGATTCAGTTTCCTGATAACAGCTGGGAAGAAACTGTTCCTGAATCTGATATGATTGCAATCATTAATATGCAATATTAATAAACAATCATTAACTTTCCCTCTGTGTCATAGAAAACATAGAAAATAGTTGCAAAAAGAGGCCATTCGGCCCTTCGAGCCAGCATTGCCATTCATTGTGATCATGGCTGATCGTCCCCCGTGTCAGAAAGATACAAAGATTCGATCTATCTTGCATTTAGCTTACTGTTAATCTCTTGATATATTCAGGATCTCAAGCTCCTTATACCCTGATGTTAAACAAGTTGCCAAATGGGATTAAATATTCTTCTTGTCAACAACTGACTGGCGATAAGATTAGCACAGATTCTCCTTTCGGGTTAACGTGGCTGAGACAAATTTACATTTGCAAGGACCAGTCAACAGAGTTCACATAAATCTTCAAAAAGTTTGTAACAAGTTATCGTGCCAGGATGAATCTTTTCTAGGAAAGGAATTGGACCATTCTCACAGGACATAGTGTTATTAATGGTTGAGACTTAGTGTTATTAATGGCAGGGACTCCGCTTTGAGGCCAGCTACTAATCGTGCATTTAGTGAGCAATATTCAGCCATTGCTCTTTAACATTTATATTAATGATGTAGATAAAAGCATTGCAAGCACCCGTGGCAAAATGTCCGATATCGAACAAATCATTGCCACTACATTGGAAACTTGACTAAAAACCAAAGCGGCAAAGCTTCCAGGCTACGTTGCCCATGGTTTCCCTTCAGCCCATCATGCCCATGCCGCCCAAAGTACCTCATCTACACAAGTCCCACCTGCCCGCGTTTGGCCCATAGCCCTTTAACTAACTGATGCCATCATCAGAAGTGGATGCACTAGTTCAAGTGGGATGACACAGACCTTATGTGAATGGGTGAACTCATATGATGAACTCATAGAACTCGTATGATGCCATTATATCCCTCACCACTTTCCACCACCGACGAATGGTGTAAGACTCTGGTAGAGTAGCTGCCTCACGGCATTGGAGACCCAGGTTCGATGCGGACCTCGGGTGCTGTCCGTGTGGAGTTTACACGTTCACCCTGTGACCGCACGGGTTGCCTCCGGGTCATCTGGTTCCCTCCCACATCCCAAAGACGTGCAGAATTCTAATTCACCTCTGCAAATTGCTCTTAGTGTGTAAGGAGTGGATGAGAAAGTGGGATAACATAGTCCTAGTGTGAATGGGTGATCGATGGTCGGCATGTACATGGTGGGCCGAAGGGTCTGTTTCCATGCTGTATCTCTAAACTAAATCCATTTATTTCATGAGGATTCGTGGACTGCAGGTACAATACTATTATACTTTCATTTAATTATATTAATGATTTCACAGTGTAAACTTAATCGGCTAAATTTTAAAATAAAAATATATTCTTTTGGATTATATTCGTTCTGGTCAGTCCCTCACTCTCACCTGTCATTGCCATGGAAACACAAACTCGTTCAATTTCTTCAAGTCTGATAATCATCAGAGAAATTTAAATACAGAATAAAATATTTGAGAAATAACAGAAGTAATTATAACTAAAATTCTTAAATTGTAGTAATTAATAAAAATATTAAGAGGAGGGGCGGTCACGGTGACGCAACGATAGAGTTGTTGCCTTACAGCGCATGCAGCACTGGAGACCCGGGTCCGATCCCGACTACGGGCGCTGTCTGTACGGAGTTTGTACGGTCTCTCCATGACCCGCGTGCGTTTTCTCTGAGATCTTCGGTTTCCTCTCACACTCCAAAGACGCACAGGTTTGTAGGTTAATTAGCCTGGTAAATGTAAAAAGTGTCACTAGTGGGTGTAGGAGAGCGTTAATGTGCGGTGATCGCTGGTCGGCGCAGACCCGGTGGGCCGAATGGCCCGTTTCCGCGTTGTATCTCTCAACTAAACTAAAAATGTAGTAAAGCTAAATATTTATTGCCTTTAGCTTTTCAATCGAGGTCGACAACCTTATTAAAAATGTTGTGGTCTAAAGTTGGGTACAATGCTAGGTCATTATGTTGATTGTGTCAGAGTCATAGAGTGATACTGTGTGGAAACAGGCCCGACGTCCCAACTTGCCCACTCCGGCCAACATGTCCCAGCTACACATGCTCCAGTCCCACCTGCCCACCTTTGGTCCATACCCCTCCAAACCTGCCCTTTCCATGTACCTGTATAACTGTTTCTTAAACGTTGGGATAGTCTCAGCCTCAACTACCTCCATACACCCACAGCCCTTTGTGTGAAAAAGTTACCCCTCAGATTCCTATTATATGTGTGTGTGTTGCACAGTGTTTATAACTAAAGACATTAGTGTTGCTCCTAATGGCTGTGAAACGTCACCAGAGTAAGTTTACAGTTTGACTGTTTTCTGTCAATGTTATCTGGAGTAAGTGTCTTGTCACATTATCGCACATTGAGGCAATATTACCTGACATGCCAATGCTCCAGTTGTTCATTAGCACCTTTACTTGTACAATGATCTGTTTACTGCAGTTACTGCTTATGCATTAGGCACTGTATATTTCCACTTCCTAGTTTCCTTATTAGTTTAATTTTGAGATCCAGCACGGAAACAGGCCCTTCAGCCCATCGAGTCTGAACCGACCAGTGATCAAGTTCAAGTTCAAGTTCAAGTGAGTTTATTGTCATGTGTCCCTGATAGGACAATGAAATTCTTGCTTTGTTTCAGCACACAGAACATAGTAGGCATCTACTACAAAACAGATCAGTGTGTCCATATACCATTATATAAATATATACCCACACACGACATTCGAGCTGCCTCCTGGTTTAATCTTGTAGGAGTGATCCCCGCTATCCTACACATACTAAGGCCATTTTTACATTTATACTAAACCAATTAACCTACGAACCTGTTCGTCTTTGGATTGTGGGAGGAAACCGAAGATCTCGGAGAAAATTCACACAGGTCACGGGGAGAACATACAAACTCCGTACAGACAGCACCCGTAGTAATTATGTGTTGTTTTCCGCTGGCTGGTTAGCACGCAACAAAAGGTTCTCACTGTACCTCGGTACACGTGACAGTAAACTAACTGAAAACCTATTCCCCCACCCCCCTCCTCGCCTCACTCCCCCATGACATTCACCCTCTGCTTTCACAAAGAACTGTTTAACCTCTCAGGAGAACGTTGGGAACAGATCCTAATGCTTAATTCCAATTCTGTGGAACAGGTTTTGATAAAGCAGATTGTCTATTCCTGCCTGATTCTTTCCCTCATGCTTATACAGGAAGTATCCAGTTTATCTGAAGTTATAAATCTCAAAGATTAGTCAGCACAAGCATCTTGACAAATTTGTAAAATAGTCCACACAGTATTTTGAGTCACTGTCAAGCATTATTGATGAAAATACCTCAATACTCAGATTAAATACTTAGATTATGTGCTAGTTTTCTCAGAGGAACTATTTATAATGAAATGGATAATTTTAAACCGAGTTAGTGTCATTGCAATTTATCACCTTGTTACATGTGTGACTTAAACTTGTAAAATACTTCATCACTTTGTTTTCTCCCAGGTAACCAGAAAAAATCTTTATATAATTTGTAAATTTGGTTTGATATGTGGAAAATAATCTGTCGGATATTTCTAAGGCGAGGAATGAAAATTTATTATAGTCATCAGTTATTAGTGACTGAATATTTCTGTTTTTATCTTGGACAATACAATGATGTTGATGACGTCAGATACATAGCTTCTTTTGAACCCGCAAGACACAGTTTTGATTTCAAACACAACGCATACAATGGGATGAGATGGAAAAACGCCAACTTCATTTAACTTCAGCTAGTTTAAGTAAAACTAAACCATAACATATTACATGAGATAAATAATAGTGATGTTCTTCACTATGTGTTCACTAAGAATAAGGGGTAAGCCATTTAGAGCGGAGATGAGGGAATACTTTTTCACACAGAGAGTTGTGAGTCTGTGGAATTCTCTGCCACAGAGGGTGGTGGAGGCCGATTCTCTGGATGCTTACAAGAAAGAGTTAGATAGAGCTCTTAAGGACAGCGGAGTCAAGGGAGAAGGCAGGAACCGGGTACTGATTGTGAATGATCAGCCATGATCACAGTGAATGGCGGTGCTGGCTCGGAGGGCCAAATGGCCTACTCTTGCACCTATTGTCTATGGTCTATTGTCTATTGTTATTGTTTATTTTAGAGATACAGCGCAGAAACAGGCCCATTGGCCTACTGACTACGCCCAGACCAGCCAACCCAGTACACTAGCACTATCCTACACACTAGGGATAATTTCAAATCTTTACCAAAGTCAATTAACCTCCAAATCTGTACGTCTTTTTCGAATGTAAGAGGAAACCGGAGCACCCGGGGAAAATCCACACAGTATAGGTTTGCAGGTTAATTGGCATTGTTAAAATTGTAAACTCTCCCTAGAGTGTGGGATAGTGCTAGTGTATGGGGTGATCGCTGATCTGCATGGATCCTCGGACTATCTTAGATCGGACTTGACTGGCTTTACCTTGCACTAAACGTTATTCCCTTTATCACGTATCTGTAAATGGCTCAATTGTAATCATGTACTGCCTTTCCGCTAAATGGACACAAAAAGCTGGAGTAACTCATCGGGACAGGCAACGTTATTGGAGAGAAGGAATGGGTGATGTTTCGGGTCGAGACCCAGTCCGCTGACTGGTTAGCAGGCAACGAAAGCTTTTCACTGCACCTAGTTACACGGGACAATAAACTAAACTCAAGCTCAAAAGAAATCACAGTGTACAAGTAAAAAGTGACCTGAATAGTGAATAGGTCAACGTCTTCAACCATGCCACTGTCACTGGCTCCCAGAGTTGGTGGATTATTGAATTCGGCTGCTTTCTACATGTTTTATTAATTTTTTTCGAACTACGACTGTCGATTATTTAATGTTTATTTGTTTCCTACCAGGGCAGTTTTTTGACGTAAATCTCTTTATTGCTCACAAAATAAATCCATTTAGCCCCATCGATTTAACGGACTACTCACAAAGCTAAACGACGAGTCATTTGTGATGGTTCCCAGAGTCCAGCCCAGAGGTAATGGGCTCTCCTCAGCTGCAATCCTATTTTGTCATTGTTGCTCTCATTTAATAAGGGAGAAATCCCCAATCCAATATGTTTTTGCTCTGGGTCTTTCGCAGAATGTCAATATCTGTAACGCCCAGAATTTTAATTTTTTATGCGGGGTTCGTGAATTTCATTGCCTTTTCTTGTATCACTATTCAAGCCTGAAGGCATTTGCGATGAATGAACCAAACAGCCTTCTGCATTCATAACCTCTACTCTCCACAATTTGTAGCGTGAAAGAGACTTCCAAATTACGCTATTCCAAACCATTTACAAAAATCTACGCCTCCGAAAAAGGTAATGTTCTGTTTTTACCAATATCATTATTTGTGATTTTTGATTTGCAAATTACTTGTTCAGCTATTTAAACAGGCCATACAATCTCCCATACAGCTTCATTAAGGCCCAGATTCACTTTCTTCATAGTCCCCTCTGTAGCAATGTGCTAGTCTATAATTGGTTATATGGTGCAGCAGGTGAAAGTGCTGTTCAAAATTCTATGGGCGATTCAAAAATGTTCAATCTCAAACAAGATTTTTCTTTCAGTCCTAGCAAATTCAACTATGGCCTCCCCACACTCAACAGCATTATCTGACTTGGACCCAGACCCTTCAACTAACAGGTCTGGGAGAACATAAAGACATGAGAGGAATAGATCGGGTAGATGCAAAGAGTATCTTGCTCAGAGTAGGTGAATCGGTTTAGGGTGATGGGGAAAAGATTTGATAGGAATCTGAGGGGTAACTTTTTCATACAAAGGGTGGTGGATGTATGGAACAAGCTGCCAGAGGAGGTAGTTGAGACTGCGATTATCCCAACATTTTAGAAGCAGTTAGACGGGTACATGGATAGGACAAGTTTGGAAGGATATGGACCAAATGCAGGCAGGTGGGACTAGAGCTGGGACCCTTACCTGACTGCTCAAATAAATTGGCTTCCAGTGAAGATTGGTGCAGGAGAGGATTGTGTGGAGAGGAAGACTGTGGGGCATGTGGAACTGGGCAGTTATGGGGCTCAAGATGGTACCAGTCATGTGCTTCATTTAAAGGGTCCCATGGAAACATAACTTCCTGCCTAAATAAGTCCATTAATGAGGCCAGGAAGCCATGTTTCCTTGGGACCCTTTAACTGAAGCACATGACTGGTACCATCTTGAGCCCCATCACATTGAATGGCGGTGCTGGCTCGAAGGGCCGAATGGCCTACTGCACTTATTTTCTATGTATCTATGAATAGGACAGTACTCTAGCTTATGAAAGGACCGTTCAGAAGCCTGATAGCAGAGGGGTAGAAGCTGTTTCTGAGTCTGGTGGTGCTTGCTTTCAATGCTGTCAATTAGTTCAAAATGTCATATCTGTTGTCAGCTTAATCCAGAATCCCAGACTAATAATCAGACATAATGTGTTTAATTCTAACAGTAACAGTCAAAACATTTTTGACCTTTAGTTAAAAGTCACGAAACAATACATGTTATTATTTTGCTTATTAATCAAATGGGCTGACCTTTGGCCAAACTCCTCTGGTCCGACCAAAATGCCCCATCTACGTAAACTAGTCCCATATGACCGTAACACCGTAAGACATTGGAGCATGATAACGGCAGTCATGGAACCATACAATGTGGAAAAAGGCCCTTCGGCCCATCTCCTCTGTGCTGACCAAAATGCCCCATCTATGCTAGTCCCATTTCATTTGATTCAATTTATTGTCATTGCACTTTTCAGTGCAATGAAATGGTTTAGCCTGCAGTCATAACATAGAATAAATAACAAACACTCAACACAGTTTAAAGTCCCAAAGTCATTGTCTCTTCCCTCCTTGCTCTCCCTCTGCGCTGAGGCAATCCAAGCCTCAGATGTTGTGACCCCGCCGGGTGATGGTAAGTAAGACCCGCGGCTGAATCCGTGCTCCGCAAACGGATTTAACCTTAACCATAAGACATTGGAACAGAATTTGGCCAGTCAGCCCTTTTCCTAATCTGACACCATTCAGGTAATAATCAGCCTTCTTATTGCCACTAGAGTGGATAACCTTACATTTATCCACATTATACTGCATCTGCCATGCATCTGCCCACTCACTCAGCCTATCCAAATCACCCTGCACCCTCATAGCATCCTCTTCACAGTTCACACTGCCACCCAGCTTTGTGCCACCTGCAAATTTGCTAATGTTACTTTTAATCCCTTCATCTAATCATCAATGTATATTGTAAATGTCTGGGGTCCCAGCACCGAGCCTTGCGGCAGCCCACAAGTCACTGCCTGCCATTCTGAAAGGGGTCCGTTAATCCCTACTCTTTGTTTCCTGTCAGCCAACCAATTTTCTATCCATGTCAGCACCCTATTCCCAATACCATGTTATGGTCTAATTTTGCCCACTAATCTCCTGTGTGGGACCTTATCAAAGGCTTTCTGAAAGTCAAGGTACACCACATCCACTGGCTCTCCCTTGTCCATTTTACTGGTTACCCTTGTTACAAATCCAGATTCACCTCTGGCCCATTGCAAACACTGGACTCTGTCTGTGGTACTGATGTGCTACAATGCTGAGAACAATATTATGCACTCTGTATCTTCCCCTTTGCGCTACCTATTGTATTTGAATTTGACTTGATTACATTTATGTATGGTGTATCTAATCTGATTGAATAGCATGCAAAACAAAGCTTTCCACATTACCTCAGTATATTTGACAATATAGCCTAAAAGAGTAAAATAATCTCGATTGTAATCATGCATTGCCTTTCCGCTGACTGATTAGCGCGCAACAAAAGCTTTTCACTGTACCTCGGTACACGTGACAATAAACTAAACTAAACTAAAAAGAAGAGAAAATGGAATTGCAAACCTTTATAACATTTAGAGATGTCTTGTGTGTACCAGTGCAGTATTGAGGCAATTAGAGATGACATCTTTTTTTCTGAGGGTTGGGAGATTGCACTGGAGTTAAACCACAAGCTCATAGTGTCCATAGATATTTTCTAAAACTACCCTAATTGACGGTGTGTAGAAACAAAGAACTGCAATTGCTGTACCAAAGAACGACACAAAGTGCTGGAGTCAGGCAGCATGTCTGGAGTTGACGTTTTGGGTCGGGTTGGGTCAAGTCTGAAGAAGGGTCTCTAGTGGTGAATCTCTGGAACTCTCTGCCACAGAGGGTAGTTGAGGCCAGTTCATTGGCTATATTTAAGAGGGAGTTAGATGTGGTCCTTGTGGCTAAGGGGATCAGGGGGTATGGAGAGAAGGCAGGTACGGGATACTGAGTTGGATGATCAGCCATGATCATATTGAATGGCGGTGCAGGCTCGAAGGGCCGAATGGCCTACTCCTGCACCTAATTTCTATGTTTCTATGTTTCTACCCGAAACGTCAACTATCCTTTTTCTCCAGAGATGCTGCCTGACCCGCTGAGTTACTCCAGTCTTCGGTATGTACCAGTATATGCATTTCCTTTCTACACCCTTTCAGGTTTAGTTTAATTAAGAGATACTGCACAGGAACAGGCATTTTCTGTCAGTCTTTTCTAATTGACGATGGCTTTCTTTAATTTTTTTTAATTTAGTATTGCACGTTGTCTGCGATGAAGTGAGTGGGGAATGAATGGTTATTGAATGTCAAAGACAGACACAAAAAGCTGGAGTAACCCAGCGGCTCAGCAGCATCTCACCTAGCTGACTCTCAAGTCTTTAGAAGGGTCTCGACCCGAAAAGTCACCTATTCCTTTTCTCCAGAGATGCTGCTTGACCTGCCGAGTTACTCCAGCATTTTGCGTCTATCTTCAGTGTAAACCAACATCCTTCCTTCGCATTATTTAATGCCATTTCAATAACGGCTAGCTTTCCTGCAGTTTTAACTTTGATAAACTCTGTTTACTCTTGGGAATTATATAATGTTAAGATCTATTTGTTTGATAACCTGGATTTCAGAATGATTAAAGTAACAAAAAGATTATTTTAATTAGTGACTATTAAGGGAGAAAAGCTCAAAAGGAATACACCAACACAAGCACCTTAAATATTTGTCCAGATATTTTTTGCGGGCAGACTGTTCAAAATAGCATTATGTAGCTTTGTAAATCTTTCTTATTGTACCTTAGATCTTAATGAATTATTAACACTTTCTCATTTATCATTTGCTAATTAGCACTACAAGCAGTGGGAAGTCTGTATCATTATGCAAATGTTAATTAGGTCATAATTTATGCTGAGCGTTTTCTTGCACAAGAACATTTCCATTTACCAATAGTTAAACTTTTTGTATTGGAAAGACATCAAAATTACAGCCTGGAAGGTCAGTTGAGGTTTTCTCTCTTTGATATTTACTTGTTGTTAACAAATAGACAGTTTTACCTTTGCTTGAGAAGGCAATAGTCTTTCTTGTAAACGACCTTGTACAAAAATATCCTTGAAGGGAGACACTAGGAACTGCAGATGTTGGTTTACAAAACAGACACAACATGCAGGACTAACTGAGCGGGTCGGGCAGCATGTCTGGAGAACATGGATAGGTGATGTTTCAGGTCAGGACATGACTTGACACATCAGGACTCACCTTTGCCTTTCAGGAATTTTGGACACAATAGTTCAGATTGGAAATACTGCCGCTCAGCCATTTTAATTGCAGGAAGTTGGCCAAGCGGTAGAGTTGGTGCTCTCCAGAGCCAGAGACCCGGGTTCGATCCCAACTGCGGGTGCTGTCTGTACGGAGTTTGCACGTTCTCTCTGTGACCGCGTCAGTTTTCCCTGGGTGCTCCGCTTTCCTCACACGTTCCAAAGACGTACATGTTTGTAGGTTAATTGGCTTCTGTAAATAGTCCCTGGTCTATAGGATAGTGCTAGTGTACGGGGTGATCGCTGGTCGGCACGGACTCAGTGGGCCGAAGGGCCTGGTCCCACATTATCTCTGAACTAAACTAAAGTCACAAACTTGCACTGTACAAAATGTTTGATTTGAAGTCAGCAATAGGTTTTCGTTACATTTTTCCAAGTTCTGCCGACTGCTTACAAGACCAGCATTTATTGTTGAAGGATTTTGACCCCAAATGTCACCCATCCATGTTCTTCAGAAATGCTGCTTGACCCACTGAGTTACTCCAGCATTTTGTGTCCTTTTTTTGTAAACCAGCATCTGCAGTTCCTTGTTTCCCTCATTCTTGGGCATTTGCAGTTGATAACGTTATTGATTACAGCCTCCATCACCTTGTTGATTGAGAAGACATTGATTGGGCAGCAACGCTGGGCAGCAATTGATGCCACCATCACCTGGTCCCCGGCCAACCATGGACCATTGTGGGCTCCACCTTTCTTGCGTCATCGATACTGGCTCTGCTTTGGTCTGTGTCTTCCCATACCTCTGGTGTTCCCCTCCTTGACTCAGTCTGTTGAAGGATTTCGACCAGAAACGCCACCAATTCCTTTTCTCCAGAGATGCTGCCCAGCCAATTGGGTTACTCCAGCACTCTGTGTCTATCTTTGGTGTAAACCAGCATCCGCAGTTCCTTTCTCCACAGAATCAGAGTGAATCGTGCTAATGTGGCCTCTCACAAAATCTGCCAACTATCAACTGCCTACAGCGCTGGAGACCCAGGTTCGATCCCAACTACGGGTGCTATCTGTCCGGAGTTTTAAGTTCTCCCCGTGATCTGCGTGGGTTTGCTCCAAAATATTTGGTTTCCTTCCACACCCCAAAGACGTACAGGTCTGTAGGTAAATTGACTTGGTAAAATGTAAAAATTGTCCCTAGTATGTGTAGGACGGTGTTAATGTGCGGGGATCGCAGGTCAGCGCGGACCCGGTGGGCCGAAGGGCCTGTTTCTGCGCTGTATCTCGAAACTAAACTGCATAAAAATGAAGTGCATGCACAAATGGAGCCAGTTTAAATTACCATCAGGTAATAAATATCACAATTAAGGCTGTGGTATTACACAAGTAATTAACGAGGATGGATATTTCTTGAAAATGAGAATTAAATTTGGGCGTCTTTTAAATGGGGGCAAAAATTTGAACTCTTATCAGTTTCCGCTCAATTACTCAATTTCACGGCATCATCCCATCTATCTATCATTATTACCACTTGTCATAGCTTCATTGTTCTTGTGGATTGAGGATCATAACAACCAATAGGTTCCCAAGTAGCAAAAGCAAGATTTGTTTCAAATACAGATCCTTCCTTTATACGTCAATCGCATGGACACGTTGAAACACTGCTTAATTAATTAGTTCAACTAACTATAAAGAAGAATGATTTTTTAAAAAGTAGCATGGTACACATACCATTCATCACACTTAAGACATGTCATATTTAGAATTATATCTGACCATCAAAATGGTGTAAATAGACATCAAGGACTTGCCATCTTTTCATTAAATTATTGAAATATTGGCATGGGATGGATTTATACATTGAGACGGAAGCTTAAAAGCTGATCTTTAATCTAATTATCATCAATGTACAGACTTTATAGTTTGATGTAATTTCAATAACAATAAATAGAATTATTCAAACTCAAATGTTTTATTTGATCAATGTCTGGAAAATATTATGATGTGGGAAATGGAAGTGTCTCAGCTGCCTTTCAATGAATGCAAGTGTATAAGATGCCTCGGCATTGGTGTACTGAAAGACCAGTGATGGTTCTCCAAAATTACAGCAAAGTTGGTATGTGTAGGAAGGATGCTGGTTTACACATTGGTTAGACTCAAAATGCAGGAGTAACTCAGCGGGTCAGGCCACATCTCTGGAGAGAAGGAATGGGTGACACTTAGGGTTGAGACCCTGAAGAAGGGTCGCGACCCAAAACGTCACCCATTCCCTCTCCGAAATTAGAATTACCGCCACCACTTTGCTGTACAGTGATCAGAGAATAATCCATCTTTAGCTGGATCAAAGGTGTTTTATATGTCACATATGCAACTGCACAGTGACATTATTTTTGCATATTCACACATGCCGGGCGCTGCCATTTTGTCACCATTTCACAAAGTCCAGTCAGTCAAGAGCCAAGAGAGAGTGTTTTATTGTCATTTGTCCCAGATAGAACAATGAAATTTGTACTTGCTGCAGCACAACAGAATATGTAAACATTGTACACTGTAAATAACATGATAAATGAGAAAGAGAGAAAAAAAGTTGTGTGTATATATACACATATGTTTGTGTTGTCATGTTTAATAGCCTGATGGCTGTAGAGAAGAAGCTGTTCCTGAACCTGGACGTTACAGTTTTCAGGCTCCTGTACCTTCTTCCCGATGGCAATGGTGAAATGAGTGTGTGGCCAGGGTGGTGTGGGTCTCTGATGATGTTGGCTGCCTTTTTGAGGCAGCGACTGCGATAAATCCCTTCGATGGTGGGGAGGTCAGAGCCGGTGATGGACTGGGCAGTGTTCACAACTTTTTGCAGTCTTTTCCGCTCATGGACGTTCAAGTTGCCACGATGCAACCAGTCCTGATGCTCTCTACTGCACACCTGTAGAGGTTCAAGAGAATCCCCGCTTGCTTGGTATCCTGTAGTTGTTCCATATCTCAGTAAACTCCAGGCTCCTGCAGGGACTTCCTCCATCACCCTCCAAGGGATCGTCCCTCTCCTCTCCTCGCCCGGCCATCTTTGTGTCCCGGGGGCACCTCCTGCAGCCGACCCCGAAGGCTTTGGAGACATTAACCCCTGTTGACCCGGCTCTTGCTCCTCGCATCTGATCTTCGTCTCCAGTGGCTCCCTCCCGGCACCGCGGTCCGCTGATCCTTCGTGCAGGTCCAGCGGCTCGCCGAACCTTCGAGCGAGTTCCGCAGACCGTCGAGCCGTCAGGTCTAAAGGATAGACAAAAAATGTTGGAGTAACTCAGCAGGACGGGCAGCATCTCTGGAGAGAAGGAATGGGCAATGTTTCAGGTTGAGACCCTTCTTCAGATTGAGAGTCAAGGGAGAGAGAAACGAGAGATATGGAAGGGGTAAGGCGTGAAAACACAAAATGTCATCCATTCCTTCTATCCAGAGATGCCGCCCGTCCCGCTGAGCCATTCCAGCATCCTGTGTCAACTTCTGGTGTAAACAAGCACGTGTAGTTCCTTCTCACACAGTATCCTAACTCTACCTTCCCTTAGTACAATCTTCTCCACATGTCGTCACAAAAGCGAAGCCAAAACCCACAATCACCAACACCCAGGGAATAAGTAAGTTGATAAATGTTTAGGATGGAAGTGCAGATGTTGGTGCAAACCGAAGACACAACATGCGGGAGCCTACAGGACTTACGGATGGGCGCGACGGCACCTCAAAATGGCCTCCACCACGCGGCACCTCGCCATGTCAGCATACTCCCCATGTACCCAGTCTATCCAACACCTCCACACAACTGAGCTAAGAGTTCGTAAGGTCATTATGATTTTCGAAAAAATTCCAAGTCAAACACCAGCTACAGATCGCTGTAATATATTGGATAAGTTCGTAAGTGATAAGAGCAGAATTAGGCCATTTGGCCCATCAAGGCTACTCCCGCCATTCAATCATGGCCGATCTATCTTTCCCTCTGAACCCCATTCTCCTGCCTTCTCCCCATAACCCCCGACACCCGTACTGATCAAGAATCTATTGGATAGTGGAGATAGCGGAGTCAGGGGATATGGGGCGAAGGCAGGAACGGGGTACTGATTGGGGATGATCAGCCATAATCACATTGAATGGCAGTGCTGGCTCGAAGGGCCGAATGGCCTCCACCTGCACCTATTGTCTATTATCTATTGTCTATCTATCTCTGCCTTAGAAATATCCATTGATTTGGCCTCCGCAGCCTTCTGTGGCAAAGAATTCCACAGATTCACCACCCTCTCAAGAGATGAGCTCTTGATGGCAAAGAGCAGGCAGCCAGACACTCCAAGAGAGAAATCAAAGCACTGGTAAATAAGGTACGTGCCTGGAAATTTGCAGCCAATAATGTCACAACATCATGTTTATGTTAAGAATGACAGTCCACAGTAATTTATCATCATGAATACACACAGACACATGTTATTAGTTTGGGCAAAGTCCATGTATTTTGGTGGAAGGGATAATAGTCTAGAGCAGTGGTTCCCAACCTTTTTTAGCTCATACCCCCTTGGGATCTTTTAATTTTTCTGTGCCCCACCCCACCCCCTGTCATTATTAGCGGAAAAAAAGTACTTCAATATTATAATACCTTCCATAAAAATATCAGTGTCTATTAATTAATAATAATAATAATAATAATAAATTTTATTTTCGGGCGCCTTTCAAATCTCAAGGTCACCTTACAAAGATTAAACAGAAGAGAAAAAAAACATATAGTCGGAGAAAAATAAATAATAAGGACATCATCAATACACAAATTAAAGATAGAAATCGCTCCAAAGACACAAAATCAAACAAAAAAAAAAACACAATGTGAAGAGAGAGCAGCGGCAGCTAAAGCGTGCCAGCGTCCACTCTCTCTTCCGACAGCCATCTTGGACACAGACTAACAAAGTACCTTACACACAGAAAAATCATCCCCCCACAGTGGTTACCGAGGTGCTGGGCGGTCCCCACCAGGAAACGGCGCTCCAAGCCCGCTGGTAGGCCACGAGGACGGGTCGACGGGCAGCCCAGAGAAAAAGCTGCCTCACCGACCAGGTAGGGACCTAGAAGTAAGGTTACCTCCTTCCCCCCACAATAAGAAGTCCATTTCTCCGAAAAAACGACAAACAAAACTAACTAAAAACTGGAAAAAAAATGAATTAAACGGACGGCTGCTGGTTAGCAGGTTACACAAAAAAGCTGGAGAAACTCAGCGGGTGCAGCAGCATCTATGGAGCGAAGGGAAATAGGAAAAAAAACATTGCCTATTTCCTTCGATAGATGCTGCTGCAAGTTTCTCCAGCTTTTTTGGTAACCTTCGGCATCTGCAGTTCCCTCTTAAAAACTCCTGGTTAGCAGCTGTTCCCCAAGATGGCTCCTCCTCCTCATTGCAACATATATTCTCTTTTATTCTATTCCACAAACATCAAAAATATTTTAACTAAATAGATTTAAATTTATTAGAACTGAAATGTAGGAGGCAATGGGGTGGTAGCTCTGTGCCCCCCTTCATTGAACCTGTGGTCCCCTAAATCCCCAAATTTTTCTGTGGCCCCCCTGAAATTTGCCATGGCCCCAGGTTGGGAATCACTGCTCTAGAGTTTTGGAGCTGCCTTTTTTTGTGGTGGGCCATGGGTCTTCATGAATGATGTATGAATGTAGTTCTCATTGGAAGAGCTCATTGTCTCCATCTACCAAGCAACAGCTATATTCCAGTTTTAAAAAAATGACACAAAATACTGGAGTAACTCAGTGGGTAAAGGGCCTGTCCCACTTGGGCGTTATTTGCGCATCATTTACGTGACATCATTTACGCGTCACGTGCACATTGTGGCGCGTGGTGAGACGTGGTGGTGTAGGCAGTGAGCGCGGCTGCGCGCGGGGCCCCAGGGTTTTGGGATTCACAAAACCTTCGCTCGCCACCTGCGTGACGTGCAAATGACGCCCATGTGGGACAGGCCCTTTTATCATCAGCATCTCTGGAGAACATGAATACGTGACGTTTCGGGTTACGACCATTCTTCGAACTCAAGAAGGGGTTCCCGAACCAAAATGTCACCTATCCGTGTTCTGCAGAGATGCTGCCTGACCTGCTGAGTTACTCCAGCACTTTGAGTGATTTTATTTTTTAAACCAGCACCTGCAGTCTTTTTTAAAGTTACTGAATGGAAGCACTGAGTCCACGCCGACCATTGATCATCCGTTCATGCTCATTCCATGTTATTCTACTTTCTCACCCACTCCTTACACATTAGGGACAGTTGACAGAGGCCAATTAACCTACAACCTACATGTCTTTGGGATGTGGGAGTAAACCGGAGCACCTGGAGGAAACCCACGCAGTCACAGGGAGAACGTGCAAACTCCACGAAGCCAGCACCTGAGATCTGAATCAAACCCTGGTCTCTGGTGATGCAAGGCAGTGGCTCTATAAGATGCGCTGCCCTTATGTACTTAATTATCCCGTTTTCTCATCCACTACCTGCACATTCGGAGCAATTTTACAGAGGCCAATTGGCCCACAAACCTGGTGGATCTTTGAAATAACGTTAAAAATTCAAAGTCAAACTGCAATTATAGATTGCTGTAGTATTTTGGATAAACCTTGCCTACAAGGAACACAAAGGTTTCAGTTTGGTCGAAGCCCAAGAAACCAAAAACACAAATCAAATCCAGCTCACTTAGATTTTGAATAACTACTGCTGAAATAAAGTGATAAGTTAGGATATAGTGCCTCTATTAAAACCCATTAGCATTCCAGTGTTGTCTTTGAGCTGCATAAATGATCAATTTCAAATTGAAAAAATCTTCGCCTGTAGGGAAATAAGAGTATTTTATATTTTGTGGTCCAGATCTGATGTTGGATCTGCCAGTGAAAATCCTAATTGATTTTTTTTCCCACAGATATAACTACAAATTTGTTGTAAAACTAGACTAATCAATTTAAAGGGCTTTGAGTACTTGCACCACCAAAGCAAAGTGTTTTTTCATTAACTGCCCAAGTTAATGTTTGCAAGTCTTCTGAGTAAATTGGAGATAGTTGGTTTTATTTTGCAGAAATAATTTATTAGAGTAACAATGATCTGTTGCATAGAAGGCATGGGATTCTAATTACCAATCTCAGTGCTATCTGCTCAGCTAATTCAAAATGGTTCATAAAATATAATAAATCCTCAAAATACATCCAGTCACTTGTAATTCTCAAGATAATACATTTGAATTCACTCCTTAACAGTAATTAATATACTCAGAGATATTTTGGATTCAGGTGCACTAGAGTGAAGCATACTTCTGAGAAAAATGGCTCCGCATCTATTAGCTAACAATGGTCTACGTTCAACTAACAATTATCTATTCTATATTTTCCTTGAACTTCTTTCCCTTTGTCCTATTTTCACACCTTACACTTCCTTATCTATGTATCTCCCTCTCTCCTGACATCTGTCTGAAGAAGGGTCTTGATCCGAAACATCACCCGTTTCTTCTCTCCAGAGATGCTGCCTGTCCTGCTGAGTTACTCCAGCAATTTGTGTACATTTTAGGTAACAATGGATGATCTTTCTAATTCTCAAGGCAATTGGAAACCAACTTGCAAGCGAGGTTGTTAATCGCAGCAAAGAAATAAAGATAATCACCACAATCAATTGCTGTTTAATTTCATGCTAAGCACTCCAATTATCAGCCGTGCTCCTACTCCTGCTTCAGAGCGGTACCCGTAGACAGAGACATAGAAAATCTTTGTGTTGCAAGCCCAACTTCAGTTGTTCAGTAACTAAGGCGGCACGAAGGCTCAGAGGTAGAGTTGCTGCATTACAGCGCCAGAGAACCGGGTTCGATCCTGACCATGGGTGCTGTCTGTATGGAGTTTTTTTATGAATAGAATACGTTTATTGTCATTGCACAATACTGTGCAACAAAATTCCATTGCATCTCCTTCGGTTTAAAAAGAACAAACACAATAGCCATTGACTCACATATACACATATCAGTAAAAAAATAATAAATAGGTATTAAAAATATTTTAAAAGAATATTGTGCATTATCTTGCACCCCAAATTATATTGTGCTTCCCCAGTGTTCTCTGTTAGAATTAAGTTCTTTTATCGCACATGTTCGTATGTTCTCCCCGCGACCGCATGTGTTTTCTCTGAGATCTTCGGATTCCTCCCTCATTTCAAAGACGTACAGGTTTGTAGGTTAATTGGCTTGGTATAAATACAAATGGTCTCTAGTGTGCGTAGGAGAGTGTTAGTGTGCGGGGATCGCTGGTCGGCGCGGACTCAGTGGGCCGAAGGGCCTGTTTCCACGCTGGATCTCTAAACTAAACTAAACTACCCATATCTCCGCTCCAGTGGTTGAGCTAAAAAATAATCTCAGTGAAGAAAGCGAATGGTATGTTAGCTTTCATAGCAAAAGGATTTGAGTATAGGAGCAGGGAGGTTCTACTGCAGTTGTACAGGGTCTTGGTGAGACCACACCTGGAATATTGCGTACAGTTTTGGTCTCCAAATCTGAGGAAGGACATTATTGCCATAGAGGGAGTGCAGATAAGGTTCACCAGACTGATTCCTGGGATGTCAGGACTGTCTTATGAAGAAAGACTGGATAGACTTGGTTTATACTCTCTAGAATTTAGGAGATTGAGAGGGGATCTTATAGAAACTTACAAAATTCTTAAGGGGTGGACAGGCTAGATGCAGGAAGATTGCTCCCGATGTTGGGGAAGTCCAGGACAAGGGGTCACAGCTTAAGGATAAGGGGGAAATCCTTTAAAACCGAGAAGAGAAGAACTTTTTTCACACAGAGAGTGGTGAATCTCTGGAACTCTCTGCCGCAGAGGGTAGTCGAGGCCAGTTCATTGGCTATATTTAAGAGGGAGTTAGAGGTGGCCCTTGTGGCTAAGGGGATCAGAGGGTATGGAGAGAGGGCAGGTACGGGATACTGAGTTGGATGATCAGCCATGATCATATTGTATGGCGGTGCAGGCTCGAAGGGCCGAATGGCCTACTCCTGCACCTAATTTCTATGTTTCTATTGCTCATCCATGTGCACTGCGGAGACTATGTGAACATCTCCACTCCAGAATGATTCAAAATCTGCCAGAAAAGCCCACTAATCTGGTTTCCGCTTAGATGTAAAAACAGAGGATTACACTTCACAATCGCATCTGCCCACCAGCCCTTTGAAAGAACTATCAACTTGGTCCAGGCGTTGCGTTTCTCCCATAGCTGTGCAACTTTCCGCTTTTCAAGTACATATCCAATTCCTTTTGGCTGTTGTGTCTGAATCTGCTTTCCACCAATCTTTCAAGCTCTGCATTCCAGACAATAACTCACTTTGCCATGCAGCTTCTAAACATTTAGACTTTAAACTAAAGATGCAACGTGGAAACGTGCCCTTCGGACCACCGAGTCCGTGCTGACCAGTGATCCCCGTACACAAGCGCTATCCCACACACGAGGGACAATTTACAATAACCCAAAGCCAATTAACCTGCAAACCTCTATGCATTTTGATTGTGGGAAGAATCCGGAGCATCCAGAGAGTACCTGCGCGGTCATGGGGAGAACATGCAAACTCCATGCAGACTGCACTCGTAGTCAAAATAGAATCTGGGTCTTTGGAGCTGTAAGACAAGCTGCTAAGACTACTGCTGCGCCACCGTGCCGCCCATTTCTAAAATACTTTATTTTGCCCCCCCGTCCTCTCCTCCATTTCTCTGTGCACTTCGACAGTACATGGATAGGACAGGCTTGGAGGGATATGAACCAAATGCAGGCAGGTGGGACTAATGTAGCTGGGACATGTTGGCCGGTGTGGGCAAATTGGGCCGAAGGGCCTGTTTCCACACTCTATCACTCTATCAATCTATGACTTGTTGTTCGAACTATCTGATCCTCCAGTGAATTAGTATATATTCAAATATCAAATTAACACGATTGACAGAGTGGCTAAAGATCGCACAGCTACAATCCCAAAGACTCCAAAGACATGTTCACTGCTGAAGAATCTTAAGGCATGACAAGTACTGAATAAGGAGTAACATTTTTTAATTGACAACACAATCAATTGACCATCCCTGAGACTGGGTCAAGAGTCAAGTCAAGATTATAGGTTTTATTGTCGTTTGTAATGAAATTCTTACTTGCATTAGCGTCACAGATTTGTAAACACAATATTCAATAATGTAATAAATACACATTAAAAAGTTCAATAATAAAAAAACACCAACACAGTGCAATAAAACAAATCAAAGCCTGATGTGCCTAATGCAATCGAGGCAATGCGTGGTCATAAGGTCATAAGGAATAGGAGTAGAATTCGACCATTTGGCCAGTTTACTCCAAGTCAAGTCAAGTTTATTTGTCACATACACATACGAGATGTGCAGTGAAATGAAAGTGGCAATGCTCGCGGAACAACAAAACAACCAAACAAATTATAAATACAATCATAACACACATATTATTACATATTATTTTACCATTCAATCATGGCTGATCTATCTCCCCCTCCTAACCCCATTCTCCTGCCTGCTCCCCATAACCCCTGACACCTGCTTGGAGTTTGGAATTTAGTTGGAGATCGTAGTGTTCAATAGCCTGATGGTTGTTCAGAAGAAACTGTTCCTGGAAGAGCCTGGACATTACAGTTTTCAGGCTTCTATATTTTCTTCCCGATGGCAGTAGTGAAATGGGAGTGTGGCCAGGGTAGTGTGGGTCCTTGGTGATGCTGGCTGCCTTTATGGGGCAGCACCTCCTATAGACCCCTCCGATAGTGGGGAGGTGAGTACCGCAGTAAGAACCAGGGAAACCAACCTAGTAGAAAGCTGTGAAATGTATCTTGCATACAGCTTAGTCAGCCAATTATGGAAGTTAATATCAGTTCTTGCATAAATTAGACATTGTCAGCACTTCAAAATGAAGCCTTAGCTCCATGTTAGCAGTTTTGCCCTTGAGGCAAAAGCTCAAAGGTTCATGCCTCAATCCAGAAACCTTTACATGCAGCCCAGACTAAACTCAGTGCAGTTCCACAACAGTGCCGTACTGCAAATGAGCATTAAAGATTCTACACCATTCAAAGAACTAAATCCGTTTAAAGAACAAACCGGTCAACAGTCAACCCCAGCTATAGTTATCTGTCGCATTTCTTGTTGTGTGAAGCCAACTCAGGTCTGAAGAAGGGTGTCGACCCGAAACGTCACCCATTCCATCTCTCCAGTGATGCTGCCTGTCCCGCTGAGTTACTCCAGCTTTTTTGTGCCGATCTTCTTTATCTGTACATTGCCAAAGTGCCCGCATTTCAAAAGGTATACAACTGGCCAAGACGTAGATCTCAAATACAGGCTGTCTTTGCATTACAAATGTCCAACTTATGGACACCACTACATACGATCGAGCTCCATAATATTATTAAATTCAAACTTCCGATATATGTTAATCGGCAAAAGTAATTTTCGCTCTCCGTCTCCACTTTTAGTAATTGATCTTTCTCATCAGTTTTATATGCTTTGAATGCCAATCTTCACAATACCATGGAGATAGGGGTACCATCTCATGTGGTGGCCGATTGGGAAAGGGGGAGATGCAGCGAGACCTGGGTGTCATGGTACACCAGTCATTGAAGGTAGGCATGCAGGTGCAGCAGGCAGTAAAGAAAGCGAATGGTATGTTAGCGTTCATTGCAAAAGGATTTGAGTATAGGAGCAGGGAGGTTCTACTGCAGTTGTACAGGGTCTTGGTGAAACCACACCTGGAGTATTGCGTACAGTTTTGGTCTCCAAATCTGAGGAAGGACATTATTGCCATAGAGGGAGTGCAGAGACGGTTCACCAGACTGATTCCTGGGATGTCAGGATTGTCTTATGAAGAAAGACTGGATAGACTTGGTTTATACTCTCTAGAATTTAGGAGATTGAGAGGGGATCTTATAGAAACTTACAAAATTCTTAAGGGGTTGGACAGGCTAGATGCAGGAAGATGTGTCCCGATGTTGGGGAAGTCCAGGACAAGGGGTCACAGCGTAAGGATAAGTGGGAAATCCTTTAAAACCGAGATGAGAAGATCTGTTTTCAGACAGAGAGTGGTGAGTCTCTGGAACTCTCTGCCACAGATGGTAGTTGGGGCCAGTTCATTGGCTATATTTAAGAGGGAGTTAGATGTGGCCCTTGTGGCTAAGGGGATCAGGGGGTATGGAGAGAAGGCAGGTACGGGATACTGAGTTGGATGATCAGCCATGATCATATTGAATGGCGGTGCAGGCTCGAAGGGCCGAATGGCCTACTCCTGCATCTAATTTCTATGTTTCTATGTTTCTATGACTTCTGAGCATTTTCAACCGATACACATCTGTAAAAATGGGACCTATTCGTTAACTAGTGTTGTACTGTTATCATTTAATGTACATGTTTTATAACCATGCCCTTATAGAATGTCTTGATACTTTTTACCAGAATGTTGCCTGGATTAGAGGGTTTCAGCTACAGGGCGAGTTTGGATAGACTTGGATTGTTTTCAGAGGTATAGAATTTATGAGAGGCATGGATAGGGTAGACAGTCAGCACCTTTCTCCCAGGAAGGAAATGCCCAACAATAGATGGATAGTTATAAGGTGAGAAGGGGAAGTATAATGGAGATGTGCGGGGAGATTTTTGTTAAAAACACAGAGAGTAGCAGGGGCCTGGAATGCATTGCTAGGGATGGTGGTGTAGGCATTAATTTAACAAACTAATTCTTATACTGGAGTTGTTTTTTTTCATCCATACTCCGAAAATGAATTGTGACCCTGCCATAATAATTTCAACTGCAATCATTTATTGCAACAACTTCATAGAAACATAGAAACATAGATGCAGGAGGAGGCCATTCGGCCCTTCGAGCCAGCACCGCCATTCATTGTGATCATGGCTGATCGTCCCCAATCAATAACCCGTGACTGCCCTCTCCCCATATCCCATGATTCTACCAGCCCCTAGAGCTCTATCTAACGCTCTCTTAAATCCATCCAGTGATTCGGCCTCCACCGCCCTCTGTGGCAGGGAGTTCCACAAATTCACAACTCTCTGGGTGAAAACGTTTTTTCTCACCTCAGTCTTAAATGGCCTCCCCTTCATTGGCATTTCTGATATCAACTTTTGTTAACTGACACTAAGACAGTAAAACAATCTTTATTTACATCATTGTGTGGCACCACTTGAAAGGAAATATTATCCGGAATCTTCTATTGCCCGAGGCTACAAATTCAGTTCAGTCTCACCCTAAAATAGATTTGTTATTTCATTAGATCGTCACAAAAAATAACGTGAAGTTGGTTGAAAATAAATGTTATTTTTGAAAGAATGTTAAAATAATGATCCTGAAATGATCAACAGTTACAATTTACCAAAGTTATTTGTTTGCTGGGAACTGTGGGACAATCACCACATTTTCCTGCCTTCAGTAAACCATGTTCATAAGATAGGGGTGCAGAATTAGGCCATTCAGTCCAACGAGTCTACTCCGCCATTCAATCATGGCTGATCTATTTTTCCCTCCCAACCCCATTCTCCTGCCTTCTCCCCCACCCCACTGTTAAAAGTTTAATTAAAAAATGTTATAATTTTGTAAAACACAGCTACAAAGTTTTTTCTGTGGATGTCGTGATTATAATCATGTGGAGAGTCTTTTTCGCTGACTGGATAGCACGTAACAAAAAAAGCTTTCCGCTGTACTTCGGTACACATGACAATTGTAAACTAAACTAAACCTATTGACTATGATTCTCACAAAATCATGAATTATTTTTTTCTTTCAAAAATCTTTTATCTAAATGCCTGGAAAGGATTGTGAACAATGGCAATTTCTCCAACTAATCTGGTGCAGCAAAACAAGGGGAAAATACTTTGGCACTCATGTTCTGATGCTAAAAGCACATTGTGCGATGTGTAACAAGGCATGCCAATGACACGCTGTTATTTCACACCTGCTAAAACTAAAATAATTCATTTGCAACTATATTCTCTTGACAGTGCCACATTTGAGTTGACAAACTCGCTCAATATCCTGCTCTCAGTTTGGCTTTGAACAGAATTACTCTGCGCTACACCAATTCATAATCTTGGTTCAAACATGGACTGAAGAATTGAATGGTTTTGGTGAGACCGTCTGCTCTTGCCATCTGGGCAGCACTTGACCAAGAATGGTGTCAAGGAGATGCAAGGAACTGCAGATAACGTTTACACAAAAAAAAAGGCAGAGTGCTGGAGTAACTCAGCGGGGCAGGTAGCATTTCTGGAGAACGTGGATAGGTGACGTTTTGGGGCCCTTCTTCAGACTGGGGGCCTGAAGAAGGTTCGCAACCCAAAACGTCACCTGGAGTTTGAGGAAGGGTCCCGGCATGAAACCGCTTAGCGTCTGAAGAAGGGGCCCTACCCGAAACATCACCCATCCATATTCTCCAGAGGTGCTACCTGACCCGCTGAGCTAATCCAGCACTTTGGGTCTTTTTCATGGCATCAAGAAGCCCTGTTAAATCTGAAGTCAATGGGCATCAAGGAGAAAAACAGTCCACTGTTGGAGTCAGTCCTTGTACAAAGGAGGTTTGGTATTTCAGTAAACGTCCAAGCACTGTGCAGATGCTGCAAGGAATTTGGCCGCTACGACCCTCTCAGGCTATGAGCTCCAAACCCCCTGGCCCCCATTTGTGTGAGAAAATTGTTCACATCTCTCTCTTCCGCTGCTTCTATCTCTTTTGTTGTGTGGTACCTTTGCATAGATTGCATCTGAGATGCTTATTCAATAGGTGTCTAGGTGCATTTGTATAGTGATCCGTGTACTGAGCTGTATGCAAAAATGAATTTCACTGCACATCAGTACATGTGACAAATATGGTGCCATTACCATTGGCAGATCAAGAACTGAACCCTGCTGGTAACAGCCTTCCAGTTGCCATATATCATCCACCATTCCCCATTGCATCCTGGCACTGAGCCAGTTTTTGATCCATTTTCCCATTCCTCCTTGAATCCCAAGCGTTTCAGTTTTCTTGACAAGCCTGCCATTTACATCATGTCGACTACAAAAAAAACATGCTGCCCTCATTGATCTTCCTTGTTATCTCAAAGGATGCAATCAAGTTTAGCCAAATGTGACCTCCCCTTAAAAAAAAATCCATGCTGGCTGCCCTGAATAATCTGTGCATTTCTAAGTGAAGGTTTACACTGTTCTTTGGCATGGATTCCAACAATTTGCACAATATTGGTTAAACAAACAGGCCTAGAATCACTTGGCTTCTCCCTTCCTCCTTATTAATCAACAATACTTATTCAACAGTTCTTCAATCCACTGCCACTACTCTCGTTGACAGAGAGGAATGGAAAATTGGTCATCTCAGCTCAGAGGAAGATTCTCAACCCAAAACATCACCTATTCCCTCTCTCCAGAGATGCTGCCTGTCCCGCTGAGTTACTCCAGCATTTTGTGCCTCTCTTCGATGTAAACCAGCATCTGCAGTTCCTTCCTACACACAATTTCCCTCTCTTGTTTAGAGTCCATTTTATCTGGGCCTGTGATGTATCTATTTTCAAAGATGACAAACTCCTTAACATTTCCTCTTTTTTGACATTTAACCCATTTAATATGTTGCACTCATTCACCTTATTAATAACATCAGCATTAGTACCCTCAAAATATTTATTAAGAACCTTACGCATACCCTCCAACCAAATATAGATAATTTTCTTAGGTGATCATCGGACTTACGCAAGTGTCTCTGGACATAACCCTTTCGTAAGTTGGGGAGTGTCTGGACTCGAAGGGCCAAATGGCCTCCTCCTGCACCTATTTTCTATGTTTCTATGTTTCTAACCACTGGTCAGTTATCTTTTTGCACACTATGGACTTTGAAAACATCATAACATTAACTTTGATATTTTCTTGTCAATATTTTTTCCCCTTATTTCCTTATTAATTTCATTCCATTACTATCGACATCTTCTCAGCTTTCTATAGAATTACATTTTAGGTGTCTTGTACAGCCCTACACGTTTCTACGCCATAGTATCCAGGGGTCTCTGGATTTTTTTGACCATGTTTATCGTGACCCCTTTAATTCCTTCATTTATCAGTCGGAACAGTGGCAGGCATTAACCTGCAAGCAGCTTTCATTAAAAACTACTTTTCAGCCCAGTAAAATTGATCTTAATTCAACTTAGAAATGTTACTTCTATTTTGAAGACACAAGGAACTGCAGATGCTGGATTCTTGATTAAGACAGAAAGTGCTGAAGTAACTCAGTGGGTCAGGCAGCATCTCTGGAGAGAAGGAAGAATGGTCTCGACCTGAAACGTCACCCACTCCTTCTCTTCAGAGATGCTGCCTGATCCGCCGAGTTATTCCAGCATTTTGGGTCTATCTTCCTATTTTATCTTTGTCCATTTTCATAAACATGCTAAATCTGAATTAAGATCATAATGTCAAAAGTGCTCTCCCAGAATACCACTTCCACCCGCCCAGCAACACTGTGACCAACTGAAGCATACTTCAGTCGAAAAATATACCAGCACAATTGGTAACCATATTGTCCGATACATCAAAGATAGACACAAAATGCTGGAGGAACTCAGCGAGTCAGGCAGCATCTCTGGAAAGAAGGGTCTTGACCCAAAACGTCACCTATTTCTTTTTTTCCAGAGATGCTGCCTGACCCGTTGAGTTACTCCAGCATTTGGGTCACACATTTTGTCCGGTACATCCTTCCACTTCTATCTACCTAACTATTTATTTTCTAAATGTACTATCTACACTCTACCATTACTATTTAAAAATAAGGAGGTTCCAACCTAACGGCAGTTCAGGATTACATCCATGCTAAATTTGCAAAATCACCATGCAATTAACACAAGTCCAGACATTCCTTACTAACGAAAGGGTTACATCCAGGGACACTGACGTAGGTCCGATGTTACGCAGGTCAGAAACAGAAGTGCTACCGCACACTCACAAATTCACTATTTGAGGTGGAGACCACATGGGCATCAGTGGGCTTAAAGAATTGCTTACATAAATGTGAGTTTATAATATTATAATTAAAGGACGTTCCTTTCGGAAGGAGATGAGGAGAAATTTATTTAGTCAGAAGATGGTGAATCTGTGAAATTCTTTGCCATAGAAGGCTGTGGAGGCTGTCAGTGGATATTTTTAAGGCAGAGATAGATAGATTCTTGATTAATACGGGTGTCAGTGGGCAGGTGCTATAGATCTGCACGGGGAGGTAGACGCTCCAGCCCCCACGAGTCTCGGGTAGATGGGGCTCGTAGGCCTGGGAAGGCAGTCCATCTAGGAGAGAGAAAACTCTGATTTAAAACCTCCACTGCCTTGTGGCCGTATCAAGTCATGGAAAAGGCTCAAGGAGTAAACCTCAAGAAAACCCGGAGTGGGAGCCCCTAAGGCAGTTTGTCGTTGTCTACAACCTCGCTCTGGCGGCTCCTGCGACGGCGCTGGTGCCAAACTGTAACGGCCCTGCTGTTCCTATGGATCGATCAGCGACGTGGAGAGGGGGGACGTGGTGCATGGGCAACAGCCTGTCCTCCATATGACTTCGCCCAGGCTTGCATCTGACCAGGTCAGTCGTGACCGAGAGGAGCCTACTACTACTACTACAGGTGTCAGAGGTTATGGGGAGAAGGCAGTAAAATGGGTTTAGGAGGGGGAGATAGATCAGCCATGATTGAATGGCAGATCAGATACACGCTACATAAATGCAATCAAGTCAAACTCAAGTACAATAGATAGAGCAAAGGGGAAGATACAGGGTGAAGAATATAGTTCTCAGCATTGTAACACATTAGTACCACAGACAGAGCCCAATGTCCGCAATGGGGTAGAGGTGAGCAGGACAGTACCCTAGCTTATGGATGGAAGCCTGATAACAGAGGGGAAGAAACTGTTCCTGAGTCCGGTGGTGCGATCTTTCACGTTTCTGTACCTTTTGCTGGACGGGAGCTGGAAGAAGCTGTGACGTCACAATGCCTTGACATTGTTGGCTGCTTCTTTGAGGCAGAGTGTAGATGGAGTCAATGTTTGCCACTACTTCAGCTGGGTGACATCATCGTTCCCTTCCACGTTCTCTCCAATTCTCCAAAACACAAAGCAACTTCAACCAGGCAGCTAATTAAATTGGCAGTCCTAACACTCCTTAAATAAAAAAGTATAAATAGTGACCCCAATTAACAAGTCCAACTGGTAAACACCTCAAATGGATCTTTCCTGGATATGGGCCTGGCAAACAAACAACTGGTATTTAAATGTTTATAAGCAGCCAATATGCTAATAACATAAAGGACTGTTTTATTTAAGGAGGCATGGAGCCAAGTGAAGTCCTGAGATGAGAAATTGCCAGATATTCTGCACTATATTGAAGAGGTGATGGAAAGGTACATGCAGGTAGGTAGACCACACCACGTCTGGGTAATGGTCCAAGCTCACATCTATCACGGGCATTCACCTCCCCACCATCGAAGGGATCTGCAGGAGTCGCTGCCTCATAAGGGGCAGCCAGCATCACCGGGTACCCGCACCAGCTTGGCCACACTCTCAAGAAGGTACAGCAATCTGAAAACTATAACGTCCAGGTTCAGGACCAGTTCTTCCCTGCAACCAACATGTTATTAAACACTACAACCTCCAACTAAGCTCTTAATTACTTTGGAGGGGTGGGGGGGGGCATTGTTTTTGTTCGATCCTAACCTTGGGTGCTGTCTGTGTGGAGTTTGCATGCTCTCCCTGTGACTGCGTGGGTTTCCTCCGGGTGCTCCGGTTTCCTCCCCCATCTCGTAGACGTGTCGGTTTGTCAACTAATTCTCCCCTGTAAATTGCCCCAAATGTGTCGGCAGTGGATGAGAACATGGGATAACGTTGAACTAGTGTTATCGGATGACCGATGGTCAGCGTGGACTCGGCGGGCTGAAGGGCTTGTTTCTAAGCTGTATCTCTAAACTAAACTCAACTAAACAAGTCTTAGGTAGACAAAAGTGCTGGAGAAACTCAGCGGGTGCAACAGCATCTATGGAGCGAAGGAAATAGGCAACGTTTCGGGCCGAAACCCTTCTTCAGACTGAATAAGGGTTTCGGCCCGAAACGGTGCTTATTTCCTATTTCACTTTTGTCTCCCTTCGATTTTCCAGCATCTGCAGTTCCTTCTTAAACAAGTCTTATCCACCAACAAGCATTGTTTCTTATTTGGTGTCAGTGCACATGCCCAGAGGCTTCCATGCTTATTGATTTAGCAATTGGATAACTAACAAAACTCATTTTTATGCCCAATGAAACCAGAGGATTTCTAGGCTATATTATGTATCTATAGAACCTGAACTCGTATTAATGTGCATGCTTAATTGAATATTTCAGAGAATCCACAACATCCTATAAATAACAGCCCCGCTGAAAGTTGGCAAATATATTGAATTAGTGGACTTCTAAAGACCACAACTGTGATCTCCTGCCTAGTGCTCCCTACTTGCTTTCATATAAACAGTTGGACATAGTATTATTTTTATTCCCAGTACACAAAGTTAATTGGTCTCAACTGCAACTGCCTTGGAAGGAGCTAAAATCTCAAAGCCCTCTGTTCAACCAACGCCATTAACAAAATGCATGCATTTAATATATAATGTGCTGTCATTGCAAGGCTCAATTTTAAGATAATATTGTAATTGGTCGCCCAATTATAGGAAGGATGTCAACAAAATAGAGAGAGTACAGAGGAGATTTACTAGAATGTTGCCTGGGTTTCAACAACTAAGTTACAGAGATAGGTTGAATAAGTTAGGTCTTTATTCTCTGGAGCACAGAAGGTTAAGGGGGGACTTGATAGAGGTCTTTAAAATGATGAGAGGGATAGACAGAGTTGATGTGGACAAGCTTTTCCCTTTGAGAATAGGGAAGATTCAAACAAGAGGACATGACTTCAGAATTAAGGGACAGAAGTTTAGGGGTAATATGAGGGGGAACTTCTTTACTCAGAGAGTGGTAGTGGTGTGGAATGAGCTTCCAGTGGAAGTGGTGGAGGCAGGTTCATTGGTATAATTTAAAAATAAATTGGATAGGCATATGGATGAGAAGGGAATGGAGGGTTATGGTATGAGTGCAGGCAGGTGGGACTAAGGGAAAAAAAGTTGTTCGGCACGGACTTGTAGGGCCGAGATGGCCTGTTTCCGTGCTGTAATTGTTATAAGGTTATATGGTTATATGTAATGAAAATCATAGTAAAAGGGAATTAAGGCATATTGAGATGAGGTGGGAAAAGGAATTTGGTTATTAAGTGCGAGAGTGTGGTTGAGGGTAGACACAAAGTGCTGGAGTATCTCAACGGGTCAGGCAGCGTCTCTGCAGAAAAAGGACGGGTGACGTTTTGGGATGAAACCCTTCTTCAGACGGAAAGTAAAGGGGAGGGAAATGGTGGTAGGAAAAAGCCAGGACAAATCAGGGGTGGCAAGGAAGATGACCAAGGAAGTGTGGAGCCCACAATGGCCCATTGTTGGCTGGGGAAGAGGTGACAATGGAGGGCGGTACAGGGATGTGAACAGTGGAACTGGTAGGATGACCAGGGTGGGGGAGGGGGGCGAAGGAACGCAGGGGTTACTTGAAATGAGAGAAATCAACATTCATATCACTGGGTTGTAAGGAACAGCTCATTATATTCGCATTAAGATTTTAAGTGGATAAGCATCATACGAATACCCTTATGTATTTAAGCAAATTAACTCAAAAGCAGTGCATTAATCCTTGGTGTTATTTTACAGCAGCAGAGAAATTAAAAAAAAACTGCAGACGCTGAAAATCGGAAACAAATACGGAAAATGCTGGAAAAACTCCGGAAGTCATTAGAAACAGCAGACTCTGCAAAAACATTTAAAATAAAAGTGGCAAATAGCTTGTTTATTCATCTTCATTCTCCCTAATTCACTTTAAAAATATAAAAAGAGACAATCCACCAAAAATCCCATATCAGGCAGTTAATAGAGGGCAGCATAGTGGTGCAGCGGTAGATCTGCTGCCTTACAGCACCAGACACACGGGTTCAATCTGAGTATGGGTGCTGCCTGTACGGAGTTTGCACGTTCCCCCTGTGAGCTTGTGGGTTTTCTCTGGATGCTCTGGTTTCCTCACACACTCCAAAGACCTACCGGTTTGTAGGTTAATTGGCTTCAGTAAAAAAAAAATTGTTCCTAGTGTGTAGGATAGTGCTAGTGTACGGGGTGATCACTGGTCTGGGGGGCCGAAGGGCCTGTTTCTGTGCTGTATCTCTAAAGTCTAAAGTCAGAACATATAGAAACATAGAAACATAGAAAATAGGTGCAGGAGTAGGCCATTCGGCCCTTCGAGCCTGCATCGCCATTCAATATGATCATGGCTGATCATCCAACTCAGTATCCCGTACCTGCCTTCTCTCCATACCCCCTGATACCTTTAGCCACAAGGGCCACATCTAACCCTCTTAAATATAGCCAATGAACTGGCCTCAACTACATTCTGTGTACATAGATAGTGTGCACAAATGGTTTCACTTGAACCAAATTAAACTGTGTTCCCTCTGTATCAGAATGCTGGATATTTGAGGGGATGTTTCTTCATAGAAAGTTGACAGAACCAGGAAAAGTTGATGTTAATAATCAATAACAAGGGATCTATTACACATCGTTTTCCAGGGATTCAAATTTCATGAAAGATTGTCCTTTTAAAATAAAAAATCATTGTATCAATACCTTTTCTACTTATGTGCCATTATTTATTTCTTAAACACGCACTGAAAAATCCATGTACGATTTTGTTCATATTGATCCCATTATAAAGTGCAACTGGGATAGAGGCTCCCGATCTGAAACATCACCTATCCATGTTCTCCAGGGATGCTTGTGGGTTTTCTCTGGGTTTTTCTATATACCATCTATAATTGGATGCAGGAGCTGAAGAAAAGATGAAATAAAACTTAAGGATAAAACTGAAGCTTTTCCTCTAATCTTTAAAAGGCAACCAACATTCTGTTTGATTTATTCCAGCGTTTAGTGGATATATTCTGCAATGTTTTCATGCTCCCAGAACACAGAGGCCATCATACTTCAGGTCTAGGCGTTGTAAGCAATGACTATGGAATGTCAGAGGTTGAGGGGAGACTCAGATGGATAGGACAGGTTTGGAGGGATATGGACCGAACGCAGGCAGGAGGGACTAGTGTAGATGGGACATTGTTGGTCGGTGTGGGCAAGTTGGGCCGAAGGGTCTGTTTCTACTTTGTAGTGAGACCACACCTGGAGTATTGTGTGCAGTTTTGATCCCCTAATTTGAGGAAGGACATTCTTGCTATTGAGGGAGTGCAGCGTAGGTTTACAAGGATAATTCCCGGGATGGCAGGACTGTCATATGCGGAGAGAATGGAGCTGCTGGGCTTGTACACTCTGGAGTTTAGCAGGTTGAGAGGGGATCTTATTGAAACATATAAGATTGTTAAGGGTTTGGACCCGCTAGAGGCAGGAAACATGTTCCCGATGTTGCAGGCATCCAGAACCAGGGGCCACAGCTTAAGAATAAGGGGTAAGCCATTTTGAATGGAGACGAGGAAACACTTTTTCTCACAGAGAGTTGTGAGTCTGTGGAATTCTCTGCCTCGGAGGATGGTGGGGGCAGGTTCTCTGGATACTTTCAAGAGAGATCTAGATAGGGCTCTTGAAGATAGTGGAGTCAGGGGATATGGGGAGAAGGCAGGAATGGGGTACTGATTGGTGATGATCACATTGAATGGCGGTGCTGGCTCGAAGGGCCGAATGGCCTAGTCCTGCACCTATTGTCTATTGTCTACTGTCTATTGACTTGATAGGAGCATATAAAATTATGAGAGGCTTAAATAGGGTAGACAGGCAGTACCTGTTTCCCCAGGGTGGAAATGCCCTACACCAGAGTGCATGGCTGCTATAAGGTGAGAGGGGGGAAGTTTAATGGAGATGTGCGGGGTAAGTTTTGTTTTTTACACAGAGGGTGCTGCGGTCTGGATTACACTGCCAGGGATGGTGGTGGAGGCCGATACCACAGTGGCATTTAAGAGGCTTTTAGATAGGCACATGGAAGTACAAGGAATAAAGGGATATGGATCATGTACAGGCAGATTAGGTCAGTTTAACTTGGCATCATGTTCGGCACAATCATTGTGGGCTGAAGGATCTGTTCCTGTGCTGCACTATGTTCTGCATGCTATGTTCTGCACACCCTCATATCCTTCACATATAATCATTACCACCATTAAATATTTAATGTTTGGGTTTTTTTCAAATAAATCTTTTAGTACATTGCAACTATGTTGAGTCTCTTTTGAATTAACAGTGGCGACTCTAATACAGGATGATGGTGAGTTCCAATGCTGACTGAAACTGATAAGATGCTTCCCAGGGAGCAGAAGCCACAACTCATTGAATTTTCCTCCTCTTACGAGCCCGCAAGTATTTCGTGACCAATGCAACTTTAACAGCCACATAATCGCAGCAAAATTCTTGTTGCACTCCCTCAACAGTTCCACAACCACAAAGATTATGCTGAGAAAGTTGCACGATGCTCCTCATTGTACTAGTTTGCGGTGCATCATTTCAATCTGCGGTGTTGAAACGCAGGCTACATTTTCTAACACTGTAGGCATCATCCTGTACAGCACAGGTGGCTAGTAATGAGATTTATTAAATATATTAAAGGGCGGGTACGGTGGCGCAGCGGTAGAGCTGCTGCCTTAGAGCACCGGAGACCCAGGTTCGATCCTGACTACGGGTGCTGTCTGCACGGAGTTTGAACGTTCTCCCCGTGACCGCGTGGGTTTTCCCTGGGTGCTCCGGTTTCCTCCCACACTCCAAAGACATGTGGGTTTGTAGATTAATTAGCTTGATAAAGTTGCCCCTAATGTTTGTAGAATAGTGTTAATTTGCAGGGATCGCTGGCCGGCACAGATTCAGTGGCCCGAAAGGCCTGGTTCCGCACTGTATCTCTAAACTAAAGTAAACTAAGCAAGCAGATTCGAGGACATAAGTGTTTGAGAACAGTGCAAATTAACACTATCCTACACACTGTGTTCATTCAGTGGGCTCTGTACATTGAACAAATATGATTGAGTAGATGATTGTATTAGATGCAATAGGCGGTCCTGTTGCTTAGGTAACTATGAACACTTGTGGACCTTGTTACCTATCATTTGAGACAAACATTCATGTAACTAGTCTCCTGCCGTGGTATATACATTATCTGTCACGGATTTAAACACAATTTAATTAAGTAATAAATGATCAAATCCCAAGGTGACAAAGCAATGGATACGAACTGTTCATAAATATGTCCCAACGTATTTGATTTACAAGCAGAAAGCTACTCCAAGGAAAAGAAAAGAAAACTCAAGTTTCCTAGTACCTGTATTGTTTTATGATGGAAACATTTTGTGCAGAAGCAAATGGAACCCATTGTCCCAGACAAACAGTTTGTGTGGCGCAGTTCACAAATCATCTTCTAAAGACGTGTTAATGATACAGACCAAGACAATCTTTCATCATAGTCATTGACAATCAGATGCTTGATTGACAGAGCAGTTCCTTATCTAATTGACATTCATACTGTATATGAAATCTTAAAGTATTAAATACAGATAGAAAATTAAAAATAGTGTTTAGCTTCATAAGGAAATGAAACAATGCAGCTGATGTAAAACAGATTTTCACTGATATGTCACCAGAAATTAGCTTCAACCAAGTGATTTGTCTAAACAGAATTTTTCCCTCTTTATAGTTAAGGATGCTGATATTTGAGGAAGGATATTATGATCTGCAGTGGGACATGATATTCACACAGAAGCACTAATGTGAATGGTACACATACATTTTTCCCATTACCCCTCGTGTTATATCACATTGATTTTGTTACATCGAGGCTCATTGGTGCCGGCTCTGATTTGTTCTGAACCTTTTCATACCTCTAGTTTCCCCCTCCCCTGACTCTCCGTCTGCAGAACGGTCTCAACGCGAAACTCCTCCAGAGATCCTGCCTGACCCGCTGAGTTACTCCATCATTTTGTGTCTATCTTTGGTGTAAACCAGTATCTGCAGTTCCTTCCTTCTAAATTAACACAGTGCTCTTCAGGTTAACCTGCCATGTTCTACTCAAATACTAGAGGGCATACTTTTAAGGCGAAAGGTGCAAAGTTTAAAGTGCGCAGGGCAAGATTTGTTTTGAGACACAGAGAGTAGTGAGTGCCAAGAATGCACTGCCGGGGATAGGGATGGAGGCAGACACAATAGAGACTTTTAAGGGACCTTTGCATAGGCACGTAGATATGCAGGGAATGGAGAGACATGTTCAGATGGATTAGAGTTGGTCTTGGCATTGAATTCAGCATAGAAATTGTGGGCCGAAGAACATGTTCTTGTGCTGCACTATTTTCCATATGCTTTTCTTCATAAACATGAATACATTCAAACTCTGCAGCTCACATTATCACTTGCGTTAATTATTAAATACCCTCCAAATACCCAAGCTTACATGCTCCTATTCCCCAAATCACAATATAAAATGTTAAGTTCTCAGTCTGGTGCTCACCACCCCATATCTTTGCCTTACTTATTGCAACAGTTCTTCCAGCTTTTCATCTTTGCTTTCCTACTGCGATGGCTTATCCGACCATTACTACCTTCCCTCCATATCCCGCCTACCACCTACCTATCTACCCGCTTCCCCGCTCAGGTGAATCCATCCGAAATTCAGGAATTCCCTCTTAAATCGCGTTAAAAATGGTCCCCATAACCGTCCCTTGTGAATGGTGAACATGTCTTGAAACATGAATCCATTCTGCCAGCATCATAAAATCAAGAAGTGAAAACTCTTAGTTGATACCCTCACTTTGGAAGACATAAACAATATTCCACTGGGAATAATGGATAGCCACGAACCATCGCCAGGCAAGAGCTTCTTTGATGGTGAGGAAGAAACGATACAACAGGAAAACTGAATACTGAAGGGTTATGGGGAGAAGGCAGGTGAATGGGGTTGAGAGGGAAAAATCGATCAGCCATGTTAGAATGGCGGAGTAAACTTAGAAACATAGAAAATAGGTGCAGGAGCAGGCCATTCGGCCCTTCGAGCCTGCATTCAATATGATCATGGCTGATCATCCAACTCAGTATCCTCTACCTGCCTTCTCTCCATACCCCCTGATCCCTTTAGCCACAAGGGCCACATCTAACTCCCTCTTAAATATAGCCAATGAACTGGCCTCAACTACCTTCTGTGGCAGAGAATTCCAGAGATTCACCACTCTCTGCGTGAAAAAAGTTCTTCTCATGTCGGTCCTAAAAGATTTCCCCCTTATCCTTAAACTGTGACCCCTTGTTCTGGACTTCCCCAACATCGGGAACAATCTTCCTGCATCTAGCCTATCCAACCCCTTAAGAATTTTGTAAGTTTCTATAAGATCCCCCCTCAATCTTCTGAATTCTAGCGAGTACAAGCCAAGTCTATCCAGTCTTTCTTCATATGAAAGTCCTGACATCCCAGGAATCAGTCTGGTGAACCTTCTCTGTACTCCCTCTATGGCAATAATGTCTTTCCTCAGATTAGGAGACCAAAACTGTATGCAATACTCCAGGTGTGGTCTCACCAAGACCCTGTACAACTGCAGTAGAACCTCCCTGCTCCTATACTCAACATAGAAACTTGATGGCCTGAATGGCCTAATTCAGCTACGACTACATATGAACTTGTAAATAGTTAAAATTATCAACTAAGAGTTGTTGATTTTTTTTTCCAGAACAGCTTTTACGTTTAGTATATGTAGTGAGCATGTGTGCTTAATGTAGATGAGAAATGATGATATCCATAATGAAAATGTAACAGTTACATTTTAAACTGCAAATCTATTGAGGACATAACGGTGGTTAATTACTGCTGACAATTTGGACAGCATTTGCATTATCCACTACAAACACACGGGTTACAGCACAAGACAAGGCAAAAAAAGACACCCTGGGGAGTTAAACTGTGTTATTTGCAATGAGATTGAAACAGGAATGAGTTATCAACATAAACCCAACCCCATGATTATATTATGCTTTTGCGACATATTACATTCTATGCTATTTCATTCAGATAGTCCTAATGGTGCTTTGGGGAATTTGATCATAACAAGTTCAATATTTTTTTTATAATTTTCTTTGGTTGCAGTTATTTGGACGTCCGTAGCATAATGTGTTGCATTATATATGTTAGTGAATCAGCACTTCTTTACGGAATACGCAGAAGTCGTAGCAATTAAAACATAAAAACAGAAGCAACATTTACTCTCCAACTAATCCCAAGTGGCTGCCCTATATCCATAAGATAGATGCAAAATGCTGGAGGAACTCAGATGCTGGAGCATTTCTGGACAGAAGGAATGGGTGACATTTTGGTTTGAGACCCTTCTTCACATCTATGCCTGTCTATCTATACATAGAAACATAGAAACATACAAACATAGAAATTAGGTGCAGGAGTAGGCCATTCGGCCCTTCGAGCCTGCACCGCCATTCAATATGATCATGGGTGATCATCCAACTCAGTATCCCGTACCTGCCTTCTCTCCATACCCCCTGATCCCCTGAGCCACAAGGGCCACATCTAACTCCCTCTTAAATATAGCCAATGAACTGGCCTCAACTACCCTCTGTGGCAGAGAGTTCCAGAGATTCACCACTCTCTGTGTGAAAAAAAGTTCTTCTCATCTCGGTTTTAAAGGATTTCCCCCTTATCCTTAAGCTGTGACCCCTTGTCCTGGAGTTCCCCAACATCGGGAGCAATCTTCCTGCATCTAGCCTGTCCAACCCCCTTACAAATTTTGTAAGTTTCTATAAGATCCCCTCTCAATCTCCTAAATTCTAGAGAATATAAACCAAGTCTATCCAGTCTTTCTTCATAAGACAGTCCTGACATCCCAGGAATCAGTCTGGTGAACCGTCTCTGCACTCTATACTGTGTCTATCTATACTGTACAGTCTGAAGAAGGGTCTCAACCTGAGACGTCACCCATTCCTTCTATCCAGAGATGCTGCCTGTCCCGCTGAGCATTTTGTATCCATCTTTGGTGTAAACCAGCATCTGCAGTTCCTTCCTACACATTTTGTCTGCCCTATATCCATGTCGTTTTTATTCCATTTTGCATGTTAAATGTTGACTTGGCATTCACTTCTTCCAATTTGACTCGTACATTTCATAGCCTCGCAGAACAAAGTAAAAATAGCAAAATCCTATCACTTCATAAATCTAAATACAAGGAGTGAATCTGAGATTATGAATCATAGTTGAATTTGACTGTATTATAAAAGCTTTATTTTCTTGTGTCCACATCCACCCATTATTCCCTCTGCCCCACCCATCCCCAGTTCTCAATATTCTTCCCTCTAGCTTGACATGTCGCTCCTGGAATCGAGAACCAGCGGACATAGCTTTAAGGTGAGATATATCCCTTCGGGCTAACGGAATCAAGGGATATGGGGAGAAAGAAGGAACAAGGTACTGATTTTGGATGATCGATGTTAACTCAAAGGATCGAATGGCCTACTCCTGCACCGATTTTCTACTATGTTTCTAAGGTGAGGGGGAAAAGATTTAGTAGGAATCATAGGGGTAACTTTTTCCACACAGAGGGTGGTGGGTGTATGGAAGAAGCTGTCGGAGGGGGTAGTTGAGGCAGGTTGTATCGCAGTGTTTGAGAAACATTTGGACAGGTACATGGAAAGGACAGGTTTAGAGTGATATGGGCCAAAAGCAGGCAGGTGGGGTTTGTGTAGATGGGACATGTTGGTCAGCGTGGGCATGTTGGGCTATTTCCATGCTGCATGACCCTATGATTCTTCTTTCCTTTGACACCCTTTTATATCCATTTCACCTCTTGCCTTTGCGACCTATTCCACCCATCTGCCAGTTTAAACCCATTAAGGAATTAGATTCTGCACTAACTGCACTGAAATTTGAGGAGCTGACGATGGATGGACATTCAGCCATTGAGGGTGAACAGAAGTTCTCCAGGGTGGTGCAAGGAAAAATACAAAACAGCTACCTGCGTTTCCATGCTGTATGACTCTACCACATGCATTGTTCCACTGCACAGTGGTGCCTCCTTCTCTCCCACCCCTCCCACCAAGCGACCGAATGCTTGGATTACAGGTCTCGAAGCTTACCCTAAACTTTATGAACCAGGGTGCTTTGTTTTTTAATGAGCTGGGTGGAGACCAGGACATCGGGGCCACACGCTTGATGTAGACTATTGGAAAATCAATCGTATTTGACAGTTTCCCTCAGCCCATCGATTACCCACCCGCGTGGAAGAGGATTCAAAGCCTGACGTTTGCGATTTGGAAGAGAAAGTGAACGCGAGCCTCGTGCAATGTCCCTGGAGATGATCTGAACTGTGTTGGCATCGGCAATTGCCATCAAAGCGCAGGGAAGACACCCACATCTAGGAGATCCGTGATCAATATGGCCAGGTGGACCAGCATTGGAAACATGTTTGTTGCATTGTACAGAAAGAGTGTCAGGGGTTATGGGGAGAAGGCAGGGGGATGGGGCTAGTGGGGAGAGACTTCATGGACTCGAATGCCCAATCCTGCTCCAATCACTCATGAACTTGTGAATCCTGTCAAATGCGCCGCCAGTTTTGTTTTAAAATTTCCTACGGATTTCTTCTGACGGTGCAAATATTACGCATGACTCGTTATTCTTGCAGTGGCCACAGTTGCAGCGGCTGCGGCTGGGTTTAAAAAATGCCATTTCATATCCCCACAACTAACCGCACGCTCGCAGTCTGTCTGCAGGTCGCTGGGCTCGTTAACAATCCCTGCGCCAGGATACGCACGCCACGGCGATTTTGTCCCTACATCAACAACAACAACAACAACTGCAAATGCCCGCTGATCAAGAATCCACACCTCAATCCCCTGTACAAAACTTTCTCGCCCCCTCCATGGGTAAAAGCTGCGGATGAAAAACCAACCCGGATTGGCGGGGCAGAGCGAGCAGAATCCATCATCATGGGGATTGATAGGTTTCTATTAACTCGACTCTTGTTCTTCACGTTGCCTTGCTACTGAAATAGCATCGATTGCAGTTATAACGCGGTAAGGTGCACCTGCTATTTGAGACTCGATTAAAAACCCGTCTAAGACACAGAGCCGGTCCTGGTAATGATTTAACCAGAGATTTAACCTGGATCAGTGACGCTTGGCACTGATGTGTGAAATCCTTCACCCTCGCAGGGTCCCGCGTGTGTGTGTGTGTGTGTGTGTGTGTGGTGGGGGTGCGCTCGCTCTGAAGGGAAAAGCCACGGGCATCTCCTGTCCGTCCCGGTAAGTCAACCGGAGAAGTTGAGCTGCTGTCAAAGGCTTTTACCCCTTGTCAACCATGGTGGTCGCGGTGGAAGGGTAGGAGGGGGAAGGAGGGAAGGAGGGAAGGAGGGAAGGAGGGAAGGAGGGAAGGAGGGAAGGAGGGAAGGAGGGAGGGAAGGAAGGAGGGAAGGAAGGAGGGAAGGAGGGAAGGAGGGAAGGAGGGAGGGAAGGAGGGAAGGAAGGAAGGAAGGAAGGAAGGAAGGAAGGAAGGAAGGAAGGAAGGAAGGAAGGAAGGAAGGAAGGAAGGAAGGAAGGAAGGAAGGAGGAGAAGGAAGGAGGGAAGGAAGGAAGCGTTTGGAATTGGAAGGGCGCACAGTCAGTTAGTACTGACCCGTCACAATAGTGGGTTGCATCTTGAGAGATTGGGGAGGGGGAAGCTCGGGTTTTTTGTTGTGGTGTGCCATGAATCTTGGCAACTCTTGGTGCAGAAGGAGGTGAGCAGCGGCGGAAGACAGAGCTCCGAGCGACACTACCCAATGTAGCACCTTGTCTCCGCTTGGCGCAGTTCCAACCCGCCCCCGTTACACAGGGAAGGTCGGTGAGCGGCTGGTGGCAGCCCGACTACAGAGCACGGCTCCCCCTCCTTCTCGCTCTTGCTGTGGGTTCTTCAGTCCTAGTGTTACTCCAGCACCCACGTTCCCGAATATCACCGCAAGCCCACCTCTCCATTCTTCCCCACTATCTTCCCATGCACCGTCCAGGCTCGTCCTTACACCGACGTCTCGGCGCCCAAACCTCATCGGTTCCCTCCAAACTACAATCCAGATCCAACACCCGTCTCCCGGTCGCTCATTCCATCTCAAAGCCAAGTGGTGAGAAATCGTGTTAGACGTGAACCAGAGGGACTCTTGCCCACAGGATCCGCGATACCTATACACACACACGCATTGTAGATACCTGTATTACAAACACACACTCACACACACACACACACACACACACACACTCACAAACACAACTACACACACACAGACACACTCACTCACACACACAGATACACACACACTGGCACACACAGACAGATACACACAGACACGCACGCACACACACTGCAGATACCTGCACACACAGCCACACATAGACACACACATATGCAGACACACACACACAGACACACATACACACGCACACACACACACACACACACACGTACACACACACACACACACACACAGACACACACACACACATAGACACACACACACACACAGGCACAGGCACACACACACACACACACACACACAAGCGCACACACACACACACACACACACACAGGCACACACACACACACACACACAGGCACACACACATACACACACACACACACACACACACAGACACACACACACAGGCGCACACACACACACACACACACACACACACACACACACACACACACACACACACACACACACACACACACACACAATAGAGCCCCCATCCCCGTACCTGGGCGGTGGAGATAAAGTTGCTCAAGTGTTGGCGGTAGTTGTCCGTGACCGTACACCAAGGCGCACGTCGCTATCCCGATGCAGAGGAGCGCAGACATTGTAGATACCATCGCGGCGCTCTGCGAGGGAGGAAGCATTGAATAAACTTACACCGCCCTCAGCTCCGGGAAACTGCATCCCCCCAAAACACTGCCAGCTTTCTGCCTCGAAGTTGCAAACGAAACCCCTCGCATCTCAAAAAAAGCACAGCCCGAGCCGGAGTAAAATCCCTCTCGACGCTCCAACCAGCAAGTGTCGAGAAAGTTTAGAGAGAGGGAGGGAGGGAGAGAGAGAGGGGTGTGTGTGTGAGGAAGGCGGTGTCATGTGCTCATTTCTTGCCGGCTGCTAAACTGATTTGAAAAACCTGCGGGCGATGCTCCCACAAGGACCTAGCACCAGCGGCGTTTCACCCAGCGTGGAGCGCGTCTGAGTAGCGGGGGCAACGTGTGGGGATGTCCATTCATCACCTGTCCTTGTTTGTTTTTCCTTCTCCCTTTCTTCTTCTCCCCTCGAGAAGAAAACAAAAAAGCTTCAACCGGTCAACTACTTACCAGAAAACACTTGCCGTTCCCATATCCTGATCAGAAGCATCTCCAGAAACACACGGCCCGCCACTCCGCGCAGTCCCCCTCTCCCCAGAGAGACAGCCCCAGGTTAGAAGGAAGGTCGAGCACCAGTCATCCCAAAAGACCCTGTCAAGCCGCCTGTCTTTTTGTTTTCAGGTTCTGTCTTGATACTTCGCTGGCGGACAGCCTTGTCGGAGAGATTTGCAGCCCTGCTCGAGCTGATAGCGGTGCGGAACACTGTTCAGATGCAGGGGAGAGCGAGTCGGGACGGCTTGAGTCAGCGGCAACCGGCAACAGCGCTCCAAAGCCGCAATCTCTCACTCCTGTGTCTCACTCCCTTCTCTCGCCGTCACTCCCCATCTCTCTCCCTCTCCCTCTCTCTTAGAGGACCTTGCCCAGACCGCAGGCCAAAAGATTCAGCCCGGTCCAGAGCCAATCTCAGCCGGAATATCTGCATCCACCGGGCCTTTGAGTGGAGAGGCGAGGAAGTGCAGTGCGCGTCAGACACCCACTGAGATGTTTGGAGCCTGTTCTCAGCGACAAGGGGCCACAGATCGGTCAGGTGCGCCGGTGAATCTCATGTCAAAGTTGACAAGAGGGACATCCTCCCTGCGTGGCAGCACCACGGACACACGTCAGGGCGAAGGGGGTCGATCAACGTGATAATAGCAAGCAACTTGTACCAAAGATAGATTAAAAAAAAAACGCTGGAGTAACTCAGCGGGTCAGGCAGCATCACTGGAGAACACGGATAGGTTTCAGGTCGGTGCGGATCTGGAGAAGGCTTCTAACCCGCAACATCTCCAATCCATCTTCTCCCTGGATGCTGCCCGACCCGCTGAGCTATTCGAACAGACGAAATGTGTATGAAGGAACTGCAGATGCTGGTTTAAACCAATGGTAGACACAACACGCTGGACCATCTCAGCGAGACAGGCAGCATCTCTGGAGAGATTATTTCTCTCTTCTCCAGCATTTTGTGTCGATATATATATTGACTTTAAATTGAGGTCCGCATCACAAATAAAATATATATGAATGGATGTAAGCAAATGGCAAAGTGCTTGAGGAACTCAGCGGGGTAGGCAGGAATTGTTTCGGGTCGAGACCCTTCTTCGCACTGTCATGCCCCTCCACAGATGCTGCCCAACCCGCGGAGTTACTCCAGTACTTTGTGTTTTGCTTAAGGATGCCAGCATCTGCAGTTCCTCGCGTCTCCCATCAATGTGTTTAATTCTGTCTGACACGCAAATCTTTTTGCTGACCTAGAAGGTAGACTCAAAATTGCTGGAGTAACTACAGCGGGGCTGGGAGCATCTCTGGAGAGAAGGGATGGGCGACGATTCGGTCCTTCGGACGTTGCTGGCACAGCTTTGAGAAGCGTGGAGTGAGTGGTGCCCCCCCGCGGTCTCCGAGTGGCCCTCTCTGTTCGGCTGACACTCACACCCTCTCCTCCCTTGTCCCTAGCCTCTGATCTCGCTTCTTACCTGCAGGACGGGAGGGAGGGAGGGAGGCGAGATCTCCGGCCACCGGAGGCTTGGAAACGCCGGCTTCACGGGGGAGACGGAGCGGCCACGACCATTCCTTCTCCAAGGCCCCCACAGAGAACCGTGAACTTTTTTTTTTCTTTTCTCTCTCGGGGAGCCCTGACTGCGAGCCGAGTCCACACGGCGACCGCTATAGAGCGGAGGGAGGAGGGATGGCTGTCATTCCGAACACCCTGTCAAGGACGCCGGCGGCATCCCTTCTCGCTGCATTCCGCTTCAGAAAGTCGATACAGTGTCCCGGCGCGTTAATTCATTATTTACAGCGGCCAGAGGAGGAAGCTAACACACAGCCGGCCTCTCTCCCCCCGCCTGATTATCACCCGAATCCAAGAGGAGAAGGCGGTTCCAATGTCTTTGGCCCCGGCGCTCCTACCACTGTTTCAATTCCATGCATCTTTCTTCACTGAAACTTACACCGCGTCTTAAAGCGACACCGCCCGCTGTAACACTCCGGCGCTGAATTATCACCCAGTGACCTGCAGATTTTACTCATCATTCCTCGGCCTTTTTTTGTTGTTGTTGCTAAAGGTTGCCCGCCCTGCTTTGCTCGATTCTATTTACACCACCAAAGTAGAGAGGCGTGGAGTCGCCAAAGATTAGATTAGACACAAAAACTCAGCGGGACAGGCAGCATCTCTGGCGAGACCCTTCTCCTGACTGGAATTAGGCCCTTCGGCCCAACTTGCACATGCCGACCAACTACACTAGTCCAACCTTCATGCATTTGGACCATATACCTCTAAACCTGTCCTACCTAGTGGCAAATAACTATATTACTATACTTTATTAAGTAGTATAAACAAAGTATTAATTCAACTTCTGATAAATGAATATACAGCAGTTATAACTATTCCCGGCATTGTTACTGCAAGGAAATGAAATTATATCTTAAAAAAAAACTTACACACAACGACATCCAAAGGCGTACAGATTTGTAGGTTAATTGGCTTGGTATGAATGTACGTTTGTCCCTAGTGTGTGTAGGATAATGTTAAAGGTCGGCGCGAATTCGATGGGCCGAAGGGCCTGTTTCCGCGCTGTATCTCTAAACTAAACTGAACAACCGGACGTCGAGGTAAATGCTCTCCGAGACTTAATGGTTAAGATTTAACCTACTTAACGATGCTCTCTCCCAGTTTCAGAGTTCTCGCCGTACTTTTTATATTGGTGAGCAATTCTGACAGAGGTGTGGAGGAAGGAACTGCAGACGCTGGTTTACATGGAAGATGGACAGAAAATGCTGGGACACAAAACTCAGCGGGACAGGCAGCATCTCAGGGGAGAAGGAATAAGAGTCTCGACCTCAAACGTCACCCATTCCTTCTCTCCGGAGATGCTGCCTGTCCCGCTGGGTTACTCCAGCATTTTGTGTCTATCGTCAGTGAAACACCTGGGACGGTAAATTGCCCCTAAGTGAGTGAACCAGAAATACTGTCCGCAAATCAACCAGCGAAGGGTTGGACAGTGATCCATCCCAAAATCAGGAAACATTAGACCGTGTAAAAGTAGCAGAGAATGTACTATGGTGCAGGTTCCCTTCACAACATCAACGTTTTTTTCACACAAAGGTTGGCGGACGTGTGGAACAAGCTGCCAGAGGAGGTAGGTGAGGCTGGGACTATCCAAACGTTTAAGAAACAGTTAGACAGGTACATGGATAGGACTGGTTTGGAGGGATATGGACCAAGCACAGGCAGGTGGGACTAGTGTAGCTGGGACATGTTGGCCGGTGTGGGCAAGTTGGGCCAAATGGCCTGTTTCCACACTATGGCTCTACAATTCTAACTGTGGGATGGAGTTCAGTTTAGTTTAGAGTCCAGAGTCCAGTTTTGTTTACTGTCACGTTCACCGAGGTACAGTGGAAGGCTTTTTTGTTCATGCTAACCAGCTTTAGATTTGAGGAATTATATTTGCACTTTGCACTTGCATCCTGTTATAGGCCCTTTGAAATAAAATATCAGTGTCTCCACTACAGCACCAGAACTGCTGGGAAAATGTGGAAACACTGACGTCCAGCTGTTCACCAATATCTTGCATACTGATATTCAATAGTTTCTTGTTCGGATGGTATGTCAAACGTTACTTATAAAATCAATTATTTAAGATTAATCTGAGCTGCTATCTATTCATCATCACTAATTGTATCCTTTATTGATTTTTATTGTGCAAAAATAAGTCTAAAGAATGAAGTAGACATCTAGGGAAGAAGATTTAGTCAGTCTGTTATGTTCCATTGACCAATTGAGGTGAACTTTAAGAACTTGTGTTCCATCTTAAGAACATTTATTAGGTATTAAAACACTGATATGTAAATATTTCTTCACTAAAGATTTTGAATAAGGAAGAGGTCCTTTCTTTTTCTCCCGAGGAGTTTAACACACTCGTTCCCTAGAGGAAGGGGGAAGGTTGGGGGCTTATTAAGATACCGCAAATCGTTCCGTTCAGTTTAGTTTATTGCCACGTGTACCGAGGTACAGTGTAAAGCCTTTGTTTCCTGCTAACCATTCAGCAGAAAGAAAATACCAGCAGCATAATCAAGGACAAGTCAACAGCCCCCACCCACTCCCTCTTCTCCGCTCTCCCATCAGGCAAAAGGTGTAGAAGTGTGAAAACACACACCTCCAGATTCAGGGACAGTTTCTTCCCAGCTTTTATCAGGCAACTGAACCATCCTACCAACAAATAGAGAGCTGTCCTGAACTACCATCCACCTCTTTAGTGACCCTTGGACTATTCTTGATCGGACTTTGCTGGCTTTACCTTGCACTAAACGTTATTCCCTCATCATCTGTACATGGAACGATTGTAATCATGCATTGTCTTTCCACTGACTGATTAGCACACAACAAAAGCTTTTCACTGTACCTCGGTACACGTGACAATAAACTAAACGGAACTGAACATGATTACAATCGAGCCATTTACAAAGTATAGATAGTTAAAGTAAGACATTTTGCTGTAGGAGTAGAGAATTAAGACTGTGGAGCGATTGTAATATGTGATCTGTTTCAGTGGCCAGCACGCAAATAGTCGCCTGGGTTGGGCTCATCTTGTAAACAAAAAAAAACAGGGACCAATTTTACCAACAGGCGCTATCAAGAAAGGCACGTTTGTACGAAGGTTATTTGTTGAGCGAGTGCCACCAATCTCAATAGTCAATGAGAAAATTAATATGCGTCATCCAAAAGTGAGTCTTATTGTATGCAAGGTGTAACGTAAATGGGTTTAGTTTAGTGTATTGTGTTGCATTGTCAGGTGTGGTGAGGTACAGTGAAAAACTTTTGTTGCGTGCTAACCAGTCAGAGGAAAGACAATACATGATAGATTAGAGGGCTCGTCCAGGGAGGCTATTTGGGTGGAACTGAGAAATGGGAAAGGGGTAGCAACACTTATAGGGGTGTATTATAGACCGCCAAATGGGGAGCGAGAATTGGAAGAGCAAATATGTAAGGAGATTGCAGATATTAGTAGTAAGCACAAGGTAGTGATTGTGGGAGATTTCAATTTTCCACACATAGACTGGGAAACACATTCTGTAAATGGGCTGGATCGGTTGGAGTTTGTAAAATGTGTGCAGGATAGTTTTTTGCAACAATACATAGAAGTACCTACTAGAGAACGGGCGGTACTGGACCTCCTGTTAGGAAATGAGATGTGTCAGGTGGCAGAGGTATGCGTTGGGGAACAGTTCGGGTCCAGTGATCACAATACCATTAGTTTCAATATAATTATGGAGAGGGACAAAACTGGACTTAGGGTTGAGATTTTTGATTGGAGACAGGCTAACTTTGAGGAGATGCGAAAGGATTTAAAAGGAGTAAATTGGGACAGTTTGTTTTAAGGGAAAGATGTGGAAGAGAAATGGAGTACTTTTAAAGGTGAAATTTTAAGAGTACAGAATCTTTATGTCCCTGTTCGGTTGAAAGGAAATTGTAAAAATTGTAAAGACCCATGGTTTTCAAGGGAAATTGGACACTTGGTTCAGAAAAAGAGGGAGATCTACAATAATTATAGGCAGCATGGAGTAAATGAGGTGCTTGAGGAGTATAAAGAATGTAAAAAGAATCTTAAGAAAGAAATCAGAAAAGCTAAAAGAAGATGTGAGGTTGCTTTGACAAGTAAGGTGAAAGTAAATCCGAAGGGGTTTCTACCGCTATATTAATAGCAAAAGGATAACGAGGGATAAAATTGGTCCATTAGAGAGTCAGAGTGGACAACTATCTGCACAGCCAAAAGAGATGGGGGAGATATTGAACAGTTTCTTTTCTTCGGTATTCACCAAGGAGAAGGATATTGAATTAGGTGAGGTAAGGGAAACAAGTAGAGTAGCTATGGAAACTATGAGGATCAAAGAAGAGGAAGTACTGACACTTTTGAGAAATATAAAAGTGGATAAGTCTCCAGGTCCGGACAGGATATTCCCTAGGACATTGAGGGCAGTTAGTGTAGAAATAGCAGGGGCTATGGCAGAAATATTTCAAATGTCATTAGAAATGGGAATAGTGCCGGAGGATTGGCGTACTGCGCATGTTGTTCCATTGTTTAAAAAGGGGTCAAAGAGTAAACCTAGCAATTATAGACCTGTTAGTTTGACGTCAGTGGTGGGCAAATTAATGGAAAGAATACTTAGAGATAATATATATAAGCATCTGGATAAACAGGGTCTGATTAGGAACAGTCAACATGGATTTGTGCCTGGAAGGGCATGTTTAACTAATCTTCTTGAATTTTTTGAAGATGTTACTCGGGAAATTGATGAGGGTAAAGCAGTGGATGTTGTGTATATAGACTTCAGTAAGGCCTTTGACAAGGTTCCTCATGGAAGGTTGGTTAAGAAGGTTCAATGGTTGGGTATTAATGGTGGAGTAGCAAGATGGATTCAACAGTGGCTGAATGGGAGATGCCAGAGAGTAATGGTGGATGGTTGTTTGTCAGGTTGGAGGCCAGTGACGAGTGGGGTGCCACAGGGATCTGTGTTGGGTCCACTGTTGTTTGTCATGTACATCAATGATCTGGATGATGGTGTGGTAAATTGGATTAGTAAGTATGCAGATGATACTAAGATAGGTGGGGTTGCGGGTAATGAAGTAGAGTTTCAAAGTCTACAGAGAGATTTATGCCAGTTGGAAGAGTGGGCTGAAAGATGGCAGATGGAGTTTAATGCTGATAAGTGTGAGGTGCTACATCTTGGCAGGACAAATCAAAATAGGACGTACATGGTAAATGGTAGGGAATTGAAGAATGTAGGTGAACAGAGGGATCTGGGAATAACTGTGCACAGTTCCCTGAAAGTGGAATCTGATGTAGATAGGGTGGTAAAGAAAGCTTTTGATGTGCTGGCCTTTATAAATCAGAGCATTGAGAATAGAAGTTGGGATGTAATGTTAAAGTTGTACAAGGCATTGGTGAGGCCAATTCTGGAGTATGGTGTACAATTTTGGTCGCCTAATTATAGGAAGGATGTCAACAAAATAGAGAGAGTACAGAGGAGATTTACTAGAATGTTGCCTTGGTTTCAGCAACAAAGTTACAGAGAAAGGTTGAACAAGTTAGGGCTTTATTCTTTGGAGCGCAGAAGGTTAAGGGGGGACTTGATAGAGGTTTTTTAAATGATGAGAGGGATAGACAGAGTTGAAGTGGAAAAGCTTTTCCCACTGAGAGTAGGGAAGATTCAAACAAGGGGACATGACTTGAGAATTAAGGGACTGAAGTTTAGGGGTAACATGAGGGGGAACTTCTTTACTCAGAGAGTGGTAGCAGTGTGGAATGAGCTTCCAGTGAAGGTGGTGGAGGCAGGTTCGTTTTTATCATTTAAAAATAAATTGGATAGTTATATGGATGGGAAGGGAATGGAGGGTTATGGTCTGAGCGCAGGTATATGGGACTAGGGGAGATTATGTGTTCGGCACGGACTAGAAGGGTCGAGATGGCCTGTTTCCGTGCTGTAATTGTTGTATGGTTATATGGTTATGATTACAATCGAGCTATCCACAGTGGAAAAATACATGATACAAGGTATAATGTTTAATGCAAAGTAAAGTCAAGTAAGGTACAATTAGAGATAGTCCGAGCGTCTCCGACAATAGCTCAGGACCATGCTGGTTGTACTACTAATACTACTACTGTAATATATAATATATTGTAATATATACTATTGTATAATATTGTAATATAATATAATATAATATAATATAATAAGTATATATATTGTAATATATACTATTAGAATTTTTTTAACACTACTGTTCTCTGGAATCCTGGATGTCATCATTTCATGAGTTGTAGGAGTAGAATCAGGCCATTCGGCCCATCAAGTCTACTCTGCCATTCAATCATGGCAGATCCATCTTTCCCTCTCAAGCCCATTCTCCTGCCATCTCCATCTGCCCGTAACCCCTGGCAGGTCAAGGGGAGGCGATGGAAGTATGTAGAATTATAAGAGGAATAGATAGTATAGAGAGTCAGAACCTTTATCCCAGTGTGGAAATGTCACAGACCTGAGGACATGGCTTTATAGTGCGAGCGACATCGTTTAAAAGATGTGACACAAAATACTGGAGTAACTCATAGTCTCAGGCTGCTTCTTTGGAGAAAATGGATAGGTGGCGTTTTGAGTTGGGACCCTTCTTTAGACAAAGGAGGTGTATGGGGCAGGTTTTATTTTTGCAGAGGGGTTAGGTGCCTGGAATAAGCTGGGGATGGTGGTGATGGTGGCGGAGGCAGGTACAAAAGTGCCATTGAAGAGACTATTAGATATAGTAGATGCATGTATTTGCAGGGAATGGAGGGACATGGGTCATGTGCAGGCAGAGGAGATTAGTTTGTCTTGGCATCGTATTTGGCACAAACATTGTGGGCCGAAGGGCCTGTTCCTGTGCTGCACTTTCTGTGTTCTACATTACACATTCTCAGTGCTATCCACACAGTGTCATCTGAAGATGTTTGAAGAAGGGTCTCCACCCGAAACGTCACCCATTCCTTCACTCCAGGGATACTGCCTGTCCCGCTGAGTTACTCCAGCAGTTTGTGTCTACCTCCAGTGTAATCATTTCCTAGGCATTGAAAGATGCAAATGTTTCAGAAAGATAGTATGGAGTTATGTAATCATGCCAGTTTATAAATCACTGTTACACTTCAATTCTGTATTGTTTCTGATGGCCTTATCATAGAAAGGATATTGCATCCATTGAGACCATAGAGATGAGCAAGCAGAATGATCAAAATTATGGGACCATTGGATTAGATAGGAGAATGATCAGTTGTGTAAAATGGGTGTGTTTTCTTTGAAAAAGAGAAGGTTGAAGTAGAACGAACGCCAGAGACACAAGGAGCTGCAGATGCCGAAATCCTGAGGGAAACACAAAGTGCTGGAAGAAATCAGTGGGCCAGGCAGCATCTGTGGAGGGAATGGATAGACAATGTTTTGGAAATTGCCAGAGATATAATTTAAAAAGCGTAATACAATAAGTACAACTAATTTAATGCCAAATCTATGGTAAAGGCTCCCTGGAGAAAAAAGGGGAAGAAAATGGCATTGAATCATCAAATGCACCCAAGATTTTAGTATTTTGGGCAACAGTATAATTCAGGACATATGGTAAATGCAGTAAACCCGCACGTCTTAGGGATGTGCCACTCCGCCACCCTTTTTCTGCTGAAGCATTTGTTCCAAAAAAGTTTTAACGTTTCTGATATCCAAAGACATTTAAAACCAATTAAAATGTAATTATGGAAGAATTATCAAAGCAATTAAATCGCTAAATAAGAAAACATTAAAAGAGCTAATCAAATCCATTTTAGATGTGCTTCCAAGATGGCGACTATTTGTGCACTAGCTACAGAAACAGATCTACAATCGCACATCACAATCGCTCCACACTCTTAAATCTTTATTCCTACAGCAACATTTATTACTATAACTATGATATACCATAAATATACACTCTAAATGGTACAATTGTAATCATGTATTGTCTTTCCACTAACTGATTAGACGGTAACAAAAGCTTTTCACTGTACCTCGGTACACGTGACAATAAACTAAACTGAAACCTTTATCCCAATCTCTGGGCCTAGAAATCCCCTTCAAATGAATGGTGTCTGGTGTAGGATGGGAGGCATGCAATGCCCAGTGCAATGTTCTGTGTGGAGTCCAATGATGGAGCAACACGTGTGCTGGCATCTGGCACACCAAGACTTTCTATTAGAATTTCGAGCCACATTCAGCACAATTCTACCTATTGTTATTCTATGACTTTATTCATATATATCAAATATATGCTTCACACGGTAACTTATTGAAAGACACAAAAAGCCGGAGTAACTGTGGGATAGGCAGCATCTCTGGAGAGGAAGGGGGGACGTTTCGGGTCGAGACCCTTCTTCAGACCCTTCTTCTCTCCAGAGATGCTGCCTGTCCCGCTGAGTTACTCCAGCTTTTTGTGTCTTTCTTCGGTTTAAACCAACATCTGCAGTTCCTTCCAACACAACTTATTTACATTTTCCAACTCGTTCAAAACAGAACCGTTTCCTGGAAAAGTGTTATCTTTTCATTCATTCTTTTTGTTCTTTGTGACACTTCCACTTTCCCTCTCTGCTGAGTCTCCCTCTCAGTCTGAGGAAGGGTCTCGACCCCGAAACGTCACCTATTCCTTCTCTCCAGAGATGCTGCCTGACCCACTGAGTTACTCCAGCACTTTGTGTCTATCTTCAGGCAAAGCAAGTCTGAATGTCATTGTGTTAAATAATCACCTTTAACACGTAGTATGACTTACGAGGCTGGATTCATAAACTTAGAACTCAAACTGTAGTATTAATTGAAATGGCAATAGATTTCACCATTTTGCAGTTCATTATAAGGAACATTAATACTAATGAGCCATAATCTAATAGAATGTCATTCATTTATGAAAGCCGATGCATAATGAGTTAGTTTCCTCTCATTACTATGCATTATAGTAAACTGTAAATATTAATTGCAACGCAGGCCAAGGAAAACGATGGAGAGAAATGAAAATAGCCGTTTCTAAACAACGTGTTCACTAATAAGTCATTCACATAAGGCTTTGGGGCATTTGGAACCAAAAGGTGAAAGGGGCGTCATTGCAAGGAAATTGGTGAAACTGCCATGAAGGAAGCTATTAAACATGATTCAATGACAACATGGGAAAATATACTGGCATCAAACAACTTTATTTCTTGTTTTATAGCAAGACTACAGTTGTAGCCCCAAGCCCCCACAGAACATATTGTCGAGATCAGTCGGCGTAATGAATTCCTGTACAATTATAATCTGTCAGATATGAAGCAGTTGATGCAAGTAAATAACACATGGTGGAGGGTGGAATTGAAAAATTAATATTGACAATTCTAAATTTTCGCCTCTGTCGGGATAACACACAAACAATAAGGTATGAATGTATGTTAAGTTTTTGAACAGAAGAACAAGTGTTTTGTTATGTACTGTGGAATCGTGAAACAAATTGCGTTCTTTGTTTGTCTGAACCATAGGTTTAAGGCGAAGGGGAAAAGATTTGATAGGAATCTGATGGTTAACGTTTACACACAAAGGGTGGTGGGTGTGTGGAACAAGCTGCCAGAGGAGGCAGTTGCGACAGGGACCACCCCAACATTTAAGCATTAGTTAGACAGGACAGATTTGGAGGGATATGGGCCAAACGTGGGCAGGTGGAACTAGTGTAGTTGGGACATTTTGGCCGGTGTGGGCAAGTTGGGCCGAAGGGCCTGTTTCCACTCTGTATCACTCTATGATTTGTGATGCGTTGCAATAAATGTGTTCAGTTGTACCAGCTAATCTGTGTCATTTGCTTCATTTTCTCTCAGTCTTGATATGTTTAAGAGCCTTTGGATTTATACTATTAACATTACGCTGCGCTTCAGAAGTACTGAACATGCCACAATACACAAATGAAACAGGCAGGCACATAAATCAATATTTATCTACCATGCACTCAACATGTGTGCACCCAATAGCTCTGGTGGAAATAGACAACAATGTAAATAATTCCCTGGCATTGATTAAATTAGGTTGATAACCATACCATGGAATGTTTTGCAAAAGTAATTCTGTGTATGCTTATCCCCAGTACGGGAGATCACTAATGCATTGTCTTTCATCTTGGATAATAGTGCAGCGACTATTCCAAAATCAAAATAATGAATTTGTTGCCATTTATAGTTTGACCAGATTTTATTGAATTTTTTAAAGAAACACTAATAGTTCATCGATACTCCTCTGGTCACAGGGCCTACGCATTCTTCTTCTCTAACTGTGACCGTCCTTCATGTTGAAAATATCCAGGGCTGAGATTGGATTTGAAACTAATGGTCTGCC